>NC_060139.1:566088271-566720592 GCF_021461385.2 Schistocerca piceifrons | reverse complement strand
AAGAGGTAATAAATTAAAACGTAATGTCTAATGCGGCTGTTTTACTGCATGAACAGGGAAAATGCAGTACCCAATCAACTATTCAACTGTGTGTGAAATCTTATGGGACTTAACTGCTAAGGTCATCAGTCCCTGAGCTTACACACTACTTAGCCTAAATTATCCTAAGGACAAACACACACACCCATGCCCGAGAGAGGATTCGAACCTCCGCCGGGATCAGCCGCACAGTCCATGACTGCAGCGCCCAGACCGCTCGGCTAATCCCGCGCGGCGCAATACCCAATAAACTTCCTTCCTTTCATCATTTTGTGGGGGGGGGGGGGGGGGGAGGTAGTCAGCGAGAAAGCCTTCCATAATTATGTGTTAAGTTTCCTGGAAGTCGATAAGTGCTCTCAATTTTAAAATACTGGATTAAAATAGTCTAAAAATACTGAAATACATATTTCTTAATTTCTGACAGAGAAACCAGTTTACATAGGTCGAGCTAAAATTGGCTTAATAGCGACATTTTTCAAGAAAATCCATCCCCTGTTTCCACCCTTAGGATTGCAATTTCAAAAGATCTCTTTTCATATGACGTCTGCATTTTAAGATACACTACTTCTCCAAATTTCAAGTTTCTGTTCTTACCGGTTTGGACTGGGCGATGATTAGTTAGTCAGATGGTCAGGACACTGCCTTTCATACAATGAAGCGCCAAAGGAACTTGTAAAGGCATGCACATTCAAATAGAGAGATATGTAAACAGACCGAATATGGTGTTGCGGTCGGCAACGATTATATAAGACAGCAAGTGTCTGACGCAGCTGTTAGATCGGCTGTATTGTATTGTATTGTATGAAACTGGGGACCTACAAACGACAGAAAGGCTTCGTCCCCGCCGTAGCTCTCAGTGGCCAGCAGTCCACCTATCCCACTGCCGCCCCACACCACACCCAGGGTATTGTTTAGTTCGGCCCCAAGTGGACCCCCCGGTAACGTCACACACCAGACGAGTGTAACCGCAATTATGGTGTATGCGTACGTGGAGAAAGTGTTTGCGCATCAATCGCCGGCATAGTTTAACTGAGGCGGAATAAGAGGAACCAACCCACATTCGTCGAGGCAGATGGAAAACCGCCTTAAAAACCATCCACGGACTGGCCGGCATACCGGACCTCGACACTAATCCGCCGGGCGAATTCGTGTCGGGGTCCGGCACACCTTCCCGCCCGGAGAGCAGTGCGTTAGACCGCGCCGCTAACCGGGTGTTCTGTTAGATTGGTTACTGCTGCTACAATGACAGGTTATCAAGATTTAAGTGAGTTAGAACGTGGTGTTGTAATCGGTGCACGAGCGATGCCACACAGTATCTCAGAGATAGCGATGGAATGGGTATTTTCCCGTGCGTCCGTTTCACGAGTGTACTGTGTATATCAGGAATCCGGTAAAACATCAAATCTCCGACATCGCTGCGGCCGGAGAAAGGTCCTGCAAGAACAGGACCAATGGCCACTGAAGAGAATCGTTCAACGTGACAGAAGTGCAAGCCTTCCGCAAATTGCTGCACATTTCAATGCTGGGCCATCAACAAGTGTCAGCTTGCGAAGCATTCAACGAAACTTCATCGATATGGGCTTTCGGAGCCGAAGGCCCACTCATGTGCCCTTGATGACTGCACAACACAAAGCTTTACGCCTCGCCTGGGCCCGTCAACACCGACACTGGACTGCTGATGGCTGGGAACGTGTTGCCTGGTCGGACGAATGTCGTTTCAAATTGTATCGAGCGTACTGGACGTGTACGGGTATGGAGACAACCTCATGTATCCATGGACCCTGCATGTCAACAGGGTATTGTTCAACTCGCTGGGGCGTGTGCAGTTGGAGTGATGTGGGACCCATGTTACGTCTAGATACGACTCTGACGGATGACACGTGCGTAAGCATTCTGTCTGATCATTTCATCCATTCATGTCCATTGTCCATTCCGACAGACGTGGGCAATTCCAGCAGGACAATGCGACACCCCACACGTCCAGATCTGCTACAGAGCAGCTCCAGGAATACTCTTCTGAGTTGAAACACTTGCACTGGCCACCAAACTCCCAAGACATGAGAGTTATTGAGCATATCTGGAGCGCCTTGCAACGTGCAGTTCAGAAGAGATCTCCTCCCCCTTGTACTATTACGGATTTGGGGACGGCTCTGTACGGTTCATGGTGTTAGTTTTCTCCAGCACTGCTTCAGACATTAGTCGAGTCCATGTCACGTCGTGTTGCGGCACTTCTGCGTGCTCGCGGGGACCCTACACGATATTAGGCAGGTATACCACTTTCTTCGGCTGTTCAGCGTATGTAGAGACGAGAGAGCTACTGTAATAATCATATTAGTATTAACGAATGCTGACACCTTTTCACCTGTCTGAAGCTAGTATCTCGGCTTATCGTTTTATCAGAACCTTAGGTACGCACAGAAATGATTCAAAGGCCCCGTGGCGTCACATGCTGACGATGGCGCGTGTTGCACTGAAACACCCATGCGCGAAGGGAAAATAAATTATTTGTCTCTCCCGTGAGGAAAAGTTTCGAGCCGGCCGAAGTGGCCGTGCGGTTAAAGGCGCTGCAGTCTGGAACCGCAAGACCGCTACGGTCGCAGGTTCGAATCCTGCCTCGGGCATGGATGTTTGTGATGTCCTTAGGTTAGTTAGGTTTAACTAGTTCTAAGTTCTAGGGGACTCATGACCTCAGCAGTTGAGTCCCATAGTGCTCAGAGCCATTTGAACCATTTGAAAAGTTTTGATACTAATAGTCATTTAACATTAAAATACTTGAACTAATGAAACAAGGAAGTTTTCAATAGATTAAAACAGTGTGCCCGATCAGGATTTGACCATTGAGTCGCGTCTCTGCTAACACGGTACGCATTTAAGCGGCAGAGTACGCAATGACAATAACGACAGAAACTTCGTGAGGATGCCCGCCGTCAACGCTGTAGTATGCAGAGAAGTCGCGATGCTACAGAATTGTAGCGAAATGAAGGAAGACTTGCTAAAGATCGACGCTTGGTGTAGGGACTGGCGTTTGACCCTCAACATACACAAATGCAACGCAGTGCGCATAAATAGGAAGAAAGACCGGTTACTGTACGATTAAACGATTTTAGAAGTGTCATGGAAGGAGTCACATCCATTAAATACCTGTGAGCATGCGTAGGGGACGGTTTGAAGTGAGTCGACCACATGAAATTATTCTTATGAAAGGCAGATACCGGAATGAGATTAACTGGAGGAATTCTGAGGAAGTGTAGTGTACATACAAAGGAGGTAGCTGGTGAAACCCTCGTGCGGCCGATATTCAAGTGCTTCCCGTCAGTCTGGAATCCTTAATATGTAGGACTGATAGGGGAAATCGAGAATATCCAAAGAACAGCAGAGTTTTTCGTCACGGGATCGTTCAGTAAGCGCTGTAGGGTCGCCCACTACCAGGCCGGAAATCCCTGCTGTCTTGTCAGGATGCAAACCGAAGACCTGAGTAGCGTCGTTGGGCACAATAAATCACTACTTAATATTATACAATTTATTACTCAGAATGCAAGTCGTTGCGTGTCTTTAGAGAGGCCGGTGGCTGCGTAATCTGAAGAGGAATCCGCTCAATCCACCATTGGACTCAAGGCTGTCGAGGACACTGCATCAGCTCGGAGTCAAAGTTGATGGTGCAGCGGTTCGCCTTCTGTTGGCCAGGTAGGCACACCCCGTCGATAGCCGTGCTAGGATATGAAGGTGACTGCGTCGTATGTGTTTCATTCACACTGGTTCTGAGAGTACTCAATCCGTCCCAGATCACTGCCCGCGTTGTACCATCTGGTCCTGTTTTGATTCCATCAGGAACCGTATATCATCAGGACCGTATATTGTAAGAACGGGGAGACACACAGCAGTCGGTCGCAATACCATTAGTTCTTATTATGCTCGCAAATCTAGATTTCGGCTATATATAGCCATCTTCAGAGCATTCATGTGGTGACGTGAACTGCCGGGAGTCTGTTCAACTGTAAGGAAAATGTACTGAAGATGGCTATTTATAGCCGAATCTAGATTTGCAAGCATGATAAAGACTAATGGGATTGGTGGCTGCGATGTCGGATGCCGTGATGTCTCGCTGAACGCTGAACCTGGGGCAGCAGTGCGGTAGGCCGTCAGACTCGTGCTTCTCCCCTGGACGCAAGCCGTGTTGGTAGAGCCACAGAATACCCGTCGGTGCTGGCTGCTGTACTGACTTCAGTATTGGATGTTGGAGTGCATTAGCTGTGGCTACAGATCGCTGATCGTGTGGTAAGGCAACAAGTGTAAGATCAACACTAGAACAATCCATACACAAGACGTTACCATACCGTAACCAGAGAATGGAGTGCGAACGACATGGAATGCCGTCGATCCCACTGAACGAGTGCCAAAAACTAGTGAGGGTGAACTATTTATGTCGCTGACTTGATGACAATGACCGAATTATTTCTTCTCTTGCCTAGTACTCAGCGGTCCTCAGTTCCGCTACATTCGCTTAACGATTTTGTTACAGGTTCTTTACTGCTTAGACAAACTCCTGCTAGACGTTGTTGCGTCCTAGCTAGTGTCTCTTATGTAATGTTATGGGAGTAACGAGGGCAGTTCGGTCTGCAATGTTCTAACTCGCAGTGTCTCTTAAAGAGTGTCGAGGTCGCTGTCTTCATCATCGAGTAACTATGTTGAAATTTTTACGCTTCCCGGCCGCTGGCTGTCGATACTTTCGTGCGATTGATAACGCCAGTTGTTCCAACTTAGAAAATTTTACTTTCCCTGCCTGTCTCTAGAGGCAAATACTACAGGGAAGGTGTTTGTACATCACTGTGTGGTTTACTGCTACAGTTCCTAAATCGCACGTTCCAAGACGAATCAATCAATACAGTTGTTCCTCTTACGTACATCACACTAAAGGCCCACGAAGGTAAATACATAGAGATTCGAATTCACAGAGAGGCTTAACGGTAATCGTACTTCCCGCGCATCACTCGTGACTGCTAGAAGGAACAGGGTAACTCACAGCAATACACAAAGTAACCTCCGCCTCACTTCTTAAAAAGGCTTGCAGAGTAGAGGTGTAAATGGTGATGTACATGTTGAGTGTCGTCAAGTTTCTGCCATCCAGCAACTGTCTCTTGCTTCTTAGAAATTCACGTTCTACATCTACATCTACATTTATACTCCGCAAGCCACCCAAAGGTGTGTGGCGGAGGGCATTTTACGTGCCACTGTCATTACCTCCCTTTCCTGTTCCAGTCGCGTATGGTTCGCGGGAAGAACGACTGTCTGAAAGCCTCCGTGCGCGCTCTAATCTCTCTAATTTTACATTCGTGATCTCCTCGGGAGGTATAAGTAGGGGGAAGCAATATATTCGATACCTCATCCAGAAACGCACCCTCTCGAAACCTGGCGAGCAAGCTACACCGCGATGCAGAGCGCCTCTCTTGCAGAGTCTGCCACTTGAGTTTATTAAACATCTCCGTAACGCTATCACGGTTACCAAATAACCCTGTGACGAAACGCGCCGCTCTTCTTTGGATCTTCTCTATCTCCTCCGTCAAACCGATCTGGTACGGATCCCACACTGATGAGCAATACTCAAGTATAGGTCGAACGAGAGTTTTGTAAGCCACCTCCTTTGTTGATGGACTACATTTTCTAAGCACTCTCCCAATGAATCTAAACCTGGTACCCGCCTTACCAACGATTAATTTTATATGATCATTCCACTTCAAATCGTTCCGCATGCATACTCCCAGATATTTTACAGAAGTAACTGCTACCAGTGTTTGTTCCGCTATCTACATGTCAGGATGACTTTTACAATCCTGGTCCATCATAAGGTCTTAGTCCGTTAGGAATGTTCATTTAGGCACTGAGACCAATTACGAAAGTTTCAAGAAGGAAAAAGGAATGGAACTGTAATCGTTAAAGGAAGAAAAAACACAAAATGAGGTTCAAATGGCTCTAAGCACTATAGGACTTACCATCTGAGGTCATCAGTCCTCTAGACTTAGAACTACTTAAACCTAACTAACCTAAGGACATCACACACATCCATGCCCGAGGCAGGATTCGAACCTGCGGCCGTAGCAGGAGCGCGGTTCTGGGCTGAAGCGCTTAGAACCGCTCGGTCATAGCGGCCGGCTACACAAAATAAGTGAAGGTTATAGATGAATAACGGAATCTTGTGGATGCTATACAGAATGATTATGTTTCGTTAACCGATTTTCCGCTCTCAGCGTCATCGTCAGACTAAATGACTATTGTCATCGAAGAGGGTTCACTGTTGGTGAATGACGCTGAAAAAGGATTTAAACAACGACAGTGAGGTACAGCCACAGAGTGAATAACTATTTTGAAACTGGAGTAGCAGCGTAATTGAAAATATTAGATAATAAATAAAAGTAGAGTGAACAAACCATGAAAACGTCTCCACTAAATCTCGACAGAACAGTGTATGTGTGTGTGTGTGTGTGTGTGTGTGTGTGTGTTTGTGTGTGTGTACACGCAAAATCAAAATTGAGGTGGAATGGAGGAGGACGAAACTAGAAAAGAATTACATCCAGTAGAAGAGAGGATATAAAGATATTTAACAGCCTATATAACAATTGAATCAATTTAACAATCACAATCAGATAAAAGTAATAGAAAAGAACAGAAAAAAGCTTGAAGATGTATTACATAGGGAAAGCTATGCAGAAACAGAGTAAAAGGTAGAACTGACAATTGTAACAGGAAAAACATCAGCCAAATTATGTTTCAGTGGTGTGAAGAGTTTCTTTTACTGTAAGAAACACCTAAATATTAGACAATAAAAGAACACGGGGAGTAAATAGAGAATAACAATAAAATGAGTGAATACAAGGAAAAAAGGAGGAACAGAATATATCAGGAACGTTCGTCGAGCAACTTCAAGTATTTAGGTAAAAATGTGAGGCATCAACAATCTGCAGTTACGCCTGTAGCTGTAGAGTTCAGACCATACACGTTCAGGGTCTTTGTTTCAACATGAGACAGCTAAATATCTCAAAAATGATGCATAGTACGACAATTGTCTTATAGGTGAATAGTTAATATTAGTAAAAGGAACATCCGTCTGTGCTACAACTGGCAGCGTGCTACCTACCCCTCCTGTATGGTGGGACCAACTTTGTGTTTTCAAATGGGAAACTCCCCCCCCCCTTTTTTATTGCATATTCGAATTCTAAGGAAAAAATTTCGGTGAGTCTCTATGGCAGGTGCCCCAGTCACTATCACTTCGCGAACAATATACCTTATTACAATGGTTGTAGCCCGTATTTCGCGGGTAGCAGCATAGTGACCAAACCAAGAGTTACGGTGGCTGCATGGAAAAACAAATAATGTCAGCCACCCTGATGTCGACGTTCGAGGGCGGCCACAGAAATCAAGCATTTCGATGCTCTGGGGACTCACCACAATCAACCCCGTAGGCAACGAACCACGTTGCCATACAATTACCTTTTTTGACAGAAATGTCTGTGTTATCGAATTACTGGTACGGTACAAACATATTTTCGTTATGCTTTTACAAGACATTACGTACCTTTCTTTCCGTAATGGTCGAATTTTACACAAAATAAGCGTTTCTGTTTTATGACTTTTGCTTAGTCTAGAACAGTTACCGAAGCCATGTCAAGACAGGAAGTACAATATATTAGGAAGCGTAGATTTTTTAAAAAAAAAACTCTGAAATGATTTAGATGTTACCATTATGTGTCTCAAAAACTTCATCACTCATAGAATTTTACATTTTATCAATCCTTTGCTTCAGCATGTAAATTCACTGACTCATGTCAAAGAACGTGTCAACGAATCTTTTCGCAATTAAAAAAAAATGCGCTGGAACGAAATATTACTTCCGTTCACATATCTTTCGGTGCACAAGAATCGCAGTTTTAAGGAAGAAATCCTTACTGGAAACACTACCGGTACGATTACGATAAATTGAACACTACTCCAGAACTCTTCTGCAATTGGATGTCATCTCCAATCGCTGATCGAGATATTGGTTCCAATACAATGACGTTATGCTCGGTCTGTGTCACCTGTGGTCTCAGCTGGAGAGCCGCGTGCTCGAGCCACGCACCAGGCTTCCTGAAGGGCCCACCTGCTGGAAGTGACGTCACAGCTGGCCACAAAGGCGGCAGTGTGGCCCGGCCGCTGCGCGCCTGCACGCATCCCCATCCCAGCACGTGTGCCCCACGCGTGGCAGGTGCCACCGACTCTGCGGCACTGCCATCTGCGCGTCTTCAGAGCTGCCCTCGCAGAGCAAGAAAGCCTGTAAGAATGGCAGTGCAAACCATTGGTTGAACACGCCCCTGTGCACCACTTCCCTAAATATTTTTCGTTGCAAATTACACTATTAACAGGATCGGTCTTAATGAGGTTAATAACCTAAAGGTGTAAACGAATGGCGGAAAAAAGATTTAAGATTTTTACCAATCTTGTTTACTATGTATCTTAACCACAGGGTGATCATAATTAAAGTTAAACTTTCAAACCGCTGTAGCAATAATACCACTGGTCAGAATGACGTCAAATTGCAACGTAATATTGTCGGAGAAGGGGGAAAACTTACGGAAGAAGTAAAATAAATAGTTGCAAAATGTAGCAATAGATGGCGCTGTAAGCATCATAATTTAATAGTGGTCGAATGCAAATGACAAATTTATCATACAATAATGCTTAAGGTGTACGTTTGACATTAAACAAACTGTACTACTCAGTGTGCATGGGTTACAGGTGTGATACTGTTAGCTACGTAAGCCTGTCCACCACGGCGAGGTCACATCACATGGGATGGGAAAAATTGGTTTTTAATTGTCACGAGCCCAAAAATCGCATGAAAAGCATCAATCACATTGGTTTTTAATTGTCCTGAGGCCAAAAACCGCACAAAAGCATCAATCAAAATCAAATCGGATTATTAATTTCCATGTGACTGGCGCAAAACATGTTCAATATTATGGCCGCCGTTTTCTGCAACAAGTTGAATTCGAGAAACAGCATGTTCCACAGCTGATCGAAGTGTTCCCGGGGTCACGTTCAGAACGTGTAGCGTAATGCGTGCCTTCAGTGGAGCCTCACAGCCAGAAGTCACACGGACTAAGGTCAGGTGATCGGAACCGCCAGGCTGTAGGGAAATGGCGGCTGATAATTCTAGCATTTCCGAAATGGCGCTTCAGCGGCTGCTGAACTGGATTTGAAATGTGCGGAGGTGCGCCATCTTGCATAAAAATGATCCCATCAACACATCCACGCTGCTGGAGAGCTGGAATGATGTGGGTGCGCAGAAGACACTCATAGCGTTCACCAGTGACGGTACAGGTAACAGGACCGGAAAAAGTATGGCCCTATGCTAAGTGATGCCGTAAACCCGCACCACACAGTGATCTTTTCAGGATGAAGTACTGCTTGATTTGCGTGTGGATTTTCCATTGCCCATATTCGACAATTCTGATTATTGATATATCCTGTCAAGCCGGCCACTGTGGACGAGTGGTTCTAGGTGCTTCAGTCCGGCACCGCGCTGCTGCTACGGTCGTAGGCATGGATGTGTGTGATGTCCTTAGGTTAGTTAGGTTTAAGTAGTTCTAAGTCCAGGGGACTAATGACCTCAGGTGTTAAGTCCCATAGTACTTAGAGCCATTTGAACATATCCTGTCAGATGGAAGTGGGCTTCGTCTGTCCACAAAATCTTCCACAGCCAATCATTGTCCACTTCCATGCGAGCAAGAAATTCTAAAGCAAAGCTCTCTCTTGCTGGCAGGTCAACAGGAAGCAACTCGTGCACATGGGTAATTTTGAATGGATAGCCAAAAAGGCTGATTCGTAGGATTTTACACACCGTGCTCACGGGTATGTCCAATGTTCGGGAAATTCTCCGTGCAGTACCCGTTTGCACACCACCACTCGTCTCCGCCTGCAATGCTGTCGCCACTGCTTCCACTGACGTCTAATCAATTCGTTTCATCCCTCTACCAGGCTGCACACCGAAAGAACCCGTCATTTCGAATTTTCGAACTATTTTTTCCAGACCCACGGCAGTCATCGGACCAATGCCTGTTTTCAAACCCTTCAGTGTCCGGAACTTCTGCAGAGCGACGTGTGCACAGTCACCATCCTTGCAATACAGCTTTACTAGCAGAGCGCGATCCTGCATTGAGACAGTCATGGCGAACGTCGCAGACGCCAGAGGAAGAAAAGCCGTGTACCCGGCGTGCTTGTACTAACTTCAATGAGTCGTGCGTATCACAGGTGTTTTCATTTACGTATTCCGACACATACAGCGCCATCTATTGATCAATTCTCACACTAGTGTGTTCTTCTTCCATACGTTACCCCCCTTTCTGATAATATTCCGTTGCAATTTGAAGTCATTCTGACCAAAGGCGTTATATCTACAGCGTTTTGAAAGTTTAACTTTAATTATAATCACCTTGTACGTTGCACTGGATGACAGAAAATTTTTTCTATTTATTGACGACCTCACAACACTGCACACCATAGACAATCATATTTCTAACAAGGGAACCTCCCCATCGCACCCCCCTCAGATTTGGTTTTAAGTCGGCACAATGGATAGGCCTTGAAACACTGAACAGATATCAATCGAGAAAACAGGAAGAAGTTGTGTGGAACTATGAAAAAAATAAGCGAAATATACAAACTGAGTAGTCCATGCGCAAAATAGGCACCATCAAGGACAGCCCGAGCTCACGAGCGCCGTGGTCGTGTGGTGAGCGTAAGCAGCTGCGGATTAAGAGGTCTTTGGTTCAATTCTTTCCTCGAGGAAAAAAGTTTAATTTTTTATTTTCAGAGAATTATTATCTGTCCGTCCGATGCGAGGCAACTGCGCCGTAGTATGGGGACGCTACACCTAAACAAACATCGAAACACACGACGTCAGGCGACTACAGCGCACGGAAGAGAGAGTATTCCTGCTAACGAGGCTCCCTGGCTAGCAGTTGACTGTTCGCTACTTCGGACGAGAGTGCATTAAATACGTGAGATGTATTCCGTGGGCGATATGAATCCAGCAAATGTAGCTCACGACTTCAATAACAAGGTCAACGAATATTTTCCGAACTGTAAGAAATCGGAAAGTTCCTTAAGGGATCGAACGATTGTCGTACATTTGTATGATTATTTCCTACATTTGTTGATAAACAGTACGTATGGTGATGATTGTCTGAAAATAAAAAATTAAACTCTTCCCTCGACCGAAGATTTGAACGAAGGACCTCTCGTTCCGCAGCTGCTCACGCTAACCACGCGACCACGGCGCTCCTGAGCTAATACTCTCCTGATCTTGCCTATCTTGCGCATGGACTACTCAGTTTGTATATTTTGCTTATTTTTTTCATAGTTCCACACAACTTCTTCCTGTTTTCTCGATTGATTTGTGTTCAGTTTTTCAAGGCCTATCCACTGTGCCAACTCATAACTAAATCTGAGGGGGGTGCGATGGGGAGGTTCCCTTGTAAGGCTGGAAGTTTCTGTTTCAAGTCTTAGGTCAAAAGCTGGAAACCAACAACATTTTTAACAATATTTTACAGAAATAAACTGAGAACCACTGAAGATCTCACATACGTGTCGAAAAATGTTTGGGCAAAGATTAAAAGATGACAGACGTTGTGTCCCCCAGGAAAACAAAACTAAAATAAATATGCAGAATAAGTTTTCTTGCTACGATGGAAACTTGAGTAACAGTGAAATACTGGAATACGTTATATATTTAAATGTTTTGGCTGTGATCTTCCACACCAACGTAACTAAACACTTTTGTAACATAGCAACCCTAGCTAGGCCCACCACGTTTCGGGACGCTTAGGTGTGCATTCGCAAGATGCCACTATCAAAGAGAGAAACCCCAAATAGTTGATAATCAGTACACATCATCGCACATTCTGGAGCAGTTCTTAATGACCCACTTGCACGTGAACTTACTATCGGGTTATTGATTTTACTTTGTGGTTCACTAAACTTTAAAGGCAAACTGACTAATTATTGAACATTGTGAGAGAAAAGAAACTGTAATAGACAAATCCCTGACGTACTGAGGAACAGTATTTACAATACGATCGGTTTGAGAGGATTTAATAACTGGCACGGGATTCGTAGTGTCAGAAGGTGACAGGAGTGTGGACATTCCAAGACCATAAAACCTATGAGCGCAGACAACTTCGATGTGAATCAGCGATTCTCTTGGCGCTTGCCACCTTCATTCAGATTACAGTTTGCTTGTTCATTACCCTGAACAGAAGACAGCAATGTTCCTTCATTCACTGACTGCTATCCCTGTATGTAACTAGCATTAACATGTCCGTCAACGCTTCTCTCGGCCAAATCTTTATCAGTTATGGTAAGCTATATCTCACTGTTAAACTTTAATCTGAATTTTTAGTGTTGAACCCTCTATCCACCTTCCCAATTAATTGGGATCCCCTGTGTGTAGGAACAAAGATGGTTGTGTTGCATGGCTAAGATTGAGTTGTATTTGAATTCCCTGCAGATTCTAAATTTCCACTCTTAAAGGTAGAGTAGGCTGCTGCGGCTTGGCAATTACGTGCGAGGTGTCTGCAACCAGTTGTCCAGCGCCCGAGATACCTAGGATACTGGGAAGGAACTGTATAAACGAAACGTAGAAATTTCCACAATGATGGCTATTCCGGCGCTATTCGAAGGGAGTCAGACATGAAATAACTGAACACAGAGAAGAAGCTCACTTACAAGCAGCATAAATTAGGCTCATATATACTATACTGACTAATTATTGTTTTAGAATGTATAAACATGTAAATAATCGTGCAATTTCATTAAATTTTGGAAACCGCTTTGATTGGGGGTAAGAAGCTTGAATTCTGGCGTGGCTGAAATTGAGTGAGAATGAGGAAGATATTCTTGATTCGAATTATATGAAGATGACATTCTGGAAGAGCACGACTACTAGTCTGAGTCTGAGCAAGAGGAAGAAGTTCCAAGTGCAGCAATTGAAAACAGTCCTGAATATCCAGACTCTTCTGAAAATAAAAATGACTAGAAGCCATAATACTGCATATGTGCCTCTTGGTGCTAAAAGAAGTACACTACAGAAAACTTCTGCTGAAAATTGCTTTCGTCTCATAATTAAATAAACTAAAATTAAACTAGACCATATCAAGAACATATATACTAGAGACAGAAAATTTGGAAATTTGTGGTAAGTTCCTATGGGGCCTAGACTTACACACTACGTAATCTAACTTAAACTAACTTATGCTAAGGGTAACACACACACCCATGCCCGAGAAAGACTCGAACCTCCGACGGGGGGAGCCGCGTGAACCGAGGGAAGGCGCTTCTAGAGACAGAGATGCTAAACATATAGCCTAATAAAGTCATTATTTTGATGTCAACAACGATACAAAAACTGATACCGATGCAGTAGCTCAAGAAAAACCGGAAACATTCGACTACTTTACAAAGAATGTAGTGGATCCAGTTGATAATACCAGTTCGCTGTATGACCATGAGCGTCCGCTAAAATTGATCCAGGGGGTCAAGACACTAAAATTATCATTTTTATATTAGAGAGTTGGTTAGTTTCGAGACGTGTCATAACTCATTAAGTTTTATAGATGACACAAAAAACCTGTTATATCCCAGAGATTTGGCGGTTACCCACTCAATGTATGAATAAAAAATCCTGTATTCGAGATTGTAATGGGTGGTGGGACGTATTCTCTCTTGCCCCCCACCCCTCCCCTTTGACGGCCCATAAATATATGTACTGTCCTGAAATTCAACAAGATGGCCTCTTATTGTATTTTGCGATCTACTGAACCTCAATGCTGTTTGCATTTGTAGCGAACCAGAATTACATTGCTGTCCGATGTCGAGATTTCCTTATTGACCTGTCTCTGACGTGGATGAAATCTCTGACTCACAGAAGATCCAAACAATGTTGCCAAGAGTTTGTCTTTCAAACTGAAGGCTTTCCTGACGTTCCTCTGATGGAAAGTCAGCCATCAACGTCGGGAATGACACAGAAGAGATCTGTGGGAAGCTGTTATGACTGCAAAAGTATACAAAATGTAAATTTTCGGTGTATAAGTGTATAATGCTTGTAGTAGGGTCTGTATGTCTTGTTTTGAAAATCATGATTAGATTAGTAACTTCTTAAACTCAATCAAAGCAAATGATGCCATTTTAGTTAAAATTGTGATGTACTATCAATTTTTCTGTCAAATATGGGTTACTTTTTGTTGATAATTTTTAATAGCCATTGCTATGGGCAACAAATAAAACACTTCATAAAAAATTTTCAGACTTCAATCTCCACATTTTTAGTGGAGATAATGGCATACCCATATAATCCATGCGATCACTTAGTTTCTCTTTAGACAGCAAACACTTCAGTGTTAATAACTGACTCCGAACACTGCGTAACCAAAGGCAAGGTTCCCTGTTCAAGTCCTGGTCCAGCATACAGTTTCTGTTTGATTGGAAGTTTCAAAACAGACTAGACTGGAAGAATCATTCGGCTTAATGCCCACTCTGCATACGTATAATGCCATTATAATACTGCTCTTCACTGTATTGCTGGGCATTATGAGAAGTTGCTAACGTTCTTCTATTTTGGTAATGCGTGTTTTAACTTATGTGCCCGCCCGGGTATGTAAATGGTAAACACAAGGTACTTCTGCTATGACAGAAATTTGGAACCGCTGTGTATATGAATGGCAAATTAAAAGTCGTAAACAACTAGTACTATTACTAGCCCACTTTACTGAATACTGATGTGTACTATTGATACAATAAATACGAAAAAACGTCTGTTTTAAGAGCTGCAGTGGCAGGACAAACAGGAGGGATCCACAATTGAAACCAAATCACGGGTCTACAACTATAAAGAAATTGATCTTGAATATGTAACGTGTCATCGTGTTGCTATGGTAAACTACTGCTACTGAAATTTCGATGATGGATATGTTCAGTTTTTAACAACGCGGATTCAGCTACGTACTGCCATTACATTCTGACAGTTGCTGGGCGTAATATTTACAACCGTTACTGATAAGCCCATTAGAGATACTCAGTACTTCCGACGATATACATGTGACTCGACATTTTCTTCAACAAACGTTTAAGCGAGTTTTAGTCTGTCGCCGTGCCTTCGCTATGACATTTGGGTTAATGTCCCGAATGACTCACTGCAACATTTAGCTTGTTACCTTGAATGATGGCAATTACGTGTATACACTGTAAGCTCCCCCCCCCCCCTCCCAAAAAAAAAACGACACATCACCAAGGTGATATTCGTACAGATATCGACGCAAATGCTAAATTGTAAACATTTGTAGCCGATGTGTCAAAGTGTGACGTTTGAAGCGCAGTTTCACTACTCAGCTGGTAAAGATAGTATGTTCAAATGTGTGTGAAATCTTATGGGACTTAACTGCTAAGGTCATCAGTCCGTAAGCGTACACACTACTTAACCTAAATTATCCTAAGGACAAACACACACACCCATGCCCGAGGGAGGACTCGAACCTCCGCCAGGATCAGCCGCGAAAGATAGTAATCAGGGGACATGTCGACACCAGGCATTATGTTTTTGCAAATTTAGTTCCCGTGTACTCAGTTGGAATAATCATGCCTTGCAGACAGGCGCGTGAACAATATACGCAGATATCAGCATTTGAGAGAGAACGTGTAGTTGGGCTCAAAAGAGTCGGTTAGAGCAATAGGAGAGTCGCTCGATTTTTGAACAGGAGCGATGCCACTGTTCGACAGTGTTGGCAGGAATGCGTGAACGACGTCCGATCACAGGGTCGATCTGGAAGCGGTCGACTTAGAGAGACGACAGAGCGTGGGGAACGAGCAGTCGTCAGAGAGGCACTCAGAGCCCCGATTCATCACTATTATCGATCTGACGAGCAACTGGCGCTGCGGTGGCCAGAAGGACGATTAACAGGCGGCTAACATAAAGGGAGCTGAGCTCACGGCACTCCTTGCGCCGACTACCATTGACCTCTGTACACCAGCAAGCCCATTTGCAGCGATATCGAGTACATTCAGCCAGGAATCTCACTGACTGCAGTAGAATTGTCTTTAGTAATGAGTTCCGCTTCGAACCGAGCCCAGGTGACTAGCGAAGAAGTACGAAGAAGTCGTATCTACAGACGCCCCGGACAATGACGATATATCAACCTCGCTGCCCGACTCCAGGAGTAATGGTTTAGGGTGCCTAGCAGGACCCCCTTGGTTGACATATGTGGCACTTTTACAGCACTGCGATACGTCGACGACATTCTACGCTCCGTTTTGTTGCCCTTCATGGCAAGCCATACTGGGCTTACATTTCGGCAAGATAATGCCGCCTGCACACGGCGAGAGCCTCTACTGCTTGTCATGGTGCTTGCAGAACCCTACCTTGGCCAGCAAGGTTGCCAGATCTCTCCCCAGTTGAGAACGTTTGGAGCATTATAAGCGAGACCCTCCAACTAGCTCGGAGTTTAACGATGTAAGGCGTCAGTTGGACAGAATTTTGCCCAGTGTCCGTCAGAAGTGCATCCAACAACTCTCTCAATCTATGCTAAGCCGAATAAATGCTTGCATAAATGTTAGAGTTGGACCGGCGCCTTATTGACTTGCCCAGCTTATGATTTCACTTGAATAAATCATCCAATTTTTCTGAAATTGCAATCATTTGTTTGTCTGTACATTTACAATGCATCTACCGACTCCCATCCCATTTGAATAGTTCTTTCGTGATGAACTTTTTTTTTTTAGACTAAGGCGTAGAAGGCTGTACTCTCGCCGCAGCTACGCCAGAAGCCAAGTCAGGGCTATGTTCCACAGACTTTATCTTTTTTATTATTATTCATTTTGATCATTTTTCCTTGTTTTAGTTTAAAATTTATGAACTGTTATACATTGGCATTAAGAGTGAAAAGCGACTACAACTAGAATCAAATGTATATTTAATCAAACTTCAGTGTGGATCAAAGACTATAGTATGTGACTATAATTTAGCTTGATAGGTGCTCCATGCGCTAAACGCTTATTCCTTGTTTATTTGATTGCACCAGTTTTGTTTTGTATATAATAAGGACGCGATCTAGTCGAGTCTCTAGTACCGACAGATAATTAATGAACAGTTTATTGTCGAGAAGAATCATTATCTGTCTTTATTGCCCGCTATAACAAGCAATACTTGGATTATTGAGAAGACTAGTAAGAAAGCCATAGCCACGAACCTTATGGTGAAGCAACTTGTTTTCTCTGACTTTTTATTCCATTAATTTTCTATAAGAGATGGCCGTACATTGCGCAGTGGGCCATAATCCTGAAGAGATGGTCACAATTGCAAAATCTGCTGCAATATGGCAAAAAGTGGGTATAATGAAGTTTCTGACCCTTCTGATAACTATTTCTACATCAAACGTGAAAAACTAATGGAGGGCAAAAAAATGTTTTCGATGAACTTTTATAATGTTAATGGTAAACTTTATTAAAAAACTGCCTCTATAATTGTGTTTATCACAGGAAATATATATTAGTAACAAAAATTGAAAGTTCTATAAGCCATCGTAATCTTCCTCCTCTTGTGCTTTTGTTCTTCATCTTCATTTCATTCTCTACCTTCTTCCGCATCGACATTTGTATCCTCTTCATCATCCTTAGAATGCCATTTCTTGTAACCCTCTACAGCATTTCCCCAGAGGCGAATAGGTTTCGACGACGAGGTGTTCACCTTGCTTGAAGATGGTTTCCACAGAGAAGAAATATATAGTCGTAAAATATAATTTAACGAACTTAAATTTGTCAAGGAAAAGCTTATGGATAAGAAATAATATAATTATTTTATAGAGAATACTATTCACATTTTTAAAATATTTGGAATACATTTTTATATTTAGTAATTACATTTCATTTTGAAATAGGTTATTAGCAGTGTTATATAAACAACAATTATATGATTGTGAAACAGCGGAAAATCCAGAATGCAATAATGACGGATATTATGAAAAAGTATAGATTACTACTCGCCATATAAAGGAAATGATGAGTCGCAGACTGCTTTTTGCTGTGCCTGTCTCCTACTCCTCTGCTTGGTGAGTAGTGATCTGGTTTTTTATAACTGTATGACTATATGTGCATATACGTTTTATTCGTATTTTAGTAAAATATTCAATTCTTTTTTCTCCATATAAATAACAGCATTCTGCAACTACCGCTTGAAAAAATATATGGCTCAAAGCCGGAGTTGCAGTTACTAGCTGGATTTGAAGGCTGATTTGGAAAGCTAATAGCGCTTACTCAAAGACGGAATGCAAAATATAGCGAAATGACGTGGAATCTCAACGTTACGCTCCGTTTCACAATTTTTTGCTTGCGTAAAGGTAAAAAAGTTAATTTAACAAATTGTTAATTAATGATTGATTAATGAAATAAGTGTTAGTAATGAAGTACATACCCTCTCAATTAGTCTCCATTCAAACCAATTTCGCTGAACAAAAATGTTTTATTCTAACGAAATTAAACGTTTGGAAGAAACAGCTGGCCATTTCCAAAGACCGGGACCCAGCAGTCACAAGATTAATACAGCCACCCCTTTAAACGGAACATTTTAACTGTAGACATTCCTTTTTAATTTACAAAACTTTTGCGGGATTCTGACCTAATATACGTGGTAAGGAGCTTCAAAGCCACGGTCTAGCTTGCTGCACACGGTCTATGCATGATCTAGCCCCTGCGACGAGCTATACCTGGCCCGTATAGCACTACGTGGAGCCCGCCAACTGAGAAACAATCTTGCAAGTTTTAAAACTACTGTGAATGTCAACAATTAATTCTTTAATATAGTGTCTTAGCATACCATCACAGACTTTGCTTAAAATAATTACAAGTAAAGTTAGAGAGGTAGTATTTAGACCAAGCTTCGAATTTTTTATGAAAATATTTCGGAAGATCTATAAGAATATTGCCTTGAGCAGATCGATTAGATCATTTTGAGTCTGCAATCGTGACTTGTCATTATTAACGCTGTAGTTTGCTACGTGGAGGAAAAATACGTTGGCGGATTGTAGCTTTATGATTACTTTTCGTACTAGAACTGTAGAATATACAACGTTAGGCTTAATGGTTGTTAATTTTGAGAATCTTTTCCTTCTGTGCTTTTCCCAGGGCAGACCAGTGCAGCTGCAAAGTGCTGACCGCGCCCCGAGTTCGCACTGCGTATTCCAGCGCGCTGGCCCACCACGTGGGCCGTCACGCCGCCTGCCCCAGGCGCGCTCTGCCTCTGGCTCCGGCCCTGGCTGCGGCTGGGATTAAGTGGCCGTCGCGTGCCGGATGTAATTTTTCATGGCGGCGCCTGCTGCCCGCATCCCAAGGAGCCCGCGGGGACGCGCTGCGCCGGGAAGACCCTGCAGTCTGCCGGTGACACCCTCAGTGCCGCAGCCAAAGGCAGCAGCAATTTCCGATGACGCTACAGCTGGCTACTGTTTTCTTCTTGAGATTCATCACTACTGCAGTTACTAAGGCTTCTACGAGGGACAGTCAACAAGTATGCAACAGGCGTCCTTCAAAGCAGGTTTGTTTTATTCCGGTTACCAGTGAAGAGTTTGACAGAACACATTCCATCAGAACTACTGACATCCTTGGGAGAGCCAGCCCTGACAAAACTCTACCATCTGGTGAGCAAGTTGTATGAGACAGGCGAAATACCACCAGACTTGAAGAAGAACATAATTCCAATCCCAAAGAAAGCAGGTGTTGACAGATGTGAAAATTACCGAACTATCAGTTTAATAAGCCACGGCTGAAAATACTGGCTGGTTCTGAGCACTATGCGACTTAACTTCTGAGGTCATCAGTCGCCTAGAACTTACAACTGCCCGAGGCAGGTTTCGAACCTGCGACCGTAGCGATCGCTCGGCTCCAGACTGTAGTGCCTAGAACCGGACGGCCACTTCGGCCGGCGCTCAAAATACTAACACGACTTCTTTACAGACGAATGGAAGAACTAGTAGAAGCCGACCTCGGGGAAGATCAGTTTGGATTCCGTAGAAATATTGGAACACGTGAGGCAATACTGACCCTACGACTTATCTTAGAAAATAGATTAAGGAAAGGCAAACCTACCTTTCTAGCATTTGTAGACTTAGAGAAAGCTTCTGACAATGTTGACTGGAATACTCACTTTCAAATTCTGAAGGTGGCAGGGCTAAAATACAGGGAGCGAAAGGCTATTTACAATTTGAACAGAAACCAGATGGCAGTTATAAGACTCGAGGGGCATGAAAGGGAAGTAGTGGTTGGGAACGTAGTGAGACAGGGTTGTACCTTCTCCACGATGTTATTCAATCTGTATATTGAGCAAGCAGTAAAGGAAACAAAAGAAAAATTTGGATTAGGAATTAAAATCCATGGAGAAGAAATAAAAACTCTGAGGTTTGCCGATTACGTTATAATTCTGTCAGAGACAGCAAATCACTTGGAAGAGCAGTTGAACGGAATGGACAGTGTCTTGAAAGGAGGATATAAGATGAACATCAACAAAAGCAAAACGAGGATAACGGAATGTAGTCGAGTTAACTCGGGTGATGCTGAGGGAATTAGATTAGGAAACGAGACGCTTAAAGTAATAAAGGAGTTCTGCTATTTGGGGAGCAAAATAACTGATGATGGTCGAAGTAGAGAGCATATAAAATGTAGACTGGCAATGGCAAGGAAACCGTTTCTGAAGAAGAGAAATTTGTTAACATCAAGTATAGATTTAAGTGTCAGGAAGTCGTTTCAGAAAGTATTTGTACGGAGTCTAACCATGTATGGAAGTGAAACTTGGACGATAAATAGTTTGGACAAGAAGAGAATGGAAGCTTTCGAAATGTGGTGCTACAAAAGAATGCTGAAGGTTAGATGGGTAGATCACGTAGCTAATGAGGAGGTATTGAATAGAATAATAGAACTGGGCAGAAGCGGAGTTTGTGGCACAACTTAACTAAAGGAAGGGATCGGCTGGTAGGACATGTTCTGAGGCACCAAGGGATCACCAATTTAGTACTGGAGGGCAGCGTGGAGGGTGAAAATCGTAGAGGGAGACCAAGAGAAGAATACTGTAAGCAGATTCAGAAGGATGTAGGTTGTGGTAGGTACTGGGAGATGAAGAAACTTGCACAGGATAGAGTAGCATGGAGAGCTGCATCAAACCAGTCTCATGACTGAAGACCATAACAACAACAACAACTAGTACACCATATTATCCCCACTTCTTTCGCTACAAAACCCTGTTTTTAACATAATCTCTGTTCAGTGCGACGCCCTTACACCACCTTAACTGGGAGAGCTTCTATGTCCGCATGGCACCACTCTATTCGTCGATATCGGAACCAACATCTTGCCTCTACGATCAGTCTCGTAACGCACAAGCCATTCCGCACAGAGGGCCCTTCGTTGCTCGTTACGGTCTTTCGATAAGCGGCGAGGAACCCAGCGTACACACACCTTTGAGTGCCACAACTGGTGGACGAGTGGGCCAGCACTACCAACAGAGACTTCCAGTTGTGCAGCGAGGTGTGTGATTTTGATCATTCGATCACCTCGAATGAGAGTGTCCGCACGTTGCAACATTGCAGGACTCACAGCTGTGTGCTGCTGACACGCACACCGGAGATCGGACAGGTTCGCGCGACCTTATTACGACGAAGGGATACGTCTCGCCCAGCGACTCACCTTTCTTTCGCTGATAGCCAGGTCTCTGTCCACATTCTGCAAGTGCGTACGAATATCTGCGACGATCTGTTTCTTCAACAAAAGAAACTTAATGACAGCTCTCCGCTTGGAACGCAACTCCGTTACTGTCTCGATTTTGAAGGCTATGTGAAGCACTGTCGCCTATCGGAACTCCATGAAACTATAAGTGTTGAAACGGGAATATTCCACGATATCTCGCAACAAATTCCGCATTTTTTCAACCGAAATTGGCCGAGGAAAAGAATTCTGTTGCATTACTCATTGAATTTTCCTCGCAGAAATTCCATCATATTAAGTTTTAACTACCACATCGAAAAGAAAGGTACATTTTAACTTAGTGGTCATGGTGGTCTTGTGGATACAGTTCGCGACTCCGGCTATGGAGGTCCCGGTTTCAATCCCGGATAGGGTACGGCCTCAGGTCCATTCAGTGTGATATTAAATGAGTACGGGGGACCTTTCCTGAGAGTAAAAGGCGGGAGGGGCGAAGTGCCCGCCACCCATCTACTCCTGTTGCATGAAATGTATTCACAGTTAGGAATATGGACGACCTCCAGCTATATAATGGAATGATGACATTGAAAATTTGTGCTGGACTTGCACTCGAAACCAGGCTCCCGCTTTTTGCAACCTAGCATACGCCAGTTGCTGCCAAGCCTTACTCTAAGCTGTACAAAATCTGAAACGTCCACACGCACATTTTATTCACAATCGCAGCCAGTTTATGGTAATCACTTATCCTTCACAGAAATTGCTTCTTTCAGAATACCTCGCTCAAATGCTGCTATAATCAGTCTCGCGTAACAAAATGTTCATGTCCGCGAGTAAGCAACATGTCACGCGGAATTTAGTTATTTAAAATGTCACCAAAAGTTCTAAATTCTACACCGTGCGCCAAATCTAATTCTCTTCCACATTATAAGCCACTTCTCAAACACTTTGGTAATCAAATATCAAAATAGTAATAATTTTTATTGGAGGACGTATCAGTATGTCTCATCACTATGACATCCAAGTCCCAATTCTACTAATCTCTCTACACAACAGAATTTTCTGGTTCCCAAAATACGCGCGAATCAAACAGAACTGCAAATAAAAATGACAGGAATTTGGCTGCAGCTCACACAGTGTCCGCCAGCTAATGACCTCTACCAAATCACATAGTAACTACGTACATACGCTCGGGCATCTGATGCCACCTGTACTGCGTGTCACATATACTGCACCCCAGTCTTAATAAAATGGTGCAAGCTGTTCGAGATTCTGAAAAAAGTAGGGTTAAGCTATAGGGAGAGACGGGTCATATACAATATGTACAACAACCAAGAGGGACTAATAAGAGTGGACGATCAAGAACGAAGTGCTCGTATTAAGAAGGGTGTAAGACAAGGCTGTAGCCTTTCGCCCCTACGCTTCAATCTGTACATCGAGGAAGCAATGATGGAAATAAAAGAAAGGTTCAGGAGTGGAATTAAAATACAAGGCGAAAGGATATCAATGATACGATTCGCTGATGACATTGCTATCCTGAGTGAAAGTGAAGAAGAATAAAATGATCTGCTGAACGGAATGAACAGTCTGATGAGTACACAGTATGGTTTGAGAGTAAATCGGAGAAAGACGAAGGTAATGAGAAGTAGTAGAAATGAGAACAGCGAGAAACTTAACATCAGGACTGATGGTCACGAAGTCAATGAAGTTAAGGAATTCTGCTACCTAGGCAGTAAAATAACCAATGACGGACGGAGCAAGGAGGACATCAAAAGCAGACTCGCTATGGCAAAAAAGGCATTTCTGGCCAAGAGAAGTCTACTAATATCAAATACCGGCCTTAATTTGAGGAAGAAATTTCTGAGGATGTACGTCTGGAGTACAGCATTGTATGGTAGTGAAACATGGACTGTGGGAAAACCGGAACAGAAGAGAATCGAAGTATTTGAGATGTGGTGCTATAGACGAATGTTGAAAATTAGGTGGACTGATAAGGTAAGGAATGAGGAGGTTCTACGCAGAATCGGAGAGGAAAGGAACATGTGGAAAACACTGATATGGAGAAGGGACAGGATGATAGGACATCTGCTAAGACATGAGGGAATGAATTCCATGGTACTAGAGGGAGCTGTAGTGGGCAAAAACTGTAGAGGAAGACAGAGATTGGAATACGTCAAGCAAATAATTGAGGACGTAGGTTGCAAGTGCTACTCTGAGATGAAGAGGTTAGCACAGGAAAGGAATTCGTGGCGGGCCGCATCAAACCAGTCGGTAGACTGATGACCAAAAAAAAAAAAAAAATTCTTAATAGGCACGATGTAAGGCGCTACGCTTCACACCTACTGTAGTTGCCAAAATAAATTTCTTGTAAATAAAAATTTTGAATAATTTAACTCCAACATCGGGCCAGTTCCAGAACCATAATATAGCAAATTACATTTCCCTTACTTCAGGCCTGGCAGTTGTAAAACAAACATAGCCTATTTTGTGACAATATTATGTTCCTTCCAAATACATCAAATTAGTTTCTCATACAAAATTAGTTTTTTCATACAACAATGAAACTTCTTATTTCCTTTAAATTTTACAATATTTTCCTTTTTCGCTGTGGACGGCTTTTTTTACACTCGTTTCTCACACATGTAGAGCACCCAAATATGTGGCTCCATAACGACTGACTTTCAACTAGAGTATAGGCTTAAGTTAGAGGTCCATAGTGCCTGGAAATATAGTTTGCTCTAAGCCTAAAAGTAGTAGTTACACCTTCCTGAAATTAATCATTATTACATAAGTTTCTTAAATACCATTTTCCAATTAATTAAAGTAACTAGAGCATTAAAGTGGTACCCAATTAAATTCGTTGGAAACCTAAGTAATTAAATCGAAATAATTTCAAAACTGCAGCGCACTGCGGTAGCTAATGCAAGCACTTTGTTTATTTACTTAGCTAATTAAAATATTTAAGTTAACTCATGTACAGTCACTCATCTGGTACAAACACTATAGTGAGTCCACAATGCCTCTCTCTGTCTTCACCACAATGTTTTGATTTAATATAGCCATAAATTATACACAAATTCAAAAAATTTATATACGACTTTTTCGTTTGACCTTCTTTCTTTCCAGCTCTATTACACATGAGGTTAGCTAATGTCAATATTAGTATTCTCCCTCCCAAACTTCGTTAGATTCTTGACTTCACCATAGCCACATCCAGTATTTTTCCATGCTAGAGAACTCAGTTAACCATTTTCCATCAAACCAACACGCCATCTCCTTTCAACAAGTCATCTTACTCCATCATTATCTGTTTTTCACCGTGCCAGCGCACCTCTGGCTACAGCTACACATCTAATTCCTCATTAGTCTGCATTTACTAATACGTTCCTTGACATGTCACCTTCAGTCAACATAATCAATTCAAAATCCACTACACTACCTCAAACCATCATCAGTCATTATTTTCACAACCACAGCCTCTAATCACTTCAAGTTACACTAACCCTCTCCTACACAATTAAACATTTCTCTCTATTTATAACTTTCAGCATGGCAATATCCCCTGCTGCTTCTACTTTATAACAGAAGTGAAAAACGTTAAAGATGATAGACCGAAGTTCCGATTCGACAGAAGAGGAAAACTGACAATAGGAAAACAAATTGAAATAATACTGTCAATAACGCGAGTACCTGATAATCATCAATTACCTAACATTGCTAAGTGTTCAATGTACTTTGAAGTATTTGCCCCTGCTCCCTTCAGCATCACTAAAATCATAACTTTTCAGGGCCCATTTCTAAATCTATTTTTCCCTGGATATCCAATTACTAGAATCCAATTCTTTATGCATCTTACTTTCACGTTATTTCCGAAATAAATGTGCCTATTCAAGACTTACATTCATACCACAAGCAACAGAATTTACCTCATTAAGCCACATTTCATTACTTACAGCTTTAGCTATCACAACAACATCAACACCTTTTTCTTCCACATAAAAATCTGTCACTACCTTCAAGTAACCACTCTTTTGTGCACTACGCTATCAACTACAACATATGACACAGGAACCCCTTATTAAGCTACGTTTCATCACTTACAGCTTCAGCTATCCCGAAAACATCAACACCTTTTCCCTGCACACAAAAATCTCTTACAACCTTTAAGTAAGCACCCTCTTGTGCATTGCCATATCAACCACGTCGTACGACACGGGAAGCATTGCCTGTTCATATTTAAGTTCCACCTCTTCACTGGAGTAAGCACCCCTTTTTCTGCATTGCTACCTACAAAAAACACTAGCTTCAGGCTCTAATGTTTGTACTCAATAACTACTGACTTTCACTGATGCAGACTCCACATTACTTCCTTCAGTATTGTTACTGTTGCCCATTATTAATCTCATATAACCACCGTACACATTTTACCAAATCCACAGTTGAATCTAATTTATAATTCGGAATGGATACCAGATCCTTACTATTTCCAAATTTAACGTCCATACAGAACACTGAAGCTTAAGCTTATAAAATTATGGTACAACAAAAATTATTTCTGGTTCTTCCAAGCATATAACAGTACCAAAGATTCCTTTCCTAGTACATAGAAGTTGTGGTCACATCAAATAGGAGAGTAAAAATAAATTGAAGAGCGCTGTGGGAATAGAAACCAAACACGAAAGGGGTTGGGATGGAGTGGACCAGAAAATAGTAACGGACACACCAAGCTAAGGAAGGCACCACTCACCAAGTGATGTACCTACAGTCAGCAGACCACCAACCTCATTTTACTTCTGCTGTTATTGTAAATATCTCTTCAGGTCAACAATGTTTCTTAATCCCAAAGGTTTCCCAAACATCTAGTACTCTAGTCTGTAAGTATTTACATGCAGCTTTTCTAGTACCCTGAAAGGACCCATGTACTCTTCTGTAAACTTCTTTGTTTCTGACGTGATCTTCTTCACCTTTTCCCTAGTTTCAATTAACACCAAATAGCCTATGCGAAGACTAGTGGGAGGTTCTCTAGCATCATGTCGTCTCATTCCCTCAAGCTCATTTTTCCTAATATTTTCGCTATGCATTTTTTTCTTTTTCGTCACGGACTGCGCGGCCTCTCCCGCCGGAGGTTAGACTTCTCCCTCGGACGTGTGTGTGTGTGTTGTTCTTAGCATAAGTTAGTTTAAGTAGTGTGTAAGTCTAGGGACCGATGACCTGAGCAGTTTGGTCCCTTAGGAATTCACACACATTTGAACATCTTTATTTTTCCCCCAATGCCACATCAGCAATCTTCGGTAATTTCACCATTTCAGACTGTAAATTTTCGGAAGACATCCCACACATCAACTCACTTGGAGCAAAACCAGTTGCTTCATGCTTCAAATGATTGATTACCTCCTCAGAACACTCTAAATATTGCGGTGATGCAGTGTGCTTTCTGCAGCGACATGTTCTACGAAACCTGTTAAGCCATTTCATAATGCTCATAGAAAAATATTGAAATTTTAATAAGTCCAATATTTTTACTTTCTAGACGCTTCTTGGACCTCTCTGAAATAAAATGTGGGCCATTACCTGATAATATGGCTTTAGGTACTCCCACTGTAATGAAATAGTCCTTTTGCAGCTTACTTACTAGTACTTTGTATTTGCTTTCCTAATAGGGTATAATTTTAGAATTCTGGTAAACCCATCAACTAGCACAAGAACGCATTCACACCCTCCTCTTGATACAGGCAAAGAACCAAACAAGTCTAGCCACTACATCAAGTTTGTTTTGTAGTTCCACACCATAGGTTTGACCTTGTATTATCCTATTACTTTCTGACATCTGTTACACATCTCTATTCTTTTCTGTACGCACCTTCACATGTTGTTAAAACAGTCTCACTCTTAACTTGGCGAAACATTTCCTTGCGCCATAGGGACGAAACTTTTTGTGTATATAGTCAGTTAACAAATTCACATGTTGCTCGGGAAAACAAATTTTTCATTAGGTTTCAGTGTTTTTTCTCCTCATAAACAAGATGCCTTTATGCCGTTTATGATATTCTGCAACCTTGGGATGTTCAGGGTTTCCCAAATAACTTTTAACGAACTTCAGGTTATTATCCATATTCTGTTCTCGCCTAGTTATTTACAAACCCTCTTTAGTTGACCTTCCTCATCTACTTTCATCATTGTTGCAAAAATGTACACAGTCTCTTGGTACAACACTGGATTCTCATCCTCACGCCGCTCTTCTGCACTTCTAGAGAATGTATCAACAACTGCATTTTCATATCCTGTAATGTACTTAACTTTAGTACCGTACCGCTGAATATATTCAGCCCACCCAGTTAATCGTGGATGCTTAAGATTACATTTGTAAAAATGTCAACCATTATACCCAGTGACTTTGTGACCCAGCAAATACTGATGAAACTTTTGCAAATCAAATTTGACAGCCATACCCTCCTGTTCTGGACTACAATAATTCCTTTCTGATTGCTGTAAAGATCTGCTAGCGAAAGCTAAGTTTTTTGTGAACCTCTTCCTCTGGTTCCTTACCCATTTGAAACAATTCTACAGATGTTCCATACCAACATGCGTCTGTCATTAAACAAAAAGGCTTTGTGAAGTGTGGATGGTAAAGTATTTCACTGTTACATAAATCTTCTCTCAGTCCTAGAATACTGTTTAACACTCCACTGTCTACTTGTAAGGTACATCTTTCCTTAACAGATTTCTCAAACCTGGAGCGTTAAACAACTATTCTGGTACTAAATGCGGATAAAATCAAAAAATACCATTCGTACCCCTCAATTCTTTTCTGTTGGTGAGCGCTGCGAATTTTCTTATAGCCTCAATTTCTCCTGATCTGGAAGAATGTCTTTCCCACAAACGATATATCCCTAAAATTTCACTTCTCTTCTTACAAATTACCTCTTATCGGACTTTAATTTCATACCCTCTTTCTCAATGGCATCCAAAGCTCCGTCTAATAACACGCAATATTCCTCCCAGGTTACAGTCGAAATCAAAACATCGTCAACATAAACCGTCATTTTTCTCAGTCGTTCGTCCCCTAAAAAGACATAGCTCTCACAAAAGCACAAACACTTGTCGAAATAGTAGAACCTTATACTGATAACACTTCCCTTCAAATAAGAATAATGTATACTTACTGGATTTCTGTGGCAGTGGCAGATTCCAATAGTCACACGTCATGCATGTTGAAGTCGAGAATTTAGCCCCTTTAAATTTCTGTAACAGTTCATCAATGTTTTCAGGCCTATCACTTTCTGGTATAACTATTTTATTCATAGCCCTACCGTCCATATCCATCTCGCTTAATAACCACTATTAATGTATTCTTGTACACAGTTATAGCTTTCTCAGTAATCTTCCACTTAAGCATTTTTTAGTACCTTAATGCTTCCCTACGCTTTTCCGCAATTGGTACAGGTTCTTTGAAAAACTGTGCATTTTCCTTCACAATCAAAATAACATTCATAGTTCTTTACTAATCCTGGTAGATCTGAGAAAACATTTTTAAGCGTAAACAAAACCTCTTTTAATTCTTCCTTCTGACTTTCATTTAATTCACGCATTTCTTCTGTTTTCCCTTCTGTCTTGTCCTGTGCAACCAGCAACTCTTCTGGATCAAACCCTGTTTTCTCAGTGCCATATTAATTATATCTTTCCATATATTCCATTTTTCTGCAGTACCTAATGGGAAAACTGCCACTCTCCTTTTTTGTAGAAAATAGTATAATTACGTTTCTTCTCTGTATTTCCAAACTCATAGAATCCTTATTTAAATCTAGGTTCCTTTTGTATTTATTGAAGAAGTCCACCTGTGTCAACATGTTCACACTTAACCCTTGAATTACCAGAAAGTTATGATACAACTGTATAGCACTTATTTTAAGAGGCAGCAGCAGTTGACATTTAACAGGTTCTTAACCTTTCCTGTCGCTACAATTATTTGAATCCCCATAACAGGCTATATTATTAATTCTTCCTTGTTTGGCAAAGCATCTAACGGCTTTTGACTAACAGCAGAAAGATCACTGCCACTGTCAGCTAAACATTGCACTTCTCCTTGTACCATTAATTTAACTACACATTGTCCTGTCTTCTCCTTACAATTACTGACTTCAGACTCATCAAGCAAATCGAGTACAGCTTCCCGTCTCTCAAAAACTTCCCCATGACTAGAGATTACACAGGTATTTGTAGGATTATTTTCAATATATATCCTCTTAGTAGCAGTCAGTTTGTCCATTAATGACAAATCAAGACTCCTTGACACGTCACCTTTTTCTTCCTGAACTTCTTCTAATCCATTACTTAAATGATCCTCACTGTGACCATCTTCAGCATGCAACTCTGACCTTACTACAAGCTAGTTATCATTAATCATCTCCACAATATTTCTCTCGTCTAAATCCTGCAGTTCTTTCCAATATGTGCTCTCCCCTTCTTCGTGAAAAGATTCCTCGTCTGTTACATTGCACACATTGCCCTGTTGATCTGAACCTCTCATAATCTGTACACACATATATTAAATCCCTTTGACTGTTCCTAATCAGAAAGTCACCTAACCAACATTAAACACACATATCTTGATGTTACTTGATTCATTTGCCTCATTTCTAATTCAGTTGTTTCTTCGTCATACATCACAAAAGGAGTTGCTAGCGACTTTAAACCGCCATTTCCTGTTCTGCAAACGCCAGCATCTTCACGAACGGCATCTAGTTTCCCGAACTCCTTGATTCAGCGCTCTCTTCCGCTCGCCCTCCCCTCTGTTGTCTGTTTTGGACATCACTATCGTCATATACTATATATCGCGATCTGTTAGCACGTCCTTGATCGGAGTTAGTTTGCCTATCTGTAGTAGCACAGCAGCAGTCTCCTTCGCCGCCACTTGCCGTACATTACCTTGTGACACACCTATTCTGTTTGCACTTGTATTCTGTCGGGGTTCTGCATTATTTGGAGGCCTGCATTAGTCTCTCTACTCTTGCCAGATAATTAATAAATTTATAAATATCGTCCTTGGGAGCAGCAATTATTTTGTTACGCCAGTTCATAGGCAGCTTCCCATCTAAACCCATTACAATTTGCTCTGGCTCTAATTTGTTAGTAAGATGCGATAAATTAGCAACCCACTTTGAAGCAAATCTTTTCACATTCTCAGATTAAACTTTTACCCAGCCCAGAAATTGTTTTGCAGTTCCATCTGTTTTTGTTTACCCCAACACACTTTGAAAAAAGCATCTTTAAATTTTTCCACAGTGCCGTGTCGTTGAGTATCATTCTCACTCCAGATCCTGGCTTCCCCCAACCACTTTCAAAATCATTCCAAAATTCCTTTGGATGTACATGTCCAGCAAGAACAAAACGTAAGAACTGTCTTTTAGTAATGTAAGCTACTTTAGCCGACTCTGTTATCAGACTACCACTCACACTGTTATTACCAACTTGTATATTACGTTCTACTTTAGTTAGTCTGCTGTTGAGACTGTGCAAATGATCCACGTTACTTTCTACTTCTTCCTCATAGTGAGATACAATATTTACAACTTTTAAATAGGTTTTACTTTGCTAATTGATTTTACTATTCAAAATTGTATGCACATTTTCATATACACCTAGAATTGTAGCTTTTTTTATACTCTGCTTTCTGAAAATTTTCTTGGATCCGACATATTTTTTGCTTGCTTTCGTTAGCTACGCTTTGTATAGCCTCTATTAATTCCTTTCTGACACTATCTGAGGATTTGTTACAACTTTCCTCAACTTGAGAAACTCCAATTCTTTTTGCCACATTTGCTTTTTGGTTTTTTACGTTAGGATCAGTTTCAACTTGGAACTGTTTAGGCTCATCAGCTACGTCATTAATAGCACCAGACTGCTGATTAAGCTCACTAGTTAAACCATTTATAGTATTGGACTGCTGATCAATTTTCTTATTAATATTTTGCTTAAGATCCCTAGCTAAATTTTTGGTTGTTTCATTGGCTTCTTCTGTCATATCTGCGATGTCCTTCTTCTTCTACATCTACATCTACATTGATACTCCGCAAGCAACCCAACGGTGTGTGGCGGAGGGCACTTTACGTGCCACTGTCATTACCTCCCTTTCCTGCTCCAGTCGCGTATGGTTCGCGGGAAGAACGACTGTCTGAAAGCCTCCGTGCGCGCTCTAATCTCTCTAATTTTACATTCGTGATCTCCTCGGGAGGTATAAGTAGGGGGAAGCAATATATTCGATACATCATCCAGAAACGCACCCTCTCGAAACCTGGCGAGCAAGCTACACCGCGATGCAGAGCGCCTCTCTTGCAGAGTCTGCCACTTGAGTTTATTAAACATCTCCGTAACGCTATCACGGTTACCAAATAACCCTGTGACGAAACACGCCGCTCTTCTTTGGATCTTCTCTATCTCCTCCGTCAGACCGATCTGGTGCGGATCCCACACTGATGAGCAATACTCAAGTATAGGTCGAACGAGTGTTTTGTAAGCCACCTCCTTTGTTGATGGACTACATTTTCTAAGCACTCTCCCAATGAATCTCAACCTGGTACCCGCCTTACCAACAATTAATTTTATATGATCATTCCACTTCAAATCGTTCCGCACGCATACTCCCAGATATTTTACAGAAGTAACTGCTACCAGTGTTTGTTCCGCTATCATATAATCATACAATAAAGGATCCTTCTTTCTATGTATTCGCAACACATTACATTTGTCTATGTTAAGGGTCAGTTGCCACTCCCTGCACCAAGTGCCTATCCGCTGCAGATCTTCCTGCATCACAGTTCTAGTTGCAGTGTTTGCTTTTCCACTTTGACACACACTGTTCTACTCCGTCTTTTGATCACTGTTTCATAGTGCTCATTTTCACATTTATTCTCGACAGCAGATCTCTTCTCTACAGCTTTTCATACTTCCCGAGCCGTGATGCACCATTTGCCGCGGCGCGGTGCTATTCTACTGCGTATAAAGTTTCACTTACCTTGTGGTGAATCTTTTCTCACACGTACGTCTCCTTGAAGTTATGGAAATGCAGTTCCCAGACGGAAAAATCTATAGAAAAAACAACTGTATATCTAGTAACCGCAAGTCATACTAAAAACTGTTTTGCCATTGGAAGGTTAATAGTAGTTAAATGAAAGTATTTATGTTCGTCAAATTTCACTCTATTACGGTAAGCTTGCATACACCATTTACTACCAAGCCTTACTCTAAGCTGTACAAAGTCTGAAAAGTCCACACGCACACATCATTCACAACCATAGCCAGTATACGGTGATTAGTTACCCTTCACAGAAATGCTTCTTTCAGAATACTGATATAATCAGTCTCATCTAACAAAAAGCTCATGTTCGCGACTAAGCAACACGTCACACGGAATTAAGTTGTTTGAAATGTCACCAAAATCGTGCGTTAAATTAAACTCTCCATTCTTTACGGCACTTTTTGGTAGTGAAATATCACAATAGTAATAATTTTCGTCAGAGGATCTAACAGTAGGTCTTATCACTATGAGATCCAAGCTCCAACTCATGTCTGTACACAACAGAAGTTTCTAGTTCCCAAAATACGTGCGAATGTTCTAATTTCTGATTAGCAGAGGAACATCGCAGCCAGTCGGAAAGCAGCATCAAACCCGCTCAGGCCCGCGTATGTGTACGGAACCAATCAAAATTTGTCACTGAATCAAAACAGTAAATTAACAGGCATAAATTTTGAAAACCAACTAATATAAAATTAGCCCCCTCTTAACAAAACTACTTCACCGAAATGATAATCTCACTTCCCCATTACTACAGACTGACGAAATAGTCAGTGATTGACACACACGTCATCCTCAGATATTCCCCACGAGACCAGTTACTTCAATGTGTAGTGTAAAAACTTTGTATGAAACATTATTTCACATTCACATCTTCATTCACTCTCATAACTAAACGCAGTTATAATAGTAATTAATTAGCAATTAGAAAAAGAAACAGAACCGTTAATAGAAATGACAGTATTTTGACTACAGCTCAAAGACTGTCCGCCAGCTAGTGACCTCTACCAGATCGCATAGTAACTACGTACACTCAGGCATCTGATGCCAACTGTTCTGCGTGTGACTCATACTTCACGCCGGTTCACGACTCTTAACGTCCAATCTCAATAGGCACGAAGTAAGGCGCTGCGCCTCAATGTGTCCCGATCCAGCACAAATTTTCAGTTTCGTCATCCTGTTGTATAGCTGAAGGTTGTCCACATTCACGATTCCTAATATATTTGATTTGTTTCAGAACAGCTGTAGCCACCGCGTGCCTGTTCTTTCGGCGATGCATGCACCCCAATACTGTATCCCTCATATTTCCACGACAAAGAAAGGCCTTACTCATCTGCAGTCAGGCCAATAGTCGGTCAAGTACTTTTACCTTTTATTTATTTTATATTCATCCGTCGTAACATTACCGTGGCACGCCGCTTGAGTAGCCAAAATAAAATCACAGCCCATTTATACAGCGGAGTATCATGTGGTAATTCGTTTTCTTCATTTTTAGGGGAACTACGCTGCAACAGTCCACTCTCAACAGTTGCAAGTGTCCAGCACTCGCATGTGACACAGGCGTTACGTGACGCGGATTCTTCCAGTGTGGTAATAATAATAACAATGACGAGTGACGAGGGCCTCTCGTCGGGTAGACCGCTCGCCTGGTGCAAGTCTTTCGATTTGACGCCACTTCGGCGACTTGCGCGTCGATGGGGATGAAATGATGATGATTAGGACAACACAACACCCAGTCCCTGAGCGGAGAAAATCTCCGACCCAGTCGGAAATCGAACCCAGGCCCTTAGAATTGACAGTCTGTTTTACTAAACACTCAGCTACCGGGGGCGGACTTCCAGTGCGCTCAAACAAGTCTACGTGTTGAAGAACGAAGTGGCAGACCGACTGTGAATAGCCGGGAATCGCAGGGAAAGTGCAGGCCGTGGTGGTTGAAGACCGGCGTACCACAATAAAGGCGACAGTCTGAAACTCGAAAATCGGTTGTGGTTCACTTACAACACACTCCACAACATTTTGAACATGGCAAAGGTCGCCGCCAATCTGGTTCCCCTGCGACACAGATCTAGTAAGAAATTCTGCCGAGAAGAGGCCACAGGGGAAATGTTTCAGCTGTAGCATGCCAGTCCGGATGACCTTCCTCGCCTGAGCACCATGGACGAGTGATGGGGCTTTCACTGTGACCATAAGGCGAAGCTGGAAATAGTCCAAACATGATTCAGCACCACATCGAGCCATACTTTGCTGAGTGTTTTTGGGACGGCCGTGGCGATGCTCATAGGTTATGCTCGTCGGGGTCAAACTGTCAGAGGAACATACTGCCGACATCTCCGGAAGAAGAATACGGGAGGACGACAAGGCTAAGCATCGCGGGAAGCTGTCCGAGTGGTAGTTTCCACTCTACGACAAGAAGCCACACTTATTGCATAGGACACAGAGAGACATGCTGCATTTTTGGGCTCATAGTGGTCCGCAGAAATTTTTCCAAGAGGAGGCAAGTCTCAAAATTTGGCTTTTGATATAACTAATTTGGTGAGTTTGAACACATGTTATAGAATCTCAAAAGATTGCTAGTTACCTGATTAGTATTTTAAGGTAGTTTACGTTGGTACCTAAACCGTAAAGGAGGGGAACAAACAGCGAGGTCTTCGGTCCCATCGGATTAGGGAAGGATGGGAAACGAAATCGGCCGTGCCCTTTAAAGTAACCATCCCGGCATTTGCCTGAAGGGATTTAGAGAAATCACGGAAAACCTAAATCAGGATGGCTGGACGCGAGCTTGAGCCGCCGTCCTCCCAAATGCGAGGCTAGTGTGCTAACCACTGCACCACTTAGCTCAATCTGCAAGTCGGCCAGACAGAAAATGTGGCCCTATTAACCGATCACTAACGTATCTGCCCAAACGTTAGCGGAAAATTCTGCTGATGTACCGTTTGAATTGTACAATGTGGGTTCTTGTAACTCCAAATGTGTGTTTTATGTATGTTCGTAATAACGACGCAGATAAAGCATGCTTCGTCCGTAAATAACACCTCCAGAGGAACGGTGGAAAATTTCCACGTGGAGTGAGGATCCATTGGTAGAAAAGTACTAGGGCTCGATAGCCACGTGTGGCCAGGCCTTGCACACTTTGTTCGTGATATGCGTACAACTGTCCCTCATGTAATATCTGCCAAATGGTACAGGACAAAACGCTTTCTGCTGCAGCAATCCTTACGGTACTTGTGCCCAGCACTGCATCCACTTGCAATACACGCTTACTGTTTCATGATGTCGACACTGTTCCCGGTTGACTTGCATGCTGCATGTTGACTTTAAATGCACCGGTCTCTTGCAGACGTTGATGAGACCTAGTGACGTCTCCTCTCTGTGTCTGGCTGTCTTCCGCGTGGATACGCTTCGTGATACAATCGTGCTGCCTCCTGCCCATTTCCATGAGCACGCCCTTGCATGAAGTGGATGGCAATCGTTCCTTCGTTTCAAAATGTGTGTGGAGCCATGGGAATGACTTCGTACGCTACATGTCCACAATGCCTTTACTGATCCATGTGGAAAATGGCACCTGGAACATAAGACCGCGAATGTGCTGCAGACATAACACGAAACTTGAGCCGTGATTGGTTGTTTCAAGGTCAGCCCTCGCTTCACACTAATAAAAGAAACGCACTAAACTGACCATCAGTGATCTATCAGCAACGAAGCTGCAGCATAAACATAGTGTTAGACATTAACAGTGCCGTAAAATTGGCATGATTGCACCTGCGCATACATCGTGTCGCAAACCACTGGTTAGTTGACCTTTATTAGGATTACTGTCTTGTTTCACTGTCCTCTATTCTCCCTACAATAGTCGAACAGCCTGTATAACGTTGACAGGGACTAAGAGAGAAGAATAAGAATAGAAGACTGAGAGATAAATGCTCAGATTATAAAGGGAAAACGCCAAGGAAGCAATCTCTCACCCCTACTGATCAAACTGTGCGTCGAAGAAGCAGTGTCGCCAAATCAGATAAATGTTCAATACGGTGATTAAAGTCCAGAATGAATGAATACCAAGGTTCACTGATGGCACTGCTATGATCAGAGAAACTGAGGAAGAATTATAAGACCTGTTGAATGTAAAGTTCTAACGAGCACAATAAATGGACCGAAAGTGCACCAAATTACAACGAAAGCAATGAAGAGTATCAGTGATAATTTTAGAGATGAGCATCAAAACTAAAATCCAAGTAGTGGGCCAATTGAAGAAATTCTGCTAACATGGAAGCAAAATAAGGCATGACGGACGAAGCAAGGGCGATGTAACACATAAAGAAGATTCGTCGGTAATTATTGCCCATTATATGTTTTAATTTGATAAATATTTTCGGGAGAATGTATATCTGGAGTGCAGAATGGTATGGAAATCAGGGACTGTGGGAGGACCCGAAAAAAGAGAATAGAAGCGTCTGAGATGAGGTATTGAAGCGTTCTGACGAAAAGTGGGCTGACAAATGGAGAAAGGCGCAGGTTCAAATCCTGCCACGGGCATGGATGTGTGTGATGTCCTTAGGTTAGTTAGGTTTAAGTAGTTCTAAGTTCTAGGGGACTGATGACCTCACCTGTTGAGTCACACAGTGGTCACAGCCATTTGAACCATTTTTTGAAATGGAGAAATAAGGAGGTTCTCCACAGAAGCGGTGGGCAAAGACTGATGAAGAGAAAACTGCCTAGAAAGTGCTAAAAGAGGGAAGGGCAGAGGATGGAAGATGTCGAACAAGTAAACTAGAATGTCAGGTGTGCTACTTTGAGATGAAAAGGTACACGCATGTGAGGTTGTAATGGCGGGACGCATCAAACCAGTCAGAAGAGAAAAGGAGAAAAATGGTTTACCTTCCAGAGGATTTCAAATTTCTGTTACCATAAATCAATGAAGTTACAAAATATACTCGTCAGATGTTTTATCTTCCATGAACTTCGAACGTACGTTCATTTCTGACTGAAACTCGCTAAACTTTCAGGTTTCGTTACGTAGCTAATACGTAGGCTAGCAACGTAGAATTTAGAAAGAAGGAATACGCGTTATGTGTCGAGAGTTGAGTGATTAAATGCTCAACTCGCATGATGGGTTACGCTCGGTGCGTCGGTGACTCAGGGTCCCACATATTTCCTGGGCGGCCGCGCTGAATCACCCCGAGATACGCTCCTAACTCTTCTTGTTGGAGCGTGTTCACTGACCCGTCCATCGCTTCCTGTTCTCTCTTAATCTGAAAACTGCTTCTGTGAACAGCCGGCTACGCACTGGGTCAAATAAACATTGTCACTTGGCAGCGTCCATTAATTCTGTATAAAACAATGCAGTGGCACAGGGCATCAGCTGCGTCTATTGATTACTGTTGTCTTCGATTTCCTACTTATAAGACGTAGAAGACAGTAATGTGAATGATGTATATTTGATCTTTTCTACGGTATAGCAAAAGTTGCCGGCTTTCGTTTTTTCCCCCCTCTTATGATACGTCGTTTATCTTGAATTCGCCTGTTGTGCTAAATTTTCGTTACCGGAATTCCGAAGAAACATTTCGCTGAATAACCTTGTGGTTAAAAGCTAATACTGAGTTAATACGATGTATATGTGAAGAACAGGGTGACAGCTGTTGAGCTATATACAATAAACGTAAATTAGTTACAAACTTCGGCGTGCACACACTTTATTCATCATGTAAACATCACTACCGATATTCGGCTTTAGGTTATGACATTTTCGATATTCCTGCCATCATTGGCGATAATGTGGCGCTGACGAATAGCGACATTTTGCATAACCCGCTGAAGTGTCGGAACATCGATGCTGCAGTGACCTCGTGAAGGGCTGTTTTCAGCTCAGTAATGGCTTTGGATTTATTGCTGTACATCTTGTCTTTAATATAGGCACACAAAAAGGAATCGCATGAGTTCAGATCCGAAGAATATGGCGGCTAATCGAGACCCATGCCAGTGACTTCTGGGTACTCCAGAGCCAGTGCTTCCCCAGGCATAAAGCACTCTGCAGCTTCGATGAGGTCGAGCTCCGTTTTACACGAACCACATCTTTTCAAAATCAGGGTCACTTTGGATAATGGGAATGAAACCATCTCCCAAATCCTTCACGTACCGTTCGGTAGTCACCGTGGCATCAAGGAATATGGCACTGATTATTCCGTGATTGGACGTTGCACACCACACAGGGTGAGAAATTCTCAATTTTTTTATTGACAGACGCATCCAAATAAAGTGGGCTTTCTCGCTAAACCAAACAGCGATGCGCACAGTAATTCCCATCACGCCCCGCGTCCAACCGTGCAGTTTGAACGTCCTAACGCAAACCGTTCAGAAGTTATGACTATAGTGGGCTGGGACACTACAAATGTAGTGTGAGGACAGTAAGCTGGAAGTGTGTGTCTCACGGGAAGCGTGCCAGAGATAAGTCCCTGCAGTCGCAATTTATTGTGTGTCCTCGCTGGCTCAGTCGAACGCCGGCACGGTAGCTCAGCCTGTTCGGTTTCTGCTGCCCTCTGTAATAAGAAAACTGAGTGAACGGATAAACGATAAATTTGAAGAGGTGTCATGGGACGTCCACCCCGAAGAAATGCAACGCACAATAACGAAAAAAATGAGATCAGCATTGTTATTTCATGCTGCATGGTAGGACGGCAGAGAGGTTACTTCCAGGACAGTTATTATGTATAACTGCGTAATATGGTTTTGTACATAATAAAGGTTTGTGTTTCTCCTACCTTCCAAAAGAAAAAAATCTTTTTTCTTTTTAAAAAAAAAAAAATAAAATACGAAGTTGGCGGTGCAAAAAAAAAAAAAAAAAAAGTCAGATAGAGCGCCTGCCATGTAAGCAGGAGATTCCAGGTTTGAGTCCCAATCAGGGCACACATTTTCAGATGTCCCCGTTGATATTTATCAACTCCTGTAAGCAGCTAATGGTCTGGATTGCATTGTAGTTTAGTTTAATAATTGTCACACTGTATATACGAGACTAGATACTGATGAAAACAGGAATATTTTATAATGTTTTGTTTCCATATTACGTTAAGATCGCAATTTCAATTACATTAATAACTAGTTTTTGTAATTACAATTGTGGTCTTAAAGGAAGGTTGCAGCAGAAATCACAAGAAATGATCGTGGATTCTTACTCAGTGATTATGTATTCAGTTAAGGTAAGTTTTATGACCTTACACCGATGAGTAGATTGCTCTGACACAAGAGATCAACAGACAAAACATCACTTCACTTCAGAAGGAGTTGGCGACGTATGTGACGGGCATCCTACCTTTTCCATGTGCTGTGGCTTAGTGTGTGAGACGAACTGACGGTCGCTCACGTTACAGCTCATCTTCATCATGAGACGCATATCCTCCAGTTCCTACATTCTGTTCAAGAATCTGGGAAAAAACATGGGTGACTATTTCTAGTAGTCGCTGGACTCTATACAAGGAACCTTTTCTGATACCTTCTCCTAATAGTTACACATTAACAGTCCATGCTTTTGCACTAAGAAGTCTACCTTTGCTTGAAGATATTGATCTTATTTATTAGTTCCTGTATTTCAAGAAACTGTGTGTATTGAGTCCTGCGGGGCTTAAAGCACAAAAGCAAATATAGTGGAAATTCCACTGGTTTCATGGAATGTACGCTCTACCAATGGAAACTAGGGTGAAATTGTGTATGGTACCCCTTATACACATACAGGTTCGCACATTACTATCGATGACCATGGGTGGTCTTATTTTTCCCCACTGAGAGTTGCAATATTCCTTCCCAGACTAGCTACACGCATCGTAATATTTCATCCTAGACGAGAACCACATGTAATATATTTCTTTCAAAATAGCGATAACCATAAAGTTGAACATTTGTCAATGTAAGCGCATTTTCGGTTAACTATAATACCAGTTTTGCTCTGTATACTCTTAATTATAATGAGAAAGAAATAGTTACAAATAACAGAAACTTTAAAAAGTTCGGTAAGGCACACAGTTTTAATCTGCCAGGAAGTTTCACATGAGTGCACACTCCGATGCAGAGTGAAAATTTCATTCTGGGAACAGAAGACTTATTTATCTTTTGCGTCTGCTTCATGCTCGCCTGCAGCTCGTTGTCCGGAGGGCAGGTTTGATATGATAACCTATCTAATAACTCAATCAAGAGACGACAGATCCGGTATAGGTTATTTTTTAATTTTCTTTCGAACTATCTTCCATATATCAGGACAACGGATAAAGATTTCAGAAAACAACAGAGGACCATTTATTACATGCATTTGTCTACCTCCTTAAAAAAATTTTGAACTGATTCGCACAAGTTTGAAACATACAAGTGTCGCGCAAGAGAAACTCACAAAGAACGTGTTTTTTTTTTCCTGTATAGTGCTAATGAAGCTTCAGTTTTGAAGGAGAGTATTTCAATTTCATTTTAAGAATGCACTGTTTATTTATTTGATTCACTTTAAACCGTTTCTGTGCATTCAGTTCATGCAAAAACGAGTGTTACCTGCCATATTTAGCTCGAATTTAAACCATCGTATCTCGAAAGGGCATACAGATTATTGGATAAAAAAATTTCGTTTTGATTTCATCCAGTTATTAGCCTTCGTGCAAATTCGGAACCGATTCGTACAAGTTAAAAGCATAGAAATGGCGCGCTTAAAAAACCTCCCGGAAAGATTTTTTGCTTGTTTTTGCACGTGAAATCCGAAGAGTGGTCATGAAAATGGTGCAATTAGCTGAGCAGCAATTTCAGCCCAAGTAAAACTTTTTCAAAAAAGAGTTGATCGCTTCGTACAATTTGTCTGGACGCCAGCTCCGGTTCGTCGTTCAGACCTTGTTTAATATACCGCAACATAGCTACACTAAGGCAGGTGTTCGAATGACTATACAAATGGCCGCTGAAAAACAGGAACCGAGCTCCAAGGCCTAGAGGGTGGACGGGGGGAAGGGGGGTTGGACAGGGTAACTGCGCGCGGCATTTTCAGACATATTTGACGGAAGCGCTGTAACGATAAATAGAAGTCCAGAAATCAATGGTTCTCCCAATACTTCGTATGCATTACTGCAGTCATGGCAATGTCACAACACTGTTAATGCCTAAGGTTACATTTTGAATTATGTTCCTTATGGTGAAAGGACACGTATGTCGTACATGCATGAAAATTCACCAGCACGATTTCAGCTGGCTGTTCGGCAACAATTATGTTGGTGTGCCTCACCAACACCATGGCCTTCCACGTCTCCCAACTTGAACCCGTTGCATTATTTTGTATGGGCACATTTAAAAGCTTTGGGGTATATCGGCGTTGTTGATATTGTTACCGAACTCGGCGAACGTATTGCGGATGGTTGTCGGTGCATCCGGACCACGTCTGGGAGTTTTGAACTTGTATGGGCATCAATGAGCTATCCTCGACAGGAACGGAGGTCATGTGGAACACTTGTTGTAACGTGTTTGTACTATAATGCATATCTGCGGTTTGGATCCTCGGGGAATCTGTTATAAGGTTCTCATGTACTCAGTCGTAATAATTACATCGTGTCCGTTGCTTATTAGGATTCTTTTCTCGTTTCGTGGTCTTCTACACTGCTCTTTCGTTTGTATCTAAAACAAACAGCCTGTATGTTCTTCAGTATACTAACATAGGTTTCTCAATGCCCTGATCGTCAGCGTTTGTTAGTACGTATTTGGTTGAAACCAGGTCAAAAGTTTTCTCAGATTATCTGGAAATTTAGTACTTCATACTAACTGATCTGTTCTGTAATTGATTCAAGATTTGCAAATACTCTATTGCTCCATATCGACTTGTAAATACTGGGGCAACGCAAATGATCCTCGCCTGCGATCGCCGGATGTGCGAATCTCGAGAACTAGAATCAGTCGTGATTGCGATGCTTTATTTATTTATTGGTTGATATCATTATACGTCACACTAGACGATATCACATCCCATGTTTCACAGTTACGAAGATCCATTGTCTGCTAATAAAACTGTTTCGTTCTCATATAAATAATTTACATTAGGGCGGAGAAATCAGTTCCGACTGTGAGATTACACTACAGCACTACGACAGGTCGTGGAAACAGTACCAGCAGTAGTCACTAGATCGCGGCACGATGGAAACCTGCAGCAGAGCTCCAGATTTCCCGTGCTGTAAGGTAAATCCTCGACGAATAGAAGCGCAGACTAGTAAAGACCTTACCTTTTCTAAACTGAATTCAAATGAACTTTCTTACAAGCTGATGATAAATTAAGTGAATCTCTTTTACATTATGGACAGAACGTTGATAGTTACACAATTCTTCTTTTATTGTGTGTTTCTTATTTCTTAAATAAAATAGTTACAATATTTTTCTCTAGTCCAGTGGAACTATCTGACACCATACATATCCTACCAACAAAATAATGTAAAGAGAGTCCTACAGAACATAACCAATGGTGGTACACATATGCTGAAACTTGTCCGCGTATGAAGAAAACCGGTCGGCCAGAGTGGCCGAGTGGTTCTAGGCGCTTCAGTGTGGAACCGCGCGACTGCTACGGTCGCAGGTTCTAATCTTGCCTCGGGCCTGGATGTGTGTGATGTCCTTAGGTTAGTTAGGTTTAAGTAGTTCTAAGTTCTAGGGGACTGATGACCTCAGAATTTAAGTCCCATAGTGCTCAGAGCCATATGAAGAAAACCAATTATTTGCAGAACAGGCTGACCTGAATTCCCATAACATAGTCTGCAAACCGCTAAGCTGTGGCTGTATCTGCCGTTGAACGTACGTGTGCGAATCGACCGGGGTTCAGCAATCGTTAATGCAAGCTGCCTGCCACATCCGATAATTCAACACACAAAAGAGCAAACAAGCGAATCTATGCTCAGATAGAATCCAACACGATTGTAAAATTGCTATGTTGATAACTATACACACAGCTATGTAGTAAGGCAGCTGAAATTCCATTACCAACGAAATAAAAATTTAATTAAATTCATATAATTAAAAATGACTTAGCTAACTTTCAAGATTAAAAGAGCACCATATGTTTCTCGCTATGGCACCAATATAACACTGGAAACACTGTCATAATGAGATTGCAGTTCAGTGAAGAAAGACGATTTTTTTTATAAGGGCCGCCGGAACAAAACGTTTTGGGAGGAAATGATGGAGTCAGAAAAGTTGTATTCAAATATACTAATTTATTTGGTCTGAGTCACTTTAATTTAAATTGAAGTTTTATTAATTTACAATTGTTTTCGTCAAAAACGTAAATAACAATATGCTAACAATTTCTAGGTTCCTCTGGATCACCACCGTGATAATATTCAAATTAATGAAAACTGTATTTGTACAGAAGGCACGTGAATGCTTTCTGGAAGACAGTAGATTGACACGCAAATCACTTTCTAAAGTCTAGACAGCTCACAAAACGCGAAATTACTGGACATCATTAACTTTAGATCCTTGTATGATAAAGAAATAACAATAAAATCCAGTCACAAGTTGCGAACCAGACTCCCAACTTATAAGCTGTGCAGTGCAAAGAGAACTGCAAACATTAAAAGCGACACTTTCTCGAAACCCACTAAAGGCGTGGCAAGCTGCACCCGTGCACCATACAACCCTCTAACAGACGAGACACGAGCAGCCGCCTTGCGCTCGCCCAGAAGCCGACACCTCCACTCTCCAAGTGAACCCCCGCTGGACTGTACCTCACAGTTCTCAAAATCACCCTAGGAAGGGAGGAAATTGCATGTTTTGCCAAAGCGCCAATTGATAATCTCCTTCTCTCTTCCTGCAGACAGGGGAAGACTGCAGAATGTTATTTCCGTTAACAATCTGAAGTTGGTAGAATAGTGGCCTCCGCCTTATCACTGGCGGAAATATATCTAGGTGCATAAATGCTACTCACTTCCCACACTGTTATAGGAACATAATGGTGGCCCTGCTTTCCAGCTTTTGTCTTCTGGACCATCTTTGGGCTATGTTAAAATCTCTCAGGACCTCACGTGATTATCAAAGCTTTGAGAGGCGCTTTTTTTGTAGCACTTTGGAAAAAAGAGACCCTCAAAGCAGCTTATTTGTGTGACTGCTGCCTGAGAGAACTTCTGTTGCGAAACCTCTCGGAATTCCCCTATTTTCCCACTGACGAGACCTCTTGTATTGTTTTCCTTTCTCCAGGTTTCATCAGTTAAAAATTAATTTCAATATTTTTCGGCTACACGATAATTCTGCCAGAGCTGGTAAATGACTTGGAAGATCCGCTGAATGGAACTGAAAGTGTCTTGAAAGAGGGAGATAAAGATAACACTAACAAAAGTAATCAAAATAAATCGCTTGATGTTTCGAGAATTAGATTAGAATTAGTTACCTGCCCTAGCTTCACACAGATTTTTTTTTCTTTATTGTAATTTCATTCCCTGCCTCATGTGGGCAGGGGAGGGCTGGCAGTGGCACAGTCCACTGCTCTTCTGCTAAATGTATTTACAGAAATACAGAAGGGGGTCTCTTGCATAAAAATGGGGGATAAAAAGGGGGCCATAGAAAACGCAGTAAATAGAGATGATGGGAGTTAAAATATACACTAATACAGGGACATACACTGGGGAACAGTTAAAAAGTCGGTATAAAGTTAAAAGAACACAGCTGGCAATTCGCTGCTAGAGGCAAACACAAATTAAAAGTCAGCCACAAGAGTAAGACACTTAAAAAAATCACTGGAAACGACAGATCACTCATGAAGAATAAAAACCCTGACCTGCTGAGGGACTCAAGGCTGGACATGAGGGAAAAGAGGGGAGGAAGGTGCGGTGGGAGGGGGGCTGGAGGGGTGGGAGGAAGAGGAAGAAAGAGGGGCAGGAATCGCACCAGGAGGCAGGAGATAGGTGGGGCAGAAGATGAATAGGGAAGACAAGGCAGGAGGCAGTGCAGAGGCACAGAAGGGGGGATGGGAGACGGAGGTGGTGGGGGAGGGAGGAAAACCGCTCAGGGGTAGAGAAGGGGATGGAAGAGGGAGCCCGGAGGAGAAGAGGGCAGGAAGGTGGGGTTGGAGTTGGTAGGAGGGGTAGATGTCAGGTCAAAGCTCGTCATCCAGGAGGGGTAGGTGCTGGAAGTTGTGTTGGGAATGGAGGTGGAGGGTGAGGAGATGGAAAGTGGGTGGGACACAATGGTTAAGGCATGACAATGGCAATGGACTGGGGTTAGAGAGGAAGGGGGACACCAGCGGGTTGATGGGGATTGTGTCAGCAGATGATATACAGGGTGTCAATGTGTTCAAGGAAAATGAGAAGGTGGGAGAAGAGGATGAGGTCATAGAAGATGTGCATGGGGAACAGAAGGCCGATATGGAAGGCGAGGTGAAGGGCATGACGTTCTAGGATTTGGAGAGCTTTATAGAATCTGGGAGGGGCAGAAATACAAGTGACACTGGCATAACAAAGGATGGGGTGGGTCAAGGATTTGTAGTTGTGAAGAATGGTGGAAGGGTGGAGTCCTCATGTCCAGCTGTACAGGGGTTTCAGGAGATGGAGTGTGTTGTGGGTTTTGTGTTGGATTGTAGAGAGGTGGGTAGTCCAGGTGAGGTGGCAGTCAAGGCTGAGGACAAGGTATTTTAGGGTAGGAGTGAGGTGGATAGGATGACCATAAATGGTTAGGTAGAAATCATGGAGATGGAAGGAGCAGGTGGTGTGACCTATGATGATCGCCTAGTTCTTGGAGGGGTTGATATGAAGGAACCACTGGTTGCACCAAGTGGTGAACTGGTCAACATGGGTTTGGAGGGTACGTTGGGACCATTGAAGGGTAGGATAAAGGCACCATAACGCGGAGTCATCAGCAAATTGGAGGAGATGAACATGTGGGTGAGGAGTGGGGAAAGGATGGACTGTTGGGGCACAATGGTGGACGGATATGAAGTACAATAGTTGGAATTGTGAATAGTGACATAGAGGGGAAGACAGGAGAGGAAGCAAGCAACAAAACAGACGAACTTTATAGGGAGAACATATGTCTGGAGTTTGAAGAGGTGCCTGTGATGCCAGACATGATCATACACATTCAGGAGGCCAAGGGAAACAAAGATACTGGAGCAATGGGAGTTAAGTTGGAGGGAAAGACAATGGGTCAGGTTAAGGAGCTGATCGTCAGCTGAGAAGGCGGTCTGGAAGCCACATTGGGTAAGGGGAAGGAGGTGGTGCTGGTTAAGGTGGTGGTGAATACATCGGGAGAGGATGGTCTCGAAGACCTTACTGAATTCAGAGGTGAGGCAGATAGGATGATAGGAAGAGGTGTCAGAGGGGGATTTTTTGGGTTTAGGGAACAGAAGGAGACAGGAAGTCTTCCACAGGTCAGGGTAAAAGCCAGTGGAGAGGAGGACACTTTACAGGGTAGCAAGGACAGCCAGGAAGGATGGGGAATTTCTTGAGGTGGTGGTAGGTGACACCATCATGATCAGGGGCGGTGTTGCATTTGCAACAGAGGATGAGTGTGATGTCATGTGCGATGATGGGAGTGTTGATGTCCAAGGGGTGTAACCAGTCCAAATAAAGGAAACTAGGGGTGAGCGGTGGAAGAGAGGTATCAGTGTGGTCATGGATGGTGGGGAAGAGGGAGTAATCAAATGGGGATCGTCAGGAATGGAGAAAACCTTGGATAGATGGGAAGCAAAATGGTTAGCGTTACCACGGATGTCAGGGAAGGGGCAATTGTCATGGAGGATAGTGTAATGTGGGATGGGATGTCTATCAGTAAGGTTCAAATGGCTCAGAGCACTATGGGACTTAACTTCTAAGGTCATCAGTCCCCTAGAACTTAGAACTACTTAAACCTAACTAACCTAAGGACATCACACACATCCATGCCCGAGACAGGATTCGAACCTGCGACCGTAGCGGTCATGCAGTTCCAGACTGTAGCGCCTTTAACCTCTTGGCCACACCGGCCGGCTATCAGTAAGGAGGTGGAAGGCTGACCAGTACTTGGAGGAGTTGACAAGGAGGGTGGAGGTGATGTCTGTGCATGTCTGGCGCCTGTCCTGGCGTTTATTTGCTGTAAGGAGGTTCCAGATGTGTTGCTGTAATTGTCAGTGGTGGATGATTGTATAACAAGTCATGGGTGCAGAGGAAGGAGTGGTAGAGCCTGCGAGGATCACGAAGAAGAAGGACGGCCTGTGGAGGAAGCATAGGGTGGTGAGGGTGGATGAGTTTGGTAGGGACATGGGCCTCCACAGAGTCAGTGACGGTCTTCTGAAGGAAGAAAGAGGCATGGGTGATGTCAGCAGGATGGTGAAAGGTGATGGGTTGGCTTTTGATCTGCAAGGCAATGGATTCTCGGTAGGCATCCCAGTCGGCACAGCGGTAGTCATGGACGGACATTGAAGGGAGAGCTGGGTGTGGAGCTGCAGGGGGCCACAGATGTTGGAGATGGTAAGCAGGATGGGGAGGTTGTCACTACCAATGGAATCAAAGACGTCCATGGCGATATGACCAAGGAGGTTGGGGGAGGCTAGGATAAGGTCCAGGGTGGAGTTACTTTCAGGATGGGTGTGTTGTGGGAGAGGAACAAGATCACCATGGAGGGTGGCAAGGGACTCATGCCACTGCCGAAGGGTGGCAGGGTCATAGCTGTGGATGTTGAGGTCAGTTGTGATCACATAGGTGGAGAAGGTATGGTCAACATGGGAAATGAAGTTTTAGGGGAGAGGAGCTGCCAGACAGATGAAGATAGTGCCACAGGTAATGGTGAGGGAGGGAAAAAAAGATGCTGAGGAGAACATGTTCAGTCAGGTCATACACAGGGGCTGTGGCCAGACAGGGAGATGCTTGAGGTGGCCAATAGCGACCCCACCTGTGGTGAGGGGAAGTGGATTGTCAGTGTGGTGAAGGAGGTATGGAGAGGTTGGAGGAAGGTTTCATTAAGTATAAACGAATTGACTTGGTGATGAGATAAAGAATGCATGAAGGGGTATTTGTTGGCAGGGAGGGAGAGAATGTTGATGTAGAGGAGACGATACTGTTGACACACCAGGAGGTGAGGGGGGGAAGGAAGTGGGCGAGGAGAGAGGGGGTTAAACGAGGGTGTCTCGGCAGCTGAAGGTAAAGTGGGCCTGGTTGTGGGAGTTGCATAGGTATTTAAATGGAAAACAGAGCAGGCAGCAAGGAAAATCTTCTGGAGGATGTGGGGGTGTTGGAAGAGGTGGGTGTTTTGCAGGATGATGGTCAGGAACTGGATCATGTCTTCAACCATAGGGGGAGGGCAGAGGGAATTGTTGGGGTGAATGGGCTGGTCGATGTGGCAAACAAGGACAGCATGCTCAGGGTTGGTTGGAGAGGATTTGGCTTTGTATTTGGAGGAGTATATAGGATGGGGTTCATTGCCGGTGTCGCAGGAAGGGGAGAGGTGAGGTTAGGACATTGTTTAAGGGAGGCTTTAAAATTGGGGGCAGATGGGAGGGGGGGGTCTTGAAGTTCTGGGTGAGGTGTTATACAGGAGACAGTGCTGTCAGCAGTAGGATTGAGGAGGGGAACAAGACAGGTCAAGAGGGTGGAAGCAGTTGAAAATCAGGGCTCCCTGTGTGATCAATTGTAGAGGCAGACTCAGTAAAGATACGCATGAGGAAGGTAGGGCCAAAGGAGTTGTAAATATGGCAGGCTGAGTGGATTTCCAGGGTGGGGTGGGTGTTCAATTGTGCCAACACCTCTGCCTTCATGGTCACAGGGCTGAGTTTTGTAATCATGGCAGTGAGAGTTGGCAGACAATGACGGGCGTTGGGGCTGATGAGGAGAGGAGCATGTACAGAAAAGGGTGAGGGATGCATGAAGGGCCGTAGGTGATATGGGGAAGGTGCCGGAAAAGATCAGTATGGAAAGATAATTTGGGTAATGGGGGCACTGGGGATGTATTTTCGGATTTCAAGGGTGAGGGCGTGGCCATCTAGGTATTTAGATCAGAATTGACAAGGATGCCCGGCCGCAGTGGCCATGCAGTACTAGGCGCTGCAGTCCGGAACCGCGGGACTGCTACGGTCGCGGGTTCGAATCCTGCCTCAGGCATGGATGTGTGTGATGTGCTTAGGTTAGTTAGGTTTAAGTAGTTCTAAGTTCTAGGGGACTGATGACCTAAGATGTTAACTCCCATAGTGCTCAGAGCCATTTGAACCATTTTGACAAGGACGAAGGTATACAATATGGGGCTGGGGAGGCGGGAGGAGGGGTATTATCCACGATGGAATCAAAGGGAAGTGGGACGGGCAGTGGTTCTTTGTAGCAGGGTGTGGAGGTGAGGTCGCCACTTGGGCGCGTGGGAGGTTTTTTGGTGGGTGCAGGCTGGGAGGATGGTTGAGGGACTGGATAGATGGGGAGGTAGTGGGAAGCAGGCACCTCTTGTGAGGCGGCAGCACTGGGACTGGAGGTGGGGCGCTCTGCGGTGGCGACTGAGGCGCGGCGTGTTGTGATTCGGGTGGGGAACGCAGGAGTAGTTGTAGCGGTGTAGGTGGGGAGGGGGGGCGAGAAGGCGCCTCGGCAGGCGATGGCAGTGGGAGGGGTGGCAGTATCAGGGATAGAAGCAGGAGCAAGAGCAGCGGAAGGAGAAGAGGAATGAGGAACATACAGGTGGGGATACAAGGATGAGTAGAAGGTAGAAGGTGAGGAGACTGTGAGTAGGGGAGGTGGAGTGAACGGGTTAAGCCCAGAGGAAGCACTCCACAATGTTACAGTGGGTGCAGGGGAAGGATAGGTGTAGATTATAGTGGTAGTGGGGGTGTCCATGATTGAAGGCGGTGTCCACTAGCGACAGGAAAGGAACTAAAAAGGAGCCGACGGCGGCGGGCACAGGGCGGTGGCAAGCACCGCGCGGCGACGGCGACGGCGGTGACAGCGAGTGCCGGGCGGCCAGGCGGCGTCGGCGAGCACTGGGAGGCAGCGAGCACCGTGAGGTGGCGACGGCGACGACCGGGCAGCGGCGGCGGTGGCGGCAGGGGTGGTGGTGGCGGCGGCGAGAACCGAGCGACGGGCAGCAGCGACGGCAAGAGCACGGACGTAAGGACAGCACCCTTCGGCAGACAGACAGACGGCTTCGTCAACGGCAGGGGGCTCTTCCAAAGTGACGATTATACCCTGAGTGTAGGCCAAGCTGCGTAATTCTTCGACTTGGAACTGAGGAGATCCAACCCTAGAATCCTTCGCACAGATAGCGCAATCTACAGCAGGAGGATTTGAGTGGCTTAGAGGTAACTTTGATCACAGGCAACTGCGTAGAGTTATGATTAAAATTCAACGAACACTGCTACGAAAATGGATATTATCGTGTTCACATAAACAACGTGATTTAAGCAGTGCATGCCCGGTAAGTTCTGAGGAGGAATGAATGTTATCTGTACATTGATTAATTGGCGTTTGGAGTGACATCTCTTGGCAATGACAGGAGATGCGAGCTACCACGCCGCAGGGGTTGCCCGACAGCAGCGCCAGTTTGGCGTAAGGTATGGCGACTTGCCACTCGAGGCGTGGGTTTAGTTTCTGTGTGGCCTTTTCCAGCATTTCCCTTCACAACCCTAAACGTTAACTCTGCATAAAAAGTCTGTTCATATCAGATTAATATCTGCAGTTTCCTGCATCACAGGTTGTGTAGGAAGTCGGGACTAGCAGGTGATGGCCTCCCAGTAGCGGTAGCTCGCACTGGTGTGGCACTGCACTGAGCCTTGTCCATCTACTGTGCTCACAAACGTTCCACATGTAAACCGTATTAAATACCCTACAGTAGTTTCTGAGCCTTCACATACAGACAAACGATTTGAGGGAGTTTATAGTATTTATGGATGATTCCAAGGAATTCTTTGATTCACTGCTAAATGGCATCGTTTTCACAGTGGCGGGGGACTTTAATTCCTCATAGTTCTGCGAGTTTGCACGAAATATTTATAGATTACATATACAAACTTCCTTGTGAATCAGTCTGTGTGTTAGTGGTAACAGTATCAGAATCCCTATAGCATTTCCTGAGATTAACCCGAACATACAGATAGAAGTGGTTCAAAATGGTTCAAATGGCTCTGAGCACTATGGGACTTAACATCTGTGGTCATCAGTCCCCTAGAACTACTTACACCTAACTAACCTAAGGACACCACACACATCCACGCCCGAGGCAGGATTCGAACCTGCGACCGTAGCGGTCACGCGGTTCCAGACTGAAGCGCCTAGAACCGCACGGCCACACCGGCCGGCCGATAGAAGTGCAGCAGCGGAATTTAATTTGTATATGTACTGATAGAAACAGAAGACAGATAGGAGAATACAGGAGACAGAAGAAAATAAAGATAGAAGAAGGTAGGAAACAATACAACTAGTCCCATTGCCTGACAAAGCTAATTCAAAACTTGGGCTCATTGAATAATTCTCACACCAGGATTGACTTTTTTACATTCATTGATATACAAGTGTACCCCATGTTAATGCTTTCACAAAACATTTTTACACTTTCATGCTGTTTACACCACAGCAAGCGAGGACTTCAAAGCGCAAACAGTGCACATTTTGGCGATACTGCGAGGAAGCAAGCCATTTTCGTGTTACGCAGTGGCCTTCCATCAGCCCAGGTGACTAGTAAAACTTCACAAGGTGCGTTCGTTAGGTTTATATGCGTGCAATATATCTCGAAGTTGTAACGTGCGTTTAGATTGTTTTCACTCTCATCATTATTATTTGCTTGTTACTGACAATGGCAAAGAAGGAACAATATTTGAAAGACTGAGCATTTTCTTTTTAGACTTTTCAAAAACAATCTCAAAAATTACCCGGTTGAATCTTTACCGTAGGAAACACATGCAGTAGAGTCTCGATTATCCGACCTAAACCAGCCGCGGCAAGGTCGGATAACACGGAAAATAATACAAAAAACCACTAAAACTAAAGTAGGCCAAATGAGTAAAACATTTAATACAATAAAAATCAAATTAGACTGAATAGATATTTACTGTGTGAAGAAGTTAGTAACTGTCTTTTTTTTTGTTTTTGGTCACTAAATCACGTCTCCTCTTAAGAAGTAAAACCTCGGTAGACGATGTTTCCTCCAGTTGCTCTACATATTTTAAAGCAGTTTTCATTGTGAGAAATCTTGGGGGCACTTTCCTCAACTACATCCGTTTCTTGGTCTTCTTTTTCGTTTACCATGTTGACTATTTCTTCATATCACTTCAAATTCTCCATCGTGGACAATCCATTCATTGTCATCTTCTGTGTTACTCGTCGTTGTGTTTACAAACGGTAAACGGCGTGAGAGGGCAGGACTGGTTTGTGGAGAGGGGGCAATAGCAGCGTACACCCCAGTATTCTTATAGTTGGAGTGCCGCCACAAGCTTCACGTCTATACACCAATGGCATGCATAGCACAAAAGAGGGGGCTATTCGGAAAGTAAGGTCCGATAGGTCGCAAAATGGAAACCACTCTGAAAATAAAAAACTTTTTATCTGCAAGCGTTAGCTAGACCTTCCACCTACTTCTCTACATAGTCGGCGCTCAGGATCAGACATATTTCGTAGCTTGTACCAACTTTCTAATACGCTAGTGATAAAAGGCAGCCAACTGAGCCTTCCACCAGTTCCCTACGCTGGTGTGCAGCTCGTTTTCTGTGCAAATATCTTGTCTTAATAGCCAGCGGTTCATGTCAGCAGCGACGAAATTCTGGGGGAGCCAATTAGGGGCTGTATTATGCGTGATCGAAGACATCCCATCAAAAACGCTGCAGGAGCATCTCCAGTGCCATGTCAGTTACTCAGTTGCGTTATATGGGCTGCATGAAATGAGGCAAAATCTCACGGCAGGCGCCTATACTTGGTGGGAGACACTCTTTTCGAGACATCTTTACGTGCTCGCTGTGTGCTCGGAACTCAAAAGAGCGACATGACGTCATAGAGAGCCATACTAGAGTCAGTACTCAAAACATCTGTTTCACTGTGATTTCCATTTCGCTCCCGATCGGACCTTACTTTCAGAATAGATCTCGTATTAAGCAGCGACTGACACTTTTGTTTGATATTAATCCTAGCACACTTCGATAACATTTATTCACACTATAATACGGGTTAATCCAAGTTTGTCTGAAAATTTAATTCTAATTTGATTCTGATGTTTCACTTTTTCATAGAAATTCATTGTACTGTGTCTTTTCCGAAACTACTTTGTTTCGTTGACACGCATCAAGAGTCGTTGATTCTGGAAACTGTAAAACCAAATACCACAGACATAACAATTTTTCTCAGGTTCTTCTTCCTAGTCTTATTCATTTCTGTCCCGAAAAACTATGAAATTTACGCAGAGTTGGTATTCTCTGTATATTTCATATAAGGGGCGATCAAGAAGTTTCCGTTCAAATGGCGTACAGTCCAGAATCGGTAATCCACTCGTGCAAAGAGCCGTCGATGCTGAGGCTATCATCTCGCCGACCAACCAGGCTGAAGATATCCGTTTGATGAAATACCGTCTCCTTCTGCATGAATAAATCTGTGACTGATCGCTGCAGTTCCTCGTCCAAAAGGAATCTTGGACCCTTCAAGGCCCTTCTTAAGGACCAGAAGGTGTTCTAATAGCATGGGGAGAGATCAGGACTGTAGCGTTGGCGCTAGAGTGTAATGAATGAGGCATTCAAATCTCGACCAGAATTTGAACTTCCCGCAACGGTGCTTTTCGATAGCTATGCTGCTCCACACGGTGTTTGTCATTCAGCAGTCAAGAAGATAATAGCAGCATGTTGGTCCTGTTTGGACGAATTTGGCTTCGTCATTGTTCACGTTTCCGCATTTACCGCAAGCACATCGGAATGACACGAATGTCACACTAATCCTTTGACTGCATGTCGGTGCTTATGTATTCGCGTCGGATTCGCGCTACCTTCCATACAAGCTGCGGCAACGCACTCATGCGGAAACTTTTTGATGGCCTCTTATAACATCATAGAAATTTCTGCAACCTGACGCATTCGTCCATATCGTGAACTTTCATAAAAACTTGAATACCACAACGCTAAACGTCTTTCCCCTCTGGAATAAATGAAATGAGCGTAAGGCATAGTGGGCCGGGAGGCCCCTATGCGGGGAAGTTCGGCCGCCAAGCCCAAGTCTTATTTCATTCGACGCCACATTGGGCGACTTGCGCATCGGCGATGAGGATGAAATGATGATGAGGACAACACAACACCCACTCCCCGAGCGGAGAAAATCTCCAACCCCCTGAATCGAACCCGGGCATGGGAAGTGAGCACGTTACCACCCAGCTAAGCAGGCGGGCCCTTCTGGTGAAATTTTGACATCAACGACACTCAGTTTCGTATATGTCGTCACCTTTTCCATCAGCAGGTATTGCTTTATTCTTCGTGTGGTCAATTAATTTATTCATTTAAAAGTAAGCACGTTCCGCGATCACTTTCCACGCTTGCACTAAGAGAAAAAGCATTTGCAATTTTAACTGAAACGTCGCTCTCTGACAGAAAAACACAATCACATCAAATGAATTCGCAGTTGCGAATAAAGACTACCATTAGCTGCAGAATGGAATGATGACAATGAAAATTTGTGCCGGACCGCGACTCGATCTCGGATTTCCCGCTTATTGCGAGCAGTGGTCTTACCATTTTTCTTTTTTTTTTTTTTAAGAATCTCATATTTTTCGTTTCTTTCGTTCCATTTGTTTGCGGCGGACGTCCCATGACATCCGTTCAAGTTCATAGTTGATCCTTCACTCAGTTTTTTTTTTTATTACACAGGGTAACTAATCCTCTGACTGAACCCGCTGAGCTATCGTGCCGCAACCATTTGGCTATCCATGCACGACTCACGGCCAGACCTTAACTTCCATATGTCGTCAGCCATGTGTCTACGACCCGAACTCTTACATCCATTATTTATATTTCCGTGCAGCTCAGACGTTGTACTTGAAAGTCGCTTGACCGATATCGGCAGATCAGTACTGCAGTGCCTGTGTTATTCTGATTATGATGCAAAGTTCTTTTGAACTGCATGCATTCCCATAGGAACTTCGCATGGTAATCAGCATAATACAGGCACTGAAATATCGTATATATAGGAATAGAAAATAATTTCGGCACGGAGTTTCTCCAGATCTGCCTCAAGTATTACAAAGAGAACACGACAGACGGTGTTTACAGCATCAGAGATGATTGTGTATGTCTATCGGGGCCGTGTGGTAAGGGAATTCCGGCCCACGAGTTCCTAGTAAATACATGTGCGCCGGCAGAAACGAATTCCGCGTGAAAGCGATTGAAGCACGCAGGTTATCGTTCACAGAGAGGCATCAATGCTGATCGAAGGGCCGCATCAAATATTTACGCGGCGGGTGAACGACTTCACAGAGGCGCGCTGGCGGCGGCGGCTGCTGCGGCGCGCGCGTCACTGCGCGGACGCACCGCTCTGTGTAGCGTGCCGCGGCGCCCGCAGCGTAAATATTTGACTTGCAGCTGGTGCGAGTGATGTTGCAAACAATTCCCGCCACTGCTGCAGCGGGGCCCGTGTGCGACGCGAAGCGATGAGATGGGATAATGCACCGGCGTGCCGAGGTGGCTACAGTCTCGACCAGGGAACTTCCGACGACTGTCACTGATTCGTTAGCGTCATAAATAACCTGCAAATTACGCATAACCGACGCTACACTTTTGCTTATCCTAAATCGGATTTCTGTGCTTCCCAACGTTCGTTAAGTGTGTTAAAACGAAAAATGGATAGAACGGCTGGGAGATTCTTGGTGGAATTCATTTCTATTAGGGCAGTCACCGTTACAGTTGTCTGCAATTTTGTACACATACGCGATGACACTTTATTTTTTTTTTTTTTAAAAAAAAAGCCTTGTTGTGATATGATGAAATTTGTTCTAAAATATGCTACTCAATTAGTGGAACATGTGTATAAACGTCCGGCATTAAAATCATAAACTGCCTGAAAATTGTTACATCAGAAAAGACGACGGTGATTTTGATCTGATGGTGGCATATGCATATGCTACATCTACATCTACAGCTACCTATATACTCCGCTATCCACCAAGCGGTGTGTGGTGGAGGGAACAATTTGCGCCCCCTCTGTCCCACTCGCGGATTGCGCGAGGGAAAAACGATTGTCTGAACGCCTCAGTACGAGCTCCAATTTCCCTTAAGTTTGAATGGTGATCATTGCGCGATTTTAAAGTTGGTGGAAATAATGTATGCTCTACATCCTCAGCTAAGATCAGATTTCGGAATTTAGTGAGCAGCCCCTTCCGCTTAGCGCGCCGTCTATCTGCAAGTGTGTCCCACTTCAAACTTTCTATGAGATTTGTAACGCTCTCGGGATGGCTAAATGTACCAGTCACGAATCTTGCCGCCCTTCTTTGGACCTTCTCAATTTCTTGAATCGGGCCCAACTGGTAAGGGTCCCTTACAGACGAACAATACTATAACACTGGGCCAACTAACGTATTGTAAGCAATTTCCTTTGTTGAAGAACTGCATCGCTTTAGCATTCTACCAATAAAAAGCAATCTAGAGTTCACATTGCCCGTTACTTGTGTAATCTGACCATTCCATTTGAGACCATTTCGAATATCACGCCCAGATACTTGACAGATGATACCGCTTCCAAAGACTGCGCATTTATTTTGTACTCGTACATTAATGGGGATTTACGTCTTGTTATAAGCAGTAGGTTACACTTACTAATATTGAGAGATAGCTGTCAGACATTACACCACGCATTTATTTTCTGCAAATCCTCATTGATTCGTTCACAACTTTCGTGTGATACTACTTTCCTGTAGACTACAGCATCATCGACAGTCTAATGCCGCAGTCAGCACCATCAACCAGATCGTTTATGTAAATCATGAAAAGCAGTGGACCTATTACGCTGCCCTGGGGTACACCTGAAGTTCCGCTTGCTTCTGTTGAATTCACTCCGTTCAGGGCGATATACTGCTCCCTGTCTGTTAGAAAACTCTCTATTCAACCGCATATGTCATCGGATAGACCGTAAGCACGCACTTTTTGGAGCAAGCGACAGTGCGGAACTGAGTCGAACGCCTTTCGAAAGTCGATAAATATGGCATCAACCGGGGAGCCGGTATCTAGAGCCTGTTGTATATCATCCACAAAGAGGGCCAGCTGTGTCTCATATGACCGCTGTTTCCTAAAACCGTGCTTGTTTCTGCAGATGAGCTTCTCAGAGTCTAGAAAGGATACGTGGGAGATAGCAGATACACTGATGATGGTGTCAAGGCCGTCTGCCAACAGACTGCGTAGTGGTGTAGTTGCCAGAGCGCCATCTGTGTCTACACTTTAATAGAGAATGCTCACAGCCAGAGGCCTCGGGGTGCTGCAAACGTGTGAAGCAAGCAGGCACCCATGCCACGGAGACGTACTTCCTACAGCCAAACGAACGAGTTTGAAGGGGGGTTAAATTGTGGCCTTCAGAGTGGTGGGATCTGGAAGTCCACGCAGCGTAGACGGCAGCCAGGATCGTCGTATTGTAAGGGAAGCAGTGGCAGATCGTACAGCTACCGCAGGACAGTTAAGAGACGTATCAGTACGAACTGTTGCGAATCAGCTATTAGCAGTGGGACTATGAGCACGCGCAACTCTAGCCTGTCTTCAACTCACGCCACACCATCGACTTGCACGACTCGACTGGTGCCGTCAGAGGTTCATTTGGAAGATGGAATGGCACGCTGTGGTCTTCAGGGATGAAATCAGATTCTGCCTGCATACAAGTGATGGTCGTCTGCGATTACGATGCAGAGCTAGAGAATGTTGTCTTCTAGAGTGCACTTGTCCAAGATCCACTGGCCCCACCCCAAGCCTTATGGTCTGTGGTGCAGTAAGGTACAGCTCTCACTCACAGTTTGTTTTTCTGGAGCGGAAGTTAAGCAGCGCTCGTTAAATGCAGAATGTTGTTAGACCTGTTCTGTTCTTTTACCTTTCTTGCAAGAGGAAGATGATGTGTTGTTCCAACAGGATAATGCTCGTCCACACGCTACCAGTGAACCTCAATGTGGTGTGCAAGACGTGCAGCAACCTCTCTGGCGAGCACAATTTCCGGACTTATGTCCAGTCGACCACGTGCAGATTATGATGGGACGGGAAGAGACTCGAGCGACTCATCAACCAACAACTGTTACAGAACTTCGTGAACAGGTCGAGCAGGCGTGGCACAGTTTATCCCAGGACAATATTCGCCATCTGTATAATCGAACAGATGTCAGAGTCATAGCAGAGTCATACGCTGAATTACTGCCTGTGGGGGGGCTACAAGACATATTAATGCTGGTGTTTCAGCGTCGATTGATACCTAGTACCTCAGAGCCGCTTGTGCCGTTGATCTGTAAAAGTTGTCATTTCATATACTCCATACGCGATGTTCCAAGACTCTTGAGTGAATTGGAAACCTCTAAAATCGTGTACTGATATTTTATTTCGGACAGTGTACTGTGATGGAAGCAGTATCGGCGGTCCCATTGCTTAGCCTGAGATCTTCTCTTTCAATGTAGGCAACAATAAAAATTATTCACAATCAGTTGGCTGTGTGATGCATAACAGTGTCAGGTGATTTCCCAGAAGGAAGTGAGTACCAGCACCCCAGAAATTTCTATCGGGATGCACAGACGGCAGTTGTCATTTGTGGACGTTGTATTCAACCCATCACATGCAAAGCGACATCTTAATACAGTGCAAGTTCCAGAGCAGTCTGTTTGACCCAGGAAGGATGGACTCTCCATCGTGTTGTTGCAGATGGCAATGTCATCCATGGGTTGTGAACAGGCTGCAGGGAGACAGTTCAGTACACAACGAGAGTTGGGCAAGGTCGTTGACGCGCTACAAACCTAGGTGAAGACCGATACCTGGACAACTCCGTATTGCGGCCTCGTGCGCCTACCGCCACAGGAGTGCAAAAAGATCTCACAAGGGCCACTGGAGCCACTGTGTCCGTTCAGGCTTTAACAGACAGGTTACGAAGAATGACCGAATGACCCAGACGTACTGTTTAAGTATAGCGCTTGATACGATAACACCTCGCAGTTGGCCTCCAGTTCTGCCGTTCCACGTCAACCGGCAACTTTGTCACTAGCGAAACATGTTAGTCACAGTCGATCCCTGATTTCCTGGGTTACAATGTCAGACCGTGTTCGTGTGTGCAGACGCCGTGGTGAGTGGTACCTGCCAAATGTTGTCCAGCAAACCTACAGATTCGGCCAAGGTTGTGTCATGGTGTGGAAAAACATCAGTATCGGCAGCCATTGTCGTTGTCCATGGTCGTCTCACCTCCAGACAGTACATCGAATAGATCCTATTTGACCGTGTGAGGGGTGCTGATCCTGTATTACTTCTCATGTACTAGAATGCCAGAGCCCATGTGGAAGGCGTCACCTGCAGTCATAGACTGTTGTTTTGCGTGGCACTATCACAGCACAGGCCTACATTGATATTTTAAGCACCTTCTTGCTTCCCACTGTTGAAGAGCAATTCGGGCATGATCATTGCATCTTTCAACACGATCCAGCACCTGTTCACAATGCATGGCCGGTGACGGAGTGGCCACACGACAATAACATCCCTGTAATGGACTGGTCTGCACAGAGTCCTGACCTGAATCCTACAGTACACCTTTGGGGTGTTTTAGAACGCCGACTTCGTGCCAGGCCTCACCGAACGACATTGATACCTCTCCTGAGTACAGTCTACTGGTCGACGTCAGAATCAACGTCTTGCTGCATCAATAACCTCCCCATCATCCGTGTACTGCTTCCTGCGCAGTGCATCCTTCATTGGGCCAAACAGATGCAGGCCAGAAGGTGTAAGATCCGGGCAGTCGTGTGGATGAGGAAGAAAAGTTCAATCAAGTTTTGTGAGCTCCTCTCGGATGCGTAGGCTTGTTTGAGGCCTTGCGTTGTCATGAAGGAGAGGTTAGTTTGCATGTTTGTGGCGACGAACACAGTGCAGGAGTCACAGCTGCGTCCAGCTGGCCGAGACATGGGAGACTGGCCATGTATGCGTGACCTCGTTACGATGATGACAAATGCCTCGCCCAATGACTGACCATGTTTTTGTTGACTGCCAGGTTTACGTACAGTTTCTGCAAATACCTATGAATATCTGCAGTGCTCTGGGTTTCCACCAAAAGAAATTAAATGACAGCCATCTACTTGGAACATATCTCCATTATAGACACCAGTTTGAAGGCCACGTATAGTGCCGCCACATATCGAAACTTCATGAAACTGTAGGGGCTGAAACAGGAATATTCCACGATAACTCACTACCAGTTCCGCATTTTTTCACAGAAACTGGAACAGAAAAGAAAATGTGTTGCATTACTTAACGCCCCAACTTACGTTTCCCTAATTATTTTGATCAGTTCATGTTATTTATTAATTTCCTCGCAGTTGTAATTTTTTCTTGCGTAGTTTCAATTGTTGTTGTTGTTGTCTTCAGTCCTGAGACTGGTTTGATGCAGCTCTCCTTGCTACTCTACCCTGTGCAAGCTCCTTCATCTCCCAGTACCTACTGCAACCTACATCCTTCTGAATCTGCTTAGTGTATTCATCTCTTGGTCTCCCTCTACGATTTTTACCCTCCACGCTGCCCTCCAATGCTAAATTTGTGAACCCTTGATGCCTCAGAACATGTCCTACCAACCGATCCCTTCTAGTCAAGTTGTGCCACAAACTTCCCTTCTCCCCAATCCTGTTCAATACCTCCTCATTAGTTACATGATCTACCTACCGAATCTTCAACATTCTTCTGTAGCACCACATTTCGAAAGCTTCTATTCCCTTCTTGTCTAAACTATTTATCGTCCATGTTTCACTTCCATACATGGCTACACTCCATACAAATACTTTCAGAAACGACTTCCTGACACTTAAATCTATACTCGATGTTAACAAATTTCTCCTCTTCAGAAACGCTTTCCTTGCCATTGCCAGTCTACATTTTATATCCTCTCTACTTCGACCATCATCAGTTATTTTGCTCCCCAAACAGCAAAACTCCTTTACTACTTTAAGTGTCTCATTTCCTAATCTAATTCCCTCACCATCACCCGACTTAATTCGACTACATTCCATTATCCTCGTTTTGCTTTTGTTGATGTTCATCTTATATCCTCCTTTCAAGATACTGTCCATTCCGTTCGACTGCTCCTCCAAGTCCTTAGCTCTCTCTGACAGAATTACAATGTCATCGGCGAACCTCAAAGTTTTTATTTCTTCTCCATGGATTTTAATACCTACTCCGGATTTTTCTTTTGTTTCCTTTACTGCTTGCTCAATATACAGATTGAATAACATCGGGGAGAGGCTACAACCCTGTCTCACTCCCTCCCCAACTCCTGGTCCCTTTCATGTCCCTCGACTCTTATAACTGCCATTTGCTTTCTGTACAAATTGTAAATAGCCTTTCGCTCCCTGTATTTTATCCTTGCCACGTTCAGAATTTGAAAGAGAGTAATCCAGTTAAACAATTGTCAAAAGCTTTCTCTAAGTCTCCAAATGCTAGAAGCGTAGGTTTGCCTATCCTTAATCTTTCTGCTAAGATAAGTCATAAAGTCAGTATTGCCTCACTTGTTCCAACATTTCTACGGAATCCAATTTGATCTTGCCCGAGGTCAGCTTCTACCAGTTTTTCCATTCGTCTGTAAAGAATTCGCGTTAGTATTTTGCAGCTGTGACTTATTAAACTGATTGTTCGGTAATTTTCACATCTGTCAACACCTGCTTTCTTTGGGATTGGAATTATTATATTCTTCTTGAAGTCTGAGGGTATTTCGCCTGTCTCATACATCTTGCTCACCAGATGGTAGATTTTTGACAGGACTGGCTCTCCCAAGGCCGTCAGTAGTCCCAATGGAATGTTGTCTACTCTCGGGGCCTTGTTTCGACTCAGGTCTTTCAGTGCTCTGTCAAACTCTTCACGCAGTATCGTATCTCCCATTTCATCTTCATCTACACCCTCTTCCATTTCCATAATGTTGTCCTCAAGTACATCGCCCTTGTATAGACCCTCTGTATACTCCATCCACCTTTCTGCTTTCCCTTCTTTGCTTAGAACTGGGTTTCTATCTGAGCTCTTGATATTCATACAAGTGGCTCTCTTTTCTCCAAAGGTCTCTTTAATTTTCCTGTAGGCAGTATCTATCATACCCCTAGTGACATAAGCCTCTACATCCTTACATTTGTCCTCTATCCATGCCTGCTTAGCCATTTTGCACTTCCTGACATTCTCATTTTTGAGACTTTTGTATTCCTTTTTGCCTGCTTCAGTTACTGCATTTTTATATTTTCTCCTTTCATCAATTAAATTCAATATTTGTTCTGTTACCCAAGGATTTCTACTAGCCCTCGTCTTTTTACCTACTTGATCCTCTGCTGCCTTCACTATTTTATCCCTCAGAGCTACCCATTCTTCTTCTACTGTATTTCTTTCCCCCATTCCTGTCAATTGCTCCCTTATGCTCTCCCTGAAACTCTGTACAACCTCTGGTTTTGTCAGTTTATCCAGGTCCCACCTCCTTACATTCCCACCTTTTTGCAATTTCTTCAGTTTTAATCTACAGTTCATAACCAATAGATTGTGGGCAGAGTCCACATCTGCCCCTGGAAATGTCTTACAATTTAAAACCTGGTTCCTAAATCTCTGTCTTACCATTATATAATCTATCTGATACCTTTTAGTATCTCCAGGATTCGTCCATGTATACAACCTTCTTTTATGATTCTTGAACCAAGTGTTAGCTATGATTAAGTTATGCTCTGTGCAAAATTCTACCAGACGGCTTCCTCTTTCATTTCTTACCCCCAATCCATATTCACCTACTATGTTTCCTTCTCTCCCTTTTCCTACTCTCGAATTAAAGTCACCCATGACTATTAAATTTTCGTCTCCCTTCACTACCTGAATAATTTCTTTTATCTCATCATATATTTCTTCAGTTTCTTCGCCATCTGCAGATCTAGTAGGCATATAAACTTGTACTACTGTAGTACGTGTGGGCTTCGTGTCTATCTTGGCCTCAATAATACGTTCACTATGCTGTTTGTAGTAGCTTACCCGCACTCCTATTTTTTTTATTCGTTATTAAACCTACTCCTGCATTACCCCTATTTGATTTTGTATTTATAACCCTGTATTCACCTGACCACAAGTCTTGTTCCTCCTGCCACCGAACTTCACTAATTCCCACTATGTCTAACTTTAACCTATCCATTTCCGTTGTCAAATTTTCTTACCTGCCTGATTAAGGGATCTGACATTCCACACTCCGATCCGTAGAACGCCAGTTTTCTTTCTCCTGATAACGACGTCCTCTTGAGTAGCCCCGCCCGGAGATCCGAATGGGGGACTATTTTACCTCAGGAATATTTTACCCAAGAGGGCGCCATCATCATTTAACCATACAGTAAAGCTGCATGCCCTCGGGAAAAATTACGGCTGTAGTTTCCCCTTGCTTTCAGCCGTTCGCAGTACCAGCACAGCAAGGCCGTTTTGGTTAGTGTTACAAGGCCAGATCAGTCAATCATCCAGACTGTTGCCCCTGCAACTACTGAAAAGGGTGCTGCCCCTCTTCAGGAACCACACGTTTGTCTGGCCTCTCAACAGATACCCCTCCGTTGTGGATGCACCTACGGTACGGCTATCTGTATCGTTGAGGCACGCAAGCCTCCCCACCAACGGCAAGGTCCATGGTTCATGGGGAGGGTAGTTTCAATAGCCCACATTAATGTACAGAGTTCGATTTCGCTCTTCATATTTGTCTAAAATGAACAACCTGTCTTTTATCCGTACTGTATTCCCTCGTGGTTCTCATCAGGTCACCGAAGTTAAGCAATGTTGGGTATGGTCAGTACTTTATGGATAACAGCACCGATGATCCAAGTTCTGTTGGCAGCTTTCCCTTTGCCTTTACGGTAAAGGGGAGGAGCTGTGGTGGAGTAAACTTCATCTCCGGACTTAACGCCAGTTTCCTAGATTAAACTGCAAAGCTCTCTGCAGTGTCCCTTGAAGTTAGGGCATGTGACACTGTTGATGGTAAGCTGTCCGTCGGATGGGGAAGTTAAGCTCGGTGGTCCCAATGGTGCTATTCGGGAGACGTAGGCTATGTGCCATCACTGGGTTTAACGCTTTCCCTTCTCATGGCATTAGCCAAAACAAACATGGCACCACATTACACACACACACACTAAAGTAGTTTACACTTATCACATACACTTCAACACACAAGTCTCGCACTTCGCGAAGGAATAGTGCAGCTTTGCGTGAATAACAGAGATAGTCTTTCAGTTAGGTAGCTGAACCTGGCCTTCGCTGTCTCCCACCAACACTGCTATTTGAATTCCTCTTCTTTAATGGTTACTGTGCTTACGACAAAGTACTATCAGCTGAAAGGGTAATTACGAAACAAATGCGTCCCATTTTTTTTTCACAGTAGCTACAACGAATACAGAAAATACGAAACATGCTTAAATAGAACACTATTTCAGCTACATATTGTCATTTTTCTACATAATCGCCACCGTTCATTTTTTACTTTAGCCAACAATGAGCAAAAGACTGCATGCCGCGATCCTAGAAGCGTGACCCGGCTGAGGCTACCTACTATCTTACTGCTTTGATGACAGCATCTGAATCTGGAAACTGTTGGCCACGTAGTTCACGTTTGATAGGACGACAGAGATGGAAGTTTAGGTTCTAAACGAGTACTATACGGTGGATGGCTTAAGACAGGTACTATACGGTGGATGGGTTAAGACAGTCCATTCAAATTTGACAATGTGCTCCTTAGTAGCAGAACAGTTGTGGCGCCTCGTGTTATCATGTTGCATGTGGAAGACTGTATTCTTCTTTGGTCTGACTCTGAAAATTTGGGCTTTCAGCCCAATCAGCATCGTCTTGTAGCATTCTGAAGTGCAATAGCTTTTCACTTGAAGACCTCCGAAACAATCACGACCTGCCTATCCCAGAACTGTGCAGGTAACTTTCCCTGAATATGGCTGTGCCTTGAGCTTCTTTGTTGGAGAATTCGCCTGTCGCCATTTGATGGACTGTCTTTAGGATTCCGACTCGTTGTGGTGACACCACGTTTTACCTCCTGTGATGAAGATGTTCAGCAAATTGTTAGCTTCAGCCTCATACTGATCGAGCAGGTTGGTAAAATTTGCCTTCGAAGCCTTTTTTTACTTTTATTTTATTTTTTTTTACACTGATCAGCCATAACTTTATGACTATCGATATGAACCCGTCCAGGCGATAGCAGCCTCGCCTAGCGAGGAATTATGATGGTTCAGAGGCTCAACACGGGAATCTCGGAAACTACAAGACATGTCGGGTTTTCGAAGAGTTCTGTGGCGAGTATCTTCAACACGTGACGAAACCAGGGTGAAACCGTGTCCAGACGTCGTGGGATTGGGCAGCCATCCCTCATTACAGATATCGGACGTCGTAGGCTGGGCAGACTGGTAAACTAGGACAGGCGGCGAACTATGTCGGATCTAACATCAGACTTTATTGCTGGGCGGCGTGCAAGCGTGTCTGAACACACATTGCACCGATCACTTCTAATGATGGGCCTCCGCAACTAAGACCGATGCATGTGCCAATTTTAATACCACGGCATCGGCAACTACGACTGAAATGGGCACAGGACCATCGACACTGAACTGTGGCGCAGTGACAGAGAGTTGCATCTTATGATGAATCCAAATACCTTTTTCATCAAGCCGATGGGATGGCGGAATGCGTCGTCTTCCAGGGGAACTGTTCCTTGACTCCCATACTGCAGGGTGGAGACAAGATGGCGGCGGCTCCATTATGCTCTGGGGAATATTCACGTGGGCATCCATGGGTTCAGTGGAGCACATGCAAGGAACTATGACGGCCAAGGAGTATCGTTCACTGGTTGCAGACCAGGTACACGCCTTCAGGACGATCATGTTTCCCAACGACAGTGGCGTTTTTCAACAAGATAATGCACCATGTCACAAGGCAAAGAATGTGATGGAGCCGTCCGAGAAACGCAGTGCCGAGTTCCAATTGATCTGTTGCCCCCCCCCCCCCCCCCCCAACTTGCCGTATCTGAACCTGATCGAACACATCTGAGATGTGATGGAACATGGCGTCAGACCTCATCGCCCCTCGCTGCTATTTGAATTCACTTTCTTTACCTCTTCTTTAGTGCTTGTGTTGAGGAATTTGCTGAGTTTCGTGTGCAGATGCGGCGACAGCTCTTTCCAGCGACAACCAAGGCCTCATTGTTTCCATAATACAACGCGCTGCCGCTGTTACACGAGCCAAAGGTGGACGCATCGGCTATTAGGTCCTGATTGATTAGTGTATAAGCGTCCACGGGACACATTTCGATGTAACCAAGGTTGATGAACACCCTGAGTAATGCTACTACAGTTGACATTCAGCAGCACACAATTCCTTGATCGCCATCCGCCCACCATCACGAATGTACCGCTGGCGACACTGATCCCTATGAGGGTTATCAGCCGTTTAGGGCTTGCAGGGCCTACCGGGGATTGGCTTGTTGTTAGGCATACCATATTTGTTTGGGTCCAACCGAGAACATATTAACTTATGTTTTTGGGTCCAGCTCAGGACACATTTTTCAAAGTACTTAAAAATCTTAATGAACAAATTACTGAAACATTTAACTTTAATTATTTTGTTATATTTTTCACCAGACTTTATTCAGAAATGGTTTGTTTGTTGTAATTACATAAAAATATCCATAAGAAAGTTCTGCATTAATTTTAATATTTGTAAGATATTTAACAAAAAACACCGAAAGCCTACCCTTACTTCAGACCAATGTTACTCATAATTCTTATAGGTGCTATAACAAACCAACTTTCCTTCACGTATTTTTTTCATGAACTGCAAAACGTACTGAGTCAAAATTTGAGCAGTTTCACTCAATACTTCATACAAATATAAAAGTTTAACTTGAATTCGGTCCTCCAGACTGAAATATCGTAGAGCAATCGGACAAGTTTCACTTCACTTTTTTGAGCTATCCATCGTTAATGTTACATAATTAATATTTTCCTTAGAACACAATACATTATCATATATAAATGGCGAAATAACGCCAAATATAACTGCCTCGGATTTGGCTGTAGCAGATGAAAATTTTGGGTCATATAACATTTTACCAGTTTAGATGTGTAGCATACTGTTTTGAAACTGAGTACGTATATTGCAGTGTGACATGAAAATGTAGCCTCTTTAGCAGCACACTCCAGATCTCTGGCTTTAAAAAAAGTCTTATATTTGGGGAAGCAGTAACGCAACTGCACTGCTGTGTTTAGTTTCTTTCACATGGCCGCGTGGTGGTTATTACCATTCTTTGCTTTATGTGCAACAGAGGGTACTCCAGTACATAGTATGCAATAAACAAGTTCATTGCTATGATCACTATACAATTTCAAAAATTTGTTTCCTGTTGCCACTAATATTAATACACACTTTCTTTTCTTCGTTGTTAAACGACGAAACAAAAGACGAATAGAAATAAAACAACCAAAAAGTTTTAGACGAGTTACTTCATACACAAAAACATAATAAGCGCATTTCCCTTGTTGTGTTGCCAAATGATTGGTTGTGGTGGAACTAAAAGTCTGCTGAGAGACGAACAGGCGTGAGACAACTCTTAAAAATCCTATATCGAGAATATGTATCATCTCATCATCATCATCATCATCATCATCTTGGACAGTTTCCAGCCACTGGCTGGGTCTGTCGATCGAGAATATGTATCTAAAATTTAAAAAATAACCCTCACCAGTCATAGAATTCTCTAACCTCAGAAACTTTTACAGTCCCTGACATGACCCTGAAAAGCACTAATAAACCAGGAGTGTCCAGGCCAATCCCGGACGTATGGTGAGTCTACTCGTCGTGGAAATCCTTTCCACCACTATAGGAACGCAATACCTACCGCCTCACAGTACTCAAGCCTACGTATCGCGTCGACGCACCTTCAGTGAGAATCGACGGATTTAAATTGGCACAATTGGATCTGTAGTGACGAATTCGATGACATATCTCTGTTTCGACATCAAAACATCTCTCTTCGCTCGCCAGTCGGACTTCCTGGGGTGACAAGATACCGCCAGACTTGAAACGCTAATAGCTATGAAACAAACAATGGGTAAACTATGGATAAACTTGAAACGGATGCCTACCGTACCAAGCCACGATATTACTGCACTTCGGTTCCCGTATCTGTTACCGGAAACTTGCGGTGACGTTACTGTAAACGAAAACCACGTCAATTATTTTGCCCATCGTATACACTGTGGAAGCCCGAATACCTTCACGGGTAAGTTGTCTGGTCGTTAAAACAGCAGAGAACATGCCGATCAGCTTCAAGCACAAAGATAAACGCACGATCCGACCGAAGCTCCCTCACTCCCAGGAGAAATAATATTGTGGTCGACAGATAAGTGTTAGCGCGGAGCTTTTATTTTGCCTGTGACGTCATTGTACCAGTGTAGACACGTGCACGTGATCGTTATGAATTAATTGTGTTTAATGTCATAGGCTGGTGTAGTGTGGAAACTAGTTTTGCTAGGACAAGTAAAGAGCTTGCAGAGCGCTACTAGGACTCAAAGTGGTACAATAACCACATTCGCTGGAATAAAAATAGATATTAGATTGATAATAATAAAAAAAATGAAAGACGTCGTCTCATATCATTCATAAATACTGTCGAGAGCATAAAAACGCAAGTGAGAGGAATGCTCGCGTCAAAAGGAATCCAAAAAGCCTAAAAAGTCCAGTGCTGAAAGAATGCGAGAGCTACTGCAGAGTCCAAACGGAAACGTAAAAAAATTATTTACACGCAGTTCTGGGCCGCACCGTAAATTTTTCATGAAAATGTCGGGGTAAAGTCACAAGCGTTTCGTATAAAGAAGTAATTTAATTATCTATCTTTTTAATACAACGATTACACAGAATAGTATAATGCTTACAAAATAGATAATAATGCATTCAGTTCGATGCATGTGAGACGAACGTGTGTTACTTTAGCGATATGCGAATAACTTGTGATTTATCTGTTTTGTAGGCGTTATATACCGAGGTCATGGGACAGTGATATGCACATATGCAGGTGACGGTAGTATCGCATACACAAGGTACTAAAGGGACCTCTCATTTGTGTTCAGGTGATTCATGTGAGAAGGTTTTCAACGTGAGGAACTAATAACAGATTTTGAATGCGAAATGACAGTTCGAGCTAGACGCAAGGGAAATTCCACTTCGGAGTTCGTTAGGGAATTCAGTATACCGCGATTGACAGTGTCCAGATTGTGCCAAGAATAAGAAATTTCCGGTATTACCTCTCACCACGGAGAACGCAGTGACCGATGGCCTTCACTTAATGACGTCTATGTAGAATTGTCAGTGCTAACAGACATGCAACACTGCGTGAAACAACCGCAGAAATCAATGCGCGACGTACGACTGACGTATCCGTTAGGACAGTGCGTTGACATTTGGCGTTAATAGGCTATGGCAGTAGACGACCGACGTGAGTGCCCTTGCGAACAGCAAGACATCGCCTGCAGCACTTCTCTTGGGTTTGTGACCTTTTCGGTTGGACAATACATGCCTGGAAAATCTTTGCCTGGTTAGATGAGTTCCGATTTCAGTTGATAGGGGCAGATGGTAGGGTTCGAGTATGGTGCAGACCCCACGAAGCCATGGACCCAAGTTGTCAACAAGGCACTGTACAAGTTGGTGGTGCCTCTATAATGGTTTGGGCTGTGTTTACATGGAACGGACTGGGTCTCCTGATCCAGTTGAACCGATAATTGACTGGCTACTCAAAGACCATTTGAAGTCGTTCATGGGCTCCATATTCCCAAACAACGATGGAATTTTTATGGATGACAGTGCACATGTCACTGGACCACAGTTCTTCGCGATTGGTTTGAAGAACATTGTGAACTTTTCGAGCGGATGATATGGTGACCCAGATCGCTCGACATGAACCCCATAGAACATTTATGGGACACAATCGAGAGAGTGGTTCATACACAGAACCCTGCACGAGCAACACTTTCGCAATTATGTACACCTACAGAGGCAGCATGGGTCAATATTTCTGCAAGAGGCTTGCAGTGACTTCTTGAGACCACGCCAAGTCGAGCTGTACTATTCCGGACAAAAGAAGCCCCGACACCTTTGGAGGTATCCCATGATTTTTGTCTGCTCCGTGTACTACTCTTTGTAGCCCCTGTATGAAAGAGATTAATAATTAAATTACATGTTTATACGAAATACGTTCAATGTTATCCCAATGTTCTCAAAAAATGCTACAGCTCAGATCTGGAACCATTGCCAACAGATTAAAACGTAGTAATACCACCATAAAAAGCTTCCAACTTCCACGGAACTCATATAAGCCCACAGATAATGGTGCATACATAGTCCATTTAGAAAGTAAAAACGCTGATGCAGGAAGCATACAGCCTATGGCGTTAGGCATAAATTATTCACGGTAGTATGCTAAGGATCCATGGCCATATTCTCAATATGTCACAGGTGGGCAGAAATAGATTAAAAATTAAAGCTCAATCTCCAACAAGTGCACATTACTTGTTACAGTTAGAGACAATATCTGAGCTACCTTTCGAGTCATGTATTTCTGACCATACGGTGATGCAACAAGGAGTAATTTGAGGTGTTTACACAGAACTTTCTGAAGCAGATATTATGGAATCAATAACTTCAAATGTTTGTGTCATCAGAATAACGAGAAAGACGAAACGTTTAACTCAGAACGACGTAGTAGTAGTAGTAGTAGTAGTAGTACTAGCAGTAGTAGTAGCTTTATTCATCCGTAGATCTCTTTTTACAAGGATATAGGACATGTCAAAGTATTAACAGATTTAGATCAATTTAAAATAAGCTAATTCGTATACACATATATTTACAGACTTCCAGTTAGAGACAATCATTAGATTTACTCCTGATATACAATAATTTTTTTACAAATAACTTATTAAATAATGTAATGCCACATTGTTCACTCATATCTCAATATAAGTCACTGCACACACTATACACAAATTGTTTCATAACACTTCACTCACTACAAAGACACACACACACACACACACACACACACACACACACACACACACACACACACTGGTGATCTCTGGGCCATTTTCTGTACTGCAACACACACACACACACACACACACACACACACACACACACACACACACTGGTGATCTCTGGGCCATTTTCTGTACTGCAACTTCCCATTTGCTATCCTGAAAAACTGAGTCAACATCCCTCCATAATGAGTGAGATGTTGAGCTCAGAAAGAGGAAGAGGTGTTAGTATTGTGCTATGCATAGCTCGGGGGAAAGTATTTCTAGAAAGGAAAAAAACATAAAGTGAAGGTGTTATGTGGAATGTTGGATATCTTATAAGCATTGTTATTATTATTTATTTGTATAACATTTTTTAGGAAACCCCTATTCTGTTTTAGCTAAGTAATCCTTCAATGCATAAAATGTATTGCATAACAGGTACTTTTTAACTGACTTTTTAAATAAGTGTATTCTGTCAATTTCTTTAATCTGTCTTGGTAATTTATTGTACAGTTTTATTCCTTGGTAGAAAATGGTGATTCGAGTTTTATGTTTATTTTTTCTTGGTAAATGTACGTTGAGTGCATCTCTTGTTGCATGGTCAGGGATAGAGCCGTTTGTGCAGTAATTACCAATGTTATTTTTGATGTGTACAACTGATTGGTAAATATATTCACACGGAGCAGTTAAAATCCCCAGTGTTCTGAACAGATCTTTACAATGAGCTCGACTAGTATTTTTGGTTATTATTCTTAGGTATCTTTTCTGGAGTTTGAAAATTGTGTGCATTTGTTCCGCAAAAAAGAATGCCATATCTAAGAATGGAGTGTACATATGAATAATATGTAACTAAATGACACTGCATGCTACGCACTGATGATAGGATTCTAAGGGCATAACATGCTGATGCCATTCTGTTTGCAAGTACCTTTGTGTGTCTGCACCACTTCAACTGAGAATCAATATTAATTCCTAGAAATTTTGCATTTGTTACAGAGTCTATAGAGGTGCCATCTGCATTTAATTTAACATTGTCATTTTTCCTCTTCAAACTGAAATTCATGCCATTAGTTTTCTTTATGTTCAATGTCACTTTATTACTTATTGACCAATCATAAACTTCCTTGAGTGTTTCATTTGCTTTCTCAGCAAGGAGTTCTGTTGTTTTCTCAGTGACTATAATATTGCTGTCATCATCGAATAGGATTTTTTCACCATGAGTAACACTACTAGGAAAGTCATTGATGTGTATCAGGCACAGTACTGGTCCTAATATGCTACCTTGTGGAACCTCTATATTAACGTATTTTGGTTCTGATAAGTGTTTTACTAAATGTTTAGATCTATTTGAACTATGTGTTATCTCTACTCTTTGTACACTATCTGTTCGGTATCATTGAAACCAGTCGTTAGCTGCCCCTCTTATTCCTAATGCTTCTAATTTATTTAATAGAATCTTGTGGTCGACTGTATCAAACGCCTTAGATAGATCCAAAAATATGCCTGCGACACACTCATCTTTATCAAGAGCATCAAGTACAACTTTTGTGAATTCTACTATGGCTGACTCCACATTTTTGCCACTTCAGAAACCAAACTGTGATTCGCTTAAAAGATTGTATTTATTCAGGTAATTCATTAATCTGTCTTTCATAATTGCTTCTATTATTTCTTACAGCTCTGGAAATGTCCTTGATGTGAAGGATTCTTTGATTATATTTGTTAAGGGGCCTTGTATAATCCCTATGTATTGCTTCAGTATACGCATTGGTACTTCATCTAAGTCTACTGACTTTTTATTTTTTAGTTTTTGAATTGTTTTACTGACTTCATTCTCTGTGGTTCGAAGTAACATAATTGTATTTAGTGCAAACATTATTTACAGATGTTATATTTGTTTGGCGGAATTTTTGCTGCAACTTCTCTGCAACACTTGAAAAATGCTCGTTTACATAGTTTGCTAAGTGCTGTGGATCATTTATTACTTTATCCCCCTCTCTTAGCAGTATGTTATCCTGTGTTTGTTTGCTTCTCCCCGCTTCCTTTTTTTATAACATCCCAGACTGCTTTGCTTTTATTCTCTGCATTATATATTATTTTGTCATTAAATGACCTTTTGCAGCAATCAGCACCTTCCTATAGATCTTTTTGTATCTATGATAGAAATTCAAGAATTATGGATCATTGCGAATCTTTTTCATGGAACTGAGGTGTTTAAGTGTTTGGGAGGGCTTCTTAATACCTGCTGTTATCCATCTGTTTTTGTGAGATGCTGATACAGACATGCATACTTCTGGAAATGCCTTTTCAAAGATCAATTTAAACAAGGTAGAGAATGTCAGTTATAAATTTGCAGACCGGTATCTCTACTTTTGACTCTCAAACAATAATGGTTCAAATGGCTCTGAGCACTATGGGACTCAACTTCTGAGGTCATTAGTCCCCTAGAACTTAGAACTAGTTAAACCTAACCAACCTAAGGACATCACACACATCCATGCCCGAGGCGGGATTCGAACCTGCGACCGTAGCGGTCTCGCGGTTCCAGACTGCAGCGCCTAGAACCGCATGGCCACTTCGGCCGGCGACTCTCAAACCCTTCCGCAAAAATATGGAAATGAGCGTACGGAATTGTGGGGCAGGAGTCCCCCATTCGGCGAAGTTCGGCCGCCGATGGCAAGTACTTATTGCATTCGACGCCACATTGGGCGACTTCCGCATCTGAGATGGGAATGAAATAATGATGAGGACAACACAATACCCAGTCCCTGAGCGGAGGAAATCTCCCGCCCCAGACGGGAATCGAATCCGGACTCCTTCGATTGGCATTCCGCCGCGCTGACCACTCAGCTAAAGGGGGCGGACAAACCCTTCGGCATATATGTATATTCATACTCAGGGGCTGTGCCGTTAATCCGTACGTACCATCAGTGAAACAATGTTCCTAATATTTACGTTATATTCAGGGTAGTCGGAAATTCCCTTTACAGACTTCTAGGACTTGTAGAGGGGAGTGAGTGCATCGTATTTTGAAAAGGAACCCATGTCCGGAAACGTCATCCAACGAGACTACAGAGCGTCAAAGTTATAGGCGCGGACGTCTGTAAATGTACGTATACACGGGGTGATGATGTTACAGACTTTTTAGGATGATGGAGAACGATAAGTGCATTAATTTGAAGTAAAGATCCATGTACCTGAAACGAACAAGTCTAAAGTTATAAACGAAAACCGTTCTGATACCTCTGACAGTTAAATACATGTACCCGTTCTTGTGTTGCGAAGAGTGTAGAATTGGTAACTTTCAGTGTGCATAAAACGAGAAAAAATGTCCAATAAACGTGGGTTCTAAATTGCATACCTGAGGAGCTATGTCCATTCGTTCCTCTTCGCTAATGTGAAACACATCTCATCTACTGAGCAAGTGTTCATAGCTGTTAAGGTACGCACTTTAGAGCCCACGTTTATCGGACATTTTTTCTCGTTTTTATCCACACTGAGTGTTACCGACCCTACACTATTCGCAACACAAGAACCGGCACATTTATTTAACTGCCAGAGGTGTCAGAACGGTTTTCGTTTATAACTTTAGACTCGTTCGTTTCCGGTACATGGATCTTTACTTCAAATTAATGCATTTATCGTTCTCCATCATCCTAAAAAGTCTGTAACATCATCACCCCGTGTATACGTACATTTACAGACGCCCGCGCCTATAACTTTGACGCTCTGTAGTCTCGTTGGATGACGTTTCCGGACATGGGTTCCTATTCAAAATACGATGTACTCACTCCCCTCTACAACTTCTAGAAGCCTGTAACGGGAATTTCCGACCACCCTATATAGCCAGACAATCTCGCAGTCATTATTGTTGCTGTCGATGTGGCGACCAACATACTAGAGAACAACGCCACAACGCAGAAAGTGGCACGAAGCTATGGGCAAAAAATTTAGAGTGTCCCTTAATGAAATAGCAGCTCAAAACAACTGGAGCTTTAAAAAGGCTGAGTCCGCAGCTCGTGGTCGTGTGGTAGCGTTCTCGCTTTCCACGCCCGGGTTCCCGGGTTCGATTCCCGGCGGGGTCAGGGATTTTCTCTGCGTCGTGATGACTGGGTGTTGTGTGCTGTCCTTAGGTTAGTTAGGTTTAAGTAGTTCTAAGTTCTAGGGGACTGATGACCATAGATGTTAAGTCCCATAGTGCTCAGAGCCATTTTTTTTAAAAAGGCTGAAAGTTATCCACGCCATGCAACATATTCTCAGGCTCTTCGGTCTTCCCATGTGTCTGTAGACTGTACCTCAAACTCAGCTAAACGGACTTACAAAAATTACTAAGGAATTGTATTTCCCCCTCCCCTTTCCTCCACTAAGAGCAGCAAACCAAGGAATCACGGAGGCTATAATAATCCACACAACTTGTTAATAGACTCAAGAAGTTGGGGAAAAGCGATCCAAAGCAACACAGACTCTCCGGCATTAGAACCACACACTGAACCCACTCAGGCTTTCAATGATGTTCTGGCTGAAAAACTTAGCAACTTAATACTTAAATGGACAGTTTAAATACGAAGTGAAGGAAAAATACGTCGTCAATTGATAACGTGCTAATATCGAGTAGTGGGTTTTAACATTTTACAGTGGAACAGTTGCTCCGTTGTTCCAGAAAAAGAAAGTTTACTCAAACATTTACAGCAGAGCTGCGAAATCTGAAACATCGCTCAAACTGAATAAACAATTTTTAGTTCAAATGGCTCTGAGCACTATGGGACTTAACATCTGAGGTCATCGGTCCCACAGACTTAGAACTTTTTAAACCTGGCTAACCTAAGGACATCACACACACGCATGCCTGAGGCAGGATTCGAACCTGCGATCGTAGCAGTCGCGCGGTTCCGAACTGAAGCGCCTAGAACCGCTCGGCCACAGCAACAATTTTTAGTCAAAGGCCATACTCTACATAGAGCTGGCCGAGATTACGGAAGAGGAGTAGTAGTAATTCTGGTCAGAGAAAATGTAATCTTCCAAGCTATGGCTTCTAGGACTGAACTAGGCAATATGCTAATATCTTTTGTATCGTTGTAGATTCCACTAAAAGTCTGGTAAATGAAGGTCAGTGGCAGGCCTTGTTTCAACAAATAGAACCAACGTATATGTCATGCGGAGACTATAATGCTTAAAATGCCAGTTGAGGCAGGAAGTATAATGACAGAATAGACGAATCCATCCTCGCATTGTTGGATAATAAATAGCTGACTGTTGTGAATGACGATTTTCCAACAATTGTTATTGCCCTCTGGAGAATAAAATCAGCTTTAGACCTAACAGTGTACGCCACTTGCATTGCAATAATATCTATGTCGCAACTATTCCAGGATTCTCTAGGATCGGATCATTATCTCATTCTTATAAAGATCGTGTGCGAGTATAGTCACTATCAAATACAAACCCCACTGCTATATGGAACGTTAGAAAGGCAAACTGGAAACGATATCAAGAAATTCTTCCCTAAGAAGCAGCAACAAAGACAAATGGCCGGCAGTTGTCTGGTGGAACATAGGCTGCTCCAGGGCCTTAGCAAGGAGAAGATTAGCCCTGTTGTAATATACGAGGGTTCCCCAGAAAGAAACGCACCGCACTTTTTTCTTCAACAATTCTTTATTGAGCATAACGAGAATTATACACACGAAAGAATGGTGTTTTATCTACACAACCAATTTTTCCACGTAATCTCCATCCCACTCTATGGCCCTCCTGTAGCACAAACCAAGGGCGTGTATGCCCTGTCGGCACCAATCCCTGTCCTGGTGGCGGAGCGAGTGCTTCACTGTGTAAATCACCTCCTCATTGCCCTCAAAACGACTTCCACGAATGTCTGTCCTTACGAATGACTACATCAGTTCGCTGCAACATGTCAGCCGTGGATGGTCTCTCCCTACCGCTGCAAATAATGGTTCAAAAAATGGTTCAAATGGCTCTGAGCACTATGGGACTTAACTTCTGAGGTCATCAGTCCCCTAGATCTTAGAAATACTTAAACCTAACTAACCTAAGGACATCACACCCATCCATGCTCGAGGCAGGATTCGAACCTGCAACCGTATCGGTTGCGTGGTTCCAGACTGAAGCTCCTAGAACCGCTCGGCCACCCCGGCCGGCTGCAAATCGTGAAGCTTCGCCGAACCGCCTTCTGATGACCTCACACTCCGTGCCCATCGAGTAACTGTAGTTATGTCGACAGCAGACGCTCCATAGGCTTTTCACAAGCGTTTGAGAATATTGCCCACAGTTTCTTTCTCTGCAGTGAGAAATTCAATGACGGCTCGTTGCTTGTAACGTGCATCACCTGCAGACACCATTTTGAAACTGTCCTGCAGCTACACTATCTGTCGGAAGTGACGGAAACTTAAACGGACAGTTTAAATACGAAGTGAAGGAAAAATACGGCGCGCTCACTCAGTAGACTTCAAATAACACATACGTAACGTTTCGCATTCGTAGCATTGCTTTCGACTGAGAAAAAAAATGCGGTACACTACTTTCTGAGCAATCTTCGTAGAAAGACACTAATTTTAGACTGTTTTTTTACATGACAAGCGAACGGAAACAACAAAACAAGGGTTCTGAACGAGCGCAAGAGGGAAAGTTGGATCCAGTGCTGTGAATCGATACAAAAAGATACCAGCCCGACAGAGGTGTGGCGTAAGATCAGATATTTTAGACATGGGAAATCGAACACAAAATTCATCGAGAAACAAGTGCTTTGGTTATTGCCATTCTTGGACAGATCTGCACCAGCTTGAACCTTCCGCGAAGATGTTTACTTTCATGACGATGAAACAGGTCAAGAATTGTGTACCCCCTTTACGGAACAATAAATCATTAATGCTTTACAAAATTCACCAATACAGCACCAGATACCGACGGAATACATTATAGCATTATCCGAAACTTGCCATCTGAGGGCTTTCTATGCAACAAAGGTTGTGCAGTGAAATATGGATGTGTGGTCCAATACCTCAGGAATGGCCAACACAATTTTAATTCCTACTCGTAAACCAAACAAATAAACACTAAACGCGTCGCCTTGTAGGACTATAGCATTATCAAAGACACCTTAAATAATTAGAGATTAGAATGGTGGTGGTGCGTGGCACTACGGTTCCACTGCGTATGCTCGACTTAACACATTAGGAATGGCGGGGCCATGGATGGGTGGGGGAGGGAGATTAAGTATTTTTGTTTACAACATTTTGAAGTTTATTGGCCCACGCAATTATTGTTATTACAAACGCAAACTGAGCAGCAGATAATTATTATGAATTCTAGTGATTTCAAGAAAGAAATCACTATTTCATTAGAAATAACATAAAACAGAATTAAAACTTAGAAGATAAGCGACAGATTGGGGTGTTCTTTCAAGATTTGTTTAAGTTTTATCCAAATGTCCCAATTAACGGGTATAAGATTTTTTATTTAAAAAATAAATAAACACACACACACACACACACACACACACACGCACACACACTAGTAACCTTTACAAACGGTAAAAGACAAAAATACCAAACATAACTGTTAGAATACAGACAGAAATGGCGCCTGCAAGGCATAATCATCAACAGCGTGTTCTAAGACCGGTCAAGACTCCCAGCTGATACGTCTACTAAAATAAGCACGCATAGGGTTTCCCCAGGTCGTGCAGGCACACGCCATAAGTGGCGTGAGGGACCAAATGATAACTGACTTCTGTAATACACTACAACTCTTTAAGGACAGTGAGGAAATGCCTGTTACTATCCCCCTTTTTCTTGTAATCAATAAAGAGGGGTGCCTCGGGAGAGGTTGCAACTTTCATCAAATTCAAATATGAGATGCCAAAAGGTGACTCAAATAACCAAAAATTCTTCAGACAAATTTACAGCGGATACACTATCCTAATTATGATAACATACAAAGCCCAATATAAACGGTAAAAGATAAAAATATCAAACATAAGATTTTTTAGTTAAAAAAATAAACACACACACAATAGTAAACTTTCAATAGGTGATTGCAGTGAAACAGAAACGCTTGGAAATAGATGTCAAAAACGAAAACAAGTTACATACAAAAGGGAGGCTGAGTATAACGATGCTAGATCGCCATGAACACACCAAAGCCGCACTGAATAAGCAATATGGTTACGTGTCGAAATAAAGAAGAGGATGATTCATCATAACAGGGCAAACGGATAAGCTGCTGAATAATATTCCAAGAAGTGTGCTACACACTCCACTGAGGAAAACCACGAACACACGAGGATAAGTATGGGGCTCACCTGGCCTTAATAAGTGCAGGGGAGGCAAGGCTACGTCCTCCGGATAAACCGGCACCAATAGCGAGATCTGTAAAACAGAAATTGCAACAGGCTACACGTCTTCTAGTCGCGGTGCGTCCACGGAGCAGAAACGTCCTCCTTGGCGTGTTTACGCTATTTCTTCTTACCCGCCCACAGAGCTCCAAACAGAGTCCTTTCGTACCGATCGCCTCGTAGCCAAAACAGACTCCCAGCGCCCTCTTTCAATGGCAACCACCAGAAAAATACCCCTGTACCCACTGCCCCAGACTGCTCTGTCTCAGCAAACCTAAAACAACCTCACATCGCAGTACATACTCGCAAGTCGGGCGCAAGGTATCGATTTTGCAGCATGCCTCAGGTGGATGCTGTGGAATAATGTTGTTTTCAAGACCCAGTTTGGATTTCTGAAAGAAAATAGTGCTCTTGATAATATAGGGATTTTGACAACTGACATTCAGTGGACCTTTGTGGGCAAATGTTTCCTATTTTCGGTATTCTATGATACAGCTTATGACAATGGGAAAATCAAAGTATTTGAAAAGAAAACTTGTTTCAACTGGTCTGACACTACAATAATCTGTGGAATTAAATCTTTTCTGTTAGAAAGAAGAATCTATGGTAAGTACAATAGAAAAGCCATCGGGCCTCAGAGAGTTGACAACGGCCTCCCTCAGGGAGCTATAGAGAGTCCTCTGCAGTACATGGTGCATACGCGAGACCTTGGAAAATGTTTCCCGCCAAAAGTATCTACCTCATAATTCTCTCATGATCTTTGCCTGTATTCGACCGCTTATTCCGTACAAACAGCAAAAGAAATTATGGATCAAGCTAGATCAAAGCTTAAGATTTGTTTGAAAGAGAATGGCCTGGAGATAACACCGGAAAAAGTCATCGAAGAAGAGTTCCAGATTGCCAGGATAGTACGAAGTTTGCCGGCCGCAGTGGCCGAACGGTTCTAGGCGCTACAGTCTGGAACCGCGCGACCACTACGGTCGCAGGTTCGAATCCTGCCTCGGGCATGGATGTGTGTGATTTCCTTGGTTAGTTAGGTTTAAGCAGTTCTAAGTTCTAGGGGACTGATGACCTCAGAAGTTAAGTCCCACAGTGCTCAGAGCCATTTGAACCATTTAGTACGAAGTTTGGTGGAATAAATATCCCATTCAGGAGTCAAGATAACTCTGTAGGAATGAAAATTGACTCTACAGTAACGTTGAGACCTCATATGAGTGATATTTCTTCTAAGAAGGAAACAAGAATGATTGCACTGAAATTTAAGGCCGACACATGGTGGGGATCACACCTAAAAATTCTGCTCAACTTGTATATGGGTCTTGTAAGATCAGCCTTGGATTATGCATGCACATTTTTTCGTGATGGGGCAGGAACTGTATATCGAAGCTGGACAAACTTCGGTGTCGATGCATTCGAGTGTGCACTGGAGCCATGTTGGTCAGACTCCGAAAAATTTAACTATTTCTCTGGAAATAGAGTAAAGCCATTGACTATGAAATCTCTTGAATGGTGGACCTCCTATAAAAATAAAATACAGACATACGATGTCTTACCAGCACTCCTAACCCCGTTCACCTACGGAGAAGAAAATGTCATAATCTTTAATAACATCGTACAATTCTCTAAATTTGAAGACTGAAATCACCATCTTACTCAGTAGTATTTTTCTAAATTCGGCGAAGATTTATGCGGATGAATCCAAGACCATCGACAGCGATAAAGTAAGATGTGCAACATACGACCCTGCGGAAAATTATGAAGCCCTACACCCTCTATCGAAGGAGGCAATAATCTATTACGCGGAAGCCACCGCAGTTGTAGAAGCAGCAAAATACGGCAGATCTTGCAGACGAAGCGTTATGGTGATATTAACAGATTCCCTAAGTGTACTAAAGAGCCTCAAAAAATTAGAATGGAAAAAAAGTGTGTCACCTACAATTATAGACATCAGTAAAGAATTTGTTACAAATAGGAAAGCAGGAAAAGAAACAAATTTCTTGTGAACTTCAGGGCACAGTGGCATATTTCAGAATGAAACAGTAGACAGCTTAGCGAAGCGAGCAACGAACTTAGGATAAATCATAAATGATAGACTCCCTTATGAAGAATTGCTGAGCTTAATCAAAATCGAGAAACAGCTGGCAGACCCAATGAAATTCGACCGAGATGACAAAAGGGGTAAAATATGGCTAGCTGCAGTGTAAAATAAACTTATCGCCTTGGTTTACTGATTGGAATAGGAGCAGGGGTTTCATAACAAGACCACGTGCATGCGCTTGAATCACGGCAGACTCCCATCCGAATAGGACTAAAGGAATCTCCATTATGTCATTTATCCAATGAAGAAGGAGACGTGAGTTATCTACTGTTTTCGTGTATGACATGTAAGTCACAATAAAAGCCATTTATCAGCACACTGCTTAACGTACATTGCTCCTCCAACGTCGGCTGCAGTGTTGTTGTCAACCCAAACGCGTGCAGAAGTAGTTTTAAATGTGATGTTCAGACTCCTTGATATGTCTGACGTAACTATCTAGACACACTATATACGTTATGTGTGGATTTTTGTATGTTTTTTTTCATTTAATTATTATTGTGGTATAATCAATTAATCAGTAGTTTATAGTGGTGTCATCTATCAACTATTTACTCATATTCTATTTATTTTTGTAAATAGCAATCCGCGATATGTATATTGGAATAACCATTAAGAAAAGTACTTTGAAATTGTGACGGTTGGCTGTATGGCCATGGCTAAATGCCTGTAAAGACAATAATAATAATAATAATAATAATAATATATGTGGTTTGTGTTCTTTCGGACACGGCCGAAAGAGCAGTCACCGTTCTTGATCCATCAGCCACTATGAATTGAGACACAAAGGAATCTCAGACATCAGACGCGAATGAGCATTGTTTTAAATCAATGGAGAAAATTGAAAATTTGTGCTAGACCGGTATTCGAACCCGGTTCTCCTGCTTTCTAGGCTAATGCTCTCCCCACTAAACCATCCACACACAGTTGTCGACGATACTGAACAGAGGACATTTGCACACCTCCCGTCAGACTCAAATTCTTAACTTATTCACGCGCTACTTACGTAGTGCCCCTCGCCCATTATCCTCATTAATCACGACATTTCGTAGATTCCCGTAAGAATTCGAGCCTGGTGTGCATCCACAGTGAAGAGACCACTGGCCGTCGTCGCCTTCCATGCGGATGCACACAAGGCTCGAACTCTTACGGGAATCTACGAAATGTCGCGATTAATGAGGATAATGGGCGAGGGGCACTAAGTTAGTAGTGTGTGGATAAGTTGAGAATTTGAGTCTGACAGGAGGCTGCGCCAGGGTGAGTTGGCCTCTCACTACCCTTTAAAAAAAATCGGTCTCCCACACCTGGATAGGTTCCAAATTGTCTGCCCTTCACTCTGCAATGGTAGATATTGGTTTAGCCGACCAAAGCAGCGTTAACGAATATCCGACTTAATACCTACTACGCAAAGGCCACATAACTCCAGTCCATGAGTAATAGCTGAAGGTTAGTTAAACTATCGAGCTTTCCTTTAACTTGGTTTATTGTCTTTAAAATCCGGAAAATGGTTATCAAGTCCGTATTTAATATCCCGACATCAACTATACAATGTTACTGACTTTCTCTGTTACAAGTCCGCACCTGAAAGCTGCTAGAAGATACCCGATATTTTCAAACAGTTACTGACGCACGACTACTTGCGCGTTAACACACTCAGACGTTCAGTAGGCTCCTTTAAAGAAGTGATCGCCATAATGTATCGTAATCTGCACGAAACGCGCCACCCGGGGTTTATCTACGACATGAAACGTTTACGCGCGAATATCTCCTAAAATAAACCACACAAAAAGCTCAAACTACAGTCTGGAACCGCGTGACCGCTTCGGTCGCAGGTTCGAATCCTGGCTCGGGCATGGATGTGTGTGACGTCCTTAGGTTAGTTAGGTTTAAGTAGTTCTAAGTTCTAGGGGACTGATGACCTCAGAAGTTAAGTCCCATAGTGCTCAGAGCCATTTGAACCATTTTTGAAAGCTCAAACTTGCACAAAATATTCAGTACTGTATATTTTCGTCAAAGATACGACAACCGATTAAATGTGCGAATTTCTTCATTTTGCCACAAATCTGATCAGCGCGGTTTAACACAGGTGTTTACCAGAAAATGGCTACCGAGCGACTATGACTTCTATACTCGCAGTGTTTCTAGCGTCAGCCGATCAGATTACCGCAAGTAATTTAGACTAGAAATCTTATAATTCCAAAACTCAATAAAATTTAATGAAAACAACAAACGGCTCCTTTCCGCATAATAAATGACTAATAAGTTTAATACTCAAAGCCCATTCTGGCTGACTTTTGCAAAATCGACCTCACTCGGACATACACTGTGTGATCAAGAGTGTCCCAACGCCTGGCTGAAAATGACTTACAAGTTCTTGGCGCCCTCCATCGGTAATGCTGGAATTCCGTATGGTGTTGGCCCACCCTTAGCCTTGATGACAGCTTCCACTCCCGCAGGCAAACATTCATTCAGGTACTGGAAGGTTTCTAGGGGAATCGTAGCCCATTCCTCACGGAATGCTGCACTTAGGAGAGGTATTGATGTCGGTTGGTGAGGCCTGGCACGAAGTCGGCATTCCAAAACATCCCATAGGTGTTCTATAGGATTCAGGTCAGGACTTTGTGCAGGCCAGTCCATGACAGGGTTGTTTTTGTCGTGTAACCACTTTGCCACAAGGTGTGCATTATAAACAGGTGCTCGATCGAGTTGAAACATGCAATCGCCATCCCCGAATTTCTCTTCAACAGTGGGAAGCAAGAAGATGCTTAAAAAATCAATGTAGGCCTGTGCTGTGATAGTGCCACGCAAAACAACAAAGTGTGCAATCCCCTCCATTAAAAACACGACCATACCATAACACCACAGCCTCCGAATTTTACTGTTGGTACTACAAGCGCTGGCTGATGACGTTCACTGGGCATTCGCCATACCCACACCCTGCCATCCGATCGCCACATTGTGTACCGTGATTCACTGCACACAACGTTTTTCCATTGTTCAATCGTCTAGTGTTTATGCTCTTTACATCAAGTGAGGCGTAGTTTGGCATTTGCCGGCTTGATGTGTGGCATATGAGCAGTCGCTCGACAATGAAATCCAAGTTTCTTCACCTCCCGCCTAACCGTCATCGTACTTGCAATGTATCCTGATGCAGTTTGGAATTCCTGTGTGATGCTTTGGATAAATTTCTGCCTATTACACATTACGACCCTCTTCAACTGTCGGCGGTCTCTGTCAGTCAACAGACGAGGTCGGCCTGTACGCTTTTGTGCTGTACGTTCCTTCACGTTTCCACTTCACTATCAGATCGGAAACAGTGGACCTAGGGATGTTTAGAACTTGTGGAAATTTCGCGTACAGACGTATGACACAAGTGACACCCCATCAGCTGACCACGTTCGAAGTCCGTGAGTTCCGCGGAGTGCCCCATTCTGCTCTTTCAGGATGTCTAATGACTACTGAGGTCGCTGATATGGAGTACCTGGCAGTAGGTGGCAGCACAATGCACCTAAAATGAAAAACGTATGTGTTTGGGGGTGACCGGATACTTTTGATCACACAGTCTACGGCAAAACTGTCTCACGCATACATTTACAAAATTTTAACAACATATCACACTTTCATTTTACTTATGTCCTCCACTCACTCTTTCAGTCTGTCCAAAACGCTCACACAACTGAAACACGATGAAATAATAATTTTCCAAAATACTTTTAGTTACGTCACGGATCTGTGGTAATGAAATTAAAGAAAATTCCAGAAAATTAGATGGTATGGACCTATCCGCTTGGTTGTAATTTTAATTGATGCTATAAATGAATACATTACAGTCCCTAACTCAGTTTCAAAATGCCAGCACAGTTATTATGTGCTTTAGGTTAGAATTTATGCCGGCCGGAGTGTCCGAGCGGTTCTAGGCGCTACAGTCTGGAACCGCGCGACCGCTACGGTCGCAGGTTCGAATCCTGCCTCGGGCATGGATGTGTGTGATGTCCTTAGGTTAGTTAGGTTCAAGTAGTTCTAAGTTCTAGGGGACTGATGACCTCAGAAGTTAAGTCCCATAGTGCTCAGAGCCATTTGAACCATTTTTTAAGAACTTATATCTCCGAAAATATTTCAGTTATTGATTTGGAATTTTAACACTGTGGTTGTGTTATCCATAGAATTTGGTATACTAAATATGAAAAAGATCGATTAATATTTAATATTACTTCTTCAGATTCATAGAGCGTATGTGTTACGCATTGCACGCAGCGTTGTGCAAGTCCATGACAACCTACGCTTTCAAAGCAGGATGACAACTCGTAATAATTTGCTACGTTACAAGGCGTTCTAGGGCAGTTCGTGCAGGTACGCTGACGACTGTGTGCGGTTGGCTTAGTGGTCAGAGCATGCCGGCACGGTAGCTCAGCGTGTGCGGTCAGAGAGCCGCTTGGCCTCTGTAGTAAAAAACTGAGTGGAAGGATCAACAAACGAACTTGAACGGAAGTCATGTGACGTCCGCAACGACCAAACACGACGATAAAAAAAAAAGCAACTGACTAATAAGCAGAAGACCGGGGTTGGAATCCCGATCAGGCAGAAACTTTCAACTTTCTCCAGTCGCGGCCAATGTCTGCAATTCCTTTGTGTCTTAATAATAATAATAATAATGACAATAAAACTGAACGAAAGTCATCATTCATACCAGTCACGGTACACTTACTCTCACATTTTAGCGAAGAGAGAGTGTTCGCTCCCTGACTGTAATAAGTTGATGTCTGCCAATTTTTCACAAGGCCGCATTTCCTATCGAGTGCGACTCCCGTGAAGCGCGTTAATGCAATATTCAGGTGCAGGTCGCACAGCAGGTTGCATATGGCGCTGGCGCTAGTCGGAGCGAGGCACACGTGGTCACAGTCGCTAACAGCCGAGGAAGCTTCTTTCGAGTCGCCCGCTTTAATCAGAATCTAATAATGCCGACTCAATACACCGTCATGACATCAAAGGCAGAATTTTGTTCTCGTTTCATTAAATACTTCTAGAACAAGGGAACACGGCCCGTTTTCAAAGGACGATATTATTAAAAAAAATGCGCCCCCCTTTCTCTCGCGCAGCGCCGCGTCCAATCTGTGCGTCACTGCAACAGACGGAGGTCCAGAGCCCTGTTACAGGAGCGCCATTGCCAGTTTTCCGATTCCTAATGCAATATCACAAAAGGCTCCGTTATAGAAAAATGTGATACCCCCTTTTACCCAAGGCCGGCTGGATCTCTACGAAATGATACAAGATCGTTGCCATCTGCGTCGTATCGATCGGTATGTACTTGGCTCCCTTACAAAAACGCAACGCCATTCTGTCGAATAACACAAAAAAGTGCCCTTACTCTGAATCCTAATGGTCAAGTTTTCAAAACTGTCTCAGACAAATGATCAACATTGCTCAAGACATTACATTCGTTGTACACTGAAGCGCCAGAGATACTGGTATAGGCATGCATATTCAAACACACAGATATGTAAACAGGCAGAATACAGCGATGTGGTTGGCAACGCCCAATTAAGACAACAAATATCTGGCACAGTTGTTAGATTGGTTACTGTTGAGCCGCACAGAGTAGCCGCGTGGTTAGAGGCACCATGTCACGGATTGCGCCGCCCCTGACGCCGAAGGTTGGTGTCCTCCCTCGAGCATGGGTGTGTGTGTGTGTGTGTGTGTGTGTGTGTGTGTGTGTGTGTGTGTGTGTGTGTTGTTCTTAGCATAAGTTGGTTTAAGTAGTGTGTAAGTCTAGGGACCGATGCCCTCAGCAGTTTGGTCCCTTAGGAATTCACACACATTTGAAAATTTGTTACTGCTGGTACAATAGCAGGTTATCATGATTTAAATGTGTTTGAACGTGATGTTATAGTCGGCGCACCAACTACGGGATACAAGATGCAACAATGAAGTGAGGATCTTCCAGTACGACTAACTCACGAGTGTACCGTGAATATCAGGAATCCGGTAAAACATCAAATCTCCGACATCGCCGCGGCCGGAAAAAGATCTTGCAAGAACGGGACGAACGACGACTGAAGACAATCGTTCAAAGTGACAGAAGTGCAACCCTTCTGCAAATTGCTCCAGATTTCAATGCTGGGCCATCAACAAGTGTCAACGTGCGAACTTTTCAACGAAACATCATCGATAAGGGCTTTCGGAGCCAAAGGCCCACTCGTGTTCCCTTGATGACTGCACGACACAAACGTTTACGTCTCGCCTGGGCCCGTCAACACCGACATTGGACAGTTGATGACTAGAAACATGTTGCTTGATCGGACGAGTCTCGTTTCAAATTGTATTGAGAGGATGGACGTGTGGTGACAATCTCACGAATCCAAGGACTATGCACGTCATCAGGGGACTGGTCAAGCTGATGGAGGCTCTGTAATGGTGTGCGGCGTATGCAGTTGGAGTGATATGGGACCTCTGATACGTCTAGATACGACAATGACAGGTGACACGTACGTAAGCATCATGTATGATGACCTGCCTGCATTCATGTTCTTGGGGAATTCCAGCAAGACTAAGTGACACCCCACACGCCCGAAATTGCTGCAGAGTGGCTCCAGGAAGCCTCTTCTGAGTTTAAACACTTCCGCTGGCCACCAAGCTCCCCAAACATGAACATTATTGAGCATATCTGAGATGTCCTGCAACGTGCTGTTCAGAAGAGATCTCCACCCCCTCGTACTCCTACGGACTTAAGGACAGCATTGCAGGATTCATGGTATCAGTTCCCTCCAGCAGTTCTTCAGACATTAGTTGAGTCCTGTTCCGTCGTGCTGCGGCACCTCTGCGTGCTTGCGGGAGCTCTACACGATATTAAGCAGGTGTACCGGTTCCTTTGGTTCTTCAGTATATATTCGTTTGCGTTCTTTGTACTTGACCGACATAAGAAATAGTTGAAAGATATCGTTAGACGCATCGTTGTTATTCGTGGACTTCCATGCTTGTACTGTACTCTTTTTATGACAACAAGTCACTACTTTAAGGTCTTCTAGACAAAGAAAACTGTAATTCGTAATGTGTAACCTAGCTGTATACCTTCCAGAGCGAAAAAGGAAAACGGGATAATTCAGCTACGAAACTGAGATCATCTAATTCAAAGACGCGGCTTAAGTTCAAAGAAAAGGTCTGCGGTATCCCACGCTCACACTGCAACCTTTAGTTGCGGATATGTGAGAGATGTGTCGTATGTGTATTTGTTGTGTGTAAGAGATTCTTGTATAGTGTAATTTTATCTTTATGTTATATGGTGAAGATGAGCGAAGGGAGCCGGCACATAACCTACTCCTCTCGAACAGCACCAAGCGGTGCCGCCGAAATTAACGCCCCCACCAACAGCGTTCTCTTCGCGAGGCGTTGCGGTGACGTTTGGAATTTGATCCAGGATACTGGCGGTAAGTCTGGTGATCAGAAACTACATGCCACCGCCTCTCAACACTTTCCCGGAGAAGTACTGGCAGTTAACATTTCTTCCACCACCAGTATTCCAAACGGCTTGCCTCCAAGTCGAGCGCCACCGCACAGACGTGCGTTAGTGACCTCTGCTACGAGGGGGTTTACATATAGAGGAAAGCGAGTTATAACAGTTTCTCTGTTATTAAATTTCCAGGATATGTACAGAGTCTGGTTAGGGAATAGAGCTCCTCAAATGAATTATTTCTTTTCTGAGTACTGGAATATTAAAATATTACTAGTGTTCCAGAGATAATAGAGGTATTAAAGAAAAGGTCCTCTATTTTCCTTTTTTGCTGTAACGTAAATCCTGTCCAACAGCCCTATCAGTACCGGCCGACCGCCTTGTCATCTTCTGCAAATGGTGTCACTGTGTGCGATGTGGAGGAGAGCTGGATCAGCACACAGCTCTCCCGGTCGTTGTCAGTTTTCGTGACCTGCAGCCTCTACTGCTCGGTCAAATAACTCAATAATTTCCCTCACAATGTTGAGTGCTTCCCGTTTCATTCAATCGACGAAAAATGCCTGGCACGATCGGTAATCGAATCCGCATCCTCCGTGGAGCAATCAGATACACAGACCACTCAGTATGGAAGCGGTCTGCTTTCGTGGTATAGGCACGTCTGACATTGTGTACTGTCTGTCTAGAAAGTGTACATAGAGAGAGTACACTATATAAATAAAATATTACTGTTCTTATTTTTCAGAAATTACAAATCTCAGTATACAAGACTCGTGTTATAGTATACGTTTCATGCAGTATAGAAGACTCGTGTTATAGTATACGTTTCAAGCTCAATTACTGCTTGAGATGTTGTAGTAACTACGTCTTGATATTAGTACGATGCATTTTTATTTAGTTTCAAAACTGAAACCGTGTCGACACATCGCTAGTCGTACCTGCATATGTTCAGTTAGTATTATTAGTGTCCATGAAGAGAAAAATTGTGGGTTCCAGTTATGGTCCGACAAACAGTATTAATCAGTCAGAAAGTTTCAAAACTACACGCAGTCTCCTGCAGAGTGAAAGACTCATTTCGGCTTCAGCTTAATTCCTTTTCTTCTCACCCAGTCACAAACAGAACGCGCGGTTTTCTGTACTGACCTAATGGCTGTCGCTATACTATTGGATCTAGCGTTCAAAGATAACTGTAAATTGTAGTGAGAGTTTCAGACTGAGACTATGAATGTGTCATTAATGTACAAGGTGATTAATAAATGAGAAAAAAACATCATGCATAGTTATACAACGCCACTGAATTGAATTAAAACCGAGAAATGTAAAGGAAACTTTCCTGTGCGCCTGTATAAACCGAGATGAAAGAGTAGCAAGACCTTACAACCTGCCCGTGACGTATACTGTTGTAAACAGCCTTCTTCCTTTATCCAAAGACCGCTTTTTCAGTTGACAGCTCATATTTCATTTGACTCGACTCTAGGCATTCTGTCACGGTCGACTACCTGTGGTTCACAAGTTCTTAAAATAATGCTTGTACTCCATGATGTGATGAGTTTCTTCCAATACTTCACTAATCACACTGGCTGACACAAATCGGAACTTTGGTTGCTCATGTAATGCGTCAATTGAAAATAATGTGGTCATAGTTCAAAACTCTTCATTATCTCGTCCACTAGTAAACTTTTTCCATTTTTTAAAAAAAGTAATCAATGCAGGAGAAAAAGTTACAACGGCTCTTGACTTTTTATTCGTAACTGTATCGAGTCCTATTATTTTCCTTATTTATGATTCACGCAGTATAGGGACAATAACAACGACCCTTACATTGATGCTTGAGGTATACTTGATGTATCTCTCTGCTGTTTTTACGTTCCCTTCATTATGCTGTGCTGACGTGCCTTGAAGTTTGTTTCAAAACAATTCTGCGTCATGATAGAGTGTCCTAAGTTTTTCAGTTTCAGCATTAGAATTCGATATTCGAAAAGTTTTGAAAAGAATACGGTAATGATACAGATGTAAAGCTGTCATCTATCCGAGTCTGATTCGAACAGGCTATGCCTTACTACGAATGGTCTACTGAAACGTGGTATACCGTTGTCTTTTTTCAGTGGTTAGGCAAATATGGAGAGGACAAACTAACGTGGAGGGTTACTGAAGACTACAAAAACTAAATTACTACTCTAGGGCGTACGTTTCTTGTGGCTTTCGCTATTTGTACGGTAAGAGTTCATGAAAACTTCAACAGGTACTGCGGCAAAATCGTCCAGGAACAAAAAATACTGTATAGCCTCGAACCGGCCGGTTGCGAACCGATGTTTTTTCGCAGCGGCCCGCCACACGATACCTTTGTCAGGGCAGTGAAACCGAGTGCCCGGCAGGTATACCAGGACTCAAACCAGATCACCTGCGGCAAACTGGGGCCGGGCCCGGCACGAGGAACAAGGCCGCAGCACAACTTTTGGCACGGGGCGCGGCTGGGTGTAGAGTTGCCTGAAACTCGATAACGCTGCCGCCGCTGCTGCTGCACACAACCAGTCACAGCGGCGTAGCGTCTGCTGCCCCTCATCCCACCCCCAGCACCCTACACTCCCCACGCTGAGCAGTCCGACAAGCACACACAACAAGTGGAACGCAGGAACAAATGGAAGCGATTCCCGAGCTACACTGTGTGATCAAAAGCATCCGGACACCTGGCTGAAAATAACTTCTATGTTCGTGGCTCCCTCCATCCGTAATGCTGGAATCCACTATGGTATTGGCCCACCCTTAGCCTTGATGACAGCTTCCACTCTCGAATACATACGTTCAGTCAGGTGCTGGAAGGTTTTTTGGGGAATGGCAGCCCATTCTTCACGGAGTGCTCCACTGAGGAGAGATATCGATGTTTGTCGGTGAGTCCTGGCACGCGTTCCAAAACATCCCAAATGTGTTCTATAGGATTCAGGTCAGGACTCTGTGCAGGCCAGCCCATTATGGGAAAGTTATTGTCGTGTAATCACCCTACCACAGGTCGTACATTATGCATAGGTGCTCGATCGAGTTGAAAGATGCAGTCGCCATCCCCGAATTGCTCTTCAACAGTGGGAAGCAAGAAAGTGCTTAAAACATCAATGTAAGCCTGTGCTGTGATAGTTCCATGCAAAACAACAAGAGGTGCAAGCTCCCTCCATGAAAAATACGACCACACCATAACACCACCGCCTCCGGGTTTTTCTGTTGGCACTACACACGCTGGCAGATAACGTTCACCGGGCATTCGCCATACCCACACCCTGTCATCGGATCGCCACATTATCCACCGTGATTTGTCACTCCGCACAAAGTTTTTCCACTGTTCAATCGTCCAATGTTTACGCGCCTTACACTAAGCGAGGCGTCGTTTGGCATTTACCCTCGTGATGTGTGGCTTATGAACAGCCGCTCGACCATGAAATCCAAATTTCCTCACCTCCAGCCTAACTGTCATAGTACTTGCAGTGGATCCTGATGCAGTTTGGAATTCCTGTATTATGGTATAGATGACTGTCTGCCCATTACACATTACGACCTTCTTCAACTGTCGGCGGTCTCTGTCAGTCAACAGACGAGGTCGGCTTGTACGCTTTTGTGCTGTCCGTGTCTCTTCACGTTTCCAATTCACTACGACATCGGAAACAGCGGACCTTCCTCAGGTATGTTTAGGAGTATGGAAATCTCGAGTACTGACCCCGTTCGAAGACCGTGAGTTCCACGGAGGGTCCCAGTCAACTACCGAGGTCGTTGATATGGAGTACCTGGCAGTAAGTAAGACAGCAGTTGACTTTTCTAGTTCAGAACTACGGATGCAACTCTCTACATCAGTTATTATGTCGGTGACTTCTTGTGACTACGCTATCCGATAAAAAAAGTCTGGACATCTGTTACTAGACATTTATGTCAGTAATGTCCACATTTCACCTTTGTGACGACTTGAGTTCTGCTGAGCGCACTTTCAACGAGGTGTCTGATGTAGTAATGACACCTCATTCCTCCTCAAGAGCCGCAATCGGAGAATGCAGTGATGTTAGAAACCGGAGTCTTTAAGGAAGTCGGAATTCTGATTCATCCCTTACGTACCCTCACGTTCAGGTCTGGGCTCCGTGCAGAACAGTATATTTCAGAAATACTATTGTCCACAGGCCATTGCCTCAAAGATGCTGTTTTATAAAAGGGTGCATCGTGTTCCTCATACAGTCATCGTCTCCGAGCTGTTCCTCTACTGTACGAGGTACACAATGCTGTAAATGCATTTAGCGCTTTCTCAAGCGCAATAAGACGACCACACCCTGACCGTGAAAAGCACCTAGATATTATACATCCTCCGCACTGCAATGTTGGCACAACACATGATGGCAGGTAACGTCCTCCAGTTATTCGACACACAAACTCTTCCATCGGATTGCCACAGGGTGTAGCATAACTGATCACTCCAAATCACTCGTTTCCAGTCATTTATTTGTCCAGCGACGTCGCTCTTCACATCACCTCAAACTTCGTTTACCACTGACAACAGAAATGCGTGGCGTATCAGGAGCTGCTCGACCATCGTACCTCGTTCTTTTTAATTCCCTACACACGGTGACTGTGCAAACTGGACTGCTGGTAACACGAGTGATTCCTTCCACTGATGTTATGTGATTTCTTACAAGCACCCTCCGCAGTGCTGCATTGTCTCTTCTCGAAAGTACATGAGGTCTGTCAGGCCTTGGTTTATCTGTAGTTTTCCCATCGCGTCTTCACTTCACAATGACATCAGGAACACTAGACTGGGACCACTGTACAAGGGTTGAAATGTCCATGATGGATTTGTTACTCATGTAACATCCTGAGACAAGTCCTCTTTGGAAGTCATTCCGTTGGCCGACGCATTCTACTGTCAGTGCTTCTCTACTGACATAACGATATTCTGCGCCTCCCTTAAAACTGGCTGGTCCGCCTGTAGTCACATCTAGTGATGAATTCCGAATAACACAATGGTGCCAGGATGCAGAAAATGTGTTTGTTACGTATTTCGTAAGATACACCATCAAGACCCTATTCGAATTTTATCATACTTCTACTGAAATATCTTGTTTGTGCATTTTTCTTAGAACAGTTTCTTGGTTTCTCGGGCAACACTGGAAGTAAAATATATCTCGATCACTTGTGCAGGGAATGCTGGAATATGATGCAAGGCTCTTCATGGTTTTCCTTTTTTCCCTTTTTATTTGTACACTACTGGCCATTAAAATTGCTACACCACGAAGATGACGTGCTATAGACGCGTAATTTAACCGACAGGAAGAAGATGCTGTGATATGCAAATGATTAGCTTTTCAGAGCATTCAAATGTTGGCGCCGGTAACGACACCTACAACGTGCTGACATGAGGAAAGTTTCCAACCGATTTCTCATACACAAACAGCAGTTGACCGGCGTTGCCTGGTGAAACGTTTTTGTGATGCCTCGTGATAGGAGGAGAAATGTGTACCATCACGTTTCCGACTTTGATAAAGGTCGGATTGTAGCCTATCGCGATTGCGTTTTATCGTATCGCGACATTGCTGCTAGCGTTGATCTAGATCCAATGACTCTTAGCAAATATGGAATCGGTGGGTTCAGGAGGGTAATACGGAACGCCGTGCTGGATCCTAACGGCCTCGTATCACTAGCCGAGATGACAGGCATCTTATCCGCATGGCTGTACCGGATCGTGCAGCCACGTCTCTATCCCTGAGCCAACAGATGGGGATGTTTGCAAGACAACAACCATCTGCATGAACAGTTCGACGACGTTTGCAGCAGCATGGACTATCAGCTCGGAGACCATGGCTGCGGTTACCCTTGACGCTGCAACACAGACAGGGGCGCCAGCGATGGTGTACTCAACGACGAACCTGGGTGCGCGAATGGCAAAACGTCATTTTTTCGGATGAATCCAGGTTCTGTTTACAGCACCATGATGGTCGCATCCGTGTTTGGCGACATCGCGGTGAACGCACATTGGAAGCGTGTATCTGTCGTCGCCATACTGGCGTATCACCCGGCATGATGGTATGGGGTGCCATTCGTTACACGTGTCGGTCACCTCCCGTTCTCATTGACGGCACTTTGAACAGTGGACGTTACATTCCAGATGTGTTACGACCCGTGGCTCTACCCTTCATTCGATTCCTGCGAAACCCTACATTTCAGCAGGATAATGCACGACCGCATCTTGCAGGTCCTGTTCGGGCCTTCCTGGATACAGAAAATGTTCGGCTGCTGCCCTGGCCAGCATATTTTCCAGATCTCTCAGCAATTGAAAACGTCTGGTCAATGGTGGCCGAGCAACTGGTTCGTCACAATACACCAGTCACTACTCCTGATGAACTGTGGTATCGTGTTGAAGCTGCATGGGCAGCTGTACCTGTACACGCCATCCAAGCTCTGTTTGACTCAATGCCCAGGCGTATCAAGGCCGTTATTACGGCCAGAGGTGGTTGTTCTGGGTACTGATTTCTCAGGATGTATGCACCCATATTGCGTGAAAATGTAATCACATGTCAGTTGTAGTATAATATATTTGTCCAATGAATACCCTTTTATCATCTGCATTTCTTCTTGGTGTAGCAATTTTAATGGCCAGTAGTGTATTTTCGCCTTTCTAGCAACTTAGCCTCTTTCTTTGCAAGGAGATTTGCTACACATCGATGTAATAATTTCGATGGCACTATGGTAAGAACAGTTGCTTGTAGGAACGCTGTCCTTCTATTTCTCTCTGTCCCTCTCTCTGTCTCACACCCACCCACCCATCCATCCAGCCGGCCGGGGTGGCCTAGCGGTTCTAGGGGCTACAGTCTGGAACAGCGTGACCGGTACGGTCTCAGGTTCGAATCCTGCCTCCGGCATGGATGTGTGTGATGTCCTTATGTTAGTTAGGTTTAAGTAGTTCTAAGTTCTAGGGGACTGATGACCTCATATGTTAAGTCCCATAGTGCTCAGAGCCTTTTGAACCAGTCGTGAACAGTAACAAAAAATAATTAGAAAATCTCTTCAGTTAATGACAAGATAAAAGAGAATGGAATGAACTGGATCATGTTGACAGAATGACACAAAATAGATTAACAAAGATAATGAATTATCAGTCGACTGGATAGAGAGAACTAGGTAGACCTCATAAGAAATTGATGAATGGATGATACAGACTCGAAAAGGTGCCTACAGCACCTAATCCTTGGAAGGAGATGATGAGTATTCATGTCGTCATCATCGGAATGCTGTACACTGTCATAAATCTTATTGCATTCTCTGCTCACTCGATCTGAATTGCTTCATTTGCACCATTATCTTTTATAAAATGAAACTGATTTTCAGCAGAAAACAACAGATTTTTTAGCATATTCTATGCCATAATTTGAATCTAAGGTCATTTGGAACACATTCCGGCTTTATATTTATTTGTCAGATACTTATGGTACTGTTCTTTAATCATAGCTTGCATGTGTGTGTGTGTGTGTGTGTGTGTGTGTGTGTGTGGATCAGTGTGTGCGTGTGTGTGTCTAATTAAGGTAAAGCTGTCATTAATCCGAAGATTGGTTTGGAGAGCTCAGTGTTTTACTGGGATGCGGTATGCCTTTGAATTCCCCTATGTCAATTTAAAAATGTGAAAAAGTTACATGTAATGTAGAAAATGTGTAAAATCCTTTTACTTAGTTTCTTCTTCATCAGATCACACAGATGGGAACAAAGCAGGAAACTTCCCAGAAATTCATCATTAAGAGATTTGTCCAAAAATACATGGGAATAGTTGGTTGGTTGGTTTATTTTGGGGAAGAGTGAGAGATTGCAGGGCACTCTCACTTCTGTTTCGCTGTCATGCCGCTTTATCTTCTTAGGGAAGATGATATTTATTACGATCTGACCTCATACATCATGATGAAATGGTGGACAGTACTTAACACTCTTGCTTGTGTGCTCTAGTGTAGGAATAGCGGTAAGTTTTACCTGCATTCAAAGGAATAGGATGCCGATTAAAACGACTGCAGTAAAAGCGTACTGCGACTGAGGGCGGAGGAGAGCGTTTTTTCTGCAGAACTTGGGTGAAAACATTTGAAGACAGCTGATTTCCGCGGCCTCATTGTGCAGACATGTTGGATGGCACTGTTCGATCAGGGGCCACATCCAGGTAGGCTGACTAGCGTCGAGAATTGGCCGCTGCAATGGGCAGCGGATTGAAGACCAGCAATAAAACAGAGGATGGATCCTTGTTAGGCAGGAAGCTCACTAGACAACTGTGAGCTTACTAAGAATTTCCGTGGGACAGGTCACTGGCGCCCAGACGTCCAGACTCTGTTATGAAACATATTTGTTAAGGCACGAGGCTTGTAACAAGTTTATGGGCGTTCTTTGGAAACTTCGAAATGGATGCAACAGGGAAGATAACGATCTTTTTATGGAGGTCTGTCGTTCCATCCTGGTCATGTTGTTAGCAAAGGACATGGCATAAACGCATGGGAAAGACTCCATGAAGCTGAGTCTTTTTTTCCATTTCTCCCATTCAGCTTTAAAGTCTCTGATTGGTCAAATCTGTGTATGCAGAGCAAGTGGCAATCACCCATCTTTGAATGCGGCGCTCCAGCTCTTAATTGACTTGTGCTAAAGTGGGAGTAGTCTAAGCAGGATAATGCACAACCGCATGTTGTAGGTCCTGTACGGGCCTTTCTAGATACAGAAAACGTTCGACTGCAGCCCTGGCCAGCACATTCTCCAGATCTCTCACCAATTGAAAACGTCTGTTCAATGGTGGCCGAGCAACTGGCTCGTCACAATACGCCAGTTACTACTCTTGATGAACAGTGGTATCGTGTTGAAGCTGCATGGGCAGCTGTACCTGTACACGCCGTCCAAGCTCTGTTTGACTCAATGCCCAGGCGTATCGAGGCCGTTATTACGGCCAGAGGAGGTTGTTCTGGGTACTGATTTGTCAGGATCTATACATCCAAATTGCGTGAAAATGTAATCGTATGTCAGTCCTAGTAAAATATATTTGTCCAATGAATACCCGTTTATCATCTGCATTTCTTCTTGGTGTAGCAATTGTAATGGCCAGTAATGTAAGTCATCTTCACTGCCAGACTCTAGTATCCGGTCGTCCATTATTCTAGCACACAATACGACTGGAGAGCGTTCAGCGGAGCAAGTGGCGCCGATACGGAGGCGTGACCGGTCCCGCGCCGCTCTGCGGTTCGCGAGTGCCGGGCCAGGGCCACAGTAGTTACAACTGCAGCTACAGCTGGAGGTGGAGAGGACCGGCCGCAGCGAGGCACATTGGCCGGAGATTGCCTGTTCCGGCGCGGTTTCCCGGCGTGCGAAATCGATTGAGGCGCCGCGCTAGCACAGCCAGCAGCAGATCCGGCGGCGGCGACGGCGTGCAGAAGCGCTTTCTAATCCGCCGGCGGCGCCGCTGGCCACGGCTGTGAGGAAGGCGTGAGCGAGCCAGCACCGTGTTCCGGGGCGCCAAAGCGGGGATGCGCCGAAACTGCCGCCGCCTCTGGGGTCGCTGCTACACGAACGGTTAGCGCCAGCTTTCACCATTCCTTTCCAGTTTTGGGGTTCGGTTACTAGTTCGAAAAATCGATTCTACCTCTCCGACTTTTGCCCATTACTTATGTCGCATTTATTGCGAATCTGTCCCCTAGCGCAGTGTTCTAAGCGACTGGAAAAAAGCGCAGGTGATTTCCGTGTCGAAGAAGAGTGAAAGAATGGATCCTCAAAATTACTGACAGACATCCTTAACGTCGGTTTACTGCAGAAACTTTGTAATTTAAAACAGCAACCAACTACCAGCGCGGTTTATAAAGCTTATTTGAAACAAACAATTACCGGTTCCGGATTTATTACAAATCCGTCTCGCTTCCTTTCTGGGATCTCGTTTTGTCGCCGTTATTGGTTTTGGACAATGGTTTCTATTCCTCTGCTACGAGTTCGTCGTCTATTTGTGGTATTAGTTTTAAAGTTAACACATAGTGGCATGTGCACTATGTGAGAGCAATTAAATTCACTGAAAACTACTTGAATACCCATCATTCGATGTTTTATAGCATCACACATGGACAGCACTTACTAAACGTGGCCCTGCGACACATTAACAACAAACACAACAATAACAATTCTTAGCATATCTCAAATTCGAAAACATCAAATTTCGTGAAGAGTTTGACAGAGCACTGAAAGACCTGAGTCGAAACAAGACCCCGGGAGTAGACAACATTCCATTAGAACTACTGACGGCCTTGGGAGAGCCAGTCCTGACAAAACTACCATTTGGTGAGCAAGATGTTTGAGACAGCCGAAATACCCTCAGACTTCAAGAAGAATATAATAATTCAAATCCCAAAGAAAGCAGGTGTTGACAGATGTGAAAATTACCGAACTATTAGTTTAATAAGTCACAGCTGCAAAATACTAACGCGAATTCTTTACAGACGAATGGAAAAACTGGTAGAAGCCGACCTCGGGGAAGATCAGTTTGGATTCCGTAGAAATGTAGGAACACGAGAGGCAAGATTGACTCTACGTCTTATCTTACAAGCTTTATTAAGGAAAGGCAAACCTACGTTTCTAGAATTGGTACACTTAGAGAAAGCTTTTGACAGTCTTGACTGGAATATTCCCTTTCAAATTCTGAAGGTGACAGGGATAAAATACAGTGAGCGGATGGCTATTTACAGTTTGTACAGAAACCAGATGGCAGTTATGAGAGTCGAGGGGCACGAAATGGAAGCCATGGTTGAGAAGGGGGTGAAGCAGGGTTGTAGCCTATCCCCAATGTTATTCAATCTTTACACTGAACAAGCAGTAAAGAAAACCAAAGAAGAATTTGGGTTAGGAAATAAAGTCTAAGGAGAAGAAATTAAAACATTGAGGTTTGCCGATGACATTGTAATTCTGTCAGAGACAGCAAAGGACCTGGAAGAGCAGCTGAACGGAATGGACAGTGTCTTGAAAGGAGGATATAAGAAGAACATCAACAAAAGCAAAACGAGGATAATGGAATGTAGTCGAATTAAGTCGGATGATGCTGAGGGAATTAGATTAGGAAATGAGACACTTAAAGTAGTAAAGGAGTTTTGCTATTTGGGGAGCAAAATAACTGATGATGGTCGAAGTAGAGAAGATATAAAATGTAGACTGGCAATTGCAAGGAAAGCGTTTCTGAAGAAGTGGAATTTGCTAGCATCGATTATAGATTTAAGTGTCAGGAAGTCATTTCTGAAAGTATTGGTATGGAGTGTAGCCATGTACAGAAGTGAAACATGGACGATAAATAGTTTGGACAAGAAGAGAATAGATGCTTTCGAAATGTGGTGCTACAAAAGAACGCTGAGGATTAGATGGGTAGATCGCATAACTAATGGGGAGGTATTGAATAGAATAATAGAATTGGGGAGAAGTGGAGTTTGTGGCACGACTTGACTAGAAGAAGGAATCGGTTGGTAGGACATGTTCTGAGGCATCAAGAGATCACAAATTTAGAATTGGAGAGCAGCGTGGAGGGTAAAAATCGTAGAGGGAGACCAAGAGATGAATCCACTAAGCAGATTCAGAAGGATGTAGGTTTCAGTAAGTACTGGAAGATGAAGAAGCTTGCACAAGATAGAGTAGCATGGAGAGCTGCATCAAACCAGTCTCAGGACTGAAGACCACAACAATAACAACAACATAAATTTCCTTGAGAGAGAAAGGCTTATATCCATAAGGTGACACGGATTCAGAAAGTATCGCTCGTACGAAAGTCAGCTTACCCATTTCTCGCACGATATACTTCGAACCACGGATGAAGGGCAACTAGCAGATTCCATATTCTTACATTTTCGGAATTCTTTTGATACAGTTCCAGACTGAAAACTGATAACAAAGGTCCGAGCACATGGAATAGAGTGTCATTTAGAAAGCGGCTCCAAGATTTTTAATATAATAGAATCCAATACGTTGCTCCGGACCGCGGTTGTTAATCTAGGACAAGGGTATCGTCAGGAGAGCCCCAAGAATGTGTGACAGGTCCGACCTTGTTCCTTATGTACATAAACGATCTGACTGTTAAGTCAAACAGCAATCTGCAACTGTTTGCTGGAGACATTGTAGCATGAGCGAAATAGTTATCTTTGAGTGACTCTAGGAGGATACAGGAACACATGGATATCATTTCTGTTTGGTGCAATAAATTGCAGCTTGATCTAAATGTGGGAAAATGTGAGCCGTATATCTGCTAGTATCAACAGAGGCCTTCTCTCCATCATATCTCTGACATTATTACTTGGCAACGAGGATTATAGCATTGCACTTCATAGTGCACCATGCGAGCTTTCAGATAAAAAATGATGGTGACCCTCAACTACGTACCCCCCAACTCAGAGTTGAAATATTAAAAGGTTTTAGCTGGTTTCGTTGTCTAGGAGCTGGGATACGTAGTTGCCGCGTTACAAGCCAAATACTGCTTAGTTTACAGTATACAGTATGAATACACGCATGAATCTAATGGTCGAAGGTTCCTATTACTCGCCAATTGCGAATTTTGAACATAACATAGACCTCTATACATGAAAGATTGCAATTAAATAAATTCTGCAGGTACTATTTTAACGACTTTAAATGATGAGTACGGTAGTAGAAGTACCTTTAAGAATGCCCTTTATTACTGTAAAACAGTTATTGGTGTCGATGGTCCAGCAATTAAATAAAATATAAGTTGAATAACAGGGAAATAATAGATTACTACTTCACGTAATTAGTTATGAACAACAGCATAGCTCGCGAGATATTCACTTCTAAATGCATACTACTTCTTCACTGCGGAAGCCACGGAAGTTTCACAAGTGCACGAGTCGGCACTACGAAATATTTCTATCTCCCGCAACCACGCGCAAACAGCTCCACTGTCTGTCTTCCAGCGACTATACGTCGCTGCTCCATGTCCAGCCTTTCCCGAGACCGTGTGTCCGTCGCGCTGTACTGTCCTGCACTCTCTCCTGTCCTCTCCCGAACTGTCCCCTCCATGTGGTCTTTTTGGAACATTCACTGTGATTGGCTAGAGCACTCCTTACCCTGCCTCCAAGCCAATGCACACTCACAAACATAATTAAACACATTCGAAACACTGGATTTACATTTAAATAACTTGAAATTAAATAAATATTCCTATGGCTGGACCATAAACACTCTCTAACACACATTGTTAAATACATAAACAAATCAAATAAACACATATCAAAGGAATAGAACAGCCAGTAGGCTAATGTCTCTGTGCTTTCTAAAACACAGTAAATAATTGACAAATTTCTTCATGAATAGTATATATTGGATATAAACAAAGACATAGATGAATAAATATATTTATAAGTATGCTGCTTCCGTTTTATCATGTAACTGTGGAGTACTTATGGCCTGACATGATCAATAGTAATTGGCCACTTTGACCTCCAATAATTTTTGTACTATTCAAGTTATATGCCTGTAATTCATACCATTTTAGATTTACACTAATAACTTTCTAGAGACACGTCGATCGACAAAATCGGATGAACCGTTTAGATTTAGGAAATTCGCCGTCTGGTGTTACTTGTATAATTTATCACCAGATACTAAACTTTAAAGTAATGAAGATATTGAAAATCTGGTTACACCATCAGAATCGTCATGCAAATAATGGTAATGTACATATTTCTTTTTGAGGTATCGTGATTCATCTGGCTACTATTAATTTCTGTACAAACTGTCAAATGTCTGCCATCAAGGTTTCGCAAAGTCCGCCATCTTTGGCACTCCCAGCATGTCTCCTTCATCGACACAGCGTCACCATGGAATTCCCAGCCACGCGGTTGGCTGGACCACGTGGTCTGACCGTTGTGTGGCATCACACAGTTGCTAACGGGCCACAGCTTGACGAGTGGCCTGAGCAGTGGCTGCAAACTCTGAACTTAAACTATTTCCAGGACGCCACAACTCGCCTGTTAACTCGCAACCATGCTCAACTTACCTGATCTAACCTGATTTACGAGCGCTGCATGGCAATTTTGCTCTCATTGTTTTCCTTGTTGAATGCCTTTGAGTCTTGCAGTGTATATAGCCACACACTGAGCCACTGCAGTGCACCACACTGGTTACACTAGCTTGTTGGAGGACATGCACTTGGTTTACTGCATTTGAAGAGATATGTGAAAATCTGGAGACTTGGGCTACAGACAGACTGAGACCATGTGCGCCCAAGTAACTAGCTATTTGCGACTTCGTTCAGCTTGCCACCAGCAGAGCACTGAGGATCATTATTTTGGTGAGAAGCATACGATTTCAGCTGTGCTGTACTCCACAGCAAGTGACTTACGTATCTGCAAAATATGAACCCGAAGTACCTAGCTTCATGGCTTCTTCAGTGTCATGTCAATAGGATCTGGATCTAGTTGCCTTTAAACTATAATTCATAAAATCATAAATCACAGCCTTTGGGTTTGAAGCCGCGATATCAAAGGAGACGGATATCCGGTCCGTGGTCAGTGGTATTTAGTAATGTGATCTGTAAATATGGCACTATAATGCACTTCATTCCATTCCCTGGTGATTACAATTTTTATGTCAAAGGGAGCATGGATGGGGGATTCAAGCATGATGTCTACCCAAGTGCGGGGACCCCATCTCCCACAAATTAATTAAATAAAGAATATATATCAATATATTACTGACTTCGATTTGTATTTCGTGTAGCAACGTTTTCGTTAAACCTTTTACGTAATTTGTTTATACACACAAATACTCCATAGTAGTGGAGGAAGACTGTCAGGTTTCACAAGTCTGCTGCAATTCTTTGTTAGGGTCAGTTGTGGTATACATCGCAAAATTGAGGTAAACTACTGTCCAGCTTTTTAAATCTGCGTTTAGAGTCATATTCAATTGGACTGAGTAACTCCTGAAGCAGCTCGTGCTCAAAGCATGGAAATATTGCATCATCATACGAAACATGGGTTACAATAACTTTACCTTGGAACTCTTCTATTTTGTCCGTGTTTGCGTAGAAACACAACAATATGGAAACTGAGTCCGTCTTGAAGCAAAACACCTTTTGTTATTTGTTTACTCATTCATTCTCTAAACTGGTTTCATGAAGAAACTCAACAACAAGGTGAAAATGAAACATATAAATAGAGGGCCACTCTAGAGCACAACCAAAGGAAGTGAAAACCCAGAGGCAGAACACACAGACAACACCGCAGAACACACACATCAGCAAAACGAGACAGATCGTACACACTAACAAACAACAACAAAATACCACATAGAATGAAAAAAGCAAGGGAACTCAATAAAATACAGAACAAACAACACAGTTCAAAAAAGACTAAGAGCAGACAAAATAACTTCAGACAAATTCAGAAATTCTGGAATATGTCAACTCACATGCAACTTCTGTCAGGCCCAACACATAGGACAAACAAGCAGAAATTTTCGAACGAGTTACTCAGAGCACATGAGGGATCTGAAGAGTGACAGCACACGTTCAACAATGAAGAAAAACCATAAGCCCACTAATATCGAAAGCGCTCTACATATCCTAAAACACAGCAGCAGTCTATAAAAAATGGCTCTAAGCACTATGGGACTTAACTGCTGAGGTCATCAGTCCCCTAGAACATAGAACTACTTAAACCTAACTAACCTAAGGACATCACACACATCCATGCCCGAGGCAGGATTCGAACCTGCGACCGTAGCGGTCGCGCGGTTCCAGGCTGTAGCGCCTAGAACCGCTCGGCCACACCGGCCGGCCAGGAGTCTATACCGACAACTAACAACAAAGAGAATTACCACATACAAAAGGCTATAGTGGAAGGGGAAAACGTAATAAACAAAAACACAACACTTTGCAACAGCCCATTCTGTGCTGCTCTGAGAGAACTGCTCCAGGACACAGAAAAGAAAGCACACACACGCAAAAGAAGCACTTCTACTTCACACGCACAGGGTAAATAAGGAACAGAAGTCGTCAGAACTCCAACTACAATTTCATAGCCTACCCGCAGCATTCAATATGTTTCTCGCGGCACACGCGAACAGCAAGATAGCGTAATGTTTTGGGTCATAAACAAAGTGAGAAAGTTTTGCTTTTCTATGTATAAAATTAACGGCATGCTTCCATCGAACGTGAGTACACTTGTGGTTGCGCCGAGTGATTTCTCTTGTAATAAATGTTCACAAATAATGTTTTAAGACGTTCCTTCTGAGCGGTCTTAATAACTGATAATCAGTTTAACGTTAAAAATATTAACAGCCAACTGTCACCAGGGTTTTAGTCAAAATAAAATTGTCAGAAGGGACGGGTTGGGATCCCGTCACACCTTGGTTTCCAATTGAAATTAATAGGTTGGCTGATTTGAAGTAAGCCTTATCACTGTCATATTGTTTCCTAATCTGTTTACCTTTTAAGCAAGGTGCGCATCTTAACCCCGAACCGTTTGACATGTAGCTTTCAAATTAAAAGATAAGTTATCTGTTTAGAGTAACTGAATCATTCTTGTCATCAATGGTGCTAATACAGTTTTCATGAGTTGCAAAAGGGACTTTAATAAGGCAGACTGTGTCTTGCGCGGTAGTAAACACCGCTGTTTCACCCGATAACGGGCGGTCTGTAGGTACGCCAGTCTTGTAATCATTGTCGTATTGTTTGCTGTTTTGCGATACAGCACTTCACATTTCTTTTGCAAAGATTGAAAGCTTATTCAAATTAAGGTTTAAGGTCAAAATAATTTTGCAAATTTCTTAATTTTGTTAAAGAAAATTTCATGGTTAAATGATTCTATTATCTGTATAACTCAGTTTATATATTGTTAAATAAACAGGTTGTGTGAAAAGAAAGTTATACTGGTGGGTCCTCCCTTCCACGTTTCCCATAATTCCAGTAAGTACCACGTATCATACGCGACAAACTAAGTATCAGCCTAGTACACACCAAAACTCTATCCGCAACACTACCACAATCCCAAGTTTATAGCGCTGACACACGAAGTTCACCTTTTAGTATTTGCTTACTAACAGCCGCTCACGCAGTTGCAGATGACGTTATATATGCCGAGAAAAACGGCCACAGGAAAGAGCACAGAATATGTCGCAAATATGCTGTAACGTACAATGAATAAGATAGATAAAAGTATCCACAGAAAACTATATTCAAAAAACAAACAGTAAAATTGTAATAATGTGTTACAGCGTTTGTAAAACTGTGCCATTTTCTGCATATTTTAGCTTAAAAGAACCCACTGATAATGGCGATATTTGCCGTTGAAACTAGTTTGGAGAATAAATAAGTAAACAAATAACAAAAACTGTTTTGCATCACGGCGGACTCACAGTTCCCATAATGTTGTAAACAGTAGTTAGATGACGCAGACACATACAGAGTTGTCATGCAAATCTGAATGACGAAGAGCTAAATGTCAGACCATATTTTGGTGAAGTGACAGTCGCAAGAGAGGTGGATTCCCCACTGCTCCGAAAATCAGTCACGGTTCAGTTTTCACTATCTTGTACGGCATTGTTTACATCACACAGAGTGCCTCCCGATAATTTGCTGTCTTACTCCCCTTCCCGCGAAGCACATGACTGCCTCATAGGCAACACACATTGGATACCAATGTGACAGAGTACTTATGTTCTGCCGCCTCTCAGGGTGACTAGCACACACTTAGCTTACTGGAAAGCGTCAGTGAACATTTTGCCTCTAGCGAAAGTTGTTCCCTATGCTGTTATCTATCATCAGTAGACGTTTGATCCAAAGACGTTGAAACACGTATCTACAGGGTGGTCCACTGATTGTGACCGGGCTAAACATCTCACGGAATAAGGGTCAAACGAAAAAACAACAAAGAACGAAACTTGCGCTTGAAAGAGGAAACAAGATGGCGCTATGGTTGGCTCGCTAGATGGCGCTGCCATGGGTGAAACGGATATCAAGCGCGTTTATTTAATTAGGAACCCCCATGTTTATTACATATTCGTGTAGTACATAAAGACGTAGTAGTGACAAACATATGGCTCACAATTTTAGACGAACAGTTGGTAACAGGTAGGTTTTTTAAATTAAAATACACATCGTAGGTACGTTTGAACATTTTATTTCGGTTGTTCCAATGAGATACATGTACCTTTGTGAACTTATCATTTCTGAGAACGCATGCTGTTGCAGCGTGATTACCTGTACATACCACATTAATGCAATAAATGCTCAAAATGATGTCCGTCAACCTCAATGCATTTGGCAGTACGTGTAACGACATTCCTCTCAACACCGAGTAGTTCGCCTTCCGTAATGTTCGCACATGCCCTGACGCATGTTGTCAGGCGTTGTCGGTGGATCACGATGTCAAATATCCTTCAACTTCCCCCACAGAAAGAAATCCGGGGACGTCAGATCCGGTGAACGTGCGGGCCGTGGTATGGTGCTTCGACGACCAATCCACCTGTCATGTAATATACTATTCAATACCGCTTCAACCGCACGCAAGCTATGTGCCGGACATCCATCATGTTGGAAGTATATCGTCATTCTGTCATGCAGTGAAACATCTTGTAGGAACATCGGTAGAACATTATGTAGGAAATCAGCATACATTGCACCGTTTAGATTGCCATCGAAAAAATGGGGGCCAATTATCCTTCCTCCCATAATGTCGCACCATACATTAACCCGCCAAAGTCGCGGATGTTCCACTTGTCGCAGCCATCGTGGATTTTCCGTTGCCCAATAGTGCATATTATGCCGGTTTACGTTACCGCTGTTGGTGAATGAGGCTTGGTCGCTAAATAGAACGCGTGCAAAAAATCTATCATCGTCCCTTAATTTCTCTTGTGCCCAGTGGCAGAACTGTACACGACGTCCAAAGTCGTCGCCATGCAATTCCTAGTGCATAGAAATAAGGTACAGGTGCAATCGATGTTGATGTAGTATTCTCAACACCGATGTTCTTGAGATTCCCGATTCTCGCGCAATTTGTGTGCTACTGATGTGCTGATTAGCCACGACAGCAGCTAAAACACCTACTTGGGCATCATCATTTGTTGCAGGTCGTGGTTGACGTTTCACATGTGGCTGATCACTTCCTGTTTCCTTAAAGAACATAACCATCCGGCGAACGATCCGGACACTTGGATGATGTCGTCCAGGATACTGAGCAGCATACATAGCACACGCCCGTTGGGCATTTTGATCGCAATAGCCATACATCAACACGATATCGACCTTTTCCGCAATTGGTAAACGGTCAATTTTAACACGGGTAATGTATCACGAAGCAAATACCGTCCGCACTGGCGGAACGTTACGTGATACCACGTACTTATACGTTTGTGTCTATTACAGCGCCATCTGTCACAAAGCGAAAAAAGTGGTCCAACTAAAACATTCATATTTCTTTACGTACTACACGAATATGTAATAAAAAATGGGGGTTCTTATTTTGAAAAAACGCAGTTGATATCCGTTTGACCTATGGCAGCGCCATCTAGCGGGCCAACCACAGCGCCATCTGGTTTCCCCCTTCAAGCTAGACACGTTTCGTTCTTAGCAGTTTTTTCGTTTGATGTTTATTTCGCGAGATATTTGGCCCAGTCGAGATCAATGGACCACCCTGTATACACAGGATGATTCAACTGCGCCTGCCAAATCGTTTTATGCGACCTACACTACTTCCGTATCCGAAACGATATCCCGGTAGGCGATAGCTACATAATCTAGTTACCTTTCAGGGAGTTGGGCGATTGTTAGCAAGAAAAATCATACTGAAAAAAATACAGGTGAGATTTGGCATGACTTACTCGTTAATTGTGGACCAAGATATACTTTCCTGCTGCCATACCTATCGCAGAGTCTCCAATCTTGCTTTGCGTCATTAATATAGTCATAGAGGTTTCGGATGTCTCTATTAGTTTATTACGATTATTTAACGGTCAGGAAATGATGCTTTATAAAGTGTTTTTCTTCCACCAGAAACAAAGAAATTAACGGGAGGTATCAAAATGGGAAGTGTGGAAGAAACAGCTTTCCCCTATGTAACCTGTGAACCATTTACGAAAGATTAAGTTCTCTAAACGGAATAAACTTACAGAGACATTCAAAAGCTGTATGACTACACCGCTAATTACACAAAACAATGTTGGAGACACTCGAATAAGTATGGCAGAAGTAGGGTACATCTTGGTTCAAAAATACCTTGTAACCCTTGGCCAACCTTCACTTGTATTTTTTTACGGTGTGATTCCATTTGCTAACAGACGCCGAAAGCTCTAAGATCGCTCTTGCACCGATTACGTGATTGTCGCCTGTCCGAATACTGTTGCAGTTACAGACGTGGAGCAAATTGCATGAAACAAATCGGCAGGAGCACCTGATTCAGCTGTTGAGGACGAAAGTGCAGATATTTCTCCTAATGACTGACTACAGTGTATGACAGCATTACATCAGTATTTACTTCATTTGCAGACTTATAATTATAGCTATTACGAGTAGCAAGCTCTTAGGTGTGTTAGTACGTAGCACAAGTAAGCTATTAAAGTTTATTTTCTACAGCGCAGTTGGTCAGTTGCATGGAGGTAAAAGGATAGTTCATACTGGCATCTGTAGCCCACTTTGCCGTGCAGTTACGACTGTGCATTAAACGTCAGGTTGCAAATCAAGTGCAGTGTTTGTGGAAAGATTGTTACATGCAGAGAAAAAACAACAGCTTCTACACTGAAATGGGTACGTATCACGGTAACAATAATCACAGACGAGTAGCGAAGGGTGGGACGCCCCGCTAAACCCGCAGGACAGGACAGGTAGTTTAAATTGTGGAAAGGGGCCAAAATAAGCGGCTGTCAATTACACTCGAACATACAACTTTATTTATTTGACCAAACATTGAAAGAGCTAAGAAAACTTAAAAAAAACAGCATCAATTTTTGGAATTTAATTAACGGCTGAATGCGCCATACAATCTCATGCCTTAAGGGCAAGACCACTTTAATTTAAAATCGGCTGAAAGCCAATAACTTAAGACTCAAACCAAAATCAGAAATTCAAAACGCAGAAGACCTTATCTTGAATCAGTTCTTTCAATTAGGCTGAAGGCCCAATCTCACAGTTTAAGAGCAAAACAATTTTAATTTAAAAATCGGCTTAAGGCCCATCACTTAAGACTCAAAGAAAAATAAATTTTCAAAAATCCAAAGGCATTACCTTCAAACAGTTCTTTATATTAGGCTGAAGCTCCAAACAATCTTACGCCTTAAGGGCAAAAGAACCTTAATTTAAAAATCGGCTAGAGGCCATACAAATACAAAGAACAAGAACAAATAAGAAAAGGCAGTACACCCAACGGCTCTCAGAAGTTTCCGGCCTGGAATTCAAACACTAACGCTCGCTTAGGTGAGACAGGCAGTCGGCCCAACCATTCTCGATCCGACGACAACTCAACCGACAGACAGTCAACGGACCCACCGACGAGATAACATCCACTCCACCCGACCAGCACACAACAGGGAGTTCAATCGAACAACGTAGAAGTTCTTGGTACTCACAACCAATTATACATTGAGCTGTCAAACTACACACGTGCCGGACAGCGACAACACTATGAGAAAAATACACTGCCTGCATTTACGTCAAAGGCCAGGGCAGGTAACCGGAACGATAACGCCACAAGGCAGAAGATTCCACTTGTGCACTTCAATTCAAAATTACCAAGTACAGTTAAACTCCACCGAAGGGTGGCTAAAATTTGCCAACTTGAAAACACAAGTTGTTGCTCGTGGGAATGTCCCAACAACCGACAACGAAGTCCAAACGACACAATGCGAACAGTCGTGACTTGCTGGTAGATTAAGTCAAAACTCAGCTTTCGTGTCCAGGATCGGTGATCCACGGACCTCGTAGCAATGGGAACAGTACCACAAACTCCGACCGCGCGTGGACGCCGCCAGCGGCCTCGGCAAAACTACGCGCCGCGGAGATTTCCTCGCTGCTCCACGCCAACCGACCAACTGCCCAGGCCCGGAAACGATGAAAGGACCAAGTATACGTCGGCCGATGAGACGTCCAACCAAACGACCAACCAACGGCCGTCCCGTTCCAATCTCCCTCTGTCGGACAGTTCATGTGTGTCGCCAGCGGTCGGCGAGCAGTGCCTGTCGGCGCCTCACCGGCGCTCCGTCCCCCGACTTCACTGCTGCAGCGTCCCGACTGCACTGCTGGTCCGTCCCGAACTGACCGCCAGACACATGACAACCCCGAAATACTATCGGTCGCTCCAGCGATGGTACGACAGTGCACTTATCGATACCCGATGCTGCTGCCGCTCACGAGCAAGTAAGGCAGTAAGTTAGTGACACCAGTAAATGAATAAGAAAACGAGGCGGCGGTACCGTAATAGAAATTGACAAACAATAAATGGCATGAACACGAGCAGGTCACGGCTCAAGGGGATGACTCAAGTAATAGAGAAAGCGAAAGAGAAAAAAACATAACTGTGAGACCAATTTCATTAGTGTTTGACATAGAAAATGTGCTCTTTCAGTGTCAAATTTACACTTATGTTGATAAGTAACTATATAACAGAAGCTTTCTTATAACGCTAATTGAGATTTGTGTGTATCTGCATGTACATACGTACTCCACAAGCGACTATACGGTGCGTGGCGGACGGTACCCAGTACCATTACTAGTCGCTTCCTTTTCTGCTCATCTCCCAGGTCGAGAGAGGGAAAAACGACCGCCTATATGCGTCAGTATGGGACTTAATTTCTCATATCTTATCTACGTGGTCCTCAAGAGCAATGTGTGTTGGCGGCAGAGGGCCGCTCTGCAGTCAGCTTCAAATGCCGGGTCTCTACATTTTCTCAATAGTGCTCCTCGTAAATAAGGTTGTCTTCCTCCTAGGGATTCCAGTTTGAGTTTCCGAAGCACCGCCACAACACTTCCTTGTTATTCGAACCTACTGGTAAAAACTTCTGAATTGCTTCGATGGCTTGCTTTAATCCGGTTTGTTGTGCATCCAAAACACTCGAATAGTACTCAAGAACAGGTCGCCCTAGCATCGTATGCAGGGTCTCATTTCCAGATGAACCACACTTTCCCATTACTCTACCAATAAACCGAAGTCGACCATTCGCCTTTCCTACCACAATCCTCGTATGATCGTTCCATTTCACATCGCTTCGTCATGTTGCTCCCAGGTATTTAAACGACGTGACTGGGTCAAGCAGGACACTACTAATGCTGTATCCGAACTTTACGGGTTTGTTTTTCCTACTCATCTGCATTAACTTACATTTTTATACACTAGGGGCCGGCTGCCGTTCCTCATACCAACTAGAAATTTTGTCTAGGTCATCCTGTACCAACCTACAGTCACTTATCTTCGACACTTTCCTGTACACCACACATCATCAGCGGACAACTGTAGATTGTTGCCAATGCTACCTGCCAGATAATTTATGTATAGGCCTACAGAGAGTAGCAACGGTCCTATCATACTTTCCCGGGGCACTCCTGATATTACCCCTGGCTCCGATGAACACTCACATTCGGAGGCAACATACTGGGTTCTATTATTTAAGTCTTCGAACCAATGACGTACCTGGGAACCTGTTGCGTGTGTTCGTACCTTCGTTAACAGACTGCCGTGGAGAACCGTGCCGAATGCTTTTCGGAAATATAGGAATAAGGAATCTGCCTGTTGCCCTTCAAACATAGCTCACACTATATCACGTGAGAAAACGACAAACTAAATTTCACACGAGCGACGCTTTTTGAAACCGTGCTGATTCGTGGTCATAAACTTTTCTGTCTCGACGTAATTTATTATGTTCGAACTCAGAATACGTTCTAGAATTCTGCAGAAAACCGATGTTAAGGATAGTCGTCTCTAATTTGGCGGGTCCTTTCTTTTATCCTTCTTTTTAACCCTTTTCCAGTCACTTGCGACATCGCATTGGGCGAGAGATTGCCGATAAATGAGAGCTAAGTTTGGGTCCAATGCCGTAAAGTACTCTTTGTAAAACCGAATTGGGATTCCATCCGAATCTGGCGACTTATTTCTTTCCAAATCGGTCAGTTGTTTCTCTACCCAGGTATGCTTATTACTGCGTCATCTATACGGAACTCAAAAGACGGTATGTTTCTACGATTCTCCTGCGTGAACGATTTCTTAAACACGGAATTTGAAAATTCGACTTTCGTTTTGCCACCTTCAACTACCACACCAGATTGGTTAATTAGTGACCAGATGGAAATCTAACACTCGCTTAGCGAGTTTGCTTAGGATCAGAATTTTTTCGGGTTGTCGGGCACATCTTCTGCCAGGGTATGATGATTGTAGTGGTATGCTTCGGGCATAGATCTTTTCACAGATGCACGAATCTCAGCTAACCTTCGCCTGTTGTCATTTGTGCGTTTTCTTTTGAACCGAGGCTACAACAGCTTCTGCTTCCTCAGCATTTTCCGTAATTCATTGTTGAAGTACTGTAGACTTTTCCGTTCTTAATCCACTTACTAGGCACATGCTAGTTCAGAACACAATTTCAAACTTGATACAATCTTTTGGTTGCAAAGACAAATGGATGTTATAGAAATGGTATAATGCCTGTGCAGTCATGTGTGAAAAGGTTAAAGTGACATCTTAGCATCAAAACTCTGGCGACTTCTCTCATAAGGAGCACTAAAATAATGTCATATAACAATGTAACTGGGATACCTCTGGTTGGATGCTCAGTCAGATTCTCAGGACAACCATATTTATCCCTCCACCATGCCACACAAAAAATAATTCCTCTCCAAACAATGAATGTCCTCATGCATTTGCCTGTACTGAGGATACATTATGAGACCTGAAAACTGAGAGAAACTTCTGTCAAACACACCTTACTTACTACTATGAGACTTTCACTTATTTCGACGCCTAGAAGATCATTTACTGTCAGATGCATTTTCATGCTATTTGGGGGGAGGGCTATTATGAGTCAAGCGATTTTTCATTCCAAAGCTCGCCCACAAGCATGTCTATAGACGGACAAGAGCACTGTGACTATAACGAATAATCATTTCGGCTCCTTTGAAAACAAGCTATAATACAATTTTTCATATTTAGTGAAATTAAATGGATTTCCTTATTGCTCACTTGCAAACATCGCTCACACACACACACATATACACATTCACACACGCGCCCGCGCGTGAACACACACTCGAACACACACACACACACACACACACACACACACACACGCACACGCACACGCACACAGTAAGGTGTCTTGCTATTAAGACTAGAGCAGGATAAGGTATGTCGAGTCGATAATTTGCCAAATAATGAGCTGTGTCGCGAGGGCACGGCCATACAAAAGCTACACATCAGTGTCTATTAAGCAGACCTGGTGCGGATTGTCAAGCTGTGTCGTTCTGTCCGAGAGGCAGTTATTGTTTTCCATCAGTGTCTGCACAGTTGCTGGTCAAATTCTTAGAACAAAGGTTCATTAATGATCACACGTGACGTTTAATATGATTACTGACAATACTGCTTCTTGTGGTAATCCATACCGATTACCACTCTCCCGGTTTTCAGATCTAAGTAGAAAGACTTGCTTGTGGTACACTCTTATTACCCTGTCCAGGACTTCCTCTCTGTAATTTAGAACCTTGTATGGGAACGTATCACTCATTGCACGGAGGGGCTACACAAAATTACCTGCACGTGTTATCCCACGATAAGACTTTTGCGCAACATGAGTAGCGCATTGTCAGAAAAGAGTACATGTTCCGGACTTCCTGCTGAGACAGTTTTGCTGTGGTACGGGTAACAGGTGCGTCACAGTGTACGACTGAAATGGCGTGGCAACTGAAAACATAACCCTAACCTGAAGACCGCTGGACAGTATGATTCCTATGGACGAAACGTCGAAATTGCACGCAGATTGACAGTAAAATTGTGGCAGTATATCGACCAAGCGGAATGCTGCACCCAGCAGTAGTGAAATGGTGCCAAAAATTTGACCAAGACCGTACAGACGTAGGTGATACCTACCGGGTAGTTCAGATTTTGCAACGTGCGATTTCCGTCTTTCCGGAAATTGAAAGAACATCTGGGGTGACGGGGGGGTGGGGGGGTGGGGGTGGGGAGATTTTACAACGATGAGTACGTTCACACAGCGGTTCTCCGTGACCATGTACCATGCAGCGAATTTCTAGCGTCGAGAAATTGAACTATTGCTAGATTTTCCGCCCGTTGTTTACAGAGAGTTGGTGACTAGTTGTAAAATAATGTCTTATATCTGTGGTAATCTGAAGTGCTGTGCATCATTCAGTAAAAGATACTTAGCCTGCCATAACAGTGAGTAAACTTCCTTATCATCTTTCTGTGAGCTGGAAGTGAATTATTTCATGACCAAGAATTTTTCCCTCACATGGCCCCACGGATAATGATGCTGCAAATTAAGCCTTTGATACGAGTTTAACAGCGGCCAGCTTTGATTGTTATGCTTAAGCAACAACCTGGAGATAATTTAACTAACATCTGCATTCTTTACCTCAACAGGTCCACAGTATCAGACATTCAAAACTCCCACCCACGCTCGGAGCAGATACCAATCTGGTGATTCCCACTTTGCGAAGGTAACTCCTAATCAGTAGATACTTGTCTGCTTATGCCTCCTCGAATTTACAACGCTTTTCCGTAATTCATTTCGAGTATATTGTTTGAAGAATAAGGACGTAGCACACAAACGAAGTGTGTGCACATTGCCAGCCGGGTCAAGCAAATTGATTTACTTGAAGACATTGGACTTCACATTCGTAGCTGTACGTCCATAATCTACAACTTCATAGTAGTGCTAGTGAAGGACAAGCAGCAAATAAAAAAACCGGGTATAGTGAAACTCAACAATCCTGTGTTAATAACCCTAGCTTTTATGAGTTTGACGCAATAGAACTTTCTATGTAATAATGAATTACTCTGGAACTTAAGAACTATCCTGTGTTAATAACCCTAGCTTTTATGAGTGTGACACAACAGAACTTCCTACGTAATAATGAATTACTCTTATATAACTCTTAACATGCAATTTCAACACACGCGGATGTAAGCAGGGAAGCCATCGAAATACTCGTTAATATTCAGAAAGTAAAATTATTTATTTATTATTTAATGCACAACTTCACAGAGAATTGTATTATCTGTTGCTGTTCCTCAGGTAGCAATGTTTATGAATTCAAGTGACTTACGCGAAATCGAATCTTCTTCTAATTGCGACACACATACAATGCCCGTAAGCAGTTTTATAATATCGGTTACTCGCTGTGTTGTAGCTAAATTAATAATGATAAGTTTATGTAAAATAGTATAGTAATCATAACTGTTATAGCTTACACAAACGCCACATCTTTTTACACATACAATAAGTAAATATGAATGATATTTATCAAAAAGGTAGCGTATTTACTGGATATGCTGGTAATTCTGTGTTATATTTGTTTTACTCTTCAAATTTCCCTATCATTTACATAGCCGGCACCGGTTTCGAGCTTTTATTTTCAAACTGGCTACAGCTATCAGGCTTTCATTTATCGACTGGTTACCAATTTAGACGATTCTACCCGCAAGAGAAAATACAACATTCCGTCAGTCACGAGTCACTCTTTGCCGTTCAGTAATATAAAAACTTTTTCAGACATATTACATTATCTGGTAAAAAGTATTCTGACACTTCATGTAATGCGTGCCAGTATAAAAGGAGGAGGCGAGTATTGTGATGTCAATACATAAGCAGTAACATCAGAACGAGTCGTCCAGGAGAGCTTAGTGACTTCGGTGTCACCAGAGCAACAAATCCACCGGGAACATTGAAACCCTTCTACAGCTGCAGAACAGACAGACCGTCGAGTATTGCGGAGGTTAGATGTATAACACGTCATGAAATCTGCTGAAGGAGTCACTCGTTAGTTCCAAAGTGCTGCCTGCAATCCAGGTACCACATTTATGGTACGTAGGCAGTTAAAATGAGTGTGGTGCAATAATCGAGCCATGTACTTCTACAGTCAGTACTAAGAAGTGCTTCAGGCGTTGCCACTGGACAGTGGATGACTGAAAACGAGTTATTTGGAGTAATGAATCACTCTGTACCCTGTGACAATCCGTCGCAATGGTTTTGCTTCGGCGATTGCTTGAAGAACTTCATATACCATCATTTTTAGTGCCAACAGTGAAATACGGTGGAGGTTGTGATACAGTCTGGGAATGTTTCTCCTTTCCTAATTGTGCTTACGAAAACACTAAAAGCAAGATGGTACCAACACTATTTACATCTTGTGTACGAATCATAAAACAGTATCTGTGGGACAATGGTTTGTGGACAACAATATTCCTGAAATGGACTGCCAAGAGGTCCTACCTGCACATTAAGGAATACCTTTGCGATGAATTAGAATATCGAACCAAGCGTCCCACATGACTACCTTCCCTTGTTTCGGCTCCTGAGAAAGAATGAACTGCCATTCCTTCAAGAAATTCAGACAATTTATTGACCGTGTCCTCAATCGAGCTTTAGCCGTTACAAAGGCAAAGGGTGGACACACTCCGTACTAATGTCCACTAATACGTATCATAAATGTTTGATCAGATAGCGTACGTGCTTTGCCCTCCACGATCATTTTATAGTTGGGTGAAGTGCAGAGAAGATGCTTCGAAGTCCTCTGGCAATTCAAGGTTCGACACGCCGTAAAATGAGAAGGAATATTAAGAGTAACGTCCCGTTTACGATTATACCATTAGAGGTGGAACATAAGACATATAGGACGAGGAAGGAAACAGGCCGTGTCTTTTTCAAAGGAAGGTCCCAAGACTTCCTTATCGTGGAATATGACGTTGTTGTATTTCCCAAGACGCAAAAAGCAAGCGGTAGAAAATTTTAAAGGTGAAATAAAAGTGAATGGGATTAGATACCAGTGCAAACGTTCGCAGTAGACATAGCATTTCTGGGTAAAAGTAAGGAAGACACAGAAGACTGCCAAATAGAATGGGTGGCTTACACTACACATAAAGCTGGAAACAAGTACAAATGACTTATGTTGCACTTAAACACCAAGCAAGATTACGTAATACTTTAGAAAAAAGGAAAGAAGGAATCATACGTAGACTGGAAAAGGCGAGGAAAGTATTAAGCAAATGAGCTCTCCTGATATCAGAACTGATAAGCAGTTCAGGAATACATTCTTGATAAGGAAGTCTGTGACGCAACATGAAAGTCAGACTTGGTCTATTGGCACTCTGAAGAAGAAAAAACTGGAAGGACTTCAAATATTGAGCAGCAGAGTGTTATTACAGACTAAAAAGTCAGATGAAGTACTTCTGAAGCCGCGTTATTAAATATAGGCGAGGAGAACTATGTAAAACCCATATCAGAAGAAGGGAGAAATTAGTGTGACCTCTTCCAAGTGTCTCAGAAAAAGTTACCTTCGCACTGAAAGGAATTGTAGAGGGTAGAAATATTAATGGTAAACAAAGAACTGAACGTGAAAAACGGATTATGGATGACATAGCGTAGAGAAGGTTACCCGCCTGAATGGACACGCGCATTAGCACGCCGCTCCTGGGACTCGAGGAGGCACTCGGCCCCGGAGGCAAGGTGGATCAACGATAAGGGGCGGTGTGTCGGACAGCAGGGATACAATATTTGGGCGGTTTTCTACATTCAACTAGGAGAATACCGTGCTGCTATCCAACGTCCCGCCTCAGTTACATGATCCTCAAACATTCAGAAGACGCATGCACACTTTTACATGGGATAACACTAGACGCAGACAGCTGGGACACACGTATTCCGTCCCAGAGGAGACAAGGGTGTGGAGGTTATTCGATGTAGCCCCAAGTTAAGCAAGTAACACGCGCCGATTGTCCCGCAACAACAAGAACATTTATTCAGAGCAAAGAGAAAAAGAGTCACACGAAGTTTTTATAATACATTATTCTACTGCTCCGCGACAACCTGCCCAACCTGGACAATCTCCAACAGTAATCTATCTTCGCTTTCGAGTAGTGAGAATAACAGTCCAATAAGCTCCTTCCCACCCTGTTCGTAAATACTTTATCCTCTCCCTTCTCCACAAAGGTTGGGGCAAGACGTCTTTCTACGCAGCGACAACAGACTTCTTCCTGGAAGGCGAGCAGTATCTTCGGAACTAAGATTCTTCCACAGCCATGGACAACTTCCCCTAATGATTTTAATGCTTGCATTGTTCGGCTACATTCTGTTAATGTTACATGGAAGTTTTCCGAAGGTACGAACTGAATGGTAGCAATCGCTTCCAAATAATTTAGGTGAGCCTTAAGACTCTACTACTACCTTCCTCCCGTTCCCGAAGAATTTTCTTTGTATCCTCGTCAGTAGATGCGATTACAGTGATGCCATCGACGAAATACCCTCGAGGGAAGACACGCTTACTAGCTGCGAACAAAGAAAGGTTGCTATTCACCGTGCTTTTAGATTGTTCCCAAAATCTAAGCCATATCTCCACGTCTCCTGTAAAGGATTTTAATTTAATAGATGGTGATTTGACTGTCGTAGAAAATGCATTGACAGGAGGGACTACATTATTCTTGCTTCAAGATGACGTCGATTCAGAGAGTTTCCCTTCGAAAACGTTGGACACAATGATAAGGGCGCACTTCGCTTTATCAATATAATAGTCACATACAGTTATCAATTATATCAGTATTGCAATCCTCCTCTGACAAAAGGTCGTGTGTTTAGTAGTCTAGCAATACACAAATTGACAGTACGTCCTCCAAACGAGCCTATATACTATCTAAATTCTCACCTGACAAATCTCAGATCGCTATGACGAATTGAGTAGTATTCGATCTCTGATGTGTTTGCTTTCTTTTCAAGCTATGCGATTTTTCTGTCGACATGCTTGGAGTACTGTCGTAACTTAACAATCTTCTCATAAGGCAGTAGGTGTAGGAACCAAAATTCTGGCAGCAGCAAGTAAACAAAAGGGTGACAGTTGCAGTGCGGAAATCAACCAGAGATAACAAGCTACGCCAATCTTCAGCACACAAATATCTGCAGTAAATGTCCCACAACAGTATTAACAGGGGTGGTAACTTTTACTCTAAAAATAGATCAAGGTGAATTCTATAACAAGCTTGAAGCAGACCATTTAGGCGAGCATAAATATGATGTTGCGCATCATACCTTCATATGATTGCTTCGCCGCTCCTCCTTATTAGCAGAGGCGGAAGTGTTGCTCGCAGTAATTGTTCCACGTGTCGGATGCGGCTATCCTTTCCCGGATTTCGTCACCAAAAAATGCTGTGTGGCTTCAAGTGAAATAAGTGGGGCGTGAAGCTTGCTTTCACAACAGCAAGAGCATTTATTTTCAACAAAGAGAAAACTGTCACACAAAGATATTATAATACAGAATTCTAACGCAGTCGCGACACTCCGTCTCGTTTTTGTTACCACAGCGATAGTAGCTCCTCAAGCGGATAGCAGGCGACACTTCTGAATACCATATCGGATGAGTGCGAATACTAACATTTATATTGATCTGCAATATAGTTTTTAGAATACGGAGTGTGTGTAGAGCCATGAAAACGACAATAACAAAAAAATGACGCCACATTTGCCGATAGTTAGTTTACTAAGGACCTTATGAAGTACGAAACGGTACATTACAGCACAGTTTATTTACGATTCTCTTTCAACATGCAAATATTTAATGAATAATGTCGTTTCCTTCGGTAACAAAAAATTGCCTGTGAACACTAGAAGACCCGACCTTTTTAAGGACGTCGTATATCCAAGCAACATAGCTGAGTTCTGTTAGCTACACTTTCAGCCACATCTGTGAATGTGGAGCGTAGGAAACGTGTATGGAAAGCAATACCTGCATTATTTAACGTAACGAATAAACTACCACAACTGCAGCTTAGTGGAAAAGCATACAGACGTGATGATCACGCATAAAAAGAAATAAAACTGTTTTCCAACATAGAAGAAACCAGTTTCACAATTGTTGCCACAAACGGCAAGACTCTTTAATGCATTCGCTTTTGAAGTAAACGTAATTACATTTACAAAAATATTCGTGTATTAGAAAGTCGAGTGAAGCCTAAGAATGAGGGAATCGTTAAAATCCATAAAAAAAGTTTAAGTGTCAAGGAAGGTGCCTATGATAATAACAACGCACAACAGGAATATATGTTTCTCATGCATGAAATGTGTTTACATTCTCTCGCTTTTCGCGGAATAAGCTACAAATATACACATATTCCAAAGTATTTCTTTATGAATAAGTTGGAGCTTATGTCATTGAATCAATGTGATGCAACTGTTTCACATGTATTTCACGATAATTCATTCATGTCTCTGTAATTTAATAACGCATGGAACACAAAGCCATAACAACTATTTCGTTAATTAAGTAGAAAATGATTAAAAACAAACATAATCCCTTCAACGCATCTTAGTATCTGCTTTCCCACCGCTTGGAGCGCTAGTGTCGCTCTAGCTGTCATACGATAACAACTTTTGCACTAACGAGAGTCGTGACTGTATGTATTAGACTGTGCTTCTACTGCGCCGAGACAGGGATAGAAGGAGTCGTGACAGGAAGGGCATCCGGCCACCCCCTGCTGTTAACATTGCGAAATCCAGTAATTAACTTCACGACCCGTGAAGAAACGGGATAAAGGCCAGGAAAAAGAAGAAGTCGTGTCGAGAAGGATAGAAGGCTAAGAAGACATTGCATAAAATAGAGAACGATGGATTTTAAGAATAATATCAGAATTGTTTGTAGCTTTGTACTTCTTACGAAATGCGTACGTATCACTGGACCGAGCTTTTCTCTTCCAGATTCTGAAAGAAATAGATCTCGCCCTCAAAGTCACAATAATTATTAGTGAAACATGAAATGGCGCAAAATTTGAGATAAAATTCAGAGGAAAATTTCAAAACATTTTGAAATTAAAATCGGAGTGGGACAAGGTGATGGACCCGCTCCATTAATTTTCAGCTTTGTCTTAGAAAAAATAATTCATGAATAGCGAGAACTAAAATCAGAGCTTAAAATTGACGAACCAATCAAAGTAGGCACCGGGAAAAGAAAACTCGTGTCTAGGAATAAGCTGGCATCCAAATTTCTGAAAAACAATAAATGGAAAAATCGAGAGAGGTGAAACCGTTCAGGAGACTGGCCTGAAAAAGCCTGGTTACCAAATATGTTGGCGCTAAATGTAAACAGCATTCAGACATGCAAAAGACATACATAACAAAAAATGCATTTGAAAACATAGGAAACTGAGACATCACGGAACAATTATCGAACCAAAGTGTCTTTATGGGTCTGAAACACTCACCTGAAACAGAAAAAGAAAAGTGGGAAAAATCCGAAAGAGAAAATGGAAAATAATCACGGTAATGTTAGGCTCTAATTATATGTAAGAAGGAATATACAGATTTAGGGCCAATAAAGAAACGGAAAAGTATGCCAATATTTAGTCACATACAAAACAAGGGCGGCTAATATTCTATGACCTTATTAAAAGCAGGGAATCAACCAGATTAACTATGCACCCTGTGAAATTTCGCGAAAGACGCATGAAAGCTAAAGCTGAAACAATAAAATGAAACAGTGCATTAAAAAAGGGCTGAGGGAAATCGAATAAAACCATTTGGTAAACCACACACAAAACATTTCAGCTAGAAAATTCGCCAGCAGACAGTTGGTCTGGGTGTAAAACTTCGGAATATCGGAGCAGCATGGTCTGCCGAGCGCAAAAGAATTCAACTAGAAAGCTGATGCTGCTGTTTCGGCGTTACTATACTTTTCTTGGTAGTGGGGATTCGCTCATCTTGGGTTTTGCATTATCTTATTGCTATGGTCGGACGCTCAGAATGAATCGGTTTCCTTGTGTTTGTTTTTTGCTTCTTCGTTGGTTGTGTGATGCATGCCTGAGGCAGAGATGAGTCAGCTCGGCAATCGCTCGACGGTTGTGGGCAAACCGCATACAAATCGCACCATTAATAAGCGTCGTATAATTGATGGCAGGCGAATTCGTCCTACTATCCTGAAGCTAACGCGCTACACGTTTAGCTGAACCTTCTGGAATAATGTAGTGTTAGAAATGAAAAAGGTCTTTCTGTTAGCGGAAAATCAGGTTATATTTCTGATCAACGCACTGTGACACAATACATCTCTTGCAACTTACAATGAGTAAGGGGCCAAAGCACTAGTTTCCTGGTCGTCGATACCGATAGTTCGGGCAGAATGTTGACACAGTGATAGCGGCGTACGCCTTTTCAGATTTGCGTCATTGTTGCACAGTAATAGATGATGAGGGTATCGCGTTTATCCGCAACTGGTGACAATTTAACGCAGACAGTACTGAAACGTACCATCCACAAGGCGTGCCAAATAGCTACATTCACAATAACGCAACTGGTTGACGATCCTAAGTTTAGTACTTTGAGATATTCATGGTCGGAAACGAATAATTAGGTTTTTTTAATTGACTTGCAACTTATTACAGTTCCTTAACCTCAAAAAATGACTGTGTTCAAAGTGACAGCTCAGAGTGGCTGTACATTATAATACCTTGTTGGTAAACGTCATTGTCGATAGACGTGTATTTGCTGTCCCGCGCACTATATCATTTTACGACTGCATATTATGACCAAGATAAAAATCTCGTGGTAACATGTTTCACTATTTCTTCCTATTGCATCTCATTCGATTCAAATTGGAATTGCAAGTCCGCACTTCGTTTCGCAGATCTACTGAAGTATTAGTATTAGTATTAGCTTTATTCATCCGTAGATCTCTTTTTACAAGGGCATAGGACATGTCAAACTATTTACAAGTTTAGACCAATTTAAAATAAACTAATTCGTACACACATGTATTTACAGACTTCTAGATAGAGACAATCATTAGACTTACTCCTGGTTCAAATGGCTCTGAGCACTATGGGACCTGCCGGAGTGGCCGAGCGGTTCTAGGCGCTACAGTTTGGAACTACGCGACCGCTACGGTCGCAAGTTCGAATCCTGTCTCGGGCATGGATGTGTGTGATGTTCTTAGGTTAGTTAGGTTTAATTAGTTCTACGTTCTACGGGACTGATGACCAAAGAAGTTAAGTCCCATAGTGCTCAGAGCCATTTGAACCATTTTGAAGCACTATGGGACTTAACATCTGAGGTCATCAGTCCCCTAGAACTTAGAATTACTTAAACCTAACTAACCTAAGGACATCACATACATCCATGCCCGAGGCAGGATTCGAACCTGCGACCGTAGCGGTCGCGCGGTAGACTTACTCCTGCTATACAATACTTTTTTTACAGCTAACTTATTAAATAATGTAATGTCACACTGTTTACTCATACCTAACTACCAGTCGCTGCACCCATTATACGCACATTATTTCATAACACTTCACTCACTACACACACACATACACAAGCGCGCGCGGGCGCGCGCGCGCTATGTGACTTGTTGTGTCTAGAGGAAATGCAGTTACTGACTGTGGTAATGTAACAACTGACATGAAACGCAAATTCAAAAGGAGATCCAATTAAGCTTCCGGTTCCAAATGTTCTGGACGGAATTCAGTTGACGACGAATAATCTGCCAACTGACAAAACTCAACTGCGAACCTTGCTTGACAAAGTATCCAAAAGAAGAGAGGAAACTACGTTCTTGATGCCCAATATAAACAGCAGCTTATGGCGTATGGCCACATAGCATTTGATCCCAGGCTCCCGTGGCTACAACGCTACCTCCACACAAGGCTCCCGTGGTGAATACGGCCGAATGGCTTTAAATGTATTCCTTCGGTGTGTCAATATCCAAAGTACAATGTATCAGAACAAGGCATATAGATGCTATGCGGTGTGCTACTGTGGTGCAGGGACTGAGAAATCCTGTTGAAGCAATGGATCTCCAGATAATATGCATTCGCGAACCATATAGTAAAACAACTAAATTGCCTTTCACAACAATCACAGCCCTCGTAATAACAGAGCATGGGTATCATCGTTTTAGATGAGAGGATCGCAGCGGTAAAAACTGATCAATTTCGTGGAGACTGTCCACTAATGTAGAAATTTTCGGTGAAATCGGTAGGTATTGCTAATGTACACTTTCAGTACAGTCGTTACCTATATCCGTACGTTGAGCATCTAAAGCAAGGGTCAATACTTGGACGCTGAGAGAATAAATTTTTTCTCTGGATGCTAATGCCAAGTCCAGACTTTGGCGTAGAGGGAGAAAGGGTGAAAGGGGACTGGACTTTCAAGATGCAATAAAAGAAGTAAGCATATATGTCATTAACAAACAATTCGATCCATCTAAATATCGCAGTCAAGGAGTTGCTCCAACAAGTACTGATGTTACTCTTACCAATAATAAAGCCTTTTTTGACGTAATACCGTGGCAAGTTGACGGCTAACAACGGATGCTCACATCATCGTAATGGTAGTCTAACGGGAACCAGTGATGGAAAATTATGTTGCAATAAGGCATACCTGCAATCTACAATAAGCAAAATGGGATTTTCTATGGCGTGAATTCAAAGTTCATACAACAGATGGACTGGGGTTTGACGTCACTGAAACGGCAACTGCAAAGCAATACTTGTAACACTTAAGAACGGAAAGAAAATTAAAACGTAATGTAGCAGAACCTTACGAAATCTTACAGTTTGGCAGAGAACAAGATAAGCTAAGAGATGACATCAAACTTAGAACAGAAGAGCGAACGATAAGGCTAGAAAATTATAGAAGTGTTAAACAACAATACAAACACATCTTAAGAAATTGAGGCTGGGGCTCTGAGGACCTTATGTTAAAGATTAATTCCAGCTAGATGCCTGGGGAATGACCTGTAAAATTGTAGCAAACGCAGTTATGTTGCCAAGTGTCTTTTCCACTTAGAAGAAAAAATATGGGAATTAATAACTGATCAGGAACCTTAGGCCAAATTACTAAATGAGAACGTTGCAGGTTCAAACAGGATCATGCCTTTGGAAGCTCTTCCCATATTATTAGGAATATGTCACCTAGACCTAGCAATCGGAGAGATAGACACACAATACTGGTTAAGTCGTGGTGTAGAAAAAGTGACAGATATACACTGAAGCGCAAAAGAAACTGGTATATATATATATATATATATATATATATATATATATATATATATATATACTCCTGGAAATGGAAAAAAGAACACATTGACACCGGTGTGTCAGACCCACCATACTTGCTCCGGACACTGCGAGAGGGCTGTACAAGCAATGATCACACGCACGGCACAGCGGACACACCAGGAACCGCGGTGTTGGCCGTCGAATGGCGCTAGCTGCGCAGCATTTGTGCACCGCCGCCGTCAGTGTCAGCCAGTTTGCCGTGGCATACGGAGCTCCATCGCAGTCTTTAACACTGGTAGCATGCCGCGACAGCGTGGACGTGAACCTTATGTGCAGTTGACGGACTTTGAGCGAGGGCGTATAGTGGGCATGCGGGAGGCCGGGTGGACGTACCGCCGAATTGCTCAACACGTGGGGCGTGAGGTCTCCACAGTACATCGATGTTGTCGCCAGTGGTAGGCGGAAGGTGCACGTGCCCGTCGACCTGGGACCGGACCGCAGCGACGCACGGATGCACGCCAAGACCGTAGGATCCTACGCAGTGCCGTAGGGGACCGCACCGCCACTTCCCAGCAAATTAGGGACACTGTTGCTCCTGGGGTATCGGCGAGGACCATTCGCAACCGTCTCCATGAAGCTGGGCTACGGTCCCGCACACCGTTAGGCCGTCTTCCGCTCACGCCCCAACATCGTGCAGCCCGCCTCCAGTGGTGTCGCGACAGGCGTGAATGGAGGGACGAATGGAGACGTGTCGTCTTCAGCGATGAGAGTCGCTTCTGCCTTGGTGCCAATGATGGTCGTATGCGTGTTTGGCGCCGTGCAGGTGAGCGCCACAATCAGGACTGCATACGACCGAGGCACACAGGGACAACACCCGGCATCATGGTGTGGGGAGCGATCTCCTACACTGGCCGTACACCACTGGTGATCGTCGAGGGGACACTGAATAGTGCACGGTACATCCAAACCGTCATCGAACCCATCGTTCTACCATTCCTAGACCGGCAAGGGAACTTGCTGTTCCAACAGGACGATGCACGTCCGCATGTATCCCGTGCCACCCAACGTGCTCTAGAAGGTGTAAGTCAACTACCCTGGCCAGCAAGATCTCCGGATCTGTCCCCCATTGAGCATGTTTGGGACTGGATGAAGCGTCGTCTCACGCGGTCTGCAAGTCCAGCACGAACGCTGGTCCAACTGAGGCGCCAGGTGGAAATGGCATGGCAAGCCGTTCCACAGGACTACATCCAGCATCTCTACGATCGTCTCCATGGGAGAATAGCAGCCTGCATTGCTGCGAAAGGTGGATATACACTGTACTAGTGCCGACATTGTGCATGCTCTGTTGCCTGTGTCTATGTGCCTGTGGTTCTGTCAGTGTGATCATGTGATGTATCTGACCCCAGGAATGTGTCAATAAAGTTTCCCCTTCCTGGGACAATGAATTCACGGTGTTCTTATTTCAATTTCCAGGAGTGTATATACAAATTCAGAGATATGTAAACCGGCAGAATACGACGCTGCAGTCAGCAACGCCTGTATGACACAACAAGTATCCGGCGCAATTGTTAAATCGGTTACTGCTGCTGCAATGAGAGGTTATCAAGATTTGACTGAGTCTGAACGTGGTGTTATAGTAGGCGCGCGAGCGAAGGGACTCAGCGTCTCCGTGGTAGCGATGAAGTGGGGATTTCACGCGTGTACCGTGATTGTCACGAATCCGGTAAAACATCAGATCTTAGACATCACTACGGCCGAAAAGATACTGTAACAATGGGACCAACGACGACTGAAGAGAATCGTTTAACGTGACGGAAGTGCAGCCATTCCGCAAATTTCTGCAGATTTTAGTGCTGGGCCATTAACAGGTACAAGCGTGTGAACCATTCAACGAAACATCATAGATATTGGTACTCGTGTACCTTTGATGACTGCACAACACAAAGCTTTACGCCTCGCCTGGGCCTTTCAACACCGACATTGGACAGTTGATTTCTGGAAATATGTTGCCTGGTCGGACGAGACTCGTTTCAAATTGTATAGAGCGGATGGACGTGTACGGGTATGCAAACAACCACACGAATCCATGGACCCTGCACGTCAGCAGGGTACTATTCAAGCTGGTGGAGGCTCTGTAACGGTGTGGTGCGTGTGCCGTTGGAGTGATATGTCTAGATACGGCTCCTACAGATGACACGTGCGTAAACATCCTGTCTGATCACCTGCATCCATTCACGTCCATTGTGCATTTCGACTGACCTGGGCAAATTCCAGCAGGACAATGCGACACCCGACACGTCCAGTATTGCTACAGAATGACTGCAGGAACACTCTTCTGAGTTTAAATACTTCCGCTGGCCACGAAGCTCCACAGACATGAAGATTATTGAGCATAGCTGGGATGCCTTGCCACGTGTTGTTCAGAAGAGATCGCCACCCCATCGTACTCTTACAGATTTATGGACAGCCCTACAGGATTCATGGTGTTAATTCCCTCCAGAACTGCTTCAGACATTAGTAGAATGCATGCCAAGTTGTGTAGCGGCACTTCTGCGTGCTTGCGGGGGCCATACATGGTATTAGGCAGGCGTACCAGTTTCTTTGGCTCTTCAGTTTATTAGGACAAAGTACGAACACCAAGGAGGAAATGGTTTATGCATAATTCTAAAATGACAAGAAGGAAGTCTACGATGCAGGAACAACAAGACGAAGCGTCTTTTAGCTCATTCACAATGCACGGGGAAGAGTTGAAATGGAGTACACCCTACCATCCGGCCTGGGCGGGAGGGGGACGGTTGTATGACCCATTTACTTACAAGACATGGACCTTACCGCATATATCTCAACAAAACAAGGTGTTGACTTGACCTTGACTGTGGACGGACTGAAACGCCGAACCATATGGTTTGGCACTGTATTCATTTCAGGGGCATCGATCAACTGGAAAGAACTGAAACGGGGATTGATACAGTATACGACTCATACGGAGCCAATAAGTGGCATAAGTTAAACGAAGTAGCCATGAAGGCGCCCAGGAGAGATATGGAGGTTTATCTTCAGAGACAAGACAGGAATAGCACCGAGTCGCCATAAAGAAATAAATTTGAGTACTGCGACCTAGTATGTGTTTTTCGGCTCCATGTGCCGGGGTGAAAAGCGTTGTGGTGCTACTTACGTGGGTCCCAGGGTAGTCGTCCGTTACTTATTGCTGCACAGTGATCAAAGGAAAGCCTTTTTTGCAGCTTACATCCTTACTGGAGACGTGGAGGCCACTTCAGAGTCCTGCTGACACCAGCAAAAAATGGTCACGTGTCACAGCAAACTTTTAAACAACTGTAGGAGTTACTGAATTTGAACTTTTCAGCCTGCTCATGGTCTTCTGGATTCCAGAAAATATGCTACTACAGCAGGCTGTATACCTGGCAGTATCTGTTTTTGAAGCAAGTGCAATTAAGAAAGGTCCAAGACCTTGTCTAGTACGAAGTAAGTTCTCAGTATGTAAATAAATTTTAGGTTGGTAGGTGGAATGTAGTCGGTGGAAATTTTTAACTCTTTCACATAGTCTCTAGATGAAATTATAGAATACTATTTACTACATTTCTCTAACTTCTGGACAGCAGATCTATGTAAACCCTATATAAATAAATAAATAAATTTCTGTACAAAGGTAAGAGCCCAGGGTGACTCCGCATTTCTAATGTGAGGGTCGAGGGCATTCGCTAAGCTTTTGAGCCGAACTAAAAACCACTACTCGCTGCGAAACAGATAACATGAAGTTCCCCATCACGCTGCAATGTAAGTAATATCTGTTAGCAGTTTTCAAAAAAGACTCAGACAGCAGTAGCGGTGATAGTAGAATCCTAATTGATTCGCAGTATACGTTCGTCATTACTGTTCAGTATTACTGTTTAAAATATTGAAGATTCAAAGAATACAAATTTCTCATTGTTGATGATATTTTACTAGTCACAACCTGATTCGCAGAATAATATTTATCATCGAACAGTACGCTAGGTATGTGGACTGACGGACTGACGTGGCCGAGAGCAATAACATGAGTCACCTGATGAAACGAGTGCTTACCAGTAGAAATAGTAATGGCAGCGTATAGTTACGTGGTTCTTCCTACCTACGAAAAAAAAGTTGAATATTTTCCAGATGACAAAAATGGAAGATGGTACAGAAAACGAATACGCACTGACGATACATCAGAGAAGTGGATTTATATTAAAAATTTCACAAAAAAACGCCATAGTACAAGCAGTCAGGATTCTTTCTTTACATTATTCATCAGGGACTAGCACATTAAAAGCAGTTTCGTGAGTTTCAACATCTAACTTACTGTAGCTCTTAGTTTGTGTTACGTCTGCGTACCTGCCTTCCCACGAAGACGTCTTGCAACCGCGGTGGACATACCGAAGGAGTTAATGGCGTTCTTCTTAGAAGAGCGCATCTGTGTGTGACTTGGCGGAGGAGTGTGCCGGACTTACCAATGAGCTTACGTAAGCCTCTGCACGAGAAAGGAAATGACTACGGCTCGGGAGCTAGACACTTTGGCACGAGCGCATTCAGTGTTCCAGCTCATCCAAACAAGTAACTTAATGGCACGTCGTTTTACGAATGCACCATCCCGTTGACGTGTCTGGTACTCATATAAACAGACTGGCAGATATTTTCCAGTCAGATACAAGGAGCACTCTAGGAAGACTGAAAGCAACAAATCCAAATTCAGTAAACATTTTAGGGATTGTGATCATAACACCTTAAGTACTGAACAATCTATGGGCAAACTACATGTGTTAGCTAAAAGAAATGAATGTCTTAGAAGAAATACAAAAACATAAAGTTTTGTCTAAAGAACCTGATGTGGTTCTGAATGACCAACAAGATCTTAGAAACAGGAGGTTCTTTGAAAACTATACATCCTTGTTATAGGGTCTGTAGTATTTATGTACAGAAATATTTCATCCAACTTCGGAGTTTTTCATTGATCATAAGTTTTAATTTATAGCTTAGTGCAGGTAGATTTTCTCTTTTTATTCTAGATAGGAGACAAGATTTGTTTTGTTCCGCTGTCCTTACCATGTTTCCTATCTTGCATTGTTTCTCATCACATAATTGTTACCGTAATATTGCACCTCTATCCTTCTTGTACAGAACTGGTATACAACTGATTTGCATCAACCTTGTCGGTGCCCACAGCCAGTTAATTAAATGTCACATGCAAAAGAAAAACTTGTAATATTCATACTTATACATTATCATTCTACAATTCCAAGCATATTTTATGCTGTACATAGAATCTTAACTCAAATACGTGTGTGTAAGTTTTTATACATTAATGTATCTGGTTAAAACTCCCGTAAATGAGCAGTCTATAAGCGCTATATTGTAGTTGATAACACAATTTTTCGCTGATGTCTTTTTGGCAATGTCATAAATTGAATTTTCCCTGTTCGATGAGCTGAAAAATTCCTGGAATTATATACAGTCGAAACATGTAACAGTATTTACAGCAGCAGTTTTTGTGTCATAATAAAGTTTATTGTACTTACTAGAGGAAACTGTACATTCTCTAAGTCTGCAAAATCTTTTTGAAGTATTCTTGATTGCATCTGTTGTTAGTAAGATATGATAAACATGTTCACTGATGCATACATAAGGAGTTCAACCAAAATTATTTTTCATCAGGTGGTTTTTCTTACTAAGGGTCTACCACCCTTTGTGATATAATAAAAATAAAAAATATATGAAATTAAATAAAAATAATAAAAAGATTTAAAAAAGTAAAAATAATAAAAAATAAAAAGGAATACGAGAAATATATATAAATATACTGTTAGATGCCAGTGTATTTTTTCAGAATATACTGTGTGACTGTGGGTCAGAACCTTAGAAAACTTTCTGAACAAATTGTTAAGTGGCGGTTTATAATGAAATCAACGTTATGCCTTTCTCATTTATTTGATCTTTTCTACCCACGTCCCGTTCCTAATTCGCCACATATGGAAACCTTTCTGTACATCTTTCCTGCATTCACAGCCCCAGATTTGCATAAGGTTAAAGTTGGAACTATTTTTTTCCATTGTAGTCGGTTCCGCATTAACGCATTGGCATATACACCAAGTTTCGCTGCCACACTATAATTACAGCCCTCACTGGACCTCCTGGAGTAGCTGCACTTTAATTACAACCACCCGCTATGTATCCACACAGATACGCTAACTGAAAAGCTTCCCGTACCTGATGATGTATCGTAACAACGTAACCGGAAGAAATAATAAACATTTTCATTGCAGCTGACGTAGTGCAACATGACTTTCGACAAAGATGTAATAAGTCATCAGAACTTTAGATTAGGAAATATGAAGAGGAAATGCAAAGTTGTATGGGTGAGTGTACGCTTTCGCGGCGTATACTGCTGATGAAAAGACCTTCGGTTTCCATCAGGGTATTTCAACAACAACTCCCGGGTGAAAACTAGGAAGTTTTTCAACAACGCGTTGTCGATTTTCTGGTTTCTTTGTCCTTGGAAACTCGTATCGCGTGAAAGGTTAGATAGGCGTAACTGCATTTGGGTCCCTGAGGAGTGACAAATTCTGGTGAATCTAGCTTCTAGGGCTCCAACTCACTGTAGTAATATCACTCGCAACGTGGTGATAAGTGGATCAGGAAACGACAACTTGTTGGCTGTTAAACAGGCTCCCTGATTTGGCGCTATTGTGGACCTATGTGAAGGCCCTGATATACTCTGTACTTGTGAAGCTGTCAGAACATAAAACAGCTCGCATTTAAACGTCTTTTTATGTTGTCAGCCAAATGCCTGGAATACTTTAGCCTACACTCTTCGCAACAACGCGGAAAGTACCGAGCCGTTACCACTCTAACAATGTGCTAGGAAAGAAAACACGCAAGTTATAACGGTTTAAGTCATTTCACATTCATCTGACAGTTTTATTTTTACGCCTGTAGAGAAAACTAGGAATTTCGATCTCCTACATTCTCATCTGCCGTCTTTTCATGAACGTACAATCCGTCGAACTATGTGCAAGCAATTTTGGGCTTACAGTTGATTGCGTTAGCACTTCCATTCTTAACCGTAATGTTGTCTCGCAGCCACAATACTAATACTTTGACATATTATGTGGTCTGACGACAAGACGCATAATCGGGGGATCTATGTTGCTGCATGGAAGACATCTTCTGACGTGCAGTTTAACATTTCTGAACGTCATTGAGCTTGTGAATGTCATTGAGCACTAGTTCCTTCGTCTTCCAGCAGACCTCTTCCCATGTAATTGGTCTTCGTGATGAGTTGTAATAACTGCTATGTTTTGCCTCACATAAAGTGTCCTACCTACTGACTTGTCCTGTACTTCATAATGAGCAGTAGTTGTTTTTGTATTTTAATCCGATGAAGGATTGGGATTTTCAGTCCCCAATGTATGCGCCAGAGACGACAATACAGATTCATTTCAAAAGCATCGGTTCTTTACTGATATTGGTCAGGTGCCCAGCTTTCGCATCCGTACAGAAAAATGGAGAACATGTTGCAGCGAGTCATTCGCATTCTCAGTTGTAGATAAAGATTCTATCCTATGAAAAGCATTTTCATGCTAGTAAATTGTCTCCTGGTCTGTTCTATTCTAGATCTGATCTCTTTCTTGCAGTCACATTGCTCATCCATCACACTGACCAAGTATTTCTGGGAGGATACTTGTTCGGTCTTACTTCCTTTTACTGACAAAGTTGAACACTGTTTTTACATACATTTTGTTAATAGCGCTGCTCCGTCAATATTCTGTTTCCTATAACTTGCCGCTTCGTTGTCTGGTGATAAATACTACTTTTCCTTTTTTGCGTAAACACAGGTCGGACGTATGATTAATGACAAAATACAACAAACGGTACCATTCTTGGAAAGAAGACGAAAGGACAGGAAAGGAGAGGAGAGTCTACCTCGAGGAACGTTAGTTTGGGTTGCGGAGAAATGAAGGAACATGCGAGGTAATACGGACCCTACGACTCCCATTTCAAGATATGCTACGTTTGTAGCATTTCTAGAGCCATAAATAGTTTTTGATGATATTGACTAGAATATACTCTTTGAAATTCTGACTGTAAAAGGGATAAAATACGGGATGGGAGGGGGTTATTTACAACTTGTATAGGAAAGAAGATTAGAGTTATAAGAGTCGAAGGATATGAAAGGGGAGCAGTGGTTGAGAAAGGAGTGAGACAAAGTTGTAATCTTTCTCCAACGTTATTGAATCTTTTCGTTGAGCAGGCAGCAAAGGTACCAAACAGAGATCTGGGGAGGGAGCTTAAGGTCAGGGAGAAGAAATAAAAAGTTTGAGGGTCGCCAATGACACTGTTATTCTGTCAGAGACAGTACATGATTTAGAAGAGGAGTTAATGGATAATGTCTTGAAAAGAAGTTATTAGATGAGTACTAACAAAAGTAAAACAAGGCCAATGGAACTTAGCTAAATTAAATCAGGTGATGCTGGAGGAATTAGATTAGGGAATGAGACACCAGAAGTAGTAAATGAGTTTTGCTGTTTGGGCAGCAAAATAACTGACGATGATGCAAATAGAAAGGCTATAAAATCAGACTTGCAATAACACCAAAACATTTCTGAAAAATAGGTGTTTGTTAATATCAAATATCAATTTAAGTGTTAGGAAGTCTAGGAAACATGCAGAGTATCAGCCAGAATTATCGCATCTCATTTCTCGGATGCAGAACACTGTATATATCGCTTTACATTTTCCGCTCCAATCTTCTGATGTCTTGAAAAGAAGTTATTAGATGAGTACTAACAAAAGTAAAACAAGGCCAATGGAACTTAGCTAAATTAAATCAGGTGATGCTGGAGGAATTAGATTAGGGAATGAGACACCAGAAGTAGTAAATGAGTTTTGCTGTTTGGGCAGCAAAATAACTGACGATGATGCAAATAGAAAGGCTATAAAATCAGACTTGCAATAAGACCAAAACATTTCTGAAAAATAGGTGTTTGTTAATATCAAATATCAATTTAAGTGTTAGGAAGTCTAGGAAACATGCAGAGTATCAGCCAGAATTATCGCATCTCATTTCTCGGATGCAGAACACTGTATATATCGCTTTACATTTTCCGCTCCAATCTTCTGTTTCCTATAATTTGCAGCTTTTTTGCATTCAGCAAAATCTAGGGAATAATCATTCGCAGATATTCTTCACTACGGAGCTACTAGTAGTCACCCGACAGCCGCAGAGTTTCTTTGATGGCGCTCTGCACGGGCTCAAAGTTCAGCATTTGGCGATGTGACATTTAATGCTCGCTTCATATGCGGCCATGCATGCAGTTTCGCTATCAGTCATCTGACTCCTCGTTTAAAACAGTCGTAAATCCACGACGATTTCACAGTAATGAAAAAGCTCCGGAGAAACTAGGTCGTTTCCTGCTGTGAGGTCGCTCCAAAGTCACGCGATCGCTTCCAGGGGACAATCCACGATCAAAGTTGCCGACCACCATATTTGAGGTGGAACTTATTTCACATGAGAGCAAGCGGATTCGCAGAAAGTTTGGCGGTCATTTTCCAGCGCTGTGCAAGTTTTCTAAGCTCCTGACAGAAAGTACATCGTTAGCAAAATCGGTAACTGATTAATGAAATGAAATTTTAGGCATATGATTTCTTCATACAAAGAGTTTGAATAGAGGTAATGGAACTTTTTGCAGTGTCATTACAGAATATGTGATCGTTATTGGTGAGCATACCTTATTATGAGCAACACAAGTCCAATGAGGCTGAAAGTCGATGTCTGCTTAATGTCGGCCTTGACACACGGAAAATTCTCAACGTTTGTACTGTTTACAGAGAATTAAGTAGCCTTAGATTAGGCAAAAGAAAATTTAATGTGTCACAGAAGCAACTGATTCTAGACAACATTTAACAATTACAAACATAACGAAAGAATTTCATTCTAACACAGCCACATGGAAATACTCTTCTTATTTCCCCACCTCATCCTTGAAGATCTATTTTAAAACCATTGTCTTTGCCTACTCTTGCAAATGCCCCCTCCTGCTGTACATTCCAGCTCCAAATTAACTACTACTCCTATGCTACAAATGTTGCGCTAATCTATTCCTTCTTATGATAAAGGTTTCCCCAGCATTTCTTTCCTGTTATTGTTGTTGGCAGCCTACTATAAACTCAAGTTATTCGTTTACATTTAACATCTTGATAGAATATCATAGTTCAAACGCTTTTTCAAGGTCCATGTTTCACTTCATACATTACGGGTGCCAGATGTAACACACCCACAGTGTTTCTTAATTTTAGAACAATGTTTGCTACTATAAAACGCTTCTTTCCCTTATTAAACTGCATCTAAAGTTTTCCTTTCTTTGGTCATTACGTTTAATTTTTTTTATAGACAACTAAATTCATTCAGTTCTTGGGCTGTCTTCCGAAATATCGAGGCTGCTGTTCTTCTTTGTGCTATTCTTTTGTTAGTTTCCTCTCGGCTTTGTTTATCATCGAAATAAAATCCGTTCTAGTTGGATGTGCGTTCCATTTAAAGTCCCTTGTAACGCCATCCTACTTTCCAGGCAAAAGGGCTGTATCGACACCAAACTTTAAAATTGTTAATTGTACCTCTTGTACTATCTTCAATTTCCTTCGCCGCTTCATCTATATGCAGTTTTATAGTATCGATAACCAGCATCCCTTCCCTTCCACTCATCAGTATTACTACCAGCTTAATGTCTTCCTCTGTCTCTTCCTGCCATAAAATCTGAAAAAAGACGCCATCAGTATAATTTGGTCCTCTATAGGTGGAGACAAGAAAGACTGTAAAACTTCCAATACGGTATTACTTGACGTGCTTTTGATGTACAAGCTCACATTCCACATGCGGTCGTTCCTACAGAATAATGAATACCTGGTCGTGTAATCATTGTATCACATGCATGCTCAATAGACAACATGACTAAACAAAAGGCACGACAGAGAGAAATGGTATAGGAGTGTTCTGAATAGCGACTGGTTATTCCTCGCAGCTTCCGACCCGATCAGTGATACAGCCTCTATCGGTAAAACAAGTAATCATATAGAAGCAGATACTGAGATAATCGGCAATGCTCTGGTTTAGAGCAGACTTGAAGGTCTAACCAGAGGCTCTGAACAATTCTGCGAAAATTTCATATCCAAATTTCTCGACCTTCACTGTTATTTGGAGTCTGCAGGTCAGTCCGCCTCCGCAGCTCAGTACTATGGGTTCGATTCCTGGGACTAACATCGGTTTTTCCTCGATAAGAGGACTGGAACAGGATGCAAATGGTTCAAATGGCTCTAAGAACTATGGGACATAAGATCTGAGGTCATCAGTCTCCTTGAATTACAACTACTTAAACCTAACTAACCTAAGGACATCTCACACAACCATGGCCGAGGCAGGATTCGAACTTGCGACCGTAGCAGCAGCGAGGTTCTGGGATGAAGCGCCTAGAACCGCTTGGCCACATGGGTCGGCCAGGATGCAACTCTTTATGTCAACTGAGGAGCTACTTGAGCGAGAAGTATCGGTTCCAAGGTCAAGAATGCCGACAATGGGCGAGATCTGTGTGCTGACCCAACGTTCCTCCACAGCGCATCCAATGACGTCATTAGTAGAGGACGACGTGGTGGTCGGTAGGTTCCCATTGGCCTTTTACGGCCAAAACGCGGAGCTTTGCTTGTGCTTGCTCAATAAGTCAGGCATGCACTGCACAAAGTAAAGAGGCTACTCGAGCTGTACACAGCATGTGACATGAATATGTAGTTTTAGAGTAGATGAATCGCTCCTTGGGGTCAGTGATAACTGTCGGCCGGAACTGATGACAGACCAGACAAGTTATTTTCAGAGAACATCTATCGTGTAGATCGGAAAAACAAAATGTTGATGTAATATCTGTAAACTGCAGGAACAAAGTAAGGCCCTCAAGTTAGCTTCGCTTATCAACTGCAGTAATGCACACATAGTGTTAGAAACAGGAATTTCATTGAAAGTCGAAGTAATAGCTTCGAAATGTTAAATCCAGATTAGAATATATATCCCTAGGATATATTACACTCCTGGAAATGGAAAAAAGAACACATTGACACCGGTGTGTCAGACCCACCATACTTGCTCCGGACACTGCGAGAGGGCTGTACAAGCAATGATCACACGCACGGCACAGCGGACACACCAGGAACCGCGGTGTTGGCCGTCGAATGGCGCTAGCTGCGCAGCATTTGTGCACCGCCGCCGTCAGTGTCAGCCAGTTTGCCGTGGCATACGGAGCTCCATCGCAGTCTTTAACACTGGTAGCATGCCGCGACAGCGTGGACGTGAACCGTATGTGCAGTTGACGGACTTTGAGCGAGGGCGTATAGTGGGCATGCGGGAGGCCGGGTGGACGTACCGCCGAATTGCTCAACACGTGGGGCGTGAGGTCTCCACAGTACATCGATGTTGTCGCCAGTGGTCGGCGGAAGGTGCACGTGCCCGTCGACCTGGGACCGCACCGCAGCAACGCACGGATGCACGCCAAGACCGTAGGATCCTACGCAGTGCCGTAGGGGACCGCACCGCCACTTCCCAGCAAATTAGGGACACTGTTGCTCCTGGGGTATCGGCGAGGACCATTCGCAACCGTCTTCATGAAGCTGGGCTACGGTCCCGCACACCGTTAGGCCGTCTTCCGCTCACGCCCCAACATCGTGCAGCCCGCCTCCAGTGGTGACGCGACAGGCGTGAATGGAGGGACGAATGGAGACGTGTCGTCTTCAGCGATGAGAGTCGCTTCTGCCTTGGTGCCAATGATGGTCGTATGCGTGCTTGGCGCCGTGCAGGTGAGCGCCACAATCAGGACTGCATACGACCGAGGCACACAGGGCCAACACCCGGCATCATGGTGTGGGGAGCGATCTCCTACACTGGCCGTACACCACTGGTGATCGTCGAGGGGACACTGAATAGTGCACGGTACATCCAAACCGTCATCGAACCCATCGTTCTACCATTCCTAGACCGGCAAGGGAACTTGCTGTTCCAACAGGACAATGCACGTCCGCATGTATCCCGTGCCACCCAACGTGCTCTAGAAGGTGTAAGTCAACTACCCTGGCCAGCAAGATCTCCGGATCTGTCCCCCATTGAGCATGTTTGGGACTGGATGAAGCGTCGTCTCACGCGGTCTGCACGTCCAGCACGAACGCTGGTCCAACTGAGGCGCCAGGTGGAAATGGCATGGCAAGCCGTTCCACAGGACTACATCCAGCATCTCTACGATCGTCTCCGTGGGAGAATAGCAGCCTGCATTGCTGCGAAAGGTGGATATACACTGTACTAGTGCCGACATTGTGCATGCTCTGTTGCCTGTGTCTATGTGCCTGTGGTTCTGTCAGTGTGATCATGTGATGTATCTGACCCCAGGAATGTGTCAATAAAGTTTCCCCTTCCTGGAACAATGAATTCACGGTGTTCTTATTTCAATTTCCAGGAGTGTATATACCAATGGTGGTGGTGTATACAGTGAGGTTGTTACGAATTTCGAATGTGAAATAAACTGAGTGAAATTATGAGTCAAAGATGAATCAAACATAGTAAACAGATGCTTTTATAGACTACCTCTGTCAGAAGCTGCAATGGCATAGCACTTCGGAGACAACGTGCAAATACTGCTAATATGTTTCCTTCACACGCTTTTACAGCAGCAGGAGACCAATTTACTAGCCAGAACGGGAGAGTCGTGCGATTAAAACTGGTGCCAGAGACAGGGATTCGTGTGTGATTGCTCTGAATGCCATGTCCTAAAATTCTTTTACATACACAAAGAGTCGGTTCATCAGGACAACGCCATAGTCATCCTAGCAACGACAAGACCTAAACTTTTCGAACCATTTCACGTAGAGAAGGACGTCAGCGTACTGGCCGTAACAGCATCAGTGGCAACGAGTCTTCCAAAGAATGTTAAGAAGCTAGGAAAATGCGGTGCTTAGCAAAAGTGATAGGATGTCTATTGTTGTGTATCTGAGTATTCAGGTGCAAATGTTCATCCCAGAAATGGAGCACAAGTGAATATAACCGAACAGCAGTGTTCTACGAGGTGCGACAATAAAGTAATGAGACTGATGTGAAAAAAAAAATGTTGCTTACCGTTTTAGTCAAGTTTAGTGTTGTCTCCTTCAAACTAATTCCCTTTTCATTGCACACACTTTTTCCAGTGTTTCTGCCATTGATAGTAACATTTCTGGAACTCATCTTCTGTAATATCCTCCAAGACCCTAGTCACAGCTTTTTGCACATCTTGGGTTGTTTGAAAATCGTGTCCCTTGACCGCCGTTTTGACTCTTAGAAATAGAAGAAAGTCGCATGGTGCGATATCTGGTGATGGTTCAAATGGCTCTGAGCACTATGGTTACTTAACATCCGAGGTCATCAGTCCCCTAGATCTTAAAACTACTTAAACCTAACTAACCTAAGGACGTCACACACATCCATGCCCTAGGCAGGATTCGAACCAGCGACCATAGCAGTCGCGCGGTTCCGGATTGAAGCGCCTAGAACCGCTCGGCTAACGCGGCCGGCGATATCTGGTGAATAAGGTGGCTACAGGGTAGTACTGAAATTTGTTTTGAGGTTAAAAATTGCTGTACTGAGAGAGCAGTATGGGATGGCGCATTATCGTGAAACAGAACCAATTATCAGCAATGTTGGCATGGGCACGAAGAACTCTTTTACGAAGTCTTTATAAAATTTATTTGTAGCAATATTGGTTAACTGTTTGTCCAGGAGGCATCCACTCTTTATGAACAATTCTCTTGGAATCACAGAAGCACACAAGCATGCGCTTCACTTTTGACTTTGACATCCGAGCTTTTTTCGATCTAGGTGATCCCTTTAAGCACCACTGCGAACTTTGGCGTTTTGTCTCTGGATCTTACTGAGAAAACCAACTTCTATCACTAGTCATAACACGGCTCAACAACTCTGGACTGATTTCCGTTTGCTCTAATAGACCGGCTGCCACATTTTTCCGTGTTTCTCGTTTTTGTGGTGTGAGATTTTTAGGGACCATTTTTGCACAAATCTTTCTCATACCAAGATCTTCAGCTATTACTAGACGAATCATTTATCGATTGATGTTCAGTTCTTCTGTAATCATTTTCATGGATAATCTTCGATCAGATCATACGAGTTCACGCATGCTGACCAAGTCGACATCCATCAGCGAGGTTGAAGATCTTCCACTACGGTCTTCATCTTCAGCATTCGTTCTGCCTTGACTAAACATTTTATGCCAACGAAAAACTTGAGCTCTTGACATATCCTCCTCTCCAAAAGCATTTTGAAGCTTACTGTAAGTTGTCGTCGCGTTTTCACCCAAGCCTGCAGGGTTGCCACATCTTGCAATGAAAATCAGTCTCATTACTTTTTGTCGTACGTCTTATACCCCTTAGATTAATACGAGGGTGAGTCAAATGAAAACCTTAAATTTGTAATAACAAAACGAAATTTTGCGCCGTTATCCTGTAAGTTGTAGTCATGCTACAAACAGCATGCAGAATGGCCTGTAGGTGGCAGCAAAGAGCAGATGCACACATACAGTCACAGTATCAGTATAAAGGTGGCCCCCACACTTGCGACTCGCACAAGGGAAAAACAGCGTTCTGTTATTCGGTTTTTGCGTAGTGAAGGTGTGAAACCTATTGAAATTCATCGACGAATCAAGGTTCACTACGGTGATGCATGTTTGTCACAGCAGCAAGTCTACGAATGGAGTAGGAAGTTCGCAAATGATGCGACTTCAGTGGAAGACGCTTCTCGTCCACGTCACGCACAACGAGTTGTGACTCCACAGAACATCGCAGCAGTTGAAGCCGTAGGGAAGGAAAACCGCCGAGTGACACTGAAAAACAATGCAGCATGTTTACAGATTAGTCATGGGTCAGCACACCACATTGTACATGATGGGCTCCAATTTCACAAAGTGTCCGCAAGATGGGTGCCACGGCAGCTGACTCCTGAAATGAGAGAACGACGTGTTGATGCTTGTGAAGAACTTCTTCGGCGCTTTGAGCGAGAAGGTGATGGCTTCCTTGCAAGAATCGTTACTGCGGATGAAACCTGGGTTCACTTCCACCTACCGGAAACGAAGAGAGCGAGCAAGGAAAGGCGCCATTCCTCATCACTAAAACCAAAGAAGTTTCGAACAGAACCATCAGCAGTGAATGTTATGCTGACTCTCTTCTGAGACGAAAAAGGCGTCATTTTGGAGCATTACATGCCTAGAGGGACCACTGTCACCAGTGTATCATACACAGATCTCCAATAAAATCATCTGCGGCCTGCATTCAAATCAAAGCGACGTGGACTGCTGTCAGCAGGTGTCCTTTTGCAACATGACAATGCAAGGCCCCACACTGCCCGTACAGCAATTGCAGCAATCACAGACCTGCATTTTGAGTGTCTTCCTCATCCACCATACTCAGCAGACCTTGGACCACTCAGAGACGCAATGGGAGGAAAGAAGTTCCGTTCTGATGAACAGGTACGCCACACGGTGCATGAGTGGTTGCGCGGACTACCAAAAGAATTTTTTTCTAAAGGAATTTATGCACTTTGTAGGCGCTAGAGGACTTGCATTGAGCGTGGGGGAGTTTATGTTGAAAAGTGATACAGCTTTGTACCACTTCTGCACAATAAATAATATTTAAAAAATATTTCAGGTTTTCATTTGACTCACCCTCGTATGTACCAACCAAGGTTGTGAGAGACTGGACAGCCCCATCTTAGTTCAATATCCCCCTTGAGTGCGAGGTCGCAAAATGCCAATGTTGTTTACGGCATTCGACGCCCCACATATTGTCTACAATGCAAACACAATATTGGCTGTTTATGGTAACAGGAGGCGGGACCGAAGGTATGAATGGTGAGCGCAGCATTATGATACGGAGAGTAGTTGAACGGAATAGTCGACGAGTAACTCACAGCAGTGCTACAGTGCTAGTAGTGTTGATACAAAGCAGAGCAATGGCAACGATGAACGAAATATCTGCAACAACAGTTTCCGAATTTAACATTTCGACAGAAAAGAACCCAAGAAATTTTGCAGTGAGGAAGAAGTGGCAAATGAAATATTAGCGTCTTTGCAACATGAGTGAGTGGAATGTTGTGTCGTATACTCTCTAATGTGCGGATAACACAGGTGATGAGTAAAATGACGATGATACGTGTATAACAAGTGAAAGTGATACTGAAACAGATGTTGAGCAATGTACTTCATACTCGTCGGACAAGGGGCCGCAAATCTCGTATCCAGTGAAACGTGTTTAAGGACAATCGTTGAAGCGGGGACTAAACATAATTACGTACATGGAAGGTCATCCGCAGCTTAGTAAAGAAACAATTATGAACAGATTTTGAGTAAGTCTACAGCAATATGGCCGTGTAATGCATAAGAAAAGCTACAGATATTCAAGAGAGGACAGGGCGCACTTGTTACAGAAACTGGTGTTTATGCGTTTCAAAAAGGTTCTATACAATTTACAGGATGTGCTTGATAGTGACGTACTGCCTTATGCACGTCACATTTCGCGCGACATAGATTATAGTAGTTTCAAGAGAAGCAGTTGAAGGACGCATAACTTCAAACAGTGCTATAGAATTGGAAGACGTTAGATAACGAAATTTCAAACAAAGCTTCAACTCGACGATGCACAGTAAACTGCAGAATCGTCCCGAAAATTTGTAGATGATGTAAACGAACTTATCCCATGGTTCAGTAAGAAATATGTTTTCAACTCCGACCAATTGGGATTTGAAGAGGAAATGCATATAATAGGAACCCTGGAACTTAGGGGTACCAAGAGAGCTGCATCAAGATCAACTGACATCAATGCCTTAACAGATTCGTATACAATTATGCCGACTGTTAATCTGGATGATAAGTTGGCTAGAATGTTATTTACTGTGCTGCGAAAAGTTGCAGGTGCTCTGCCCCCTACGACTTTTACTCGTGTGTGTTGTCTTGCAAGGGCAGAAGGAAATATTTACATCACAGCAAGGAACAGTGGGAAAACTGGAACTATTGTATGGTTACCACTTTTGGCCAATAACTGTACTTTTTCTTGATTCCTACTCTGCGTGTAAAACTTATACTCCTTTGGAGAAAACTATCCCTCTTGAAAAGTGTGAGACATTGCACTTCATGCCACCTGGAACTACTGGACAAATTCAGCCTCTGGATGTTTGTTTTTTCCGTACCTGTAAGACATATTATCGCCCTCTGCAGTTATGCCTTAAAGCATAGCTATTTGTACGACAAGCACCACTACAGACAGTTTCGCGATCAGTTGCATGCCATCACATTCAATCAGTTCTTATTACTCCATTACAGCAATATGGATCTACATGCATTCTTTAAGAGTGGATACCTAGCTGAACGTCTCACACAGTTTGTAACTCCCAAGGAGTTCGCCTTCGATCTTGATGGTGCGATCCTTTGTGATCACTGTGGTGCGCCATTTTTCATTTGGTGTTCATGATGAAAGATGATAGCATGTTTTTAACATTTCTTGAAAGTCGATGATGTCCTCTTTGTAGAGTGTAGTACATACATTCCATAGAAGGTTGATCTCCGCCCCTCTCGGACACTCATTTTCTGTCGCCCTCCTGAAGCACATGGTGAGTCGTTGGCAGCAAATATTTTTCCTGTCATTACTGTTAACACTACACTTTCAATTGAGCCTCGCTAAAGATTGAACTTACGACCTTATACTAAAGGGGTCCCTAGTTTGAAAGTCGATACGAAAGCTAATAGAGCTTAGTGCACATTTAAGCGAAGTCAAAGCCTAACATAAACTAAATGAGGCCAATATAAACGTAAGGAGATCAATGTGAGAAGTATTCTACGAATCGGAAAACAAAATTTTGTCAACAGATTTTATAAAAAATCCTAATACGTTTTGTTCTTATGAAAAATCAATTAACCGGTCACAATCATCTATTCAGTCCCTCGGTGACCATATTAGCACCGAAACAGAAGAAGACAGAGAGAAGCCAGAAACATTAAATTCACCTTTCGCGGAATATGGGAATACGATTCCTCCAAATGTTCAAATGTGTGTGAATTCCTAAGGGACAAAACTGCTGATGTCATCTGTCCCTAGACTTACAAACTACTTAAACTAACTTATGCTAAGAACAACACACACACCCAAGCCCGAGGGAGGACTCGTACCTCCTGCGGGAGGGACCGCCAATCCGTGACGTGGCGCGTCAAACCGTGCGGCCACTCCTCGCGGCCAATCTGCGGGGCGAAGACTCCAGCAGAGGGGTCGAAACGTCGATTATTTTAGAAGGAAATATGACGCGGCCTAACAACCCAGAAGATTTTTAGTGAGAACGTCCACGAAAGCCTACAGACTTACATAATTAAGCCATTGATCCTTTATTTACAAGAGACGTTTGTGTTCGTAACTACCGGCTGCAAATTTTTTCTTTAAGTCACTTTTGATATCTCACTAAGAACCACCTAATACAGCAGTTTGGCAAGCTGAACATTTTAACATTTCTTCAAGTTTTTCTTCCATGAACGAAAACGTCTTATCCGTTCTCTAACATTTAAATTGCTTCAAAACATCTTAGGTAAATTCCTTAACTGTTCCCAAAAAAACAAACAACAGAATAAAAAAAATTGCTATGTTACAGTTTAATTCGGTTTGAATGAAAGGAAAACAAAACGGCGGATGAGGGCGAGCAATGATATTGTGTTAGACACACCACTGGCCATTAAAATTGCTACACTACAAAGATGACGTGCTACAGACGCGAAATTTAACCGACAGGAAGAAGATGCTGTGATATGCAAATGATTAGCTTTTCAGAGCATTCACACAAGGTTGGCACCGGTGGTGACACCTACAACGTGCTGACATGAGGAACGTTTCCAACTGATTTCTCATACACAAACAGCAGTTGACCGGCGTTGCCTGGTCAAACGTTGTTGTGATGCCTCGTGTAAGGAGGAGAAATGCGTACCATCAGGTTTCCGACTTTGATAAAGGTCGGATTGTAGCCTATCGCGATTGCGGTTTATCGTACAGCGACATTGCTACTTGCGTTGCTCGAGATCCAATGACTGTTAGCAGAATATGGAATCGGTGGGTTCAGGAGGGTAATACGGAACGCCGTGCTGGATCCCAACGGCCTCGTGTCACTAGCAGTCGAGATGACAGGCATCTTATCCGCATGGCTGCAACGGATCGTGCAGCCACGTCTCGATCCCTGAGTCAACAGATGGGGACGTTTGCAAGACAACAACCATCTGCACGAACAGTTCAACGACGTTTGCAGCAGCATGGACTATCAGATCGGAGACCTTGGCTGCGGTTACCCTTGATGCTGCATGATAGACAGGAGCACCTGCGATGGTGTAATCAACGACGAACCTGGGTGCACGAATGGCAAAACGTCATTTTTTCGGATGAATCAAGGTTCTGTTTACAGCATCATGACGGTCGCATCCTTGTTTGGCGACATCGCGGTGAACGCACATTCGTAGCGTGTATTCGTCATCGCCATACTGGCGTATCACCCGGCATGATGGTATGGGGTGCCATTGGTTACATGTCTCGGTCACCTCTTGTTCGCATTGACGGCACTTTGAACAGTGGACGTTACATTTCAGATGTGTTACGACCCGTGGCTCTACCCATCACCGATCCCTTCACCGGTCCCTACTAAACACTACATTTCAGCAGGATAATGCACGACCGCATGTTGCAGGTCGTGTACGGGCCTTTCTGGATACAGAAAATGTTCGACTGCTGCCCTGGCCAGCACATTCTCCAGATCTCTCACCAATTGTAAACGTCTGGTCAATGATGGCCGAGAATCTGGCTCGTCACAATACGCCAGTCACTACTCTTGATGAACTGTGGTATCGTGTTGAAGCTGCATGGGCAGCTGTACCTGCTGTACACGCCATCCAAGCTCTGTTTGACTCAATGCCCAGGCGTATCAAGGCCGTTATTACGGCCAGAGATGGTTGGTCTGGGTACTGATTTCTCAGGATCTATGCACCCAAATTGCGTGAAAATGTGATCACATGTCAGTTCTAATATAACATATTTGTCGAATGAATACCCGTTTATCATCTGCATTTGTTCTTAGTGTAGCAATTTTAATGGCCAGTAGTGCAATTTAATTTGGTCTAAATTTCGTGCCTGTGAAAGAAATATAGCTCGATAACACCTGACAAGTAAGTAACAACAACAATGGAACAGCAATATTTCGAGACAACAATAATACCGATAGAACTACTGTCTATAAACGTAGAATTTGAGCAATAAAATGGTAAAGAAATGGTGTAAGATAAAGTACATACCTTTCGTTTCCATATCTAATGGTTGTTTTTATCTAAACTTAACCACAGAATCGGGAGAATCACATGTCACAAACAGGACGAGCACATGTATTTCCAGCTATATCGGATTTTACAACAGTTGTAGTGACCGTATAGGAGGATTCTGGGTAGCTAAAGCCGGATACGTTATCGACCTTGAAAACTAACACGTTTGAAAGGGTTTTAAAGTAACTTAGCGACTTTAATTTTTAACCCATTTTAGAATAGAAATACTCCTACGTGCGCCGGTGATGCAGGTTGTTCTGCGTACAGAAGAGCCCTCCACTGGGAGTGAGGAACAGCGCGAGCGTTCACCGCTGTACCATTTGTATGTTAGACGTGCTCGAAGTGACGTCAGCGAGTTGCCTATGTCCCGTCCACTATGGAGGCAGGGGAAGAGGAACAGAGGGGTTGTAGTGTGGTTTTTGATTACGGAAAGTTAAATTCATGCCCGTATGTCTGGAGTGTATGGAGAACACAGTATGCCACCCGTGAGTGTATTTGCTTTGAATAAACTACTAGAATGTTTGGGATCACTGGAAGACAGCAGTCGTCCATATCAGGCTCATCGTATCGTTACCACTTCTGTCATTTCTGCTGTGGATGCTGCCACCAGAAGTTACCGACAGCCGACGGTGGAAGACGTTCGGTTCACGTCAGGCATCAGTGACGGCACCGCTCCGACTATCATGTCAGACCATCTGAAGTTCCGGGTAACCTGTGCGCAGTGCGTTCCCCACAGCCTGACGGAGAAGCAGAAGTTGAACGGAATGTCAACATCACTGCATTATCTGGAACGGTACTGTCGCGGGAGATGAAATGTGTGTCACCATTTTGAGTCGGAGAACAAGCGTGAGAGCCAACAATGGAAGCACATGGATTCACTCCCACTGAAATAGTCCGAAGTCGTGCACGCCAGCTAAGGGAAAATCATGATGAACGAACGGGCTCACTGCTGTTTGACTTTATGGAACACAGTGCCACAATTAAAACACAGCGGTAAGTGAACAATTCGTAAACATTGAAGCGCGTCATCAAGTTCAGGCATTCAGGAATGTTATGAAACATCCTCTTAGAAAAATTTATGAATTACTGTGCTGATAAACCTCTTACATTATTTGATTTTCAAACAGCTGAGCAGAACTGAACGTACTCAGACATTTCGCCCTTTACTCATTCTGATCAACACTAAACTGACATACAATATATTTTTGCGCAACGCAATCTGACTTTCAAAAATCCCTACAAAAGAATGGCCCTGACTAACAATAACCTATACCTTTCATGAATCACTTACCTCACAAAAATCTTCGTCACTCGAACTACTGCAAAACAGGGAGCGCCACTACTGCCAGCTAAATAAAAGATTCTAACAACTGAAGGGACTAACTACTGATAGGCATAGTTAGCAAATGAAAGATTTTGATAAAGAACAAACAATGTATTTACCTTAATAGTGTTCAAAAGTCATAATATATATATATATCAGTTCATGACATCCAGTCTTACAAATTTACTGTGTCTGATGGACACACGTCCATATCTTTCTTCTTCTGCAGTGGTCAATCCAAGGATTGGTTTGCAACAGCTACAATGGCAGCTTGTCTCCATTCTGTGCGTCTTTCAGCTTTTCTCTTCATTTCTTTATAGGTGTTACATCCCACATCCTTCACGATTTGATCCATGTACCTCAGTCGTGGTCTTCCTCTTGGTCTTTTTCCCTCGACATATCCCTCTATGATTGTGTTCAGGAGTCCTTTATGTCTTAATAGATGGCCTGTAAATTGCACTCTTCTTTTAACAATGAAACTCCAGAAGCTTCTCTTCTCACCTGCTCTTTCCAGAACCACTTCGTCTGTGACCTTGTCGATCCATTTTATTTTGAGCATGCGTCTATAGCACCACATTTCAAAAGAATTTAGCTTCTGCTGTTCCTCTGTCCCGAGAGTCCATGTTTCACACCCATAGCACGCCACACTCCACACATATGATTTCAAAAATCTTTTCCTGGTTTCAAGGCTGATGCTCTTAGATGTTAATTTTTTTTTCTTCTTGTTAAAAGCAGCCTTTGCTTGAGCTATTCTACTTCTCACTTCTGCCTTGCTCCTTCCATCCCTGGTAATATTACTGCCCAGATAAGTAAATTTATCAACTTGTTCAAGCAGTTCATTGCCTATATGAACTTGGAATTTCACTTGATCTTCTTTGTCGCATGCCATTACTTTTGTTTTTGCTTCATTAATTCTCATATTATATTCTTCACCCATAACTTTATCCATTCTATTCAGTAGGACTACAAGATCTTCTTCACTTTCAGCCAGGACAGCTATATCATCGGCATATCTTATCATATCTATTCGTTGGCCATGAATTACTACACCTGTCTGTGAATTTTCCCTTACTTTTTTCAGCGCCTCTTCAATGTATACGTTAAAGATAACAGGGGATAGTACGCAACCTTGCCGGACACCTTTCCGTATGTGCACCTCTTCTTGTTTTGTCCGTCCACGGATAACTGCTGTCTCGTTTTTGTACAGGTTCCATATCATTTGTCTATCTTTATGGTCTATTCCTACTTTTTTGAGTACCTCAAAAACATCTTATCCCATTTAACATTATCAAAGGCTTTCTCTACATCTACGAAAGCTATGTGTGTTTTCAGGTTCTTATCTAGTCGTTTCTCTATTATTCGTTTTAGAGCAAATATTGCTTCTCTGGTTCCTCTATCTTTCCGGAATCCAAACTGGTCTTCGGAGAGTGTAGCTTCGACTTTTTGTTCTATGCGTTTTAGGATAATTGAGGTTAATATTTTAGAGGCGTGAGTAACTAGGCTGAGTGTCCTATAATTTTCACATCTTGTAGAATTTGCCTTCTTTGGAATGGGGACCATAATGTTTTTCTCAAAGTCTGTAGGAATTTTACCCTGCTCGTACATGTTGAAAACAAGATTATACAACTCCTGATTCAGTTTTGCTCCTCCAGATTTCAGAAGTTCGGCTGGGATATTGTCTATACCAGGCGATTTGTTGTTTTTCAATTTTTTCAGAGCTAGTTCAAACTCTACCTTTAATATAGGTTCACCTATGTTGTGTGCATCTACTTCTGTTTCTTCTTCCATGATGTTTTCAGACAGGTCTGGTCCGCTGTACAGTTTTCCTATATATTGTTTCCATCTTCTTGCAACTTCATCATCGTCATCCAACATATTGCCATTTTCATCCATCACAGCCCTACATTTGTTTCTTCTGTCTCCAAAGCAATGTCTCACACATTTATAGGCCTTGTCAATATTTCCCTTGCTCATGTTGTCCTCAACTGAAATACAGAGATCATCGAGGTATTTTTATCTTGCTTGTTTAGCCTCTCTATTGATTCTGTTTTTCAGACTCTTGTATTTCTCTTGGTCTTCCTTCTTCACAGAATTTTTTTATTTCCTTCTTTCTTCCATCATATTTAGTAGGTCATTAGTGATCCATTCCTTCCTTTTCTCTGTCCTTTCTTTTCCTATTACTTCTTCTGCTGCTTCTAAAATACCAGTTTTTATTTTTTCCATATCATCCGCTCTCAAAACTCCGCCTCTTCCCACATCCAACACTGCTGGCGGCTCACCTCCAACTGCGCAACGCTACGCGCTTTTAACAGCCAACAGCCCAACACTACAATAGCATATACTTCAAAAATGCAAAACCAGCCACAGACTGCACACAGCACAGTCAGTGATTTTCATATAGAGCGCTACATGGCGTTACCAACATAAAAACCTAAACAGCCTACTTACAATGTTAACGGAGACCATCATTGCGTCGCAGGACAATACCCGCCACCATGATGCGAAGACTACTTCGACTACGCTGTAGAAATTTCGCCGTTAAGCACCTACACATACTCAACACAGTCCCGATCTCCGCTCGTGCTAAAGATCATATTTCTGGAGCCTTGAAGAAAGACATTCGTGGCCGTCGGTTTGCTTTGGACGAAGAGGCGCTCGTTTGGGTACATCATGGTTCGGTAGGCAACCGTGAACATTGTTCCATGACGGCACTGACCGTCTTTCCTCGAAGAGGGATAAATGTATTAACAGCTATGGCGATTACTTCTGAAGCAACAAGCAGTTTTCTTACTTTTTTCTATCTGTCTCGTTTTCATTTGATTACGCCTTACACATGAAACAAATAAAAATGAAGAAAACACTTGATAGTTTGCATTAAAGAAAAGTAATATTGTAATAAACTCATTAAATTAATTATAGATTGCACCATGCATCGCCCGCTCCGATAGCGCTGGCACGGTAGCTCAGCGTGCTCGATCAGAGGGTTAGCTGCCCTCTGTAATAAAAAAACTGAGTTAATGGATCAACGACGAACTGAAACGGGTGTCTTGCGATGTCCGCCCGAGCAGAAACAACAAACAAAAACGAACAAAATGAGATTAAAAACAAAAAGTAGCTGAGTGGTCAGCGCGGCGGTTTGTTACGCCAAGGGGCCCGGGTTCGATTCCCGGCTGGGTGGGAAATTTTCTCCGCTCAGGAACTAAGTATTGTGTTGCCCTCATTTCATCAAACTCAGTGGAAGGCACCGAGAAACAACCACTGGAATCACTTCCCCAGGCGCTCATACGGTGGACCTCTCTGACGAGGCTTCCCCCATGACAAGACCTGCCGTAAGGCAGAACAGTCCTTTTTTTTTTTTTTTTTTTTTTTTTTTGCAATGCGCCCTTTACGTTGCAAAGAGACAAAGAGAGATACTTTCTGCTTTTTGCTGTTTTTGTAGTAAGTGGAGAGTGCTTGTGTATGGCAGTCGTATTTAAAGGCAAGGTTGAAACAACATCAATGCAAAGTGACGGGGAGACAGGAGGGAGGGGGGGGGGGGGGAGGTGGCGTCTCTTACTCTGTCAAAGTTGAATGGAGTTCTGTCCCCAGTTCGAGGTGATAGGTCCAGATCTAAGGACCGGCCTTTCGTTTGCTAATTGTATTTCTTAACGTCTCTGAGCTCTCTGCTGCTCTGCGGTAAGTATCTGGTATTCAGGAGGCTGTTTACACCGCCCAATTATAGGCCGAGACGCTTCTGTGGGAAATTTGGGGTCACGGCGTATAACACGCGGAGTGGCCGGGCAGCGTCCTTGCAGGCAGCGAAGCAGCGCTTTGACAGTTTGCTCGACTTTCCCGCGGCGCCCAGCCGTCTGAGACTAATTGGGCAACGGTGCCCGCCGGCGGGTAGGCAGGCTCCGGGCTCCAGTAGGAAGTCTGAGGCTGCGGCCCGCTTCTGCATCCCGCTTCCGGCCGCCAGTCCGCGGTGAGAACGGCCTCCAGCAGACGCACTGTGCGGATGCGCTACAGGCCGCCGCTTCACGGCACACACCGTGCTAACATCTCCGCCCTTTCCTTCGTCTCTCTCACTCACTATGCATATGCAGGGTCCAAAAACCGGTTTTCTATAGACCGATTTCGTAATATCGCTTCTGGCTGGACGTGGAAACAGCCCATTACCGATTCTGGAAATGCAGATTTCAGTCGCCACAATCAATTTTTGCTCCGCGTAAACGCTCTATGGTGATCAGGTTGTAAAGTTGCCAGACGTTTTTAGAAAATGTACTTAATTTGACAATTTGATTTTTCATAGAGTGAAGGAAAAGAATGATTTCTCGGCTGACGTGGAAGTTACTCTTTTCCATTATTTGATTTAAAATAAGCACTTTTCAACTTCATTGACTGGAAAGAGATGCGTAAACTACGAAATATACCGCCTGACAAGAAATATGAACCATCCAGAAGAGGATGAGGAAACTGGCTGACATCATTCATGGCATTATTTCAGTGATTACTAATCGAGCCCACTCATTGGTATGACTAGAGCTGCGTTCTTGCAAAACTACGGTTCGTTAGCTTTGGCACACTACATAAATGATTTAGTAAATGGTTGGATTGCCATTAGTATTGGTACAAAGGTTGCACTGAAAGTAATGCACCACATTTTTTTCTTTGACAATTCTTTATTGGAGATAATGAGAGGAACATACACGAAAGACCGTGTTTTAGCCACATATTCTATTTTTCTAATCTACGTTATCTCCATCCCGTTCCATGGCTTTCCTCCAGCGCGAAACAGGTGATGTATGCCCTGTCTGTACCAGTCCTTGTCCTGGTGATGGAGCCAAAGCTTCACTGTGCGAATGCCTCCTCATCGTCTTCAAAATATTTTCCACTAATGGTATTCTTCAATGGCCCAAACAACTGAAAGTCTGAGGGGGCTAGGTCAGGTGTGACAGCCGTGGATGGTTTCCCCGACTGCTGCCAATAGTAGAGCTTAGCCGAACCGCCTTCTGATTATCTCATCCTCCGAGCCCAGCGATTAACTGGATTTCTGTCGATTAGCGGATCTCCATAGACTTAGAGAAATCCAATGGTGTCACGTTGCTTGTAACGCACATCAGCTACAGACACCGTTTTGGAACTGTCCTGCAGCTACGCTATCTGTCCGAACTGACGCAAACTTAGCGCGCTCACTCAGGAGACTTCAAGTAATACATACGTAATCTTTCGCATTCGTAGCATTGTTTATTGATGAGAAAAAAGTGCGGTGCATTATTTTATTGGCAGTCCTCATAGTAATAGCACAGAAAGAAACATAAGTGAATGTGTAAGGGAGAAACTTCTCTTTGTATTTTGATTGTTTAGCTGTTTGTTTTGCACGTAATTAAAACTCCACATCATTGTGTATTCTATATCCTCACAGAATGTAAAATAGCATTTTATAAGTAATAAAAATCAGTAGATCGCGTTACTTCCGCGCTTTTATGTAACAAAAGCAATTACTTTCTACGCAAGCACAGTTTACACGCAGAAAGTTGTTATTTTGTACTTAACAGAACGTTGTCGTGATCAAACGCATGACTTTGCTGTTATTACTGGTAAATGCAAAAGCTATTTATGAATAACAGGAACATGTTTTACGTAAGTTCGACAAAGTGTTGCGTTTTTTTTTTTTTTTTTGTATTTTATCCATCCTCAGGAACTGTAGTCGTAGACAACAATATAATAAGCAGCCAGCTACATAAAAGGGAGTCAGTTTCTTTACCGGTTTCGAGCACTTAGTGCCCTTCTTCAGAAGGTTATACGTAGCGCGTTATTTGCGAGTATTAGCTATAAGATAGATACAGCAAAATGCCATGATCATGTGGTTCATACTGTCTGTACAAAATCACACCATTCTGAAGAAGGGAACAAAGTGACCGAAACTTATGAAGAAATTAAATTTCTTTTCTGTAACTGTTTGTTTATTATTTTGTTATTACTCTTTTTTCCTTTATTTTACTTTTCTCTTGAGGGAATTTCGTTTTGTAACGCTATATGACAAATCTGTATTGTTTTCTTCATTTTTACTACCACATCCCTCTGTTTCACTCTACAAATCAACAACTTTCGCACAAAACTTGAATTAAACATAGACAGGTTCCATTTTGTAGTAAATGTTCTTTGCTTTTAAGTAACAGACAGGAGATAACTATGTAGAACAAAAATGTTAGCTGGCCGGAGTGGCAGAGCGGTTCTAGGCGCTACAGTCTGGAACGGTGCGACCACTGCGGTCGCAGGTTCGAAACGTGGCTCGGGCATGGATGTGTGTGATGTCCTTAGGTTAGTTAGGTTTAAGTAGTTCTAAGTTCTACGGGACTGATGACCTTAGAAGTTAAGTCCCATAGTGCTCAGAGTCATTTGAACCATTTGAACAAATATGTTCCGTACGTTACCCGGCCCTTTACATATCCTCACTTAGTTTCTAGACGGGTTCACCGCTTCCGGACTTTTAGGCTAATCTAGTAAGATACTATCTCATACGTAAAGAAAACGGTCATTATGAATATGTTACACACCTATGTGCAGGTAACGCGGTTACGACTTTAACTGACCCAAGCCACTATGAAAACTACAGTAATTGCTGAAAACAATTCAACAGCTAAAATTGAAATAACTGTTTCTTTATTTATGACAACCTGTTTCAACATACTTTGCTGTCATCTTCAGGCCCTAAAAATCCTTTTTCTGCTAAAACGTGTTCATTTTAAACTGAACCTCAAGTCAAGATACGACAGAAAAGTCTCTTGATATCCTTAAATAAAGAAATAGTTTATGCGATCTAGAGTGTTGAATGGTTTTTAGCAATTACAATAAATCGCCCTTCGTACTCTCAGAATGAGAAAATTCAAAACTACGGTAGTATAAGCTTACTTGTGATAGTCTGTGGTAGGCTAAAGTAGTTTTACGCCTCTAAGTATGATGTGTCACATCTTCTGACCTAGATGCATGCGTTGATTCGGTTGTGGAAGGTGTTGTATGGCCGATTTATCCTCTCCAGATGTAAACTGGCCCACAACTGATGTAGCTGCTCTTTGATGTCGTTGATACTGGCACTGGTACAGAATTGACGTGCTAGCTGCTTCCACATATGTTCTGTCGGGGATAGATTTGTGGATGTTTCTAGCCACGGGAGTACTTCAATATCTCATAGAGAATTCATAGAGACACGTAACATGTGTGTGTACATGCACTGTCCTGTTGAAAAATGGCACCACCCTACCGTTGCATGAGAGGTAACGAATTAGAACGTAGGATGTCCGTGATGTACCAGTGTGCTGTCGGAATTCCCTCACTCACTTCCAGCCGAGAGTTAACTTCATACCTCATAGCTCCCACAGCATGACGCAAGGAGTGCTACCACTGTGTGTCTCTGAAGCACTGGAAGAAAGCGACCTCTCCCTGTTTCGCTGGCATGCTCACCGAGGACAGTCAATTGGGGCAATGCAGAACAGCAGTTCCTCACTGAACACAATGTGACAACACTCATTGGTAGTCCATGGTTCAGGTTTGCGCCACCACTGGAAATTCAACCATCTGTTTTGTGGTGTTGACGGCAGCCTATGCGCAAGGGACGGTAATTTTCCTAGTCCGACAGCTGGTAGTATCCAACTGATGGAGCAGGTGGCATAGATTGTTGCAGGGATTCCAACATTTGTTCTCGGATGGCAGACACAGATGTGTGTGGGATATGACGTTCTTGGTGCACATTTCAGCGATCCTACTTTGCAATTGTCAGATGTCTTCGACGGGAACGATGACAACGAGCATGCCTGCCTTCACACCCCCATGCAGACTATCATCGAGCCATATCCGAATGCCCTACAAATCCGCATGTTGTACGATTCAACCACGTGACCAAATTGAGATTCACAATGAGACCACTTCCAAATTTTTTTGTCTACTGATAACGGTGTCTCACTTTTCTATTACATGGAATCTCCGTGTGATTCACAGTGATTGCTAAGTGTATTAGCTGACACCGCTCATACAGAGTGTAACAAAAAGGTATGGACAAACTTGCAGAAAACATTCCTCACATGCCTGGGAAGTAAATACGAGGGTAAGTAAATTATTATCCACATTTTAGTTATATTTTTGTTTATTTTGTTAGTACTGTCGTTTTACGTTGATGACGCATGCTTTGTGTATTTTTTGTTATATCTTTGCAATTTTAAAGCTGCTAGGTTAGTTTCGTTATTGCTGCCGTGCTGTTAAATGTGGCTGCTCCGCTGTCTATTTGCACCAAAGGAGAGCAACGTTCAGTGATCCGTTTTCCGTGGACGGAAGGCGTATCAGGTGCTGAAATTCATCGAAGACTTTCGGTACAGTACGGGAACAGTGTTTTGCCACAACGGAGTGTCTACGAATGGATTGAAAAATTCCGAAATGGTCGCATAAGTGTTACGCACGATGAAGGAGCTGGACGACTGTTTACCGCACAACTGAAGAAACCATTGAGCGTTTACGAGAAATGATTCCCTCGGACAGACGATTAACTACTGACGAAGTGGCTCCTCTTCTGCAAATTTGTCACGGTTCTGCCTACGAAATCTTCCACCAGGTAGAAAGGTGATCCAAACCCTGATCGAATCTGTGCAGTGGATGAACGACAATGGGTGGCCCAACTCAAATTTGAAGTACTGGATCATCCTCCATATAGTTCCGATCTTGCCCCTTCTGACTCTTACTTGTTTGGTCCACTCAAACAGGCATTAAGGGGCCGTCGATCTGCCTCGAACGAAGCAGTGAAAGAAGCGGTGCATTCCTGGCTCGCAGCTCACCCGAGAACCTTCTTTTATGAGGGTATCAGGAAGCTTGTGCAACGATGGACTAAGTGCGTTGAAACGCGAGGATACCATGTCAAAAAATGATGTTCTTGTAAGTTTCCTATTTGATTACAATAAAATTTTATAATTACTTTGCGGAAAATAATCGACTTAGCCTCATATGTTATTTGGGCATGGGTCTAGAAATGCTTTATTTCCATTTTAAATCTCATTCTCTTCTTCATAATCACATTAATCACGGGTAACACACAGGGAACGAACATATGAGAACGGTATGAAACACTTTGCTGCATAAAATGTACAAAATACCTTCAGTTAGCACATTAACACGTTAAATCCCAGATGCACTGAGGTATCCCTAATGAACTGCGTTTTGTTTGACAGCCTTTCACAATACGGGCACGACGACTCTGTACACAAACGCCCCCACAAACAAAGTCTAGTGCGTTTAGCTTCGGAGAGCGTGGAGGGCAGGCAATTGGTCCACCTCCACCCACGTAAAGGTGACCTGTTTCCTCATACAGTCCAACGCGCAGCGCCTTAGCTTACCAGGTATAAAGGTGATCCAAACCGGGATCGAATCTGTGCAGTGGATGAACGACAACGGCTGGCGCACTGGCCTGTCTGAGTATACCTTTTAGGCAGTTTTCCTATCTCGTGTACACAAATGCGGAGCTGGTCTCCTCATCCTGCGTCAGAAAATACGATACACAGGCAGTTAAAATACCGTCACACACATGTCAAATATTAGACAGTTCACGTACAGGTGTCGTACACGGCTTTCCTTCCCTCCCTTAGTTAACTGACGAAGGGCATCCGGCCGCAAAATTAAATGCGAAATACTACTGCCAAAACTTGAGTACAGCAGAGCCTGTCCTAGACGGAATAAACGCTAACGGAAACAAGTACTACTTCGTGCATGATGGAGTCCTATGTTCGAAATCTGAGAAATATATAAATGAAATAAAACAATTAACATACCAAGAACCGCATTCTAGCATGCACTGCAGTACGGCTCTATCCATTTTCAAATGTTTTTTAACGGTTCACAACTGAGTCTGCTCACGTTCGTGGTATCTGAAACGGCAGGCAGCATGGGACAGGAAACCTGGAACGTGCTGGTGGTTTGACTGGAAAAATCCAAATCCATCATTTATTAATAGAAACCAGATCTGAGCTTTACGCATTATTGTGAGACCGATTTCACCCTGGCTGATGACGAAAGTTTGATATCGAAGTATAATTGATCGTATTTGGCATTTGTCTTTTTTATCTTGCAACTCGTAGCAAACTATGTTGCTGTAATCTCACGTTCATATATATATATATATATATATATATATATATATATATATATAAACACATAAAAATTTTAAAAAACTCAGTCATAAATGTAATATGAGCGCACAATGATTCACCAGAGGTGATAAACTGAACAATAATGACTAATACTGAAACAAAAATATCATCACGAACATTTAAATTTAGAATAACAAGAACTCCGCAACCATTGGCATCTTTTTTTAAAAGCAATCAGAAGATTCTTAAAAAAAATAGATCTTCACGTAAAAACTAACTCTATACAAAATATTAACACTTGGCATGTACATCAATTAACTTGCCACATATCGAAGTTCTTACATAACATTGGTGCAACTAGCACACTAAACCTTACAGAATGTAGTGGTAGCACCCTCATGTCACCTGACAGACAACCTCAGCGTCACCAGAGCAATAAAGATTTAAAGGTGCTGGAACAGTGAAAAGCTTCACAACTTGACAAATGGTTCAAATGGCTCTGAGCACTATGGGACTTAACATCTGAGGTCATCAGTCCCCTAGACTAAGAACTAATTAAACCTAACTAACCTAAGGACATCACACACATCCATGCCCGAGGCAGGATCCGAACCTGTGACCGTAGCAGCAGCGCGGTTCCGGACTGGAGCGCCTAGAACCGCTCGGCCACAGCGGCCGTCCACAACTTGACATCTTAATAAAACATGGCAGTGATTTGCACCACTTAAGGGAACGTTTACTATCTTTTGGTTCAAAAAATCAATTTTTTTAATTGCATTTTTGGATCCATAAAAGTGTTTAGAATACACCCCTGAAACGGTTCTTCCGAATACGGGACGGAAATGTTTGTTATTCGCGGTTCAACAGAAAAATCACCTGCCTGAAATCGTGCTTTTTCACGCACCAGTTTTTTTCTTTCGAATGAAGATTTATTGTACCGGTGCTTGGGAGGAAACACACAAAATTCAATTGAAAGTTTGAACGCGTGTGCTTGGAAGTTAGCCCCCAAGCATTTGCATTATGGTGCGAAGACTGCGGAGATTGCGACTTTCCTGGCAATGAGCAGCTTTAACGAAGGGTATTCAGCAATTCTGAAGACCATGACAACGATGGACGTCACCCTGGAACTCTATTCGACGCAATTCGCCAAAAATTCGGACGACCACCGGATTCGAGTGGCCGAAAACCGCTTGTCACCGGCCGTACGAGCGGCTCTTGAGCAGCACAGGACGGCCCAGATCGAGCAGAACGCCCGCTGTGAGAAAGAGGTAGGGCTAATTTATGGATCCGGAATAGTAGATTGAACGTAAGTTGCATAATGTTGCAGTCATATGTAGTCAAAACTTCAAACTCGTTTTTCTCGAAATGACTTTTTTTTCGCGCGGTATGGTAACTACTGAACCGATTGGCATGATTCTTTGTTTCCGACGAAGTTAACTAAATTGCTAGGAGTGGTACCACTTTTATTCCGATCCATCAACTATAAATGTTTTTATTACACCAATGAAGTCGAAAAATCGATGAAAAAATCCTAGTTTTTCAAATAGCCGCCATTTTGTTTCCTATGATCCAAATAACAACTCCTAAAAAATGGTTCAAATGGCTCTGAGCACTATGGGACTCAACTGCTGAGGTCATTAGTCCCCTAGAACTTAGAACTAGTTAAACCTAACTAACCTAAGGACATCACAAACATCCATGCCCGAGGCAGGATTCGAACCTGCGACCGTAGCGGTCTTGTGGTTCCAGGCTGCAGCGCCTTTAACCGCACGGCCACTTCGGCCGGCTAACAACTCCTAAAGAATCTTATATACTTCGCTAACATGAACGCAATTTTGATTTCAGACGTGCCGGCTTACCTGTAACATACCGCGCGTGAGGGTCTACATCGAAATTTTGTTCCATCCGACGGCACTTCTGCCCTTGCTCTTCGACATTTCCGTTCGAAAAAAATTCCAGTTTGTAGACGAAATATCTATGAACATGTTGACCAAATTTGACATTGATATCTGTAACACATCCCGAGAAAAAAATTCTTAAAGAACATGGTTTTTTCGGGCCGAAGATAGTAAACCTCCCCTTAAAACGCATAGTTACATAGGTAAACAAACGACAATCAAAACTTAACACTAATCTTAATAAACTGGAAGGAACGAGAAGGAAGCCTGACATGGTACAAATAATAAAGAACAGAGTTTGACAAAGTCACTAGCTCACGACATCAACATGACACAAGAGACAGCAAAAACAAGAAACACAACGCTATTCGGATCACAATAACCGGCAGAACGTCGGTCATACACGTTATCGACCCCTTGTAGCCTCAGCTGAGCACCACGCTAATGTATATGGGCTCGGCGTTTCACATACAGCAGCAGGAAAATCGCAAACTGACCGCTTGGACTCTTTGCCGGTAACTCCACAGTGTCCATCTGGGCGCCGTATTTGGTACACAGCATCGAGGAGGCACTTACAGGCCGACCGCCTGCACCCGGTACCCGTTACTCTACAACATCCATGCAGGCGCCGTCCTTCAGGCACTACACAGAGAAGTGGCGCACAAACAAACGGCCTGCACTCTGCGCACACTGCTTAGGGCTGGCCTCTGTGCGCAGCGGTCACGGCCACAACTCCAATACACAGGCTGCCTGCTACACGAGGCACTCCACCGGATCATGTGTTCCCTTCCTCGTTCTCAGGCAGTCTGGTGAGCACGCGTCAGCAACACTCCATTTCTGCCTTGGCCAGAGGTAACAAGCTCAGCAGTGCACTTGCGGCAAGCCTCTCGGATTTCGAATACCGGAGACGTGCTGGCACAGATCGGTATCTGTCAGTGCAGCAGCCGTCCAAGCACACAAATTTTTGCTGTAGGAAAGCTCCCCTACAGCTGAAACGAGAGATTCAAGAGGTGTTCTGACCTATGTCCATATCTCTAGCTTCTTCTTTAAGCAAAGCCAATCAAAGAATGTTGGGCTGGCCGGGGTGGCCGAGCGGTTCTAGGCGCTACTGTATGGAACCGTGCGACCGCTACGGTCGCAGGTTCGAATGCTGCCTCGGGCATGGATGTGTGTGATGTCCTTAGGTTAGTTAGGTTTAAGTAGTTCTAAGTTCTGGGGGACTGATGACCTTAGAAGTTACGTCCCATAGTGCTCAGAGCCATTTCAACCAGAGGATGTGGGTGATTTCTCTACCGCAAGCACTGGGCCACCATTGTTGATGATAGGATGTCTAATGTTATCAATTTACATGAAAGATTTATCGTGCAGTGTCAGCAACACTCTGAGGTTATTCGCTGACGTCGCTGTTGCCGACAGCAAAGTATGGTTGTTGGGCAGCACAAAGTTTCCACTCTATTTAATGAGTGCAAGTACCATTTAAATGTGGGTAAATGCGAGGTTATCAAACGAGGGGAAGGATTACTGAGTGTCCGATTACACATGGTGTAGATATATGTATATGCATGCGCACCACAAAGGAATTAACAGAATGTCACGGCAATCGGTAGTTTTGATGTACAGTACATGTACAATCAAATAATTACAATATCCGAAAAACTGGATGATTTATTCAAGAGAAAGAACTTCAGAAATGGAACAAGTCAGTAATGCGTTTCGTCCACCTCTGACCCTTATGCAAGTTGCTCTGCTCTGCATTGAATGACACAGTTGTTTGATGTTCTCCTTAGGGATATCGTGCTAAATTCTGTCCAATTGGGCCGTTAGATCGTCAAAATCCCGAGCTGGTTGGAGGGCTCTTCCCATAATGCTCCAAGGTTTCCCAGTTGGGGAGAGTTCGGTGACCTTACTGGCCAAAGTAGGGTTTCGCAAACACAAAGACAAGCTGTAGAAACCAACACCGTGTGCCGGCGAGAATTATCTTTCTGAAATGTAAGCCCAAGATGGCTTGCCAAGAAGGACAATAAAACATTGCGCAGAATATTGTCGATGTACAACTGTGCCGTAAGCGTACCACAGACGACAACCAAAGGGGTCCTGCTATGAAAAGAAATGACACTCCAGACCATCACTCCTGGTTGTCGTGCCATATGGTGGTCGAGAGGCAGGTTGACATTCCACCGCTGTCTGGGGACAGGACATCCAAAAATTATATAAAGGAGTGCCAAGCCAAATAATTGTTTGCAAGCCGGCCGCCGTTGCCGAGCGGTTCTAGGCGCTTCAGTCCGGAACCGTTCTGCTGCTACGGTTGCAGCCTCGAATCCTGTCTCGGGCATGGGTGTGTGTGATGTCCTTAGGTTAGTTAGGCTCAAGTAGTTCTAAATCTAGGGGACTGATGACCTCAGATTCTAAGTCCCATAGCGCTTAGAGCCATTTGTTTGCGTAAGGGCTAAAGGTGGAGCAACGCGTTATTGGCATGCCCAATTTGTGATACTCTTTCTCTTGAATCAGTCATTGAATTTTTCTGAAATACAATGTTTCGAGAGGTTTTCCGTGAAGTACGATTAGTAGTCATGTACATCATTATCACAGTAGCAGCTCTTCAGCAGTAATTTTCAGGTTTCCTTTAGCATCTCATAGACCGTCAAAGTCAATTCATTATTTTGCCGTACATCCTTCCCCCCGTCCAAGCTTGTGCTCCGCTTCTAATGAAATCGTTGTCGACTGTATGTTAAACTGTAAACATTATTCCTCTTCAAAAACAAGACAATGTTCTATATTGCAGTTTAAAATTAAACACAGTTCACTGCTGTAAGTTAAATCCCCCGCTGATAGACGTGCTTTATTATACCAACTATATTCTCCGCCGGTACTACCCAATGGCTTAGTGTAAATTTCAGCGTACTGAATAAAGTAAATGAAGCGATTTACCGAAGGTAATACCCATTCCTCTAGTGCTTACATGTTGCTTTTGGATGTTAAATACCACATTCATGAATACCCAATGGCTTAGTGTAAATTTCAGCGTACTGAGTAAAGTAAATGAAGCGATTTACCGAAGGTAATACCCATTCCTCTAGTGCTTACATGTTGCTTTTGGATGTTAAATACCACATTCATGAATTTAAATTTACTCATACTTTAAACAGATGTATCTGCCTTATTTCAACGGAGTACGGTGTTGTACACCTGCGAGTAAAATCAGCTTAATTCACTGATTTCCGTAATACTCTTGGTGTTTGTCATAAATCGCGATCTTGATTTGACGGCGTTAAAAACTGACAGTCTCCAGTGAGCGAGGACCACTGATCTCCACGTAAACTGTATCTGAAACTGTAGCTGTTTTATTGGTTCGGCCAAAGATCCTCCTTGCTTTCTTATCTGAATGGAATATGGCGGTAATGAAACCTTACTACAGCATTAAGAAATAATAAAAAAATACTATCCGATTCTGCACCCACTTGTGTCTGTTACATCTGAAGTTCCTGATTTCTAGAGAAGAATAAAATGAACTGTTTGAAAAACAATTTTGTTGTATACTGATGCTACTTTATTTCACTTATGATTTACGCATACGTTCCGGTGTCCTGCAAAAAATTCGCTGAGATGCCGTAGAAATCTGTAAATTTGGTAGTACACTAGCCACGACTTCACGTGCACGTAGTTCCTGAAAGTCAAGTCGTACACATAGCACATACATGTTGAACAAAGCTGACATCGTTTGCTCCGACATATCACTATTAATGTTAGGAATTACGAAAGATACAAATAAGCATTAAGTATAAAGTCATATTAATTCTGCAACAGAAAGCAAATACATTTCTACTTTCTTGGTACCGGTACCTCATGTAATGCATTGCCTACCAGCATTTATGTTGGTACTAAGGGACATAGACTCTATTACATGGAGAGACGTATTGCAAATGGGACAAAATATTTCAGTCATTGGGACATTGATGATTACCTGGAAGATTGTCTGCACTACTGTGTACTATATGGGATCCCTGTTGACAGGGATAGAAGGTTCAAATGGCTCCAAGCACTATGGGACTTAACATCTGAAGTCATCAGTCCCCTAGGACTTAGAACTACTTAAACCTAACTAACCTAAGGACATCACACACATCGATGTCCGAGGCAGGATTATAACCTGCGAGCGTAGCAGCAGCGCGGTTCCGGACTGAAGCGCCTATAACCACTCGTCCACAGCGGCCGGCTGACAGGGATAGGTTTACAAGATGACAGATGCTGGATTTCGAGAAATGAGTCGCAAATACTTGTAAATATACTCGGTAAATATAGAAAACACAAAGACTATTTTTGAGGCACAAAATTTTCTGTTAGCATTTTCATGAACGAAATCATTAAATTGTGTAATTCGTAGCTTATTTGAAGTAAGGCATTTGTCTTGTTACGTGGTTATCTTCTAACAGCTTATTACAAACTTATGACGGTACGATGGTTCCCTGTTTCCAACAATGTTACGTTTAATGATGTGAAGTTCATAACCACAAATAAGTTAATAATCCGTATTCATTGTACAGACTAAATGAAATTTTTCCCGACTGCAAAATGACGAATGATACGGATGTTAGGACTTGCTAAACACGCTGGGTAAGTTGCCTGCTGCAAGGCTAGGGTCCTACATAGAGGTAGTACAGAGATCTCGGACAGTCGCCTATAGCCCTATTTAAATCACTTAGCATTTACAGCGACATGGTTGGACTGCCACTGTCAGCAATACACCAGTGTTAGCTTGGCAGCGTCGACACCCACTGACTTGCCACTTCCACTCGGCAAAACATTGTGCTTGCCAGTTGTCAATTCAGAAACCTATACAGAAACAAAAATTTTGCAGCTTTCAATAAAAGGAAACGTAGCTCTAGTCGTAGTTAAAATCAAGAACTAATTGTTAACAAGGTTAAAGACACTATGAAGACGTGTAGAATATATGAATATCAGAATTTTTACGTCATTTTTGTTGTAGTCACTTCATAATAGTCTTGAAGAATCAAGTTTGCCAAGACTGCTAGCAATTCTTTATATTACTATAACTGGTATCGACATTTCTACGCTGTCAGCATAGGACCTCAAAGTTACAAAAACAAAAATCCCAACTGGACGTGTCTCAGACGTATACGATTTCACATGATCACTGTGTACACTACCTCAATATTGTATCGTACCTCGTAGCATTATTAGATGTACGTGCTTGGTGCAACATTGAAAGTCACATGTTGAGGTTGCGTTAAATTGTAATAAAAAGTGGCAGGGAGCACCAAAATGTTACAAATAAAATAATGCTGAGTTAAAACACACAACATGTCGTGCTGATGTCCCAGCGTATAATAATCGCCTGACATCACAAAGGTGACTTAGCTAGTGCAATATTTTCGCAGGTAAGTAAATATACAGTTGTTTACGTAGTTGTGTCCGATAATCGATAAATTTCGAAACATGCGCCACACTGCAACTATGTCTTCTCTTCAATCTCATTAATATATTTTAAGACAATTAACATAACATTTTAAAAGGCAGATTTAAAATAACACTACATTTTGAAAATATGCAGTGTAATTTTTTTGAAGTATAATTTTCAATGAAATATACATTGTCCTTAATTACATGTAAACTTATACTAAACTGTCATTTCTTAAAACAAATAACGGTACAATTAACATAGTTACATTATTCATCAACACAGACCTATATAAAAAAAATCCTGACAGAAAAATGTCATCAAGGTAACTACATGCAAGACAAACATAAGCCATAGACATGGACCATACGAAACCACTCCATGATCTACTATCAGGTTCGTATAATTGTGTTCTTCGCGTCATATAAAATGAACTACACTAGCTCATATGCGCCGGTGATGCGGTGGCCTAAGTACAACGCATTCATTATGAATTATGGGTCAACGTGTCAGTGTATCCGCGTAGTGGGTTATTGAAAAATATTGAGGAATTGCTAGCGATCTTGGCAAGCTTGATTCTTCAAGAATAATATAACTTTCAGATCCCCCCTAACGATTGAGCTACGTCAAACTATACGACGCTTATATACTTTATTCTTGTTACGAGTTAGAGACTGGCAACATTACGATAAAACAGTTACCCGAAGTTTATATATGGCAACTGCAGTACGATACGAAATTTGGCAATGATGAAAAAACAATCATGAGATCAATCCATTTCGAGATACAGTAAGTCTGAGACTAGTTTGAGGACGCAGAATTTCATTCATTTCAAAATAACTGATTAGCTCCATCGCTAATTAAAATTAAGAACTGATTTTGACATGAGATCTAGGTTATACGAAAATTTTAGATTTTTTTACGTGGTTTCTACAGGAGGCAGAGATTTTGACGCAATGTTCTATCAGTTCACAGAGTGAAGCGCTGTGGCAGCTTCTTGCAGACAGAATTTATCACAATAAAATCGTAACTTCGGAGCTTAAATGTTAGATGTCAGCTAATTCAAATTATGTTGATAATTATTACTTTGGAGCCGTCTAATGACAACTCAACAAAATAAATTTTTCGTGCTATACGAGTTTCGTCTTCATCATTTACAAGGCATCTGCAGGGGCTTGAAATATATATACATATTTCTGTTAGTACTATTTTATTTTTCATAATGAAATTATACATTAAGTTTATGAACGGTTCTGGCACTTTCTGCTTTTCTATGACCTAACAGTAGTTTAAATTTCTTCTCAAAAATTTCTTAGATGTTGCTTTACATGAGTGTTTTTTTTTTTTTTTGTTTTTTTTGTTTTACATCTGTTCTGCTTATTTCCATACGAAATGTTGTTGGTACAGCATCGAATATATCAGTGATCTATTTGCGTACCTGTGTGTGTGTGTGTGTGTGTGTGTGTGTGTGTGTGTGAGTGTGTGAGTGTGTGTGTGTGTGTGTGTGTGTGTGTGTGTGTGTATTTGTTTTGTTTTGGTTAAGTGTATGAACCGATACATTTTTAACTCATTATTTATATTAGTATGTTTAACAGTGTTTTCGTTTATATAAGTCTCGTCATGTATTTGTTCTCTGCAATGGTGTTCTGGTTATAGTAGTTCTCCTGCATTGGTATACAGCATTCGTTGTAGTTATTAATACTGTACTCTAACGATTTTCATAGGTTGTTATAAGTTATCAGGATGAGGATTTTGGTGTTTTAAGTAATCTGGAAACATGTAAAGGTTCGTTTCATACTTCTATCACCTGATTTGTTGATTGTACTGTGTTTTAAAATTTCTGCATGTCACACCTAGGGACACTGCATCACAACTTAAACATTTATGTTTGTACACTCGTGATGCTTGGAATTTGTCCCTTTTGAAAGTTGGTTGGCAGAAAGTTTGAGGAGTTTGCACAGTTTTACATGCTACACGGAGGCCTATTTCTTTACTGTGTTTGCCACTTTGTGTGTCAGTTCACTCCTGTAAGTCATAGTGTCCCATGTGCTTCTCTTCTGTGTGAGGTTGTCATTGTCTGTATTCGTGGGTTTGAGGCTTGTGAGTTTTCGTGTTGTTGCTATATTGTATGTGTTTTGCTTCCACGTGAGTTGCAGTTTTTTGACTGAGTCTGTGTACTGTGTGTGTGTGTGTGTGTGTGTGTGTGTGTGTGTGTGTGTGTGTGAAAGAGAGAGAGAGAGAGAGAGAGAGAGAGAGAGAGAGTTTTAATTTTTCGTATTGAGCGGTATTCTGTTAATTCCATATAAAATGTGCCTAGTGCAACTAGCTTCTCGTTGTGGGGATGGGTGAATATGGCATGTATTATTGTGCCTATGGTCGTTTGGTTACTGTATATGTTAAAAATGTTTGCCATTGACCTTTATTGTTCTTATACCAGGAAAATTTATTGTATGTGAACTTTATAGTATTACTATATAATTTCTGAGTGCAGTTCATCTATTTTGCCTGTTGGCTTATCTACCAGACAATGTCATTCACATATCCGTCCCAATAGTGGATGTTAAATTTTTAGTCACTTGCTATATTTGCAAATACGAGGTTTTCTAAATGGCCAATAATGTACGACATCCTTATACGTGAAAAAAAACAAAACAATAGTGAAATAAACATAGCGCTGGCAAGGAAATTAGTAAAGACCTAAAATAAAGAGCATGATAAAACAAGCGTTGCTGAAACTTAAGAGCAACAGTACAGGGGCAGGGGGATCAGCTTTCTTCTACCGCAAGAGGTCACTCAGTGGTTGTGACACTGGGTAGCTGTTTGCTAATGTTTCCTTCTGTCACTTACCGTGACAGCTCGTTAAGTAGGCCACGGCTGTTTCCTGTCCCCGTATTTCTCCAATTGAAAATCGTTTCGTCTCTACCGACTTCGCCATCGACGGGTGATCAAACTCCATCTCCCCAGTCTTTCTTTTTGCCACTAATGTCAACAAATGTACTCACTTACATAGCAAAAGCAAACGAAATCAAAATAAATTGGGGTTACAAAAGTTTTCTCAGAAACTGAGAAAAACAATAATGTGTAATCGCAAACATAACTTACGTATCAAGAATACAAATAATACATATAATCAGAAGGAGATTTAACGTAAAACAGCGAGCCTTGTACATTTTGAACGAAGGGCTGCTACTGTGATACTGAAGCACGAGTGCATTATCACTGCTCAGACGATTACTATTCATCGCGGTAAACTTCACAAGAGCCGGCCGGAGTGCCCAAGCGGTTCTAGGCGCTACAGTCTGGAACCGCGCGACCGCTATGGTCGCAGGTTCGAATTATGCCTCGAGCATCGATGTGTGTGATGTCCTTAGGTTAGTTAGGTTTAAGTAGTTCTAGGTGACTGATGACCTCAGAAGTCAAGTCCCATAGTGCTCAGAGCCAAACCTCACAAGACATTATAGGAGCTCTTTTGCCTCATAAGCTAAGCATTCCGCATTCCGAACAGAAACGTTGGCTTTGTGACTAATGGTTCTCGAACTGAGTCCTTCACGCTTTGCCTATAGCCTTTTGAGAAAATGCATGAAAATCTTATAAAAAGAGAAACCATTTTTTCCCAATTTGGTTCGCAGTTTGTCTTTATTTTGACGTTAGCACTTGTTTGTCCCGAGGTTTGCGAGGGGTACATTGTTTTTCCATTCCCTACAGTGCCCGAAAATGCGCGTTACCGGTACCACGCTATAACGTCTTGTTTTCACATGTTTTCGAACGTGAATCGTCGAAGTTTTCGATCAAGTCTCTAAGCGTCACAGAAGTCCTTTCTTATAACGTCTTCCATCGGAGTTCGTTGATCTTATCCTCGCCCGGTTAGCGACATCGATTCCACCACAGAAGATATCGATGTTACCAAGTCAAAGAGGCTGAGGGACCTGGCAACTCAGGATAAGTGACGCTCTCGGCGTGTGACCTGGTCCCGCCACAGAGGGGCCAAAAGGCGTAAAAGTAGCGGCCAGGGGCTCCACTGACACTGCAATCATGAGAACGGCATCTACTGGCTGATGCGTCGCGATTGAAATAATTGTATCGAGTAACTACAACAGACAGCTCTCTGTGCACATATACGCATCAGAAACGTGGGCAACAACGGTAGATATCGGCTCACTCTACGGTGTCCACACCACCTTCTGGGACAATAGTGATAATAAAAATAAAGAATGCAATGAATATATAAAAAACCGCTGCAGCTACAGGTTCCACAATATTTGCTACAAGTAATGACATCCACACATAAGGAAAAGAAGTAAAACTACGAAAAATGTTAAAGCTTAATCTGGAACACCGAGCTAACACCATTGCCACCGTGGTAACACCGGTTGCCATTACATCACGTAAATTAAAGCGCTGTTGGCCTTTGCTAGCACTTCCACGGATCACCGTCCAGGTCTGCCGAGCGCTGTTGGGAAGTGGGCTGCACTCAGTTGCTGTGAGGCCAATTGGGGAACTAGTTGATTATAAAGTAGCGACTTTCGTTGTGAAAACTGACAACAGCTGCGAGAGCGATATGTAGACTACATGCCCCTCCGTATCCGCATCCAGTGACGCCTAAGGGCAGAAGATGACACGGCGGTCGGTCTGTACCGTTGGGCTTTACGAGGCCTGTTCGGTCGGAGTTAGTAGTTCTAAACAGTAAAGTTAAAGAGTTTCCAGTACTGAAGCTCACGTCATCGTTCACTTACACATCGTTCGCCGAGTGAGGAGTGTTGACGTCATCGTGTTTTGAAACACGGCTGAGCTATACTGGATTGCAATACAGATTGGCGAGCAACTTCATTCAGATTTATGTGAAGTGTAATTTGTTCTGTGGCTGTTTAATTCTGTATAAAGGAAATCTTTGCACATTGGAATGTAGAAACCAAACAAATGCATACAGAAGGTGAAGGTCTCTCTGACGCTCCGCGAGAAGTGAACAGTGCTGTGGTGATGAATGCAGATCTTCTAGCTCCTCTTTTGAATCTGTTGTATCTATTCCGTTAATCCAGGTCTCAGAAAGAAAGACCAGTACTCTAGAACTAGTTTTGGTTTTGTAAGTGACCCAAGTGCTTTCTTGTAGGATTCAAATCAGTGACCATTTTCCTCGTAACAAAGTGCAAATAAATACACGCAGTGTAAACGTAAGTTTCATTTGAAAAATGTAGAAAGCAGAGACGGCTCATAAAGGGTATTTCAGACAAACGTTTTTGTTAATTTCGTGATTTTACATCAGTGTAAAATGCAGCTTTCCTCAAACATTTTACTGTAGAAAAGAATGCCAGACCATTTGTCTAAAACGCAACTCCACTGCTAGCATTTATCATCTGAGGAGGTTTCCGAATATCTACATCTACATCTACATCTACATGGATAATCTGCTAATCACATTTAAATGCCTGACAGAGGGTTCATTGAACCACCTTCACAATTCTCTGTTATTCCAATCTCGTACAGCGCGCGGAAAGAAGGAACACTTATATCTTTCCGTGTGAGCTCTCATTTCCCTTATTTTATTGTGGTGATCGTTCCTTCCTATGTAGGTAGGTGTCAACAAAATATTTTCGCATTCGGAGGACAAAGTTAGTGATTGGAATTTCGTGAGAAGTTTCCACCCCAACGAAAAACGCCTCTCTTTTAATGATGTCCACCCAAATCCTGTATCATTTCAGTGACACTCTCTCCCCCATTTTGCGATAAAACAAAACGTGCTGCCCTTCTTTGAATTTTTTCGATGTACTCCGTCAGTCCTATCTGGTAAGGGTCCCACACCGCGCAGCAGTATTCTAAAAGAGGACGGGCAAACGTAGTGTAGGCGGTCTCCTTAGTAGGTGTGTTACATTTTCTAAGTGTCCTGCCAATAAAACTCAGTCTTTGGTTAGCCTTTCGCGCAACATTTTCTATGTGTTTCTTCCAACTTAAGTTGTTCGTAATTGTAATTCCTAGGCATTTAGTTGAATTTACGGCCTTTGGATTTGATTGATTTATCTTGTAACCGAAGTTGAACGCATTCCTTTTAGCACTCATGTGGATGACCTGACACTTTTCATTATTTAGGGTCAATTTTCAATTTCCGTACCACTCAGATACCTTTTCTAAATCGTTTTGCAGTTTGTTTTGATCTTCTGGTGAGTTTATTAGTCGCTAAACGACAGCCTCATCTGCAAAAAACCTGAGACGGCAGCTCATATTGTCTCCCAAATCGTTTATATAGATAACGAACAGCAAGATGCCTATAACATTACCTTTGGGAACGCCAGAAATCACTTCCTTTTTACTCGATGACTTTCCGTCAATTACTACGAAGTGTGACCTGTCTGACAGGAAATAACAAATCCAGTCAGATAAATGAGACGATATTCCATTAGCACGCAATTTCACTACAAGCCGCTTGTGTAGTACAGTGTCAAAAGCCTTTCGGAAATCCAGAAATATGGAATCAATCGGAAATCCCTTGTCAATAGCACTCAACACTTCAGGCGAGTAAAGCGCTATTTGTGTTTCACAAGAACGGTGTTTTCTAAATACATGTTGACTGTGTGTCAATAGACCGTTTCCTTCGAGGTAATTCATAATGTTCGAACACAATATATATGTTCCAAAATCCTACTGTGTTTCGACGTTAATGATGTGGGCTGCTAATTTAGTGGATTACTGCTACTACCTTTGTTGAACATTGGTGCGACCTGTGCAACTTTCCCGGCTTTGGGTACGGATCTTTCGTCGAGCGACTGGTTGTATATTTCTGTTAAGTATGTAGCTATTGCATCAGCATACTCCGAAAGGAACCTAATTGGTATACAGTCTGGTCCAAAAGGCTTGCTTTTAGTAAGTGTTTTAAGTTGCTTTACTACTCCGAGGATATTTACTTCTACGTTGCTCATGTTGTCAGCTGTTTTTGATTCGAATTCTGGAATGTTTACTTGGTATTCTTTTGAGAAGGCATTTAGGTAGGCTGTATATACTAACTCTGCTTTGGCAGCACTGTCTTCGATAGTATCGCCATTGCTATCGCGCATAGAAGCCATGATTGTGTCTTGTCGCTAGCGTGCTTCACATACGACCAGAATCTCTTTGGATTTTCTGCCAGGTTTCGAGACAAAGTTTCGTTGTGGAAACTATTATAAGCATCTCGCATTGAAGTCCGCGCTAAATTTCAAGCTTCTGTAAAAGATCGCCAATCTTGGAGATTTTGTGTCTGTTTAAATTCGGCATGTTTGTATCGTCTTTTCTGCAACAGTGTTCTGACACGTTTTGTGTACCAGCTCCGTATCAGCTCCGTCGTTTGTTAATCTATTTACTATCGTTAAAGATTAGCTCGCTTGTAGAGCAATAATCCAGTTTTTTGCCGGGTGTTGCTGCGCTTACGTCTAGTTCACTCGGTCTTGGATGAAATAAAACGGCCACACCGTTCTTTCAGCTCTGTATGACGGGGACGCCCACGGCAAATGGCAGTGACGTGTGCCTGACTTTCCGCGAAGTGTGTGGCGCAGTAATGTTTGAAGAGGATACGCGGATTAAGTACCAGCCTCATCGCAGACAAGCTTAGTGGCGCACTGCAGTGTTCCACCTCTTGCCAACGAAGCTCAAACACGTGAAACCGAATTAAAATGTAAACCGCTTAGTGCCCGGCGGAAATCAATCGCGAATTCAGATGCGGGTGATTCTTTTATATTAACGTGAATAGTAGGTCGTCAAAATCCGAAACCGGATTTCATCTCTAAGAGTCGTCGCGTGTATTTTCTGTCGTTTTACGGGAAAGAGTTTGAAATTTTGTACTGATGGTCTTCCAAGTGGAGTCGGCCACCGAAACAGTGCTCAACGATTATTTCACGCAACGCCCAGTGTCAAAGTAAATCGTTTTGTTTCGCATTCTAAACTTGCTGCACAATATTCACATGTCTAAGCACAACACACACATTCAGTCGCGCCGCGCGGAGAGGCCGCGCGTTAGAGGCGCCATGCCACAAACTGCGCGACCCTCCCCGCCGGAGGTTCGAGTCCTCCCTCGGGCATGTTTGCTTTAAGTTAGTTTAAGTAGTGTGTAAGTCTAGGGGCCGATGACCTCAGCAGTTTGGTCCCTTAGGAATTCACACACATTTGAACATTTGAACATTCAGTCGCTGCTAGAGAGAGTTCTCATATTTACAAAGGAAACTCCCCATCGCAGCCGGCCCGAGTGGCCGAGCGGTTCTAGGCGCTTCAGTCTGGAACCGCGCGACCGCTACGGTCGCAGGTTCGAATCCTGCCTCGGGCATGGATGTGTGTGGTGTCCTTAGGTTAGTTAGGCTTAAGTAGGTCTAAGTTCTGGGGGACTCATGACCTCAGATGTTAAGTCCCATAGTGCTCAGAGCCATTTGAACCATTTGAACTCGCCATCGCATCCCCCTCAGATTTAGTAGGAAGATGGCCCTGTGGATAGTCCGCCAATAACTGAACATAGATGGAACATGAAAATAGGAAAAAGCAAAATAGAAGCAATGAATGGTCTAAGCTTAACAACTGCAACATCGAGTGAATAAGACGAAGAACGGCATCGTGGTTAAGTTGCCTAGCCGGCACAGTAGCTCAACGTCTTCGGCTGCTGATGAACTTGAACGGATGTCCTGTGATGTCAACCAAGACCAAACGCAACGAATAGTACCGAACAAAATGAACAGAAGTAAAAATAAATAAATAAATAAGTGCTCAGGATATTGGCCTGCAAAGCAGATGAGCCGGGTTCAAAACTAACTTACGTCATTTACTTTTATTTTCATTATTCTGCACTGTATACCCCGAGATTATGTCAATTAACAGCCAAAAGTACTGTCTGGACATGGGATGAACAAGCTCTTTCCGAATTGTCAGTCCTTAAACATGCGCTCTTAAATGCACCGACACTGTCACACACTGATCCCACTAAAAAGTTTTCGATCGCCACTGACAGTTCCAAAACAGCCCTCGGTGTATACATTTTTCAAGAGGCAGAAGATGATGGAATCATTGTTAATAAAATCACTGCATTTGCGAGCCACATTCCGTCTGCTGCAGAAAGCGACTATTCGATTACAGAGTTTAAATCCTTATCTGTTGTTTGGGTCTTGGCTAAATTTAGACACTTTTCGTATGGAAGACATACCATTGTTTATTGTGACCGCCGTGGTATTCAATTTCTGCTCTCCGCAAAATTTTCTCGCGACCGTCTTGGACGATGGAAGCTATATTTCCAAGAATTTGACTTTGCTGTAATCCATATTCCCGGTTCTCCGAACGTAGTAGCTGATTCATTATATCGTTCTCTTACTACCAGACAACAAAACACTGCCACACATTTTTGTCAAACTAATCACTGTATTTTGTACGTACAGCAAGTAGCGTTTGAAAATTGTATTTCATCATCTCCTTAAGACATTTGCCAAGAAAGGGATAAGGATAGTACCTGGAAAAACATTAAGCAGCTTTGGCTTGACAAGACCAATTCACTACTTAGTACACAATAATAATCTCGTTCGATGTACACATCCACATGGCGAAAATTGGGTCTTATGTATATCTGAAGATATAGTCAACAAATTATTCTGGTACATACACTTAAGTGAAGCACATTTTGGTTCACGAAAGTGTTTCCTCATTTTCAGATAGAACTGTTACTTCGCAAATATGGAAAAACGTATACGACGTGTACTACCAAGAAGCAAACTTTTATCAGCAAGCGAGATCATCGACGACTTCTTATCTCGCGCCATTATATCCAACCATACCAATTGGATGTTATACCAGTTACATGGACACTTACTCTGAAAGCTAGGAAGATTACACCTATAGCCATATCCAGTTACCATGCTTCATCAGACCCATCTGAACGGATTATGAAAGAAATTGTTAAGCTTTGTTGTCTGTACTGTCTTATGAAGCACACTGATTGGGATAAATATATCTACACATTTCAAGGAATTATTACTCCATCCCAAATGATTCTATCTTCTTGTCTCCGTGTATGGTATTAAAGAATGTTAAACTACCGAACGAAATTAAGGAATTAGTAGCATTTCCTGTTTGACGAAGAGTACGTCACCATGAATGCTTTAACATTGCAATCAACAATATTGAGCACGCAACTGAACGAAAAAAAAATACAACAGAAACAGGTAGGTCATCTGCGCGAATTTAAAATTGGTCACAAAGTATTAGTACGTACTCATCATCTTTCCAACAAAGCCAAAAATAGGTGCAACACGTTCGAGTTCCTGCGGAGTAGTCTGTACAGAATAAGGCATACTCCACAGCCAAATGTTGTTCATGTAGAACTTTGCGTACGAAAAAGCCATGAGGGAACTATCATATCAGTAATGTAAAACATTTTATTGAATAAAAACATTTTTTCCTGATTGAGACGATATTTGATACTACACTGTCACAGTGTGACATAATAATTCGTTTTGCATTTTTCTCTAGTTTTAGCACTTTCATTTTCGCTATGCACTATGTATGTGTTCCTTGTCATTTCACTTAGTACCATTTCATGCACTACTGTGTTTTACAGATAGCAGCTTTTAGGCGGGGAGAGAAGAAGTCACATGCTTACTGTATACTGTCATTATTTTTTACTCATCATGCTCATTCACTGTTTCAGAACAAGTTTTTACCATGTGAAGTAAAGCAAATATATATATATATATTGAAGCATCGAGGATATGCAAGAGCCGACCGGGGTGGCCAAGCGGTTCTAGGAGCTACGGCCTGGAACCGCGCGACCGCTACGGTCGCAGGTTCGAATCCTGCTTCGGGCATGGATGTGTGTGATGTCCTTAGGTTAGTTAGGTTTGAATAGTTCTAAGTTCTAGGGGACTGATCACCTCAGATGTTAAGTCCCATAGTGCTCAGAGCCATTTTTGATATGCAAGAGGTTAATGGAAAATGAACGAAACAAGTGCAAGAAAGGTCATTCTTCGTCGTATACCAACAAATTTTTCTTGCAGGTTTTTCAGGAAACAACAAAGTATAAACTTAAGTGTAACCATTCACATATAATACACATATACTACAAACTCATTTATATGCTTTCACTAATCAGTCCTTTACAACAATACCAAAAATGACACAAACTAACAATTTTTCTATGTATGCTAGATATAAGTTTCAGTTTGATTATGGTAACATTCTATGAAGTGGTAACAATGAAGACACAAAGATGGTATACTAATGACAATAATGATTGTATGTGAATGGTAAGGTAAAGAAAAGCGATGACACAGAGGTCACACTGTTATAAAAGGAAATGTTTTATGATAATTTGACATTAATTAATATGCTATAATGCATTAATGGAGATGCAGATACTATTTTATTTAACTGTTGTATAAGAACATGACATTACTTGGTACACAGATACATTACTCCTTGTATTACAAAGAAAAGATTTTCTTCTGAATGGCAGAGTAGTCATGCATGTTCTGCTTTATACACTGCATTTTTCTGAACTAATGATGCTCTTATGCAATAGGTACACTGACATTTAGCACCTGCTGATATTACTTTTGTTTGCATTAACTACACCATTAACAATTCCAGCATAATAATTTCCTCTTGCTTTACAGGTATAATGAGCCATTTCTCGTCACTCATTTTGTTTCTTTCGTTTGGTTTGCTATCTATGCTTATACTATATGCTTCTAGTTGTTAAATCATTCTGATTCCTTTAACATTGTCATGCCTGTGCTTAGAATAGTCTCGCGATCACACATTTTTATCTTGCTTTATTTTGCCTGACCAATTTGACCACTATGGACGTTAATGATTTTCTTTTGCAGCAAAACAGCATTTTGCTTTTCCTTAATCCTACTTTCCCCAGTAGTTCTGTGCTTTCTTTACATCTGTTATTATTTTATTTTCACTTCTCTGAAAAGATATATTACTTATGTATAGTCAATATTTACAACAAATACCATTTTCAAATCTCATGTACTGTAGAGATATTCTACTATACTGATCTTTCTTATGAGCTCTGATAGCATATGGACTGGTTATAATTATGAACTATGTATTTTGTCATTTATTCTTGTCAGTCTTCATGTACTATTTTCTAGATTTATTGCCTGTATACATTAAGTTTTCAAGTCTACTTATTGACAGATCCACTGTTATGCTACATGTAACCACTACTGTTCTGTGGACAGTCATTACCAGTAAATGTATTTATCGCTAGCTTACTACTAGAATAGTTCAGCTATGAGCCTAAAACATATCTATGTACCATATTGTTAGATACTGAACTATGAACAAAATTTGTCACTCATATAGTACGAACTAAATAATGCAGTTGTTACCTGCATAAGTTTAGGATTCTATATTTATATCCACTACTGTCATACTTCGAAATCTTAAAAGCATGAAATGCCTCTTTAAGTTCCATTTTGTCTTTATGTTATTGTACTTCTCTACGTTATCCACTGAGATGGTCATGAAACATATAGTTGGTTGTTAACTTGTCTAGAACTACATAAATATATACAAGCTTACTGATGTCGATGATAATACACTACAAATGAGAGAGCTGTAATGACACTATTCATTGCACTCACTACTGTACTAGGCAGCACGTAATACATAATTGACTGAGTTGTCATTGGGTACCATATCTACCGCTTCCACCAATGAGTCTGCTCAGTGCCAAATCTCACGACTTTGACGTAGCTAGTGATGTTCAAGTCTATGGATCCTCGATTTGCAGACCATCCAGACTGTAACTTTACTTCAACCGTGACTTTACATTTTCACTTTTTACTTTATATTTTACACTCACGATAGAGCTACACTGTGCTTTGTGTAACAATGACTATGATTAGTCATAACTATGGAAATGAGCGTTATAACTGGACACTAGATTTCACACACAAATGCACATAAGCACCACATTTCTTAACAAGTTTGCAAATACTTAGTAATGTTTTTCTGTAAATCTATATTGAATAACTCACGTTATTTTAATTCCCATGTACTTTGTACATGAGCACTATCATACCTGACAATATGTACATTCATGATTCATAGCTACAGATGTTAGGTGGTTAAAGAAAATTATTTACAAGTTAACAATGGTACTTTTATGTTATTCAAAAACCCAAATGCTCACAAAGATTTGTATTTCTTTGTTAATTATCTCTTTCATGCTACGTTTCCAAACTTTTATCAGCCTGTACTTATGTAACGTTAAGAATTTGTTGTGTTATTACGGCCAGTTGCCATAACAACCCTGCCAAATTCTTCAGAAGGAGGCAGATGTATTATGAAAGGTATATACACAGGATAAAATTTTTTAAGGAAATTTTATACTGAACCAGAGATGGTCAAATGTAGTGTCGACTGTCTAGCAGCATTGCTGCTCAACATTGATCGCTGATTCAAGGTGTTATGGGTAATGTGTCAGAGTAACTTTAGATGCAGTGACAAATGGAGGACTCTCAAGTGTAATGATGTGTTGTATTTTATGTGTGCTAGACATATACTTACTCGCTATGGGCAATAATGATTTTTCATTTGCAAGGTACCATACTGGAAATAATTAAGGTAAAGAAAGTTGTTTCGTTACCAGTGCAATGTGCTTATTCATGAGTGATGATTGAGACAATGCATAGCCCTCACATCCAATGATTTTGTAAGGCCAACTGTTAATACATAATCAGTTTATTGTGTGTTAATTGTCAGCATTATTAATTTTCAAAGAGTCAAAATACAAGTTTTAAAATTAGTGCCATATTGTTGATTACTGCGAGTCAATACCAATTCCAAGATCCATGTCGTTTTTGATTAACTGTTTTGCTCAAGAAGTTATTGTTTCAGTCGTTTTCAATTTAATTAAAATGTATGCTAAGCAACAGCCTTGCATAATATCTGTACGATAACTGTACAATTTTAAGTACTAATGGAGGGCAGTGCAAAGGGCATTAGCATTGTGCAGATAAAGGTAAGAAATTTTATTGTTTCAGGGATAGCATTCATTAAGCACAGGGATCATTATCAAACTGATCAAGTTTTGTTTTATTAGCAGGTACAATTTCAAATCAATAGTGTTGCATCAGATTCAGTTTTTTGTTATGTAAATTCATGCAGCTTTTGTTTGGTTTAGAGTTATTGACAGTTTACATTATTGCAGTCAGAAAAGTTCAGCATAGGGCAGAGCACATAAGTGCAGCATAGGGCAGAGCACATAAGTGACGAGATAAAACACATGTTCACATGCCATTCCCATTATAACAGTTGTGTTGCAGGCAACTGTCATTTACTTTATTTCAAACATAAATGCTTCAACTTGTGCGCGAAAATCTGTGGAATTGTGTGTGCCTCTTCGTATGTCGACTGTACCAGTTAAAAATTATATTATTTCTTCAACGTGATAGAAATAATTAAATAATACTGACAATATGTTTTTTATGATCTATGTTGTTGATAAATTTGAAATATAAAACGAAGTTGTACACAGTTGGACTGCACTGCCACTTAAATACTGCACGTTTTAGTTTTCCCCTCCACCCCATCCTTGCTCTCAGCACGACGCAGTGGTGGAGGAACTGTACAGCGAGGCTGAGCACTAAGGCACTCGTGCACGGCTCACGTAGCTGATTTATAGAGCTCTGAGAGGAAAGACAGCCTGCGCCTATCTGACTACCACATAACCACAGGGTGTGTCTCATGAGGTTTTGAACAATGAGAAACAATGTGTCACAATTACAGGTTAAGAAGAAGGTTACTCGAAAATTCACATGGTCCTTATTAGTTAAAGTTAATTTTGTCATGAAGCAGTGTTCATAAAAAAAGGAAGGAGTGTTCTATGTGCTGCATGGAGCAAGGAACAAGTCGGTGAATGTACTCCACTGCCAGTGAACTCAAACAGTTTTGTGAGAAGTCAAGCAGGTCTTTCTAAAGTATCTTTTTTGTATCAGTAGGGATGATTTTGTCAGAAGAGAAGATAAGCAGTCCAGAGTACTATCACATGCTATGAGCATGATTACTCAGATATCTGTGGTCATTGGCACGGGCGCCGCTTTCAGTTGGGTTTTCAGCGGATGATCGAAAGTGCACGGAAAGTGCCGTCTATGAGAATGAGGTAATTTTCCCACTTCCGAGCAAGTTTTTACAATCTGAACTCGACGTTACAGAAAGTTCCGAATTTCCTAAAGAAACTTTAATGTTTTCGCTGAAGCGTAGAACCAGCGTTGGATGGGGAGTTGTGAATTTCACATTCTAGAGTGCGGTATTAATCTCATACTGGTGTTTTTTCATAGGGAAATTTGCATCAGATCAGCGAGTTAATAGCCATCAAACGCAGATGCTTGTTGAAGAAACAGACTTAGGAGACAAATTATGGTGTGAAAATACGGTATTAAGTTATCAGAAAGTGGGATATGTGGTTTTTGGTGTGAGTTTCTGATATTCGTAAGTTCGAATATTTACCTCGAGACATTTTTCTTTGCCAATATTACAGAGCAAGCTATTTATAACTAACTGGACGTTAAACGGATCGCTATCTTTTCTATTTTATTACATGTATTTGTAACCACCTTTCCTAAACATGGATGATCGCTGGCTTGAATGAATATGGCGCAATTTGAAAAGCATGCTACTTGTTGGATTGTGGTGGACTTTCTTCTTTCAGCTTTGCAGCAGAGGCCTGGGAATGGCAGTTCAATTTTCGGAGCAGTGCTGAGGCGCCACTAGCTCAAGACTTTATCTACGTAAGTTTTCTTAATGGGTAGCCTCACGATTGATTCTTTCAGACCCGTGTACATGGAATGGTTTTATTCAAATTTTAAAAGTTGAACCCATGGAACATTTTGGGCGAGATAACAGAGGCGTTGTCTCTCCTGTCTTCTGATTGAAGGAGTCTCCCAGTACCACTGAAAAAAATCCCTCTTGTTGATGGATCAGTTCGCCCCTCCAAATTTTTTCGTTCTCTGGGCACGGAGGCGAGGCAGACTGGATATTCTTACAGTGTTGAGGAGTAGCAGAAGAGCCGTTCTAGTGTATGGTGAGTACGGAGTGTCGCTTCTGTACGGACGTAGACGGCGATTTTGGATGAGATGTAGTTGAGTTAGGAATTTCCTGTAATTTTAGTCATCGGTCAGAAGCTTGTAGAGTTCTCACGAGTGAGAATTTCGATAGCATTTAACTACACTGACCAGTCACATTAACGTGACCACGTTTCAGAAGCCTGAATAACCAGCGCGAGACGTGCAGGAAGAGAGTTCTGGATGACACCGACCGGGATGTGGAGCCATGCTGACTCCAGCGCCGTATCCAGCTGCCCTAGGTTTCTGTGTTGAGAATCTATGACGCGAATAGCCCGATCTAGGTGGTCCCACGATTTCGTCGACTTGTTCGATTTCGTCTAATTACGGGACATTTTGATGACCAGGGGAGTACGGTAATTGGTAAACTCATTTTGGTGCTCATCGAACCACGTAAGTAATAGTGTGACATGTTGGTTGTCGCGCAGGTAGATGCCATCGCTCCGAGGAAAAACAAACCGCATATGGTGTTGAAGATTGTACCCAAGGATAGATGCGAACTTGTGTTGCTCCATTTTGTATTCCAGAATGAACAGATCAGTCAGGGAATGCCACGAATTCATTTCCCAGACCATAATGTTCTCTCCTCCGGCCCGTACCTTTTGCTAGAAAATGGTGAATATTGTCTTCGGTTGTTCTGTAATTGTTGTTTGAGTCTTTATGTGCGAGCACATGAGCGTCCATGTTGCGGCCCTGAGTCAAGTTAATCTTCACTGAATAACTATGATTACTACAGTTACCCTTACGGAACATGTTTAGAACTTTATATATGTTCCATGTTTAATGAAGTTCAGAAGCACACTCGACTTTGTGAATAGATGCCCTTTAAACATCAGTTTAGCTCGTTAAACTTTACCTCAATGTGCATACGAGCAAGCTTTCCATGTTCTGTTTCCTTTTTTTTTTGGCGGACACACGTCCAGATCGTCCGCTTATAGTAACCTCTGAAAACTCTGGCATCTCTATCTCTCCCCACATCCACCAGTGCCGGCGGCTCACCTCCAACTGCACAACGCTACGCGCTGTTCACATCCAACTGCCCAACACTACACAAGCGCATATTCCAACAATGAGTCCAACCAGCCACAGACTGCACACAGCGCAGTCAGCGATTTTCGTACAGAGCACTACGTGGCGTGACCAACATAAAAACCTAAACAGCCTACTTACAGTGCTCTGTAAGAGAAAGTTACTAGGAAGCATTTACTAAACTTCAAACCCTGCTCGGTCAACCTAACTCTAGAAGTTAGATTTCCGTTACACGTTTTCTTTGTGATAGAACCTAGGGCTAAATTCAGTTAATATGTTTGGGACTTCAGACGACTTGTCATTTAAGAGAAGCTAGAGGACGCTAAGCACCGCTTTTTTTTTTTTTTTTTTTTTTTTTTCAATAGGAACCTCGCCGCTACGGAAAGATAGCGCGCTGCAAAGAAAGACCGTTCCACCGAACAACCTGGGCGCGTTTAAGTATACTACATATAGCTGGTACTGATCGAGTCATAAAGACCTGTAGTCAATGGACCGTGGCACAAACGTTCTCTCGCGAAACTGTGCGCTCTAAGACGAGAAAGAACGAATATTTGTTGTAGGTACTTCTGGCCTCATGATTCATGTCTTCAAGCGATCCTCTGCAAGTGCCTGTTTTTATCTCAGTTCTAAGATCCGTGTACGTGAGAATAACCCTTTTCTTCTTTTGCATGGCGAAGTGCAAAAAGACACTTCTGCCGTAATGTGGCGGGTGTCGGGTAGTGGCATCTTAGCTCAAGAGCCGCCACTTCCCTCACCGTACGTAGCGCCTGTGCTAATTTAATGGTACGCCGGTAAGCCGGCACAGCAGGGCGGTGCATTGTCTTGTCTAATAATCTAGAGCAGAGCCGGTGCGCAGGCCCCAATAGGCGGCGAGTGGCGCTATCGGGGAGTGCGGTTAGGGACAGGGGCGAGGGTTGCGCCCCGGGGGTAATCGGCCGGCTCTCCAGCATGCGGGCGGCGCGGGTTTATCCCGGTCTCCCTGTAATCCAGTGTCGCGCCGCGCCGCGCCACCAAGCAACCGGCGACTGATCTTAAAGGCGAAGGCGCAATGCAGGAGGACGCTCGCACAGTAGCGCAGTATGGATAACAGGCGGCGAGAGCGTTCTATTTGCCCTAACGTCTCGGAAGATAAACGCAATATGTTAACATCCTTCTTTTTTCCACCAGTCCACGCACTTCAGTAGTACCTTACGTGTCACCGAGGGGCCTGTCGAAGAGAAACAGACTGATCTCTATAACGTGTGTTTTTCAATTCATTATGTGCAGCGCTAACAACACTCCATACACCTTTTTTTAGGTAATTTATTTGGAGGCTGGTTGTAGGGAGCTCATCACGATTTTATATCCCGTAAGAATCTCTTCATCCCAAACTAGAGCTTAATTCCCCATCTCTTCAATTATTTTACTTAATTCAATCTCGGTCTTGCTCAACAATTTTCCTCCTGTGGTTTGAATTGTTCTCTTATAAGGTTTGCTTGAGTTTCCTCCCGTCCTGTTGCAGTGGAGGCTTGTACGTGTAACTTAAATGGCCATGGAGCGAATGGTAACACCACCAAAACGAGATAAATTCTCATATTTCAATTCTCAGACAATTAATTTAAATATTAATGAACCGTGATTTATTTTCAAAGAATATATTTAAGAATTTGGTTTATTTACTAGCGATTCATCAAGAACGTTAAACATTTAATCACACTATGTAAGCATGGAAGTAGTTGCCAGGGAGTAACTTCCTTTTAACAAATGGGAATTTTATTCATTTTAGTAGTGCCTAAAAGCATTTTTTAAAAGAACAGATTTAAAATTATAATCACAAATATCAAGTTACAATTTATTCAGAGGCAGAGAGACACAAGTTTCGACTGTATGAACTTTCGGGCAGAGAACCTTGCCGCTCCCTTTTGACACGGCCGTAGTTATGAACGCTCACAACAGCCTCTGAAAGACTACACTGCTGCAAATCTGCAACACACCAGATTACTGTAAACCAAAAGTTTTAACAATTTACACAAGCACACAAACTATGCACCCCGGTAGGAGGGATGGAAATGGTACAAAACACTAATAATTAAAATACTAATTTTGCCACCGAAGGTGCAACTTGATTTTAACTTCTAAGAAAAGTCTTACGGTGAAAGGATGGCAACTCTATGTACTAAAATGATCATTTAAATAAAAGCCCATGAAACGCAATCTTATATAAAATTCTACAAGGTTGGCCAAACAAGTTAAGATGTTCTACAGTACACAGATACCGCCTCTCAAGATGATAGGCAAGAGCAAAACATATTTCAGGTTTTAGGCCGTTACATTCCAAGCAGTAAATTCGTTGACACACCAAATCCGACAAACATGACAGAGGCAGCTCCGAACGACAGACAGACACTAACAGCCCAACAAGTGGGGACGAGAGACTGACCATGAAAACAAGTATAATTTAACAAGAGTAAATCACACAACATATCACCAATCACTTAACTTCTAATAAACTGCGATTTCTCGAAAAGACCTGGTGCAGCACCCCCAAATCGCTCTCCCGAACCGTCCGCTGCCAGCCGCTTCAACGGACGCAGGAAGTCGCGCCGATCTCCCGTCTCACGGCGTCGCAGCTCGCACCGGCCAGACCGTTGTCGTGGGTTGACTCCTGTTGCTCTCGTGTCGACCGCAAAGTCACTACCCCTAGCTATACGGCGCGGCCCACTGGACTCACGTGGTGACCTCACATGCGCCGACGCTCAACACGGACAAGTCATCTTGTGTCTCAGTGTGCGACCGACCAACCGATCGACCCAACCGCCAATTACCATTGCCTGAGCAAACTCGAGCAGACTGGCGGCATAACGCGCAGATGCAGGAACTCGCTGAGTTCTCTTACTGGCGGAGTGGAAAGGCACTCATTTTGCCGGCTTTAAAGTTTGATCAAAACGACAGACATACTGGCACTCTCACCGACAGACAGACACTAACTGCCTAACAAATGTGGACGAGAGACAGATTAGCAAGCCGGGGACGAGAGACTGACCCCAGACTGACTCCAGACTGACTCACTGGTGAGCTCACAGCTCCTCTTAAATGCACGTGAACAGACAACCTTTCCCCTTACCCACCAGAGGGAGACACCAAAGCTGCGATTGCCACAGCGGCGCCACCGCCAGAAACGGAGGGCGACTGCTTCACACTACGCGCTGCGGCGCGCACTTCAAAACAGCAATTTTTACCACGGCTCAATTAAGGTTTTGGTTTATTATTATTTTGTTGCAGGTTCTTCTACTCCATTAAGATGAGAGCAGGGAGAATCTTCGTAATGTAAGTTCTTCTAACCATTAATACTTAAAAACTAGGTCTCCACGTAATCAACCAAAGAGAAAGTATTTCAAACTCCATAGACAAGACGTCTCCAAGCTGATTCCAAATATCCGACAACAAAGTTCTCTTTTCTATTTTGCCGGCCGTTGTAGCCGAGCGGTTCTAGGCGCTTCAGTCCGGAACCGCGCTGCTGCTATGGTCGCAGGTTCGAATTCTGCCTCGGGCAGTTCTACGCTAGGGGACTGATGACCTCAGATGTTAAGTCCCATTGTGCTTAGGGCCATTTGAACCATATTTTTTATATTTTCTTGAAAAGGTACCGAAGTATTTTTTAATAATAGGCTATCGTTCTGAGAATATTCGACGGTAATTGACGTTTCATATTTATGACGTGAAAAAGTGCTCGTGAATAAAGCAAATATTCCTCTCAATTTAAATAGCAGTTCTTCTTCACTCACACGGGTTTTGTTGCTTTAGATTACAATAATATCAGTGCACGGTATCGAATCGCGTTTACTATCTGTAGACACAACAAGAACGTAATATTTCAGAAATCAAACTCGGGTTACATTTTTCACAATTTCGTTGTAATAATGTGAAATAAGATTCTTGATAGGTCAGTCGGTATCTTGTTCGGGCCGTCAGCCAAAACGTAGTGAAGAACTGTACAGCCACGTCCGCAGAAAACCGCTGGCCCGCATTGTCTCGAATTCGTGCACTCAACATGAAAAAAAAAAGAAAAAAAAAGCCTGCGCATTGTGTTATGTGTTGGACAGGTTGGGTGTCGCGAACGGCTTAATGGTGACTATCTGGGATCAAAAACATTACAGATTCTCAGGAATGAACATCCAGAAGATTTGAACGTTGGAGCAGGTCTTCACGAATTGTTTCCAAATCGTTGAATTGGATGCAGAGGACCTGTACCTAGGCCGGCCCGTAGCCCTGACTTGACGCCTGTAGCCGCTGTCTACAAAGACATATCAACTTCACCCTATGATATGCAAAGTTGTATTGCTGCAGCCTGCTCGGACATCTCCGCTGAAATGCTAGCACGTGTGCAGCAGTCGTTCCACACCAGTCGGGAAGCGTACATTGCCGCTGCCGGTGGTCACATTGCACACTATCTGGATCGCCAGCTGTCTCGTTATTGGGTAGAATCCACATAACTAGTTTATGCTCTTGTGTTTTGTAGTATGTGCTATCACAGGTATTGTACAGGTGTCGGAGTAGGAACTTTTCAAAATACGGCATCTCGTAAACGACCCTGCAACAAACCCACTGACATTCTAATTTACCCTACTTTTAGTTTGTTGATGTCAGTGTGCTTTGTTTCATTTAAAAAAGTGTTTATTTGCACAAAAATACGCTTTCTAGGTATTATTACAATCTCTTAATGGGCTAGCAACACACAATTTTTTAATTTTTTAATTTGTCCTGTTTCCAGTTGCAAGTTACGATCAAGCCTTTCTTATACAGTTGTAATTAATGTAGCTCAGTCAGATGATGCCTTGTAATACGCGAAACAGACTTCATAAATAAATAAAGCTATAGACTCAATTCCGCAGCCAAGATTGTTGTTTTCACCACATTTTGCATCTGGTTGCTGTAGCACGCGCCATGAAGTGGAAATCCTTTTAATCTCAGAAATTTCTGTCTCCAATTAAGGCCTGTGATTTTGGCGGTAAACGCTCCCTTTGTCTGCACAAGTTTGCTTCTTGTCCACCTTACTTCGTGCGTCATACGTTATTTTACTACCAAGTTAGCAGAATTCCTTCTCTTTGTCAATTGAGTGGTCCCCTGTTTCGACACCAAGTGTGTTGCAAGTCTCATTCCTTTCACTTTTTAATACCTTCGTATTTCTTTGATGTACTTTCAATACACGTTTTGCCTTCAGTAGACTGTCCACTCTGTTCACCAACTACCGTAATTTTTACTCATGTTCACAGTGGATAGCAATATCATCAACGAATCATACTTCTGAATCTTTCTTCTAATCTTTGTTTGCTTCTACTATTGCACCCTTTTGAATCCAGGCATTTTCCTCTTGGTCTGCCATTCTTATTGGTCCCTCTTGGCTCTTGCACTTGTTGTATACAAAGGTTTCCTCCTACAAATAACTGACCTTCGCCCGTAGTTATGAGACTCTATCGCAGTAGTTGACAGGATCTCCAGTAACCTGTTACGGAAATGGAGAAAGTCACAACTATGGACCAGTGTACTGCAGAACAGCGAAAGCTGCAGTGGAGGTTGGCATTTCTGTCGCACATCGTATTCTGTAACTGCCCGTAAGAGGCTTTTCCCTCGGATCGAGATAGTTAACATACGGCTTTGACACAATTTCATTGCTACTGGAATGCCTTCCAAGCAACATTTTAACGAAAAAACGATTTGAACGATTTGTAGACACCTATAGATGACGTAGTTTATATGGAAACGATGAGTCACTTACAAAGATGTCGGGGGTATCACTTTCTGTTCAGCAACTGAGCTGTTAAATTCAGCTGGAAATAAAGGAGGCGAATGCCGAAACACGTAAGTATGCTAAAATCTAGGGCAAGATGGCGATAGTGGGGTAGGCTGGCGGAAGTGTGGCTAAGTACTTGTCTCTCCACGCACCATTCTCAATGCTCCAAATGCACGACATGACGAATAGCGTAGTGGGTCGCGATGATAAGGGTGATGAAGACGTGACATGTGAAGAAAGGGAAGAATGCAGTCGTGAAAGAGGCTAGGGCAATTTATTGCTGTAATTACAGGTCGCCTGCCGGGTGCTGCAGGAAAACTAACGGATACGTAAGATCTGGCAGTCGGTTTCTCCTTTAAGACGTTACCATACTTAGTAGAGGCCATCCGGAAACATACTCTAAACGAGAATACGTCCACCACTTGCGTGTCGATACGCGCGCTGCATTCTCTCACGTTTTTTTCAGGCGTACAAGTAACCTGTCTTCGGCGTACAGTAAACGTGTACCGCGGCTTGTCAGTCCATGAAGCGTCCAGTAGCGGTCACCCTGCAGCTACAGCAATCCACTCGAGCCGTGTAACTTGCGGTGAGTAGAAGTATGCTAGTGGAGCGGTAGCCGCTTTTCTATAGCAAGGCGATGGTTCTGGTGAGTGCTGCTGCTCAGCGGTTGGTGGGCTCTAAATTGCCGAGTGATTTGCTACGTTTGGATCGATGTACCTGTTGTCACAATCCACGGTGGCATATGTCATCAACACTTTGTTGGTCAAGGCAGTTAATCCTAAGAAGGGCGGTTTCCCTCGAATCGAGTTACAATACACCTTCAGAACGGTGCCACGTGAAGAACTTAGTGCCTGCACGATTTCACAGACTGGGTCCGCACTCGCGGTCTGATCGTGACAGATGCTCTCATTAGTTTCTTCGTATGTGTGTCCACAGCCTCAGTGTAATGTCATCGGTCACCATACGCCGTCAGTTTTTTTTTCTTATGAACTTTATTGCATGGTGTATTAAATTAATGGCCAGTTACGGTCTGTGGCCATTTTCAAATGTAGATGCGTCAGTCATCGACGCAAATATATCTTAAAATGGATGTATATCAAAACTAGCTTGCAGTGAAATACACGATGCAATGGACTTTATCTGCAGAAAATTATACCTAACAGTTGCCGTTTAAAATGGTTTTAGCAGTCAGAAAATGCACTGATCTGTCAGCTAAATTCTTATTACAAACTGTGTGTCAAAATTATAAATAAGAGGTTAATACTGGACGAAAAATTTTATTGGAATCGCTAAACGAAAGGAGACTGCAGAAAATCTCATTAAGGCAGTTGAGCTATTATTCAGAAATACAAGGATTCGTACTCTCGCAAGCTAGCCTGACGCCGCTTTTCCTGGACTCGCACACGGCATAAGGAGACCAGACTTTCACACCACATCCATTTGCTAATAAAGGGTTTAGGCCGGCGCCAGGATGCTCGGCGTCACCAGTTTCTAAAGAAGTGTCATTTCGCATTCAGCCACGGCATTCCCATCCTCTTGCACGGCCGACAGCGGAACAAGGCCGACCGGCAACATGACAGGTCAAAAAACACTGCCCTGCCGTGCCCATTGCCTACTTCGGTGACTACAAAGGAATCCTCAAACTCGCTTGCTGCTCAGGGAAAGCTCCAAGGCTGCCCCTAATCCAATGGTCACCTCCAGTGTGGTTCAAATGGCTCTGACACTATGGGACTTAACTTCTGAGGTCATCAGTCCCCTAGAACTTAGAACTACTTAAACCTAACTAACCTAAGGACATCAGCCACATCCATGCCCGAGGCAGGATTCCAACCTGCGACCTTAGCGTTCGCGCGTGTCCAGACTGTAGCGCCTAGAACCGCTCGGCCTCTCCGGCCGGCTCACCTCCAGTGTGTCAAAAAATTTCTCTCCTTAGCCGAGTTTAATTCTACTACTGCCACTCAAGTCATGCAAGTACTGTGAGATCAATCAGTGATTTACCGTAACTCTAATAGTCCATCAGATTAATAGCAATCAGGGAAAATTTAGATACACCAAAGGCGAATGAAATTGTATGACAATTACGGAAACAAAATGAAAGGGGAGGTGCCTGACAGGCAGTGGCTTGCCCGGAAGGCACCGCCATCTTTCATTACCCCCCCCCCCCCCCCCACTCACATTAGATCATTTTTCACCGTTTTTGGCTCACTTAAGGCAAGGGATAGTGTGACACAACACAAAGAAAATGTCTCAATTAAAACATAACAGCCACTAGTCGTTGTGAAGCAAGCAAGGGCAGAGATCATAGAGGCGAATATTGCCAGCCTCACAGCCAATTTTACTCTCATACATCAAGTGATGCCCATTCATTCACTGGGATACCCATGTGAACACACATCCGCTCTTCCAGTTGGAAGAAAGTTGAGCACTGCTGGGTGCTGCCATTGTCAGTTTCATAGACCACATCGTGCGGCAAATATCCAGACTTAATTCGTTAACAGTGCATAGTTTAATAGCGCCCAGTGGAAACACACACATTCACTAGAAGAAGGAAAGGGGAGATCTTTACAAAGGATATCCCTTCCAATGTGAAAAGTGACCACATACATTCAGTATCCCTGAGCAAAGAAAAGGCAGCCGTAGTGCCGTGACCTAATGTCGTTTCACACTTATTAATTCGTGAAACATGACTATTATGCAACTTGCATTCGCCTTTCATTAATTAATACATGGAGAACACACTTGTGTAGCTGGATTTACAAAACGTGTGTCACAATTTATAGATGAAAAATATGTTGTATTACAAGACTAACTGTAAGTGAAAAACTGGTGAGGATACATACGAAAATATATTATCCAGGGTAACAAAAGAAAAAAATGTAATCTGATAGCAACGTTACATGTAAACACAAAACTTTGAATTTTTATAGCAGGAACTGACCCGCAGCGGCTATTTGTGGTTTAGTGGTTGCCAAAACAAAAATGAGGCCTACTTAAATCTATGGCAATGAAGCGAACAGACAATTATAGTGTGTAATGCTCATTAGTGAAACGGATGATGACAAGAAACTAAGTTTCACTGAACATTTGTGCATACAACAACACTGAAATACATCTTTTTCTTTCGTTTATGAAATAAGCTGTGGATGGTAGCGTTCTTGGCGTCGACAGTATTGTTTTACACAATGCACTACATAACACAGGCTGATGGCACAGTAGTCTTGGTGAGAGTTGCAGATGATCGGTCTTACACACCAGGCCCATGCATGAGTTGATGCATGTGGGCACTGGTGGCTGAGACGCAACACACAAAGCACTAGACACTAGACGCTAGATGCACGTCATGACCAGTGACGCTGCTGGTTGCTGCTGGGTGTGGGCGGTCACACAGACCACACCCACATGAGGATCAACTGCCCATATGACAGTCACCGCTAGTCACAATGTGTTAAGCACTGGTGGCTGAGACGCAACACACAAAGCACTAGACACTAGACGCTAGATGCACGTCATGACCAGTGACGCTGCTGGTTGCTGCTGGGTGTGGGCGGTCACACAAGCTACACCCACATGAGGACCAACTGCCCATATGACAGTCACCGCTAGTCACAATGTGTTAAGCACTGGTGGCTGAGACGCAACACACAAAGCACTAGACACTAGACGCTAGATGCACGTCATGACCAGTGACGCTGCTGGTTGCTGCTGGGTGTGGGCGGTCACACAGACCACACCCACATGAGGACCAACTGCCCACATGACAGTCACCGCTAGTCACAATGTGTTAAGCACTGGTGGCTGAGACGCAACACACAAAGCACTAGACACTAGACGCTAGATGCACGTCATGACCAGTGACGCTGCTGGTTGCTGCTGGGTGTGGGCGGTCACACAGACCACACCCACATGAGGACCAACTGCCCATATGACAGCCACCGCTTGTCACAATGTGTTACATCTGACGCCTTCCTCCGGCTGGCACTCCGACGGGAGGACCAGGTGGCACAGCTCGTAGAGCTGCAAGGTGCCAGTGGCCAGAACAGGTTGCGCACTGTCACACACATCACACTCACGTGTGTACCAACTGTCTGGCAGCATGTACGAGGCGCTCCAGGACGTCCCGCAGCCGAAGGAGGCACCCCTCCTTGGGTGTTGTTCAGGGGTAGCGTGCCTCAGGCTTCCAGCTTCCAGCTCACACAGGAGGTCAGGCTAGACTAACGGCTAGTGTCGAATCATCCGACAGAGAGTGAAAGTCCATGCCTGCAGACAGGAGTCCATGCTCGGGGATCCACCAAGGTTACTTCTCTCTCTTCACCTGTCTGCGAAAGTGAGCGTGGCGCGTGGAGGCCATTGTTTGCTTGTCCCCTGCAGGGGTAGTCCTGGTCATCTGCCTGTCGCAGTGTTGTCTACTGTGACAGCTGGCTGGCGGGTTACACCAACCGCTTCTCTTCAATGGCCTTAGCCTCCTCCTGTGGCAGCTGGTTACTCATCCGACCACCTCATGCCTCCACGTAACTCCATGAGCTGTGCCTGTACAGTCCACACCGAGACCCAATTGGTACACTATTCACACCTTACAAAATCTTGTACATGTATACAGTAGCACATCGAATTCTGACTCACAAAAAAAAAAAATATTTACAATGTAGATGACAATAAGAATACAAAAAAGATTAAAATATTTATTCAGGGATTACTACCATTTATAGATAAAACAAAATACAAAAATGTGGCACTTAGCAATAGACATGAAAAATCACAAAAGCTAACAGTAGACAGGGGTACCCCTGACTAATTAGCTTGCCTTAGACTCTAATTGTACTTTGCCCTCCAATAACTTTCATATCCTAAACATTCAGACTTCCCAGTGGTAAACACAAGTGGAGACCAAATCTAACATGCAAAACTAAATGATTAAACCCAACATGCAACAGTAAGTCTAAAAGCGTAGTCTTCCTACGTGGTGGTGCCGTCTGGGAGATATGTGCACATTTTAAAGACAATGAAGGGGTCCACAGTAACAAAACAAAGGGGCAACACAATAATACAGTGAATACCAGCAGCACAACCTGCATGAAGGGAAATAAAATTTCGATACTTATGTGTCCAACTGGTCTGACCTGCGACAACAGAGTTGCGAAATGCCACCTTTCCCGTCTCGTCGAGATATTGATGTTTCGATAGCAGTTCTTCTCCGAATCTCCAGGTTTCTATGTTTGTGATTATGTATTCCTATAACCTCGAGGACGAATTGCGTAGCAGACTGTGAAACTCCACAAGGAAAGCCAGACAAGCGTCCAGACATGTGCTTTTATACCAAGAGCCAAGTAACACAAGCGATAAAAATGAACTATTGCTACAATGAGACGTAACTGATATATGTATGAGAAATACGCAGTCCAGTTCTGTGTCTCGATTTTGTTGTTGGGGTGCGAATCACTATTCCCCACTGTCTTTCCTCCATGACGATGTTGCACACACACAAGTATTTAAACCTGGAGATGACTCAAACCAAAGTATGAGCCATCGCACAGCGGCGTGCGTGGGTTCGACGGCCTCTTTAGCATTTCTCGAATCCGAATTCAGCACACGCAACTCAGGTGTGGCTACGCACACATGAGGAAAAAAAAAGAAAGCACCACAAAAACTGTCGCAACGCTCAAGGACATTCCAATACGCACTCGAAACCTGTCAGCAGAAAAGTGCACCATAACGAGTACGTGCCCCACTCACTGTCATAAGCAATCGTAAGAGTAGTAAGCACCTCACAACATCACCAGAGACACAAGACTGGCGCAGGTTTCACACACACCAGATGTGTGAGGTCGCAAAGCCCGAAGTCACCCACGTAGGAGTCATGACTCCAGAAAGAGAATGCATTCACCCAAACACCGGTAAGTACCGCCTATAATTATGGCATTCACATTCCAGATCAGTGATCCATGAGAAAAACAGTCACGGAAAAAAGCAATCAAAAAACACAACTTTAAGATGGATGTGACGCTGGAAAAAGACAAAGATAAAATGCTGTAGTCAGACATAAATGTCCATTACAACCTTGTTTTCACTCAATCCATATACCCAAAAATAAACTCTATATAATACCTACTGTTTACACAAATACATTTACAAAACAGATGTGTGGTACATTATGTAGACGCTACTCTACGAAGTGCTTCACTTGACAAATATGGTGAAGGCCGACCGACCTTTTCGATTTCAATGATTCCAATTCCAGGGCGTTCTCGTGATCGATTCTGCGCCCTCGGAGATTGCGAACCTCTTTCGCTCCCCCCCCCCCCCCCCGCCCCCCTGACGTCAGTTTCGTGGAAGGCTACGGTTTTGTGTGTTGTGAGAGAGATAGAGTGGACGAATCCCAACCGCCTCTCCTATCTGCTGATTCCTGTCTGGACCGCGCCAACCTCCAGAAGCTTGCTGGTTCTATTCCTGCTCCCGCCAGTTACGATCTTAATGCTGCACATTATCGCCTGCTCGCCTCTGGTACCCATAATTTCTGCGTTCGGGTTGGAATGCTCTTTCCTCTGTCCTTCCCTGTGGACCGTGTCGCTGTCATTGTTTCTGCGCTTATCCCTTACATTCTGTCTCTCATATATCCATTCCAGCTCGTTGAGTAGATTTTTGAAAGCTTCAATGTTGTCCCCACACCTACCGTCGGGTGCCTGTTGATACTGCATGGGGAGCTTTGACAAACAGAAACGAATAATTTCCGACAGGCTGCAGGATGCGTCCAAGAAATGGTTCTTCTTTAATAACGCCTCGAACATTTTGCCGGTCCTTTATATCCCGAAGATTTGAATTCAGGCCGCATCATAATATCCTGTTTCACTCAATCCTGCATTTTTCGTGACCAATAGATAGAGAGAAATGATTCCTTGAACTATTCGAATGTGCGGGACTTTACCGCGACATCAAGAATTTTTTCGGCGGCCGTTCCCTCAATATGCGCACAGATAAATTTCAGCTTCGCACTGAGGGGCCATGAAGATGGTAACGACCGGGCGAATTGATCAATCCAAATTGTAGGAGGTAAGCAGCCGCCATTTTCCCTAACATTTTGAAATTTTAGGACGGAGAGAAAATGCTTCTGGTCGAACGTAGCTTCGACCTTCGCACTTGAGAATCTGTCATATTCCTTCACCGGGATTTGCTCCAGATGATGTGACACCTCATGTCCTCTGTGGTCGTCACATCTACCAAAATTCTCTGGAAACGTGTCCAGCGTGTTCTTACCCATGGGCTGAGAGGTATGGCGTGAGTGCGCACAACACTCCGCAGAAGACGTCGCACTGCTCTGTGAACCACCCGATGCCATCACTCGTACCATTGAAGTTTCACAGCACCGTAATTGTTCCGTTGTGCAAGGTCTCGAAGTGTTTGTCTGCAACTTTTCCTCAACTAGAGCTAGTAGATCGTTTACTTTGGCAGTATTCTGCGTGTTGGCGATCACTTTTGTTTGCCATGCAGCTCGCTAGTTTTGCTTGGATGTGAGCAGCAAGAGCGATCTTCTTCGCACCTGCTACCTCTACTCAGGCAAGGCGTCCGGAGTTTGCGTCCATCACAGAGTTCTGCCCCAAACTCAACCATGCGTTCGCTAATTTACAGTTACAATGCGATCGCCTCACGCTGTCTTTTTCGTTCCAATCCTGCTGCCTCCTCCCTTCGTTTTCTTTCTAATTCTTCTGCCTCCTCCCTTCGTTTTCTTTCTAATTCATCCAACTGCTTCATAAGCTGAACTGGGAGTGTGATGATTGTATCAGGTTCCGGTTCTTAGGCGAGCCTGCCACTGGAGAAGATTCCCGAGTGCTGCTGCATGGGAGTCGCACACAGTGTCTGCCTTCTATATCCCTTTCCAAATTTCTATTCGTGACAAATACGTCTAAATGGACACGGTCGCCTCCATCATCAGACTCATCACCACTGTTAATTCCCTGTTCCGATACCGCATCATCTATCCGTATCTAACGCCTATCATACATGTTTGGGCCTGAGAGCTCCATGGGAAACCCGTCCAACACATCACCAGAAGGGTTGGCGACACCGTTATTAACGTGTTCGATCGTATTTGTCGAGTCTACTAGACTTTGGTCACAAAGTAAATTCGCTTTACTCCTCATCAACATTCACAACAAGGGGAGATAAAGAAAAGAAATTATTTTGCATGACCTGAAAAGAGAACAAAAGGAAGCGAAACACAAAACAAAACCTATATATAGGTAAGAACACCCAATATCTGACTTTCAGATATACGAAACAGAAACGCACAATTACCCCACCAGAAAGGAGTTTTTTGCGACGCATGCAGCTATGCTGAACTGCCAAATTCGTGAATGTGGTACAGAACCCCCAAAACCAAAACATGAACACAAATAAATATGTTACATGGTGAGAGAGAAATTATTTTATTTTCACGTTCGCACCAGCTTTAAGTACTACCCCCCCCCCCCCCCCCCAAAAAAAAAAAACAAACAAATTGATAAATTGAAACGCGATAGAAAAACATGAATGTAATTACTTACTGATTACTGTTATCAGAGGAAACTGAGGGGAACATTCGGTCACTGGAAGGTCGCCAATATGCAAGCTAGCCTATGGTGGCGGCAGTTCTCCATCTACCAAATGACTAAAATGTCGTAACCACCATTCCAAGAGGTGCCACATTTATCAACAACCCAAGGAAATCTGACATTAAACAGTGGCCTCTGTGTGGATCACCCCTGAGTTGGCTAACTAGACATAAAATTGATTTAATTGCTTCAAACCAACAACAAAATAAATGACATTGTAGGAAATGAGAATGGTTGTCCCAGAAAAATTAATGACAAGGACCTACGGTATCACAAAGAGATACATTAACTAATGTCAAGGTCAAGAGAGAATAAACATACAAACAGAAACTTCAACTATGTAATGTTTCATTATCAAGTACTCAGGTTGGTTGGCAATAGACTTATGGAACCTAACTGGAATTTACGTGTAAATGAGACTGGCTACTGTGAATGGAAGGCTGCCAGTCTGGGCAAGCACACTCTGCTGCACCATTCCACTGATTAATTTCTCATGTCAAGATAGAATTAAGCATGCAGTGGAGACTGGGAGTGACTACTGCGAGTACAAGGCTGCGATCAAAAAAGATGCTCCTGAAATCGATTGATGAGCTTCTGAATTGGCCAAAGCTGCGAAATGTCACCGATGTAGCTGGTGAAAGGCAAGATGCTGTCGTCTGCGTGCAGGCACTGCCGAAGCGTAGTACTGTTGGAGATGACCGCACGCCCGCCGGAGATTTTCTCACGTCCACGAAAATATAAAGTTTCACCCATGAGTCCAGAAGTCTTTACAACTAACTGCTCTCTCCATGAGAATGGAAGAGGTCTAGTGACTGGACGCCACGACAGTCCAGAAGCAAGTCCACACCTCTCCCGTTCCTCAAAACCTTCCACAAAGTCGGCCATAGTGGCCGTGCGGTTCTAGGCGCTGCAGTCTGGAGCTGAGCGACCGCTACGGTCGCATGTTCGAATCCTGCCTTGGGCATGGATGTGTGTGATGTCCTTAGGTTAGTTAGGTTTAATTAGTTCTAAGTTCTAGGCGACTGATAACCTCAGAAGTTAAGTCGCATAGTGCTCAGAGCCATTTGAACCATTTTGAACCTTCCAGAAAACACCTGTTCTTCCAGATGTTCTTGAATAAACCTATCATGGCCCTGCACTGGTTACTGTGCCAATCATGTTTTCTAGCAATGATACCTGATCTTCCTCAACCAATCACTGCAGTGCTGTGCACATTCTGTTATCCGAAAAAACAGCACATAATGCTTGGAGCTCCTGCAGCCAGACCCCCAACGCATTTCACAAGATGAGGGAAGCTTCCTAGTGAAAACAAGCTCCATCTTGTCCATAAAACAATTTAGTGGACGTCGTTTTGGAGGGGCATGGCGGCACCTACGAAGCGAGACATTCGGAGAAATTCGTTGTCCCGTCTCACAGGGTATGTTGTTCTTGTAATAAACACATTAGCCAGGCGCCATCCCCACGCCACTTTACGAGGACCCGCACACGGCATAAGGAGACCAGACTCCCACACCACATCCACTCGCTAATAATACGGTTAAGACGGCGCCAGGATGCCCGGCGCCACCAGTTTCTAAAGAAGTGTCAATTCGCATTCGGCCACGGCGTTCCCACCCTCTTGCACGGCCGACAGCGGAACAAGGCCGACCGCCAGAATGGCGGCTCATAAACCACTGCCTTGACGTGCCCACGGCTCACTTCGGTGACTACAAAGGAATCCTCAAACTCGCTTGCTGCTCAGGGAAAGTTCTAAAGCTACCGCTAAATCAATGGTCATCTCCAGCGTCCTAAAATTTGTCTCTATAGCCGAGTTTAATTCCACTACTGCTACTCAAGTCATGCTATTACTATGAGATCAGTCAGCGGTTTACCCTAACCCTAATAGTCCATTAGATCAATATCAATGAGGTAAAATTTAGACACACCAAAGGCGAATGAAATTGTATAATAATTACCATGGCAGTGGCCTTCCCGGAAGGCACCGCCGTCTTTCACTCTAACGAATGGGACAGAATCTTCAAGGAGCTAGACGAGGCTTCCCACTGTCCACAGCTCTTTTTAATATATATATATATATATATATTGACGACATCATTCATAAATTGTTGGTTGTGTTAAACAACACAGTAAGAAGTAACGATTTTAATTTCATGTCACTGCTATTGTTGACTTTCAGCTTGTAATAGGAGAATCTGAAGAAAAGTTTCAAATTTCAGTGCATAAGTTTAGTCAGACTGAAGCTAGATACGAAAGGAGAATTTTGTGGTGTCACCGCCAGACACCACACTTGCTAGGTGGTAGCTTAAATCGGCCGCGGTCCATTTAGTACATGTCGGACCCGCGTGTCGCCACTGTGTGATCGCAGACCTAGCGCCACCACAAGGCAGGTCTTGAGATACGATAGAGCACTCGCCCCAGTTGTACGACGACATTGCTAGCGACAATACGGACGAAGCCTTCCTCTCATTTGCCGAGAGACAGTTAGAATAGCCTTCTGCTAAGTCCATGGCTACGACCTAGCAAGGCGCCATTAGCCTTACCTACTTTGAGAGTTATAGTATAAATGTCTCCATCAACGAATAAAGTTAAGTATAAAGCAGCTACGTACTTTTCTTGCTACCATTCAATAGTTATCCTGTTCCAGAATTCACGCCCGTCTGCGTTAGATAGCGTGCCTATCGGCCCCCTCAAAATAACACTGTGTCGGCACTTCTGTCGACACATCAAATTTCGACAGATAAAACATAGATGATGGCATGCAATGTTTGGAACCCATAAGAGCAAAAATTGCCATAGATGGACAAATAAATGATCAAGTAAGAGAGTTTAAATATCTGGGGTGCAGTTTTAAATTTCCCAAGTCAGAGGAATGAAAGCTAAAATTGGAGAGATTCATAAGTTTCTGACGACTCATGCAACATACATTAAAACAGAACCTAGGGAAAAAATATTTATTAAGCTTTACAGAGAAATAGCGTTATCCTTACTGTAGTATGTGGAAAATGCTTGGCGCTAACATCAGATCAATTATGTTAAATTGAATTATCAGAAACGAATTTCCTCCGCTTTGTAGGTTAATATTCTTTAGTAGAGCCGGCCGTAGTGGCCGAGCGGTTCTAGGCGCTTCAGTCTGGAACCGCGCGACCGCTATGGTCGCAGGTTCGAATCCTGCCTCGGGCAGGGATGTGTGTGATGTCCTTAGATTAATTAGGTTTAAGTACTTCTAAGCTCTAGGGGACTGGTGACCTCAGAAGTTAAGTCCCATAGTGCTCAGAGCCATTTGAAGCATTTTTTTTCTTTAGTAGACCATAAAAGAAACACTGACGTTAGATAAGTATTAAATCTACACCCAATTACAACTATAGCTGAAAAATACAGAGTAATCTGAAAATAACACGCTTGATATATGTCTAATAGTAGGGTAAGTAAAGATTCAATATTATCTAACCCAACATCCGTTAATGAGATGGCGTGGACTGTTCTGAGGCGAAACAGGGCCAAAGGCCAATCCCTTTAAGATGTTGATGATAATGATGATGATGATGATTAAAATGAGCGTCTAGTCAATTTTTAACACGGTTACCGAGCTGGTAATCCCACCGACGACCAGTCGATATCTCACTTACGTGACTAACTACTCCATTCCACAATCAGTATTCCATTCTGCAGCGGAGCGTGTGCTGTCTAGAAACTTCCTGTTAGGTGTGTTCCTGACTAGGATTCGATCCTGGTTTCTTCATTTTCGTGAGCAATGCTGTTTTGACTGACACATCCTTAATCTACTCAAGATTCCACTTCTCCTCTCGGCTTCGCATCGAGTTTTTTTTCTTTTAGCCATTAGTCTTCTGACCTGTTTGATGCGGTCGGCCACGAATTCTTCTCCTGTGCCAATCTTTTCATATCGGAGTGGTACTTGCAACCTACGTCTCCAATTATTTGCTGGATGCATTCAAATCTCCGTCTTCCTCTACAGTTTTTTTACTCTCTACAGCTCTCTCAGGTACCATGAAACTTTTTCCCGATGTCTTCACAGATGGCCTATTATGCTGTCCTTTCTAGTTGTCAGTGTTTCCCATGTATTCTTTCCTCACCAATTCTGCGGAGATCCTCCTCATTCCCTACTTTATCAGTCCAAGTAATTTTCAACATTCGTCTGTAGCACCACATTTCAAATGTTGCGATCATCATCTGTTTCGGTTTTCCCACGCACTCACCTGCTGAGTGAAAGCTTCTTTCTAGAAATAAACCTTAGACTTTGATTGACAGTTTTTTCTTCGTTACACTTTATTCCATGAGCTATAGTCCAGCAAAGTAAGAGAACGGAAAGTGGAAATTAACTGTAAACATAAAAGACAGACATAACATAGACTTTACTCACCAATAATGTATTTTCTTTCACTAGTCACAACAGTCCGCCAACTATGGGGTAAATTTTTGATTTCGCAACTGCAGCAATCACGTGATTTTGAGGCGAAGAACTCGTCGAGCTATGTCCGGAGCGCATTTTCATCAGGAAAGGAGGCTCCTTGAAGGTTGTTGGAGAGAAGGTGGAAAAGGCGAAAATCTGAGAGAGGTGAAAAGGTTAGTGCGGAATGACTTTCCAATCCAACTCCTGTATAGTGTCTTTTGTAACACTAGCAGAATGCGGGCGGCCGTTATCGCGTCACTTCAGGCAGTGTTCCTGGCAGTTGTTCCTAGACTGCGTTTCCATGACATTTCAGTTGTTGACAATAAATATCAGCAGTGATGGTTACACCTCGGCGAAACAATTCGTAGCACACCACACCGTTGCTATTCCATCAGATGCATAACGTTATCTTTTATGGATGGCCGCAGGATCTTTGTACGGGGAATTGCTTGACCTCAATCATTCCTTTCTTTTCCATATGTCAGCATAAGGCCCCATTTCTCGTCACCAACAGCGATAAAGAACAGGAATGGTCGGTGTCGTTCACGAGTCTATTGATAAAGGGCAAGCAGATATGGGCATGTGGCCACTCGCTGATTCTTTTTGCGATTTTGTTTAGACTATGCAATAACCATACACCCAATTTTTGAACCTTCTCCATCGCATGCAGATGTCGCACGATGGTTGAGTGATCACAGTTCATCACATTTGCCAGTTCTCCAGTACACTAGCGTGGATCATTGTGGATTAACACGTTTAAACAATCTTCATCAAACTCTGGAGACCTTGCTGAACGTGGAGAGTCACCAATGTCAAAATGATCCACCTTAAAACGAGAAAACCGTTTCTTGCTGTGCTCCAGTTAGCACTCCATTTGCTAACGTCTACAGCTCCATTCACTATCTCAAAACGACAAAATCCCAATATTTAAACTCAAGTAGCAACAGTCAACTGCAAACAATAAATTACAATCGATAAATAAACCCATTGCAACCACAATAGCAACATGTAAAGCAAACACGCTATGCTTTGAAGTGATATATCTTCAAATCATGTTCACTGCACATGTGATTGTGGTTCAGTTATTCCGTCGTTGGAAAACAAGTTTGCTACGTGTCTGTCATACATTTTCGTGATTTTGTACTTATCTCGACGCTGGGATACCAAGTTCAATAGATCTTGACGATGACTTCACTTAAGAAAGTCTATGTATACCCAACACGTAAGTAGTATTATTCCGATAATTTTTGATGTGACATTGGAATGGCATAATGATGTAAAACTTTGGTCCTGCTCACTTTCTATGCATTTGCACAAAAATTTCTTTCAGTGTTGTACTTAGTAATGGCAAAAGGCCGAAATCATGATAGTAATATAAAATAAAGAAGTTTGTACAGTTAAATGACGGAAATATCTTTCAAATATATTGTATTCCGTTCACGCACTGAGCCAGGGAAAAATGAGTCTGTATTTCTCTCCACACATTCTAATCTCTCTAATCTTCTTATTATAGTCCCTACCCAAATATATGATGGTGTTGGTGTAATGGTCGCACAGTCTTCCCGAAATGGAATTCCTCTAAATTCACTTAATAGGTTTTCACGAAAGTTTCCAAGCCTTCTCTTTTGAGTTTCTCGAGTATTTCCATTAAACTTTGGTGTGGCCTATATCGACCTGTTACGATCGTAGCAGCGTGTATCTTCAAACTCCAAACGCTAGAAGAATACACTACAACCGATTCGTCGTCGTCGTCGTCGTGGTCTTCAGTCCTGAGACTGGTTTGATGCAGCTCTCGATGCTACTCTATCCTGTGCAAGCTTCTTCATCTCCAAGTACGTACTGCAGCCTACATCCTCCTGAATCTGCTTAGTGTATTCATCTCTTGGTCTCCCCTTACGATTTTTACCCTCCACGCTGCCCTCCAATGCTAAATTTGTGATCCCTTGATGCCTCAGAACATGTCCTACCAACCGGCCCCTTCTTCATGTCAAGTTGTGCCACAAACTCCTCTTCTCCCCAATTCTATTCAATACCTCCTCATTAGTTATGTAATCTACCCATCTAATCTTCAGCATTCTTCTGTAGCACCACATTTCGAAAGCTTCTATTCTCTTCTTGTCCAAACTATTTATCGTCCATATTTCACTTCCATACATGGCTACACTCCATACAAATACTTTCAGAAACGACTTCCTGACACCAGTACCTAAAACACCAGATGCAAGGAGTGTGAACTACACCGTAAGTTGAGTCTGGTTTGGCATGCTTCGAAAATAGTCGTTAAAAGTACTCTAAGAAGAACGAAAAAACAAATGGAGGGACAGATATCTGTAGACCAGTATGGTTTTGGAAAAGGTATGGGAACAATGGGAACAACAGAAGCAATATTAGCACTGAGGCAAGTGATAGAGAAACAACTGAAGAAGGACAAGAGTACATTCATATCATTTATAGATCTGGAGGAAACATTTGACAGTGTCCACTGGAATGTATTATTCTGTATCCTTCGACAATCAGGAAGCAGGTTTAGAGAGTGGAGACATATAAAATGCTTACTTACTTCAAATCAGAGTAATGCACTGTGGTTATAAAGAAGAATCTGTCAGCATTCAGAAGGTCAACGACAAAGTTGCTCCGTGTCCCCATACTTACTTAATCTACACAAACAGAAGGCAACAGTCAGGGTGAGAGAAGAAATAAATATAGGAGTAACAATTCACGGAGATAAGGCAGATATTTTGAGATTTGCCGACAATCTAGCATATTTGCAGAAAGCGAAGGAGGCCTGCAAAAAATCCTGAACACAATGGAGAGAATAATGGAGGATTAATTTCATACAACAATAAACACACATAAAACAAAAGTTCTAGTCATCAGTAGAAACAAAGGGAGTAAGGCAGCGGTAAAGCTGAAAAATAGAACAACTGAGGAAGTGAACGAGTTTAATTACCTGGGAAATTAAAAATAACCAGTGATAAAAGAAGATACAAGGAGATAGTATACAGTATCGCCTAGGCAAAGAAGAAAAACATTGAGCCGTGGCTAGCTCGCGTCATGCTTGTTTTTTTATCATTGGTTGCAGTGCAGTGGTGTCTTATTTTTTCTTCAGTTACTGCCATAATGTTGCTGTCTTCTCTCCGTGAGTGGCAGCAGCAGCGTGTACCGATACTAGTACTGCTGTACTATCTTTGGTGTGGCGGATATATTTATATATTTTCCGGGTGTGCTGTGTGTGGCACTCCGTCAGCTGGGGAGAGCAGCGAGGAAGTCTCCGTGGCGCGTAGTCAGGTTGGAGCTGCTGGCGGCGTGCACGCGCGGTTGGAGTTGTGGGGCACTTCTTGCGAGGGTTACGAAGTTCGTCGCCCACCGATCCAGCTCACTAAAGTTGAGTGCTCACTTAACCTACTGTCAAGCCTCAACTGCTATTACTTCGCTTCGTTTGATCCTGGTTGTCCCTTTTTTGGGAGATTTCCGCGAGCAACAACGTGTGTGTATTGAAGTCGGCTAGAATCGCAGCCGTCTTCTTGTGTGGTGTTTAACTTAATTTAATTCATTCCTCCATTAATGAAGTGTACCAGCGGTATCTTCTGCCTTGTGGCCGTTGACGTACCGGTGATCTGCCCTGGTCATTGACATACTTTTTGGCAGTGCATTTTCCTGATCATGTTGATGCTGTCCAGCACGGCGTGTAGTTCGACAGCTGAGGTGTTGTTGGTAGTTTTAGGCTTTTATTCTGACTCGTCTGGGTTGGGCACCAGTATCCAAAACGTTGTGCTATTGACATCTTGTTGTCGTTTTGCTGGTCAGGTGGAGCAGAACTGATCTTGTTGGTTGGTTCGTCGGCTGGCTTTTTGTTGGGTTACCTTCCGATTAAGAGGTTGTCGGTCTGGCTGCCTGTCTAACATAAACGTGCATTAGTGTTACCTTTCCAGGTCGATCCGTGGAACCTTCTGAGCCCCGCTCCTTGTGTTTTATATAGTGATTTCCTTTTTAGTCTTTAGTACTCTGTATGGCCTTCAGCCGAGTCTTAGCTTATTAAAATTGTAAGGCTTTTCTTCTTAGGCCTTAAGCCATAAAAAGATTGTTTCTTGTATGGTATGTGATCATCAGCCGAATTTCAGCCTTTTGAAACTGAAAATTCCTTGTGCCTATGTCTTAAGCTGTAAATTGGTTTCAAGTTGGTATGTGGCCTTCAGCCGAGTTTTCAGCCTTTTCAAATCAGAAGTTGAAAAATTTTGTCTAGGCCTTAAGCTATAGGATATATTTTCTAATTTTTATGTGGCCTTCAGCAGAGTTTTCCAGCTTAAATTAAAATTTGGAAATTTCTTTGTCTGGGCTGTAAGCCGTGAGATTGTTTGGGTTTCGTATGTAGCCTTCAGTCAAGAGTTATGTGAAGCATTTTACGATGAAGCCTTTAGCCTATTTCAGCTGAAATTTAGAAGCTCTTCCCTTTAGGCCTTAAGCCGTAAAATGGTGTTCTGCATGGTGTGTGGCCTTCAGCCGAGTTTTAATCTCTCTTAAATTAAAAATTCAAAATTATTGTCTTGCCCTTAAGTCATTAGATTGTTATTCTTTAGAATGAGGCCTTCAGCCGAGCTTTATACGAAATATTTTAAGCTGTTTCAAATTGAAAGCTCTTGTTCCTAGGCCTTAAGCCGTTAAATTGTTTTGTTGATATGCAGCCTTCAGCCGAGTTTTCAGGCTATTTAGATTAAACTTTGAAAATATTTGTCTCGGCCTTAAGCTATAACACTGTTCTTGATTAATTTGAGGCCTTCAGCCGAGTTCTATGGGAAAAATTTAAGCTAACGCTTTTCAGCCTGTTTATACTGAAAATAAAAAAAAATTTCTAAAAGAAGTGAAACCTCCAGAAGAGCTCCTGTACCTCAATTCCTTGCTTAGGCCTTTTGCCTTGGATTTTCGATGTGGCCTTCAGCCGATCTAAATTAAATCGAAGGAGGTCTTTCGTTGAAACCTTGAGAGTTTTGATTCTTGCTTGTGTGATTGTGTGTTTTAAGAAATTAAGTAACTTATTTTGGCCCCTTTCCACAAATATAACAGCATCCGCTCTGTCCTGCTAGCCCAGGGATTTTAAACATATTCACTCTAAAGAACTTAAGCCTTGACGTGAGGAAACAAATGTTGAAGACCTACGTGTGGAGCATGGAAACAGACAGCAGCGAAACTTGGGAGTGAGAGAGGAGAGAAGACTCTCTGCGTTCGAAACATGGTGCTGCAGAAGAATGACGAAAATCAGCTGGAGAGAAATGATCACGAACGAAGAAGTTTTCATTAGAGCAAGATAGAAAAGGTACTTCACGAAACACCTAAAAAGAGGAGGGGTCAGTTGAAAAGGATAATTGAAGGAGCAGTAAGAATCAGACTGGAATACATTAAACAAGTACTGGAGTTTACGAAATGATCCTGAGTCTACGAGCTGGAACGGAAGGCGGACAAGCAAGAAGAATGGCGACCTCTGCCAACCAGCCTCACGGCTGCTGACAATGGGGACAGACAGTATAGAATAGGATTTATTTTGCTGCCTATACAGCAAAATGCATCTATCACTTTTAGTGCCTCATTTCCCAGTTCAGTTCCTCCAGTATTTCCTTGATTAGAGTGCATTCTGATCCCCCCCTTTTTTATACTTTTGTTTATGTTGATCTTACAACCCCTTTGTAAGACATTATCCATTCCATTAAACTGAATTTACAATCCGTTTGCTCTCTCTGGCAGAATTACAGGGTCTTTGGCAAACGTCAAAGTTTTTATTTCTTCTCCATGAACTTTAATTTCGTTTTCATATTTCTTCTTCGTCTCCTTTACAGCTTGCTCAGTGCACTGACTACATTACATCAGGGGTGGGCTACAAATATGTCTCGCTTCCTTGTCAGCTACTTTCCATACCCTTTCTGCATTCTGGTTTCCGTACAAGTTGTAGATAATGTTTCGCTTCTTGTATTTTATCCCTGCTACCATCAGAGCGTATTCCAGTCAAAAAACGTCTCTAAAGCTACAAATGCTACAAACGTTGGTTTACCTTTCTTTAATGTATCTTTTGAAATAAGTCGTAGGCTCAGTATTGCCTCTCATAGTACTCAGTTTCTCCGCAACCCTAACTGATCATCCTCGTGATCGGGTTATATCTGACTTTTCCATTATTCTGTAAAAGATGCATGTCTGTATATTGCTGAATTGGGTTATTAAACTGGTATATTTGTAATAATCGCACTTGTTAACACCCGTCATCTTTGGAATTTGTAATATTAAATTCTTATTAAAGTCGGAGGATATTTCGGCTGTCTCGTGTATCTTGCATGTCAAGTAAAATAATTCTGCCATGGCTGGCTCTCCCAAAGATCCTCATAAATCTGAATGAATATCAACTATTCTAGGTGTCTTGTTTTCAAGTAGGTCTTTCAGTGTTCTGTCGAATTCTTCCCGTAATATCATACCTCTATCTGACCATCCCCTATTTCTTGTCTCTTTCTAAAATATTGTCTTCATTTCCCTTATAAGACTCATCCTTATATCGCTAGATATCCATACATCTATTGTTGTAGGAACCTGACTATTTTTGAGCTTACAATATGCCTTAGGATCCTGCAACAGAAGGATGTCAGTAATCGGTAATTTTCTTCATCCGATCTTTCACCGTTTTTGTAAGCCGGAGTGAAATCCTCTCTTCTGTTGAGGGTAGACACAGTGGATGGATGTGATGAACAATAATCTGCAGTATGTGAAAACTTCATGTCAAGCTTGGCATAGAGCTGTCTACACAGTGAAGCGAGAGGACGTGTCATTTACTTCGTTTCCGGTTTGGGCATAATACTGTGACCTGTGTCTTTTTGCTCGACAGAAGGAATTCATCACTTCGAAGACCACGCATTTATGCAATACATTGCATTTTAACGTAGTACCTTGAAATTCTGGCATGACAGTAAACGTGAATTTTATTGAAACAGTTTCCTCCACTCTAGCTAACAATGACACAAATGAGGAATGTGAGGAGGTTTTGAGGTATTACAAATATTAGCAAAATGTTTGGCTTATCCGTTTATGCGTTGTCGATGGTCAGATACAAAAAGAAAAAAGCTGTATTATCTTAGTAATTTTATTTACCTTCTCTTTTATTCAGTGCTTCACAAAAAGATTGAGTCCATGCTCTTCGCCAAATGGTAACTTGTTCTACACAGATTTCAGTCGGCAAACTTTAATATATTTTCAAAAGCGTTAACTGAACACGACAATTGACTTGTAGAGATATTCAAACCTTGTGACTTCACTCATCGCTAAACAAAGAAAACAACCATAATTTCCCCTGAAGCTTCCTGTGACATATATTTACAGCTGAAATTGAGAACTCCTACTGCACTGGGCGAAATCAAATAATGTCTCCGAGCAGTGATTTTGTAGTAGGGCTGTTGGGTAATCACCACAGTATTTAATTCACAGCAGTTCATATGACGTAATGCTGTAACTATTGCAGCTCAGTGCAATAGCTCCAGTACTGAAACGTGTGTCTACTTTTCACAGTGGTGCAAGCTACAGTATCACAAGAAATTCAGGCAATCCAGAATTCAGCGTATGTCCGATTACCAATGTACAATGTGTACCTCACACCCAACTGTACTACGTCGATTTAATCCGTTACAAAAACGAATCTCGAATATGAACTGTGTCTTAACGTCATTTACTTCTTTCTCTCATGTGACTTCAATTTTCATTGTATTTCTGAGATCACATTAATACTCACAAATATACATAAAATTTTTCAGTGTGGCCACAGTTCTTTCTTCAAACAACAAAACTGAATATTTTTTTCTATTGTCAAAGAAACAAAATTGTGTTATTACATATTCATTAAAATATATAAGTTCGCCATATGAAGCTGCTTGAGCCTGCAGAGGAGACACGTGTCCCTCAACGGATTACATCATGGAAATCAGTGGCTTTGTTGTATATTAGTTCATTAAAAGTCTCGATAAAAATTAATAAGACAAATGTTGATGGTGTTGAGGCAGCAACCAGCCACTATCATCAACATTTGTCTTCAAACAACAGCCACGGTCTCCAACCATGTCATCATATGACAAAATTGCATGAAAATTAATAAACTAGTATGTGACCAAGATATTGATTTCTGTAACATAAAGAACACAACGTAGGGCAACAAATTGTTCTTAGTTATGTAAAAAAGTACTCGCAGTTACACAACCGCGCTGCTGCTATGGTCGCAGGTTTGAATCCTGCCTCGGGCATGGATGTGTGAGATTTCCTTCCAGGTTAGTTAGGTTTAATTAGTTCTAATACATTAAAACATTATTCCTCCTACTGAGACAAAAAACCTGCACCATGTCACAAAAATATCCTGATACTATGATCACCATTATTACAAATGATTACTAAGTGGTTTATGCTTCACGAAATTACGAAATGTTTTTTCTTTCCTTTGGCAAAAATTCTTCTCACCGTACACCTACACCGTTCTACACGTTTTGGTACGCAGAAATTAAAATGTCAATTTCTGTAATAGACCAGTTATTAGTTAAATACCAAAGTTCTTAGACGTTATTCTCTGCGCTCATGACATTTAGTAAAACGCGAATAAATTTTGCTTTCTGTTTCAATCTTCCACATTCAGAATCCTAATAGATCGTCGACCCAGATTTGCTGCTGTCGCTGTAGCCCAGGCGCTAATAAGTTCGCTTCTCTCGTATCAGCTCATCCACAATCACAGATTGCCCTAAGATGATTGAACAGCACTATGTCATTTATTTTCAAACAAACAAACAAACAAAAAAGAAACATCACTTTGCTTCTCTAACTTTCTATTCCTATTTTAAACAACTTTTTTGTTTTCTTTATATTGTCATTTATAATGTATTAGCACGCACATGTGTAACCAATTTATGCTTGTCGTAAAATAAAAAAATCACTATTACTTCTACTGAGACAACCTTTCCGGCCACCTTGATCATCATAATTACGAATGATTATTAATGGCTTATACACTCCTGGAAATGGAAAAAAGAACACATTGACACCGGTGTGTCAGACCCACCATACTTGCTCCGGACACTGCGAGAGGGCTGTACAAGCAATGATCACACGCACGGCACAGCGGACACACCAGGAACCGCGGTGTTGGCCGTCGAATGGCGCTAGCTGCGCAGCATTTGTGCACCGCCGCCGTCAGTGTCAGCCAGTTTGCCGTGGCATACGGAGCTCCTTCGCAGTCTTTAACACTGGTAGCATGCCGCGACAGCGTGGACGTGAACCGTATGTGCAGTTGACGGACTTTGAGCGAGGGCGTATAGTGGGCATGCGGGAGGCCGGGTGGACGTACCGCCGAATTGCTCAACACGTGGGGCGTGAGGTCTCCACAGTACATCGATGTTGTCGCCAGTGGTCGGCGGAAGGTGCACGTGCCCGTCGACCTGGGACCGGACCGCAGCGACGCACGGATACACGCCAAGACCGTAGGATCCTACGCAGTGCCGTAGGGGACCGCACCGCCACTTCCCAGCAAATTAGGGACACTGTTGCTCCTGGGGTATCGGCGAGGACCATTCGCAACCGTCTCAATGAAGCTGGGCTACGGTCCCGCACACCGTTAGGCCGTCTTCCGCTCACGCCCCAACATCGTGCAGCCCGCCTCCAGTGGTGTCGCGACAGGCGTGAATGGAGGGACGAATGGAGACGTGTCGTCTTCAGCGATGAGAGTCGCTTCTGCCTTGGTGCCAATGATGGTCGTATGCGTGTTTGGCGCCGTGCAGGTGAGCGCCACAATCAGGACTGCATACGACCGAGGCACACAGGGCCAACACCCGGCATCATGGTGTGGGGAGCGATTTCCTACACTGGCCGTACACCACTGGTGATCGTCGAGGGGACACTGAATAGTGCACGGTACATCCAAACCGTCATCGAACCCCTCGTTCTACCATTCCTAGACCGGCAAGGGAACTTGCTGTTCCAACAGGACAATGCACGTCCGCATGTATCCCGTGCCACCCAACGTGCTCTAGAAGGTGTAAGTCAACTACCCTGGCCAGCAAGATCTCCGGATCTGTCCCCCATTGAGCATGTTTGGGACTGGATGAAGCGTCGTCTCACGCGGTCTGCACGTCCAGCACGAACGCTGGTCTAACTGAGGCGCCAGGTGGAAATGGCATGGCAAGCCGTTCCACAGGACTACATCCAGCATCTCTACGATCGTCTCCATGGGAGAATAGCAGCCTGCATTGCTGTGAAAGGTAGATATACACTGTACTAGTGCCGACATTGTGCATGCTCTGTTGCCTGTGTCTATGTGCCTGTGGTTCTGTCAGTGTGATCATGTGATGTATCTGACCCCAGGAATGTGTCAATAAAGTTTCCCCTTCCTGGGACAATGAATTCACGGTGTTCTTATTTCAATTTCCAGGAGTGTATTTTGCGAAGTTTCATGATGTTCTTTTTCCATATTCTTCGTATTCACGCTTGTCTTTCGCTGTATCTCCACCAAGGAGTTTCTCATTGAGTAGCAAAATTACATTACATTTAGTACTGCAAATCGAACATTACATTGCACTATTATACACTTATTCGGTATATTTCATATGGTTGGAAGCAATATTAATAACTGACTGTTTGTCTCATTCTCACTTTATACTGAATGTTACTTCTACACACTAATAACGAGGGCTGAAACTAAGGGTACCTAAAGATTCAATCAGGCTGGCTGGCTGGATAGTACCTAGCAGCCAATGTCGTTAATGCAGTAAAAGTAGTCAGTTCAGTGTTTGCGGGTATAATACGTTTTCATCATTAATATTTAACCTGTAGTTGTAGAAGAGGTGGCCATTTACATTTCCCGACCACCAAATTGGCGCCAGTGCCAGAATTACGTAATATCAAATAGACTGGGAAGCACAGAATTCCGTAGACTGTTTTATACGATACGATCGAGAACAGAAACGATCTCATTTGTTGATGAAGACGGCCTTTTGTGCGGCAGGGCCCACAGGTTGTGGCTGCCGTACACGGGCCGCTTGCCAGCTCCGCTGAGCAATCCCCAGTCACGTCGGATGTGCCGTCACTTCCTCACTCTCAGCGAATCAACAAACACACGTGCGAGCTGTGGAGTCTGGTGCTGCTGCCTGGCAACGTTATCTCTGAGCGTGTGTATTTCCCAGCAGAATTCTTGTATCGTATCGGGCGGCTTCCCTAATCCGCGACATGTGTATCAACTTAGGGAGTGGTGAAACGTCCCCTTTGAACAATTGTACATGACTGTCCTTAAACTGACACACAACATTTTGTTAGCACAACGGAATCTGACTTTCAATAATCCCTACAAAAGAATGGGCCCTGACTAACAGTAAACTATACCTTTCACAAATCACTTACCTCACAAAAATCTTCGCTACTCAAGCTACTGCAATACAGCGAGCGCCACTACTGCCAGCTAAATAAAAGATTCAAACTACTGAAGGCACTAACTACTGATAGGGATAGTTAGCAAATGAAAGATATTAATAGAGAACAAACAATGTATTTACCTTGATATCATCATATATAAATATAGCAGTTCATGACAAATTTCAAAACTCCGCCATCTCTCTCCCCACATCCACCACTGCTGGCGGCTCACCTCCAACTGCGCAACGCTACGCGCTGTTCACATCCAGCTGCCCCTCTACAATGGCAGACAACAATGCAAACTAGCCACAGACTGCTCACAGCACAGCCAGTGATTTCATTTTCATACAGAGAGCGCTACGTGGCGGCGGCGTTACCAATATAAGAACCTAAACAGCCTACTTACATAAAGAAAACGTAAACAGTCTACTTACATAGCCCCCATGCTCCCCACAAAAAATTTTTACAAATGGTGTTGGGCACTGGCCAATACAGATTTGACAAAAATTTTTCACAATTACACTAACAAAGATATAAAATGCACACACTTATTGATACAACGTTGGTCAAAAGCTAAAATTTTCTCACAGTCCACAAAGACAGTCCTGATCATTCATCATAATAGTAATTACAGTTTCTCATTAGTAAAAGAAATTGCACACAGAAGTAGTGGATTTCCATACAGTCTTGAAGAAGTAGTGTTGTCCTTCCAACGGAAAGACAGTGTGACTCTTGACATGCATACAGGTAATAGGTCACAACAGAGCAAACCCACAGCAGAGTCAGTCGAAATTTTGAAGAGCATTGGTAGGTAGGTCATCACAGAGCAGACCCACTGTAGTCCTGGTAGAGATTACGGTATTGGTGGGCCACCAGAGGTGCAGACCCACTGCAGTCCTTGTAGAAATAATGGCGTTGGTGGGTCATCATAGATGCAGACCCACTGTAGTCCTTGTAGAGATAATGGTATTGGTGGGCCACCAGAGGTGCAGACCCACTGTAGTCCTTGTAGAGATGGCCAGCAGCCATCTGTTGCGATTGTGCAGGTGCACATTCACCATCGAAGAGTCTTGCGGAGAATATAGCAAGTCCGTAAACCACCACTTGTGCACTCACAAAGTTTTTTGGAATTGTCCTTAGAACGAGCAATACTGTTATCCAGTCCCTTGCTGAATTATCAACACACATGCAAACACTAACAGTCCCTACTTCTCACATATTGTCCATATACTATGACCAACAGAAACGTGTGCAGTGAAATGTAACTTACAAGTTAATAATAAGATGAACTGGTGTCAATTACAATTTTATAACATGAGAATACAATTACAAAGGTACAAAATACATCACTAAAAACATAATAATACAGATAACATTTGTAGTAATACGGGCTTTACAAAAGAATTGAAATAACATATACATCAGTGTTACAGGAATTATGACATAAGTACATACATAAAAGATCAGAATAACTTTTGGAACATCAACTTTACATATGAGCATTAAAACAAAACAGAATAAATAATGTCTAAGCATCTTTACAAAGTAAATAACAGAGTATTAGAAAAATTCTACAACATAGCTCTCATCAGCTAAACACATAACGACAGGAAAAACACAAATACACAAGGGTACACAAACATATAGAGGGATGACACCAAAGGAAAGGACAGGGTTTGTTTTAGTGCAGTATTTTGCATGGAGATCTCCCTTCGTTCATCATTATTCCCAAAAAGTCCTATCTAAGCCTGCTTTCTGTATTCTGTTCACATCCTCTGTCAAAAATAGTTTTTCTCCACTGTATAGTATCTTTTTTTTTTGCCAGACCATTTTCTGATAGCTTCTCAATGCATTTCTTATAAATTCATCATAGTTAGTTTCTTATATAGTCTACCCCCTCTTAAGCTAACTTAAATCTACTGAGCTCAGATGCTAAACTAAGAGACGAGGCAATGCAGCAGCATACAACAAATCAACACAAACAGCAATGACAAAAAAATGCCAATTTGCAAAGCAAGCAGCAGTAAATCTAAATTAACAGAAAAAATGCAAAATTACAACTAATATGAGCCAATGTGCAGCAACAAGAAAAGCTTAACAGAGTAATACAAAGTTAAATTTAGCAGCACTATGCCTGGCAAACAGCAGCAGCAAACATGACAAATCTCAAGCAGAAAAAATATTACAGTAAAGACAACAATGCAAAAAAGGGAAATGTCTATTCACATCTTAATGTCTATGTAATTAAAGTGGTGCACCACAACAACTTATTGTAAAAGAAATATTACCATGTACTTGAAAAGAATATTATGTATGCAGTTACTGTTACTAGTCCCTTCTTATTGTTCTTTCCTTTCCAAGTGCTCCTTTTTTGAAGAATGTGGACCACAAAATTATTATTTAATAGATCTGTTGACAGAAAGTGTTCACATTAGCAAATGCTTTTAATTTTATTTTACGAAACCAATGCTGCAACACAGCTGAAAAACAGATGTCAAATGAAATAAGCAATTACGCAAACCAAAGCATAAAAATATCATTCAATAGTCATGTGGCATTTCGTAAGTCAGTAGCTCTCAACTCTCATAGAAAGACACTTGTCATAATCAGGTGTGCAGATGTACGAATATTTCCCATCAATTCATAAGCATTTCAGTAATTAGCACAAAGTACGAGTAACCATATGTTTTCAGGTAATGAGCGTGTAATATTTGCGATGCTTTCTACAAAGGAACGTCAATAGCCAGGATAATGGCCTCCATTTTTTTTCTACCTGTGCCGCTGAAAAGCTAATGGCTTTTTTTTTTTTTTTTTTTTCGGGCGGCTGTGCCCAGGTGGGTGCCCACGACACATTACGTGCAGGTGATCACTTAACTTTCTTACGGAAATATTTACGACAGCAGTTTCCGCTACAGTGACAGTCTCACATAAAAATATTTCACAGGTCAAGAATTAGCGTTGCAAATCTGTAGAAAGAAAATCCTATAAATATAAGTGTCCAAATAAAATATTCGTCAGTATTGTGATACAGTCACGCATTTACGCACATTTCATAACTCTTAAAGTACGATTCTTGGTTTCCAACAACCTTTTTCACAAACCAGAGTCCCTAAACACTACTCATTATTCCTTACCATATTCGTCGACACTTCTTCAATATTTCATCATAACAGCTACGTGGCTTAATCAAATAACTCATATAGCATCAGCCTATTAATCATAAACATACCTCAGCAGCATAATACACATCGTCGTCGTAATAATAACATCATAACACCTCAGTCAAATCTCAAAATCGTCGTAGCTTCCTCCAATAATTTCAAAACCTAAAAAGAATTCTCTGCTCATTTAAATAGTGTCATCTACCTCAAACGTACTTTAAAATCATGCTCCCTTACCAAATACATCATTCAAAGCTCTCATAGTATCACCAATGATTCCGAAAAAATATGAACAGTTTACAAAGTACAGACAAAAGACAATTTCATAAGTGTGAAGTTACCCAACTGTGTATTGCGTAAACATTTGTCACTGATGTAGTAAAAAAATGTTTATCTCTCAGTTACATGATCAGATAGCTGTGTAATTTGTGTGTTAGAGAAATATGGTACCGATGTGTAAAGTTGTATAAGCAAATACCATATTAGCTAGGGTTCCTTGTGGTTGCCACACATATGGTACACAAAGTAAGTGTGTACCCCCCTGAGGATTAATGTAATTATACCCTCAGGTGTTACAGATTACAGCAATGGAATGAAATGTATCACGGAAAACTTTCTTTGTAATTCAAAAAATCTTTAAAAATAAATGTTTTAAGTACAAAATTAATCACTCAAATACGTGTACTGTAGCGCTAAATGTGCGTCTTGTTGCAACATAATCTGTGTGGAAGTGTCGTAGTTATCGTCCTCCGAACGCTAAGTTCTGCAGAAGTCAATGTACTTACCTCATAATACACAAAAGTGAAATGCTTTGCGTATAAATGTCTTAGTTATTACGCTTATTGCCGTGATGAAGAAAGTACTGTACTGTAACGTATTGTTGTGCTACGGAAAAGGCAGTCTCATTGTAGCTATACTACAAAAGTTACTACTAAAACCTGTTTTACTTTCCAGAATAAAACAGAAAACTGTGCAGATATAAAACAGATACACCGCAAAAGCAACATTGTAAATTGTCACTCATTAGTAGCGTCGTGATAAAACCGTGTAGTTGTCACATAAACTAACCACTGTGTCGTCTGGTATCTCACAGAAAGTACTTTAAACCCAGAATGTATTTTCAAGTAAACCAAAATGTTGCATTAAAATCTCATTAGCAGTACCAGATATAATGTTATTTTTCTCGGAGCCAGCCGGCGCACGTGTATGCCTGCGGTGCGAGTCATTGTCTGTCTCTTTGTTGCCGCGCGTCGTTACTGGGATTAGGAGGCCTAACTTCCACAAATTCGCCTTGCCGAGAGGGCCCAGCTCTGTTTAAAGCTCCCCAGTTCTGATGCAATTCAGGTCTGTCGTTACGATCACATCGTCTGTCGTCATGTCGGTAGTTCCTGTAGTTTCTTTCTTGTCGGTTAAGTGGTGGAGAATTTCTCCCTGGATCGTAACTGCGCGCTGGACCGTTGCGTCTAAAATTATTCTGTCTCCCGTAATAATAATTATTTTCGTTCCCATATTGTCTGTTTCTCTGATTGTCTCTGTGATAGTCACTACCGCAGAGAGGTGATCTTTCCCTGTTGTTATTACTACTCTGCCAACGGTTGTCGTACGGGTGGTGTCTATTTTGGTCACGATTTGCGTTGTAAGAATAGACCTGTCATGTCAAGTTATTGTTTCTGTCGTCACGGAATTGTGACGGAAGTGACCTGTAGTGATTGTTTTCCTGTTTTCGCAACCCGCGACTGTCTGTGTCAATTTCCAGTTCTTGTAACAGTCCCTGAAAAGCCTCAATGTCTTCTTTACAACGTCCTGCTAAAATAATATGTCGTAAATGTTCAGGCAATTTGAGTAAGCAAATGCGGATGAGTTCTGAGGGGCTGTATGGGTTTGAAAGATACTGATTCTTATGTAACATGTCTTCAAAATATTTGACAAGACTGGAAAATTCAGATTGTTCGAAATGTTTTATCATTATGATGCTATGTTTTACTCGGTCTTGTGTGGCTTGGGACCAATATGCTGAGAGGAAGGCATGGTAAAACTCTCCTTCACTGTGGCAATCGTGAATTACCGATCGCATTCTTACAGCTGGTTCATTCTCCAAGTACCCACACATAAATTCTAATCTGTGTTCTAACGAACAGTTGGGAGGAAAACAATGAGAGAATTGATGGAGCCATGCTTGTGGATGAATGTCGTTGCCAGAATTCTTAAATGTTTTGAATTTACGTGTAGTAATGAACAGCTTATAGTCAAAATCGTCATGTCGGCGAGTCGCATGTCGGTCATTGTTACTTCGTTTCGGCGGTTCCATCTCAAAATCCAATGCGCCTTGCCAATTTCTTTCATAATTTCCGAAGTGTCCTGTGTTATTATTTTGTGGTTGTTCCGTATTTCTATGTCCCTCTTCCCGTATTGGAGTGCGAGTGTCCTCTGAAATACGTAATTCTTGTATTACCTGCATCAACTGATCTTGTACTTCCCGGATTCCTCTTTTGTACTGTGTATTGATTTGATTTTGATTTTGTTTGAATTTTCTTATTTGTTCATACTCTTCTGTGTCAGTGAAGGCTACAGGTGTTGTGTTATTCAGATCATCATCTACCTTTGTAGATAAGTTAGTGAACTGATCTGAAAGTTCGGCTACTTTATCCGATAGTGAAATTATTTCCTCTGTATGTTTTTCTGAACCAAGTTTCAGAGTATCTACTGTGTCCTTTAAGTTTTCCTGAGTTTTTGCAAGTTGCGTAACCGAATCGGTAGATGCAACTGAGTCAATTTTAGCTTGCAAGGTGTCGTGATTTTCATGAACAATGGTTTGCAGTTCTTTTATGGCTGCTTCGTGATTCTGTAATACATTTTCATGCCGCGAAAAAATAGGTTGAAAATGCTCACAAATTTGTGTTTTTACGTCATTACAGACTTTTTGACATTTCGATTCAATGTTATGTAACTCAGTAGTTAAATCTTCACGTGTTTTTTCAAGTGTGGTGTCTAACTTTTGAAGCTTTTGCTGTGTTTGTCTCTGATTTTGTTCCATTGTGTCTAACTTTTGAAGATTTTGTCCCATTTGTTTCTGATTTTGTTCAAGTGTTGTGTCTAACTTTTGTAGCTTTTGTCCCATTTGTTGCATTAACTGTAATAACAATGCACTGGTGTCTGAAACATGTTCCTCAGTGCTTTTCGGCAGTGAATTTGCACCGGCAACATTCACATTTTGACAAGCGGAAAACGTGTCTTGACTCATTTGGGAAAACGGTGAGGACGCAAAACCTAAATCTACAGTATTTGCAAAATTGTGTCCTGTCATTTCGGATTCCTGAGGCGAGCTGTTGCCGACCGATCGATCGATAATGCTTCCCTCTTCACTAATTGTTTCACTGTCTACGCCATTGTTTGCCGCCCGCTCCATTTCCCTATGCACAATTACCAAATTACTACTTTGAACATCAGTTAATTCATTACTCGGTGGCGCTAACACACTGCTTTCATTTTCACTGTCATTTCTCAATTTACTTTGGAGCCTAGTATTACGTTTTTCACACGCCATTATTGTCACAGTATTTCACACGACAACACAGAAAAACACAATTTGAAGATCAAAAATAAGAGAACACATTAACATAGCACTGAAAATAATATCTAGTTAATTGCAGCTGCGAAATACTTGGTGCAAATCTACATGCATGCCACAACTGTTTTACTGTACAACAATGAAAGTCTGCAACTACAAAGGAGATTTTCTCTACAATTACGCGCTAGCAATAAACAAAATCTACACTAATTACACAAACTACAACAAAAAATCAGAAGATTCCAGTGAGGTATCCTCGGCTAAGGGTCGACATATGAAACGTCCCTTTTGAACAATTATACACGACTGTCCTTAAACTGACACACAACATTTTGTTAGCACAACGGAATCTGACTTTCAATAATCCCTACAAAAGAATGGGCCCTGACTAACAGTAAACTATACCTTTCACAAATCACTTACCTCACAAAAATCTACGCTACTCAAGCTACTGCAATACAGCGAGCGCCACTACTGCCAGCTAAATAAAAGATTCAAACTACTGAAGGCACTAACTACTGATAGGGATAGTTAGCAAATGAAAGATATTAATAGAGAACAAACAATGTATTTACCTTGATATCATCATACATAAATATAGCAGTTCATGACAAATTTCAAAACTCCGCCATCTCTCTCCCCACATCCACCACTGCTGGCGGCTCACCTCCAACTGCGCAACGCTACGCGCTGTTCACATCCAGCTGCCCCTCTACAATGGCAGACAACAATGCAAACTAGCCACAGACTGCTCACAGCACAGCCAGTGATTTCATTTTCATACAGAGAGCGCTACGTGGCGGCGGCGTTACCAATATAAGAACCTAAACAGCCTACTTACATAAAGAAAACATAAACAGCCTACTTACAGCGGTTATAATTAAATTTTGCAATTTAAAAGAGCTCCCATGACAAACGCGTGATCGTAATGCAGTGCAGCTTTGCGGTAACATTTGTGACGACAGGTGGAAGATAAATAACGAATAAACTATAGAAAGAAACACATTTTAATTTCCACACGAGGAGGCAGTACTTGTTAATTGCGTACCACGTTTACGTTCCAGGTTACAAACGATGTGACGATCATCTGCATCCACGGCAGCCTGGAACCGCACTATACATTGCTCTACTGCTGCCCGAAAGACAACGGTCGACTATGGAATCTTCAGCAGTCGTGACACAGCTCGTGCAGCGTTTGTAGATCGCACATAGTCCGGCGTTCTCAGCCATGGCAGCAGTGGCTTCTTCAACAATTCGTGCCGAAAATTGTCCGTCACCCTCACCCAGGAGGAATTCCCGAATCGCTTGTTAATTCGAACTTCCGAATCGTAATCTTCAAGCAAGGTGCGGAAAGAGAATCTCTTCGTATCCGTTTGATGAGTCGATAAATGGGAAGAGCAACAGTACTATCGCAGTTGTTTCCATAAAACAGCTTCACGAATAAAGCCCTACTTCCCTTGTCCACACCCATTTGAATGTCTCCAACTATAATGCACGCTGCTGCTTGTGTTTCGAGCTTACATCGCCGTACCAGTAACGGCGCCTAACGGCAATTGATGAAACTAACATTGCTAACAATGCAAATCATGCACCGCACAGTCTGAACACAATTCCTGTACGGTAAATACACACATCAAAAAAAGTTTTGCATCACCTCGGTTCCGAGAGTTCCGGAACCTGTATAGAAAATTGGAAACTTTTTATTGCTCATGAAAACCACACATTGCATGTTGTACCACCATACAGCGAGACCTTCAGAGGTGGTGATCAAGGTTTCTGTACAGACCAGTACCTCTAATACACAGCAGCACGTCCTCTTGCATTGATGCATACCTGTATTCGTCGTGGCATACCATCCACAATTTCATCAAGGCACTGTTGGGCCAGATTGACCCATTCCTCAATGACGATTCGGCATAGATCCCTAAGAGTGATTGGTGGGTCATGTCGTCCATAAACAGCCCTTTTCAATCTATTCCAGGCATGTTCGATAGGGTTCATGTCTGGAGAACATGCTGGCCACTGTAGTCCAGCGATGTCGTTATCCTGAAGGAAGTCATTCACAAGATGTGCAGCATGGGGACGCGAATTTTCGTGCATGAAGACAAATGCCTCGCCAATATGCTGCCGATATGGTTGCACTGTAAGTCGGAGGATGGCATTCGCGTATCGTACAGCCGTTACGGCGCCTTCCATGACCACCAGCGGCGTACGTCGGCCTAAATGAAAACTAAGAAACAAGGTACTAAAACGAAATAAATTTATGCTCATTCAAAAAAGGAGGAAGATTAAGGTTTCTGGTTCTGGCTACGGGGGGGGGGGGGGGTCCAGAGTCGAAGCGCTGTTTGTAGTGAGGAAGGACTGGGAAATAATTTGACCCTGTCCTTTTCAAAGGAAATAATCCGGAATTTGGTTCAAACAGTTTATACATCTACGTCTACATCGTTCACATAGGAGAATTGTACAAACATACCGTCATTTGACCATCGAACAGTCCCGTATGGACGACGTAGTAATAAATATACTGGCGCAGAAAAACAACTGAAAGATTTGAAAGCAAATACATCACCAGGTCCGGATGGAATCCCAGTTAGATTTTACAAAGCGTACTCTACGGCGTTGGCCCCTTATCTATCTTGCATTTATCGTGAATATATGACCCAGTGCAAAGTTCCAGGCGACTGGAAAAAAGCGCAGGTGACTCCATTATACATGGTAAAAGAAAGGTTAAAGAACGTACCCCCAGATTTGCAGACCAGTATCCCTAACTTCTGTTCGCTGCAGAATCCTTGAACATATTCTCATTCGAATATAGTAAACTTTCTCGAGACTGAGAATCTGATGTGCACGAATCAACATCGTTTTAGAAAGCATCGCTCGTGCGAAACTCAGCTTGCCCTCTTCTCACATGACATACTGAGAACTATGGATGAAATGCAACAGGTAGATTCCATATTTCCAGATTTCCGGAAAGCACCTGACACGGTGCCCCATCGCAGGCTGTTAACGAAGGTACGAGCGTATGGAACAATTCCACAGGTATGTGAGTGACTCGGAGACTTCTTAAATAATAGAACCCAGTATAAGGGTATCGTCGGGAGTTCCCCAGGGAAGTGCGATAGGACTGCTGTTGCTCTCTATATACATGAATGATTTGGCTGTCAGGGTGGGCAGCAATCTGCAGTTGTTTGCTGATAATGCCGTCGTGTGAGGTAAGGTGTCGAATTTGAGTGACTGTAGGAAGATACAAGACGACCTACACAAAATTTCCAGTTGGTTTGATGAATGGCAGCTAGCCCAAAATGTGGAAAAATGTAAGTTAATGCGGATAAGTTGGGAGATCAAACCTTTAATGTTCAGATACAGTAGTACTAAGGTCCTGCTTGACACAGTCAAGCCGTTTAAATACCAGGGCGTAATTTTGCAAAGCGATATGAGGTGGAACGAACATGTGAAAACTATGGTATGAAAGGCGAATGGTTGAATTCGGTTTTCTGGGAGGATTTTAGGAAAGAGACAGCATATAGGACGCTGGTGCTACCTATTCTTAAGTACTGCTCGAGTGTTTGGGATCCGTGCCAGGTTGGATTTAAGGAAGACATCAAGGCAATTGAGAGGCGGGCTGCTAAGTTGTTATCGGTAGGTTCAAACAACACTTAAGTATCACGGAGATGCTTCGGGAACTCAAACAGGAATGCCTTGTAAGGAAGGCGATGTTCTTTTCGAGAAACACTATTGAGAAAATTTAGAGAACCGGCATTTGAAGTTGACTGCCGAACGATTCTACTGCCACCAACACACATTGCGTCTAAAGACCGCGAAGATAAGATACGAGAAATTAGGGCTCATACGGAGTCATACAAACAGTCGTTTTTCTCTCTCGCTCTATTTGCGAGAGAAACAGGAAAGGACAAATAGTGGTACAGGGCACCTTTGGCCATGCACCGTACGGTGGTTTTCGTAGTACCTATGTAGATGTAGATGTTCAAGCAGTTTAGGGAAAGTACGAACGCAGCTGGGTGAGGGTTTGAACTGGCTTGCTCCCTAATGTTAGTCCAGTGTACAGTTCGTTCGGGAACCTATGGTAATCGATTGTATTTATGCAGGGAAGGCATAGGATTGATCATTTTGATGTCCAACCCGCGAGCTGTAGGTGGTGCTCCCAAAACAAAAGTACTGAAGTGTTGACGCTCCATTGATGATACATCTCACTCTATGTACAACAATAAGGCAAAACGTTACGACCACTTATTTAATAGCGTATTGGTACACGTTTGGAACGCAACACAGCAACTTTTCTAATTCGCATGACTTCACAAAGTCCTTGGCAGGTTTTCGGAGGTATGTGGCACCAGGTGCCTGCGCACACGTCATCCAGTTACTGTAAACTGCGGCTGGTGGTTTGTGCGTGTCGAGCTGGCGCCCGATAGCATCTCGGAAGGGTCCCATCCGGGTCAAACCAGAGAAATCTTTTGGTCATCAATGTGAGCTCATTATTATATTCCTAAGGTCAGTGTAGCACGATTTTGTCTTTATGACAAGGACTATTATCCTGCTGGAAGAGATCTCGGCCGTCGGAGAAGACACCTACCATGATGGACGCAGGTAGTCCGCAACAATGTTCACGTAGTCTACAGCTGTCATAGAGGCTTCGACAGCTACGACAGATCTGATGAAAGCCTAGGGGAATTGAATGTTCCTTCCTCTCCGTCCCTCCCCCTCAAAGCATCATACTGGTCTTACCATCCTGAGTGCGTGGCGTGGTGCGACGTTCGTCTGGATGAAAGCGCATCTCGACACAACCATCGACCTGGTCGACGTTCAGTGATGAGGTGTGAAAGTCCAGCACCTTGTCACTTACTACCTCACTCGTGGTTGCACCGCCCTTCAACTACTTAGCATAGCTGCTCATGATGGCTGCCAGTGAAGAGCGACCAGCTTCGCCGTTTCCGAGATGCTGGCTCCTGATGTCACGCCATAAATATCTCTCCTTTGTCAATGTTTGTGTAATTGGGTTTATCCAGCAGCGGTCTGTTTCGTCGCTAGAAGGATTCTCCATTTGTTTCTCCTCCACTTCCAGCCTTTACTTGCCGCGTCACGAGCCCGCAACGTCACCAGTCAGCATCAGATCGCAGGGTGTGCAGAGTTCATAACGTTTTGTTTCGTTCGTGTAAAAGGCTGGGAAACTGCTTTGGATTACATGGAATACAGTATCGCCGGAACTGTAAATATCTTAAGTGTTGCTGCCTTCCTCCTTTTTTTTATCTACGGGCTCCAACTGTCTACGTTCCAGTTAGCACTCTCACATTCCTAAAATGTGGCAGACAGAGTAACTTAGCCGGGTAAATTATTTTCCCGTAAGACTCTTTTAGCACTTGCTATCTACGTCCTCAGTTATTTGCTGGATGCATTCCAATCTCTGTCATACACTACAGTTTTTACCCTCCACAGCTCCCTCTAGTACCAAGGAGGTTATTTTCTGATGTCATAGCACATGTCCTGTCATACTGTTCCTTCTTCTTGTCACTGTTCCCACATAATCCTTTCCTCGCCGTTTCTGTGAAGAATCTTCTCATTCCTTACCTTGTTAGCCCACCTAATTTTCGACACTCTTTTGTAGCACCACACCTCAAATCATTCGATTCTCTTCTGTTCCAGTTTTAGCACTGTCGTCTCACTACCATACAATACTGTGCTCCGACGTACATTCTCAGAAATTTCATCCTCAAATTATAACTTATGTTACATATAACTAGACTTCTCTTGGCCAGCAACGTCCTCTTTGCCTGTGCTAGTATGCTTTTTATATCCAATACTTCGTCTACTTTGTGGCCATCAATGTTAATGTTAAGCTTCTCGCTATTGTCATTTCTACTACTTCTCAGTACTTTCGTCTTTCTTCAACGTAGTCTCGATCCATTTTCTGTACTCATTAGACTACTGACTTCACACAACAGTTCCTGTGATTCTTTTTCACTTTCACTGAGGATAGCAATGTCACCAGCGAGTCTTGTTATTGATATCGTTACACCCCATATTTTAATCCCACTCTTGAAACTTCCCGTTATTGCTTCTTCGATACACAGATTAAACAGTAGGGGAGAAGCACTACATCCCTGACTTACCCCCTTTTCAATCCGTGCACTTAATTCTTGGTCTTCCACTCTTATTGTTCCCGCATGGTTCTTGTACAAATTGTGTGTCACCCGTCTTTTCCTATAGTTTACCCTATTTTTCTCAGAATTCCAAACATGTTGCACCATTTTACATTGTAGATCGCCTTTTCCAGGTCGACAAATCCTATGAACGTGTCTTGATTTTTCTTTACTCTTGCTTCCATTATTAACCGCAACCTCTGAACAGCCCCTCTGGTGTCTTTACCTTCCCTAAAGCCAAACTGATCGTCATCCAACATATCCTCAATTTCCTTTTCCGTTCTTCTGTATATTACTCTTGACAGCAACCTGGATGTATGAGCTGTGAATCTGTGCGATAATTCTCGCACTTGTCGGCTCTTACAGTCTTCGGAACTGTGCGGATGACGTTTTCCAGGAAGTCTGATAGTACATCGCCAGTCTCATACATTGTGCACACCAACGGCAATAGTCGCTTTCTGTCACTTCCCTCAATGATTTCATACGTTCCGACGGACTGTTATCTATCCCTTATCCCTTATTTGATTTTAAGTCTTCCAAAGCTCTTTTAAAATCTGATCCTAATACTGGTTCCCGTGTCTTTTCCCTATCGATTGCTGTTTCTTCTGCTGTCACATCATCAGACAAGTGCTGCAAGACGTTTGAAGCCCAATATTTGAGATTTGATTTCTAGAGCCCTGTACCTCAATCGGTAAAAGCGAAACACTTGTATGATCACTTGAAAAACTACATACTGACATAAACAAGATACATAACAATATAAAATTCACAATTGAAAGAGAACAGAACAACCAAATGAACTTTCTGGATATAACAATCCAAAAACGAAACAATAAGCATATGTTTGAAATTTATCGTAAACCCACAGCAACAGACATTATCTTTCCCCAATCCTCGAACCACCAAATGTTCAAATGTGTGTGAAATCTTATGGGACTTAACTGCTAAGGTCATCAGTCCCTAAGCTTACACACTACTTAACCTAAATTATCCTAAGGCCAAACACACACACCCACGCCCGAGGGGGGCTCGAACCTCCGCCGGGACCAGCCGCACAGTCCGTGACTGCAGCGCCTTAGACCGCTCGGCTAATCCCGCGCGGCCTCGAACCACCCAGAAGCACAAAAGCAAGCAGCACTTCGGCACATGCTCCATAGACTCAACACAGTACCACTCACCAGAGAAAGCTAACAAAACAAACTGGACATAATAATGCAGATAGCTCAAAATAATGGTTACAATAATAATACAGTCACAAAGCTAAACAACAAAATTAAAAGTAAAATAAAAGTAGAAAGCTCCAAACCACAGACAACAAACCTACAGAACGGAACACAAACACGCAGTCCCATAACAATTGCACAGGATAATCAGAAAAAAATTAAAGAAAACACAAGATGGTATACAATGACATACAAAAACAAACATATCCATAAAATCAACAACATTTTCAAAAGACAGGGAATAAACACAGCATACACAACAGACAATTCTATATAAAAATACACCCCAAAACTGACAAAAAACAGAGACATGTACCAGAAAGCAGGGATATATCAGCTACAGTCTAACACTTGTGAAGGCACATACATAGGGCAAACAGGGAGAACATTTGATGTCAGACACAAAGGATACATGAGAGCCTGGAAATATGGGACAAACCACTCCACAATTGCAGAACACCTAAGACAACATGACCACAAACCGACCACTAGAGAAGATGACATGAAAATAATTAGAATCAACAATAAAAAACACCTCCTAACCATGCAAGAAAATTACCACATAAAGAAAACCAAAGCAGAGGGGAAAATCCTATAGAACGACCAAGTACACATGCCAAGCAATTCATTATTTACACTAATAGATAAAATAATCGTTAGGTTGGAAACAAATAGGTAAACATGCCAAAGAAGAAGAAACACGTAATGGAGTCGCAATGTTTACGTTGTGAGAAGCAGTGTGCGACGAAGTAGTTGTATCTAGTGCCACACTAACAAACTTGTTACTTGTGTGATCACTTTGTTGTCTGTCGGTCTGTTTGTCTGTCCAATTGTTACGAATTCTTTTTCACTGGAACGGTTAGTTATATCAAGGTCATATTTATATCACATAGTAAGATCTACAGTCCCTTGGTGCCGTAAAAAATTTCAGCTTCTAAGTCAGTGCAGTCAAAAGGTACAGGCAATTATGTCACATATTTTGATGCTGATAAACTCTTCAAAACCTGCAGGGTTAACCTAGAATGACAAAATTTGGCAAGAAGCAAGGTTTCACAGTACAAGTACGGGAAAGAGATCTGATAAACTTTTATTTGTAATTATGTCACACGGAAAAAGTATGCCTCGCGGAATGGCCGCGTGGTTTAAGGCGCCATGTCAAGGATTGCGCGGGCCCTCCCGCCGGAGCTTCGAGTCCTCCCTCGGGTCGGATGTGTGTGTGTGTGTGTGTGTGTGTGTGTGTGTAGCTCTTAGCGTAAGTTAGTTTAAGTAGTGTGTAAGTCTAGGGACCGATGACCTCAGCAGTTTGGTCCATTAGGAATTCAAACACATTTGAACATTTTGAATAAGTATTTTCATTTTCTCATTTGTTATACGATATTCGATGTGTCCATCTGTCAAGACTCCTTCTTCTCAGGAACGGATTCACGTATAAAGTTAAATTTTTGTCACATACTAAGGTGTACGGTCCCTTGGCGCTGTAAGAACTTGCCTCTAAGTCAGTCCCGTCAAAAGATACGGCCATTTATGTCACATTGATATCTTACCAGTATCAATATCGACAACAGTCAAAATTCGTTGAGATTCTCGATTTTCAGGGTGGATGAACTGTCTGCATACACAATTAAGTTTCTGCGGAATCATCGGAGCGCGAGTCCTACAAGCATTTACCAGAATTTTTCTAAATCCGACACAAATACACTCCTGGAAATGGAAAAAAGAACACATTGACACCGGTGTGTCAGACCCACCATACTTGCTCCGGACACTGCGAGAGGGCTGTACAAGCAATGATCACACGCACGGCACAGCGGACACACCAGGAACCGCGGTGTTGGCCGTCGAATGGCGCTAGCTGCGCAGCATTTGTGCACCGCCGCCGTCAGTGTCAGCCAGTTTGCCGTGGCATACGGAGCTCCATCGCAGTCTTTAACACTGGTAGCATGCCGCGACAACGTGGACGTGAACCGTATGTGCAGTTGACGGACTTTGAGCGAGGGCGTATAGTGGGCATGCGGGAGGCCGGGTGGAGGTACCGCCGAATTGCTCAACACGTGGGGCGTGAGGTCTCCACAGTACATCGATGTTGTCGCCAGTGGTCGGCGGAAGGTGCACGTGCCCGTCGACCTGGGACCGGACCGCAGCGACGCACGGATGCACGCCAAGACCGTAGGATCCTACGCAGTGCCGTAGGGGACCGCACCGCCACTTTCCAGCAAATTAGGGACACTGTTGCTCCTGGGGTATCGGCGAGGACCATTCGCAACCGTCTCCATGAAGCTGGGCTACGGTTCCGCACACCGTTAAGCCGTCTTCCGCTCACGCCCCAACATCGTGCAGCCCGCCTCCAGTGATGTCGCGACAGGCGTGAATGGAGGGACGAATGGAGACGTGTCGTCTTCAGCGATGAGAGTCGCTTCTGCTTTGGTGCCAATGATGGTCGTATGCGTGTTTGGCGCCGTGCAGGTGAGCGCCACAATCAGGACTGCATACGACCGAGGCACACAGGGCCAACACCCGGCATCATGGTGTGGGGAGCGATCTCCTACACTGGCCGTACACCACTGGTGATCGTCGAGGAGACACTGAATAGTGCACGGTACATCCAAACCGTCATCGAACCCATCGTTCTACCATTCCTAGACCGGCAAGGGAACTTGCTGTTCCAACAGGACAATGCACGTCCGCATGTATCCCGTGCCACCCAACGTGCTCTAGAAGGTGTAAGTCAACTACCCTGGCCAGCAAGATCTCCGGATCTGTCCCCCATTGAGCATGTTTGGGACTGGATGAAGCGTCGTCTCACGCGGTCTGCACGTCCAGCACGAACGCTGGTCCAACTGAGGCGCCAGGTGGAAATGGCATGGCAAGCCGTTCCACAGGACTACATCCAGCATCTCTACGATCGTCTCCATGGGAGAATAGCAGCCTGCATTGCTGCGAAAGGTGGATATACACTGTACTAGTGCCGACATTCTGCATGCTCTGTTGCCTGTGTCTATGTGCCTGTGGTTCTGTCAGAGTGATCATGTGATGTATCTGACCCCAGGAATGTGTCAATAAAGTTTCCCCTTCCTGGGACAATGAATTCACGGTGTTCTTATTTCAATTTCCAGGAGTGTATGAAACGTAAACACATTTTCGTTTAGTGAACGTCGAACTTGTCATTGCCCTTCTCATTATGTTTGACAGAACGACACGTTATAAAAACAGTAGAACTACCATTCAGCCACTGAGAACAGCAAATAGCAGAGAGAACATTTCCGGCCTTCTCTCCAACCTGCGATAAACCTCGCTCTGGTTTCACTCGCAGAATGTATCCCGCCGAGAGCACACAGCAGCTGGAATCCTGGAGCATCGCTGTATCTGAACCGCGGCAGTGGTTGCGGCGAGGCCGAGATTAGACCCGGCAGCAAAGCGGTCGCGAGATGGAGACACTGCGTAGCCTGCCGCCCCTACCCCCAACCCCCGACCCCGGTATCTGCGAAGGCAGCGCATTCCGGCGCCACAGTAGCGAATTAAATCCCTGCTTCCCTCCTTCCCTGGAAAACTGTTCACTACAGCAGCCGCAAAATTACGATAGGGGGAAGCGCGGGGATTCTGCCGGCAGACACTGCCTTCGAAGTATCTGCTGTGCCATGTGTGTGTGTGTGTGTGTGTGTGTGTGTGTGTGTGTGTGTGTGTATGAGAGAGAGAGAGAGTGAGAGGGGGGGGGGGGAGAGACAGAGAGGGAGAGAGAGAGGGGGGGGGTATGTGTTAGGTATATGTATCCGTATGTGTGGTTAACTAACTATTGATAAACATCCCTACAGAAGATTTTTTTCTATAAGATTACATTCAATGGTGAACCACATTATTTCAAAAATTTTATCCCTTGAATTTTTACTTTATGCCAGTATCCCTGTACTCTTCTTCGATAAGCTCCATTCAGGTCTTCGAACAACATCTAGTCTGTCTTTTTCTTAGGGTTTGTCATGTAACGCCGTTACCCAGCAAACACTGTGCACAGAACGTAATCTTTCAAAATACTTTGTGTGACTGGCAAGTGTTCCAGGATTATCGCCAATTCTGTGAATCAGCCGGCGGAATGGCAAAGCAAGAGTAGCATAGAAACAAAATAGTATGGATACAATATGCCACTGCCTGTATTATTCTGAATTACGATGCAAAGTTCCTTTTGACATTTGTGCATGTCCGAAGGAACTTCGCGTAGTAATTCAGAATAACACAGAGACTGTAGTACCGTATTTATCTGCTGGAACCGGACAAGTGACTTCCAAGTACAACGTTTGAGTTGTACAGAAATATACATAGTGGACGTACGAGTACAGGCTGTAGACGCATGGTTGACAACATATGGAATTTTGGGTCTGGCCGTGAGTCGTCCACGGATAGCCAAATGATAAGACCACCCCGCGCAATAAGCGTGATATCCGGGTTCGAATCCTAGCCCGCCACAAATTTTCATTGTCATCATTCCATTCTACAGCTGATCGTTGTCCATATTCGCAACTGCGAATACACTTAAAGTAAATACGAGAGTAATTCCAACAATAAGGTATCCTATTTTTTACAAGAACGTAGACCTGTTTATTTCTACAGTTTTGTGTGTGTGTCTGTGTGTGTGTGGGGGTGGGGGTGGGGGGGGGGGGTGCTGAAGTCTGATCAACTTCGTTGATTTTTACTTCTATAGGGAATGGAAAGGGGAAACATTTTAGCTTTATTTATTTATTCTTCTTTCTGCTTTAGTTTGGGCACACAGAAGGGTCCTTTAACTCGCTGCTTTTGGTGTGTGTTTGAAAACAGTGTGTAGAAGTGCTAAAGGACTTAATGTCCTTAAATTATGGAGAATTACATAGGGATAACATTTACGGCCCCCCATGAACCATGGACCTTGCCGTTGGTGGGGAGGCTTGCGTGCCTCAACGATACAGATGGCCGTACCGTAGGTGCAACCACAACGGAGGGGTATCTGTTGAGAGGCCAGACAAACATGTGGTTCCTGAAGAGGGGCAGCAGCCTTTTCAGTAGTTGCAGGGGCAACAGTCTGGATGATTGACTGATCTGGCCTTGTAACAATAACCAAAACGGCCTTGCTGTGCTGGTACTGCGAACGGCTGAAAGCAAGGGGAAACTACAGCCGTAATTTTTCCCGAGGACATGCAGCTTTACTGTATGATTAAATGATGATGGCGTCCTCTTGGGTAAAATATTCAGGAGGTAAAATAGTCCCCCATTCGGATCTCCGGGCGGGGACTACTCAAGAGGACGTCGTTATCAGGAGAAAGAAAACTGGCGTTCTACGGATCGGAGCGTGGAATGTCAGATCCCTTAATCGGGCAGGTAGGTTAGAAAATTTAAAAAGGGAAATGGATAGGTTAAAGTTAGATATAGTGGGAATTAGTGAAGTTCGGTGGCAGGAGGAACAAGACTTTTGGTCAGGTGATTACAGGGTTATAAATACAAAATCAAATAGGGGTAATGCAGGAGTAGGTTTAATAATGAATAAAAAAATAGGAGTGCGGGTTAGCTACTACAAACAGCATAGTGAACGCATTATTGTGGCCAAGATAGACACAAAGCCCATGCCTACTACAGTAGTACAAGTTTATATGCCAACTAGCTCTGCAGATGATGAAGAAATAGATGAAATGTATGACGAGATAAAAGAAATTATTCAGGTAGTGAAGGGAGACGAAAATTTAATAGTCATGGGTGACTGGAATTCGTCAGTAGGAAAAGGGAGAGGAGGAAACGTAGTAGGTGAATATGGATTGGGGGAAAGAAATGAAAGAGGATGCCGCCTTGTAGAATTTTGCACAGAGCATAACTTAATCATAGCTAACACTTGGTTCAAGAATCATAAAAGAAGATTGTATACCTGGAAGAATCCTGGAGATACTAGTAGGTATCAGATAGATTATATAATGGTAAGACAGAGATTTAGGAACCAGGTTTTAAATTGTAAGACATTTCCAGGGGCAGATGTGGATTCTGACCACAATCTATTGGTAATGAACTGCAGATTGAAACTGAAGAAACTGCAAAAAGGTGGGAATCTAGGGAGATGGGACATGGATAAACTGAAAGAACCAGAGGTTGTACAGAGTTTCAGGGAGAGCATAAGGGAAAAATTGACAGGAATGGGGGAAAGAAATACAGTAGAAGAAGAATGGGTAGCTCTGAGAGATGAAGTAGTGAAGGCAGCAGACGATCAAGTAGATAAAAAGGCGAGGGCTAATAGAAATCCTTGGGTAACAGAAGAAATATTGAATTTAATTGATGAAAGGAGAAAATATAAAAATGCAGTAAATGAAGCAGGCAAAAAGGAATACAAACGTCTCAAAAATGAGATCGACAGGAAGTGCAAAATGGCTAAGCAGGGATGGCAAGAGGACAAATGTAAGGATGTAGAGGCTTGTCTCACTAGGGGTAAGATAGATACTGCCTACAGGAAAATTAAAGAGACCTTTGGAGAGAAGAGAACCACTTGTATGAATATCAAGAGCTCAGATGGCAACCCAGTTCTAAGCAAAGAAGGGAAGGCAGAAAGGTGGAAGGAGTATATAGAGGGTTTATACAAGGGCGATGTACTTGAGGACAATATTATGGAAATGGAAGAGGATGTAGATGAAGACGAAATGGGAGATAAGATACTGCGTGAAGAGTTTGACAGAGCACTGAAAGACCTGAGTCGAAACAAGGCCCCGGGTGTAGACAACATTCCATTAGAACTACTGACGGCCTTGGGAGAGCCAGTCATGACAAAACTCTACCATCTGGTGAGCAAGAAGTATGAGACAGGCGAAATACCCTCAGACTTCAAGAAGAATATAATAATTCCAATCCCAAAGAAAGCAGGTGTTGACAGATGTGAAAATTACCGACCTATCAGTTTAATAAGTCACAGCTGCAAAATACTAACGCGAATTCTTTACAGACGAATGGAAAAACTGGTAGAAACGGACCTCGGGGAAGATCAGTTTGGATTCCGTAGAAATGTTGGAACACGTGAGGCAATACTAACCTTACGACTTATCTTAGAAGAAAGATTAAGAAAAGGCAAACCTACGTTTCTAGCGTTTGTAGACTTAGAGAAAGCTTTTGACAATGTTAACTGGAATACTCTCTTTCAAATTCTGAAGGTGGCAGGTATAAAATACAGGGAGCGAAAGGCTATTTACAATTTGTACAGAAATCAGATGGCAGTTATAAGAGTCGAGGGGCATGAAAGGGAAGCAGTGGTTGGGAAAGGAGTGAGACAGGGTTGTAGCCTCTCCCCGATGTTATTCAATCTGTATATTGAGCAAGCAGTAAAGGAAACAAAAGAAAAATTTGGAGTAGGTATTAAAATCCATGGAGAAGAAATAAAAACTTTGAGGTTCGCCGATGACATTGTAATTCTGTCAGAGACAGCAAAGGACTTGGAAGAGCAGTTGAACGGAATGGACAGTGTCTTGAAAGGAGGATATAAGATGAACATCAACAAAAGCAAAACGAGGATAATGGAATGTAGTCAAATTAAATCGGGTGATGCTGAGGGAATTAGATTAGGAAATGAGACACTTAAAGTAGTAAAGGAGTTTTGCTATTTAGGGAGTAAAATAACTGATGATGGTCGAAGTAGAGAGGATATAAAATGTAGACTGGCAATGGCAAGGAAATCGTTTCTGAAGAAGAGAAATTTGTTAACATAGAATATAGATTTAAGTGTCAGGAAGTCGTTTCTGAAAGTATTTGTATGGAATGTAGCCATGTATGGAAGTGAAACATGGACGATAACTAGTTTGGACAAGAAGAGAATAGAAGCTTTCGAAATGTGGTGCTACAGAAGAATGCTGAAGATAAGGTGGGTAGATCACGTAACTAATGAGGAGGTATTGAATAGGATTGGGGAGAAGAGAAGTTTGTGGCACAGTTTGACTAGAAGAAGGGATCGGTTGGTAGGACATGTTCTGAGGCATCAAGGGCTCACAAATTTAGCATTGGAGGGCAGCATGGAGGGTAAAAATCGTAGAGGGAGACCAAGAGATGAATACACTAAGCAGATTCAGAAGGATGTAGGTTGCAGTAGGTACTGGGAGATGAAGAAGCTTGCACAGGATAGAGTAGCATGGAGAGCTGCATCAAACCAGTCTCACGACTGAAGACCACAACAACAACAAACATTTACGGTGGCTCAAATACTTTCGCCTTCAGTACTTTATATTTGTGGTTGCGTAAGGGTTCTACCGTACCTACTGTGGTGAGTTGTGGTGTACTGTCGCGTATCATGTCCAACTTCTGAAATAAGGTTCGTGCCTTCTCCTTGACTTGTCTGAGAGGTAAGATTCACTTATGGCTCGATGAATATCATGATTCCGGATCCACCATTGGGCTCCAGTGATCCATCATAGGCATCTGCTTTGTATAACCTGTAACTTCTTGTAGTTAGTGGCACACGTAGTACCCCAAGAGGTCAATCCATACAAAATAGATGGTTCGACTGTAGCGTAGTACAACTGGAGTTTCGTGCGTTGGCTGAGGTAAGAGCTCTTCAGAAATGGGAGGAGAGCTCCCAGCATTTTGAGGCCAGTCGTCTTCTTTCTACAATGCTTTACATCAGTTTACAGCTTGAACATTTAACTACTTTTCGACATAATCACCATTCCTATCGATGCATTTTTGTAGACGCTGTGGCAGGTTTTGTATGCCCATGTCATACCAGCTCGCCGCCATGCTGTTCAGAATGTTATGAACCTCTTCTTTCACCTCGTGGTCGGAGCTGAATCGCTGGGACCAGAATTAAGGCTGACAGGTACTGTGAGACTTTAAAAAAACTCAAGCGGGCAATTCAGAACGAAGGAAGAGGAAAGTTGAGCAAGGGCATACACATTCTCCATGACTACACTCGCCCACACATCGCTCGGCAAACCGTTGCTCACCTGGCACAGTTTTAGTGGAACATAATCACCCATCCACCCTACAGTCTTGACTTGCTCCCAGTGACTATCACCTGTTCCGTAGGTTAAAAGAACATTTGGCCGGAAAGCAATTCAGTTCAGACGACGAGGTGAAAGAAGACGCTCATAACTTTCTGAACTGCATGGCGGCAAGCTGGTATGACATGAGCATACAAAGCCTGCCACAGTGTCTACAAAAATGCAATGATCGAAATGGTGAATATGTCGAAAAATAGCTGAATGTTCAAGCTGTAAACTGATGTAAACCACTGTAGAAATAAACAGTTCTACGAAGGATTACCTTCGTATTATGGAGGATCTTTGTCTTCTTCTGCACTTTTCGTCTTCGACCAAATGTTACGGTTCCTGTGTTCTTTATGGTCTGCCAGAATCTCTTTGCCCTTTAGGTTTTTCTAGAAGTAAAAAACAAAAAATAAATCACATTGGACTATACAGTCTTTCGGATATCATTTATGTCAGGCTAACGTACAAAGAAATCCTTATTTTCCAAAGGAATCTGTAATTTTCTCCAGACGTGAATCCACCTCATAACAGTGCTTTGTTCTGGATGCTAATTTTCTGTGGCCAAGCCAAGCTCTCTCTCATACTCTTTCTGTATTTGGCCTGTAATGGAATTCCTATTCAACAAGGAGCGTCTGTTACGCATCGGTGCTCTGGCCGAATGGCTGCAGCGTTTAAGATTGGCTCTGGTTGATGGTGAGTGTTCGTTACAAACATTGTTGGTAAGGAGCTGAAACAAAAAGAGAATAGAAGCTTTTCAAATGTGATGTTACGGAAGATTACTGGAGATTAGATGAGTAGGAAGGATAACTGATGAAAATGTATGGAAGCGATTGGGTAGAAAAAAAACTGACAGCACAGCTTGAATAAAAGGACTTTTGATATGACACATGCTGAGACATCAAGAAATATTATTAGGGTAGGTGGAGAGGGCGGGGGTGAGGGGATTGTAGTACCAGAGCTGTTTTACTTTAATACGCAGGTTCAAACTGGTGTAGGTTGCTGCGGTTACGCAGGGATAAACAGGCTTTTATAGGATAAACTGACACGGAGCCCCGCATCAAATCAGTCCTAGGACTGAAGACAGCAATTGTAACAATGAGGTGCGCCATAATGTGAGGTTTCTGAAAGTCTGAGGGCACAAACAGTTACCCATTTCTCAGTTTTAAATGCACGGCTTGCAGTACAGACCGGTCGAAATAAAACTGAGTAGGAAAACATTTCATTCCCATTCACATAGGCAACCCAACTTATGTACTCTGTAGCTATGGCGAACGACGTAATTTGGGTTGCCTTTTTTCAGGTGCATGAACTGGGCCAGTTTTATTTTGCACAGTCTGTATAATATATATCCTACACAAAACACCGGTTAGTTTTATTAAGAAGCTTGTTTAGCAAGACAAATAAGGTGTGAATTACTGGGCAGAAAGGAATACACGACTGCATTGGCTGATGCACTAGTTACGGTACTGAAAAAAGGAAATCACGGTTAAAACTACAACTCTGCGAATCAGAGCTACCCACCTTACTGTGAATACCTGACCGTTCATTAAATTTAGTCTCCTGGCGCTTTCCACAGATACAGAGAGGCAGTGATGAAGTTTTCACGTAATTTATAGCTAATTCATCTCCACATTTCTCATTAAAATACTAGATCCACTTGTGACATGTATGCCACTCTACAGATCTGTGTAAATTATCCATACGCAGCTGCCTGAAACACAGATGCAGTGTTAGGGATCCCCAGCTGACTTAGTGGCCTTCTGGAAATATTTTTGGGATCCGTGAACTGCGCGGCTAAAGTCAGTATTCTAGCAAAAGTAAAATCTGCAGTTTTCCTCTATAACGAAAAACTTTGCACGATAAGTAGCGGAGACGCTACAGCCTTAGACAACATTAGATAAGGTGACAACTGATTGAACATTTTAAATATTCTTGATGTTAAGTTATACAGATTATGTGCACTAAGGGCTGTATGGGACTATCGGGAAGTAAAATGAAAGTGCAGTTGTAGTAATAAAAATAAAAGTAACCTCAAAGCCAGGATCAGTTCGATCAGTAAGTTCAGTTGGAACTCAATTGTGTAGACAAGTTATACGAGGGCTATTCGGAAAGTAAGGAACGATAGGTCGGGAAATCAAAACTGTTTTATTTGCAACAGTTAGCTACAACTTCCAGCTACACTCCTGGAAATTGAAATAAGAACACCGTGAATTCATTGTCCGAGGAAGGGGAAACTTTATTGACACATTCCTGGGGTCAGATACATCACATGATCACACTGATAGAACCACAGGCACATAGACACAGGCAACAGAGCATGCACAATGTCGGCACTAGTACAGTGTATATCCACCTTTCGCAGCAATGCAGGCTGCTATTCTCCCATGGAGACGATCGTAGAGATGCTGGATGTAGTCCTGTGGAACGGCTTGCCATGCCATTTCCACCTGGCGCCTCAGTTGGACCAGCGTTCGTGCTGGACGTGCAGACCGCGTGAGACGACGCTTCATCCAGTCCCAAACATGCTCAATGGGGGACAGATCCGGAGATCTTGCTGGCCAGGGTAGTTGACTTACACCTTCTAGAGCACGTTGGGTGGCACGGGATACATGCGGACGTGCATTGTCCTGTTGGAACAGCAAGTTCCCTTGCCGGTCTAGGAATGGTAGAACGATGGGTTCGATGACGGTTTGGATGTACCGTGCACTATTCAGTGTCCCCTCGACGATCACCAGTGGTGTACGGCCAGTGTAGGAGATCGCTCCCCACACCATGATGCCGGGTGTTGGCCCTGTGTGCCTCGGTCGTATGCAGTCCTGATTGTTGCGCTCACCTGCACGGCGCCAAACACGCATACGACCACCATTGGCACCAAGGCAGAAGCGACTCTCATCGCTGAAGACGTCACGTCTCCATTCGTCCCTCCATGCACGCCTGTCGCGACACCACTGGAGGCGGGCTGCACGATGTTGGGGCGTGAGCGGAAGACGGCCTAACGGTGTGCGGGACCGTAGCCCAGCTTCATGCAGACGGTTGCGAATGGTCCTCGCCGATACCCCAGGAGCAACAGTGTCCCTAATTTGCTGGGAAGTGGCGGTGCGGTCCCCTACGGCACTGCGTAGGATCCTACGGTCTTGGCGTGCATCCGTGCGTCGCTGCGGTCCGGTCCCAGGTCGACGGGCACGTGCACCTTCCGCCGACCACTGGCGACAACATCGATGTACTGTGGAGACCTCACGCCCCACGTGTTGAGCAATTCGGCGGTACGTCCACCCGGCCTCCCGCATGCCCACTATACGCCCTCGCTCAAAGTCCGTCAACTGCACATACGGTTCACGTCCACGCTGTCGCGGCATGCTACGAGTGTTAAAGACTGCGATGGAGCTCCGTATGCCACGGCAAACTGGCTGACACTGACGGCGGCGGTGCACAAATGCTGCGCAGCCTTCGCCATTCGACGGCCAACACCGCGGTTCCTGGTGTGTCCGCTGTGCCATGCGTGTGATCATTGCTTGTACAGCCCTCTCGCAGTGTCCGGAGCAAGTATGGTGGGTCTGACACACCAGTGTCAATGTGTTCTTTTTTCCATTTCCAGGAGTGTACTTATCCCCATAGTCGCCGATCCGACTAAGACGTTTGTCGCAGCGTTGTACCAACTTTCCAATATCCTTGATACAGAAGACAGCCGCCAGTGCTTTCCACCAATTCTCTACGCTGGCCTGCAGCCCGCTGTCTGTGCCAAAATGTTGTCTTCATAGCCAGTGGTTTATGTGAGCAGAGATGAAACTTAGAGAGAGACAATTACGGGCTGTATTGTGGGTAATCAGACATTTCCAATTGAAAACGATGCAGGAGCATCTTCATTGCTCCTGCAGAATGCGGCTGAGAACTGTACTGAATAAGAAAACGCACGACAGTTATTTAATGTTGGTTGCATATCTTCAGGCGAAACTTCTCACCAGGCTCTCGTACTTGGCGGGAGACACTATTGTTCTAGGTATCTTTATGTGCTCCCTGCGTGCTCAGAACTAAAAAGAACGACGTAATGCGATCGACGGACATGCTAGAGACACTGCCCAACACACCTGTGCTAAACTTCATCGGATTTTCACTGTGGTTTCCATTTCGCGAGAGATCGTTCCTTACTTTCCGAATAACCCTCGTAGTTCGGGATCTGCTGTTGGTACTCGTGAACGAAACGATCGTAAAAAGAGAGCAGATTACTTTAATAAAGTTAATACAATTTTATTCACCAGGAATGAAACGTGTACGCCGTCTCCAAATACAATAATATAACATGCTCAGCGAAATTTGTAATTTCTGGGTTTGCATGCTGATCATAACTTGAATCGGAAATCACAGATTATTAAGCTTACCAAATGAATTCAGTGAATGAACTTTGCATGGTGTTGCTAACGAGAGTTTCAGAAGGTTGACTTCCTGTGGGAACACGCATTCATTAATGTCATATACAATAATTTACTTGGTAAATTTCATACCTAGACATAAAGCATTCGCTGCACAGAAATTTACTGTAAAGATAATATCTGGCTTATAAGCGCGAACATCATGTAGCGGACTGTTTGAAGTTCTTGGTATATTTGCAACAAGCTGACAAAATATTTGCTTTTGTTGAGATTATCAGTTTATAATTAAAAAATAAATATTTGCAGCAGGTATGAATATGATACTAGGTACAAAACTGCCCTTCACCATCTCCCTTTTATCTGATATGAGAAGAAATAAAACAATCAGACATGAACTAGGACTTGACACTGAAATAGAGAGAGAAAGCAATATAGAAATAAATGGAGATCGATAAGCAGCCCAAGAAAGAGATGGCGAGATCCAAAAGAAACTAATCACAGCCAGTAGAGTTAATAAACAAGAGGGCGTAACAGGCAAATACCTCACAATTGAAGAAAGAAGAAAAGATACTGGCACATAATGAAATCATTTTTAAACAAATTATTTCTGATCTACACGATATATAAATATCTGAACAAAAATAATCTCTGTGTGGGTGGAATACATTCATTAAATTGTATTTTATATTAAGATTGAAGTAAAAATACAATTATTAAAGTCGTTAACGTGGAGCCATCGATTCATTGAGAAAATATTTGACACGTTTCATATTATAGTGAGTTGCTACGGATATGATTCTCGGAACATATAACTAACTAAACCAAACTGTGTTTCTGACGAGGGCGTCACACATTCTCCCAAGTTCTTCTTGAGACTAGAGCTAATTTAATGTCTTTAAGAACCCCTCTGCGGACCCCGTGTGAGACATCCTCTCCGTCTACAGAATGTTGAGTTCAGTTTCGTTTCACATGGTACCAAAGTCAAGCGTCACCAGTTGCTAGTCACAATGTGGATCTATATCTACATACATATCTTGCAAGCCACCGTAAGGTGCATGGTGGATGGTAACTTGCACCACTGATAGTCATTTCTTTTCCATTCGAAAACAGAGCGAGGGGAAAAGGACTGTCATATGCCTCCATACGACCCCAAGTTTTTTTTAATCTTATCTTCAGGTAATTACGTGAAATGTACGTTAGCGGCAGTAGAATCTTTCTGTGCTCAGCTTCAAATGCTGGTTGTTGTGTTGGCAGAAGAACCAACGCCGTGTTACTAGAGGAGGCCGAAAGACACGCGTTTTAGCTCACGCAGGCTGGCGTGAGGAGGGAAGAACTATACTGACGTGAGGTCTGGAACATGACAAGGAATTAGAATTCAGAAAGCAGACGTAATTAGTTTGATACTTAGCTTTAATCCATTAATGATGAACGTCGCTCTTGACGGTACATGAGTCACAATATTATCAGTTCAGAATACATTCTTGAAGAATATGGCACCTGCTAGGTCGCAGAAAATGACGTAGCTGAAGGCTATGCTAAACTGTCGTCTCTGCAAATGAGAGTGTATGTAGACAGTGAACCATCGCTAGCAAAGTCGGCTGTACAACTGGGGCGAGTGCTAGGGAGTCTCTCTAGACTAGACCTGCCGTGTGGCGGCGCTCGGTCTGCAATCACTGGTAGTGGCAACACGCGGGTCCGACGCATACTAACGGACCGCGGCCGATTTAAAGGCTACCACCTAGCAAGTGTGGTGTTTGGCGGTGACACCACACTGGTTATCTAAATTTTCTCAATAGTGCTCAGTGAAAAGCATTTCGTCTTCTCTCCAGGAATTCCCAGTTGAGTTCACGGAGCATCTCCGTAATATTGACCAGTTGACTGAACCTACTTGAAACTAGTGGTAACAAGTCTAGCAGGTTGTCACTGAGCTGCTTCAGTATCTTCCTTTAATCAGACCTGGTGAAGACACCAAACACTCGAGCAGTACTCGAGAATGAGTCACACTAGTGTTCTATACGCAGTCTCCTTTACAAATGACAAAAAAACCGCCGTCTGAACAAGTGTGGAAGGACCAACGGTCAACGGTACCGACCGGCCGCCGTGTCATCCTCACCCCTTAGTCGTTACAAGATACGGATAGGCATGTGCTCAGCACACCGCTCTCCCAGCCATTGTCAGTTTTCGTGACCAATACAAGTGAGCCATACTTTCCTAAAATTCGCCCAGTGAACCTAAGTCGGCAATTCGCCTTCCCTACTAGCAGCCTTACATGTCGTTTCATTTCATATCGCAACGTTACGCCTAGATATTTAATCGACTTGGCCGTGTCAAGTAATACACTGCTATTGCCGTATTAGAATATTATGGGAATGTTCCTTCTACCCACTTGAGTTCAACTTACGTTTCTCTACATTGAGAGCAAGCTGCCATTCATCACTCCAGCTAGAAATGTTGTATCCTCCTACAGTCACTCAACGACGAGACCTGTCTGTACAGGTCAGCGTCATCAGTAAACAGCTGCAGCTTGTTGCTCACCCTGTCTGTCAGATCATTTACGTATATAGATAATTAGAGCGGCCCTAGCGCACTTCCCTGAGGCACTCCTGACGATACCATCGTCTCTGATGAACTCTCGCCGTCGAGAACGACGTCCTACGTCCTACGTTCTAACTCTCCAAGCCACCAAAATATCTGCGTACCTATTTCGTATACTCGTACCTTCGTCAACAGTCTGCAGTGGGGCACCGTACCCGTTTCAGTGGTCATATTTCTAATGTAGTTACCTGCTTTGAAATGGCGTGAGAGTAAGGCATTCAGCGTGAAACCGTGGAGGAGATAGGTGACCTCCAATTGTATTCAGGGCTCCATTAAACAATGGAACTGGTGTCCCGTTACTCACGCGTCGTGCAGTGCGGTCAGGTGCTTCCTGTGCCATGACATCGCGCTGGACCGACGGCGGCGCCGTCAACAGAAAGCCCGGCTGTCCTCATTACGCGCTACACTGCGCCGCACTTTGGGCGCGGGCAGAACGCCGCGTCCGCTATCGCCGGAAGCCGAGGCTTTGCGCTGTCGTATCCTGGGATTAAAGCAGCCGTCCCCACTGTGCGGCTACCCTGATTATTACGTGTCACGCGATATCACCGTAACGCCAGCAGCAGGGGACGAAACGTGGAGGCATAGCGCGAGTGCATGAGGGATAACGCACCTGGCTCCGGCGTCGCAGTGTGAAACAGGTTTCCTGTGAGTTGTAACATTTGTTTATTTTGAACGTATCATACCTGGCAGTATTACACACTCCAAAGCCTACGTTAAATCTGTTTCCCCATATTTCCACTCAATAATGTCTTCTATGTCAATAACATCCACTCAATAATGTCTCTGTCAGAGACAGCAAAGGACTTGGAAGAGCAGTTGAACGGAATGGACATTATCTTGAAAGGAGGATATAAGATGAACATCAACAAAAGCAAAACAAGAATAATGTAATGTAACAGAATTAAATCAGGTGATGTTGGGGGAATTCGATTAGGAAACGACGTACTTAAAGTAGTAGATGATGTAAGATGGCAAGAACTATGCCCCTTACATGAAGTCATTAAGGATCACCTAACTCACGTTGAGCAAACAGTAGAACTGAACAAATTGACTGACAAGGCGCAATGCATCATGTATAATATGGACATATTGGAACAATTAATGTCAGGTGATGGTTTTAAAGTAATTCACATGAGATGAAAACTTTGTGGAAATGAGTCGATTTACTGGACGCTAGTTTACCCCAGGGAAGCATTTAGAGTGACTGTGGCCGGCTGGGGAACAGCAAAGGGAAGCGACAATAGGCAGCTTAGGGCGGCTCAAGCTCTGAGAAAGCGGTAACGCGGCGCGGCCTCCAACTGCCTTAAGATGCGTGACAGTGAGTGGGTGGTTGACCCCAACTCATGCTGGTGTACTGGGAAACAGACGGAAAACTTGTACACCTGTTGATAAATGTCCGTCGTCTCGTTTTCAGGGAAACATGCGAGAAAGCTGCGCAAAGCTATGGTGGAGCAGTCAACAGAGGTCAAGATCTGCGTGTTCGTGACTATAGCAACTTCACGTTGAATTCACGGTCCGCAGAGTCTGAAGTAAATCAGGTGAAGAGCGAGGAATGAAATACGGCGGCCTCCGATGGGAACGTAGGACCAAGGAATTTGAAGTACTCTCCTGGGAGTCAGAATTCCGGAAAACTTGGTGTCTGTGCAGACACTAACATTGACGGGTGGCCTGGGAGGACCAGGAGCTATAGCAGAAGTTGAGAGGAAGGGAAATTTTGTGGGAATTTGTTCACTTCCCAGAGCAGGCATTGGTTGGGGCTGGGAAGCGACACATAATTAACCTGACTTGCGCTGCAATTGGTGTTAGTGATTTTGCTGGGGGGGGGGGGGGGGAACCAAGGCGAAGAGCGGACAGGGAGAAGTCCCCGTAGAGGTCTTCCATTCCCAGGTTGTCTAGAGTGCAGACGTGGCGTTCTTTACTCAGCTTGCCTGAGAAAGAGTGAGCATCTCTGCAGTTTAGGACTTAGCAAATGGAACGATTGAGCTTGGAGATAGAAAGTTTTGGTTCAGGTATGTACTGAGCAAGATAGCTAGGAGTGAATAGCCGAGCGCAGCCTTGCAGCACCACGAGGTGGGCCGACGTCCACACAACAACACAGCTCCGCCACGCTGTATTTGGTGATATTGCGCCCTACTGATTAATTTGTTGGATCATGTCTGCAAAGTTTCCACGAGGGTTTCATGGGCTGTGTATTGTAGAATTCTTCTCGCACTTCGCATTACGCCTGGGTCAGTCGATAGGAATTACTTTTGAGTTATCGAGCTTTACTCCACGCAAACGCAATTTATTACCACTGCCTGATAGGAGAGTCTTGTAATGTGATGATTGAATGTCGGGAGTTAAAATAAATTTGTGCTAATCGACTGCATCTGTTTTCAATCAAGTAGCTGAAATCTCAAGTCACTTTCTTAATTAATTTTATGTTCAACATTTGTATCTGGTGTTCAATAGCTGAATATAACATCAATGTGCAACCCTTTTTAATTAAAAGTGATTAATTCTGAATAAATTAATGTCAACACTGCCACCACAGTTCAGTCAGGAGTCACAGGGCCATATTACTTTTTTGCGTTATCCGATATTGCGGCAGTTTTGCACTCTCTGTTGATCTGTTAGTCAATTAGTTGGGGGTGAACACACGCCAAAACCAGATAAGTGAAGGGTGGGGTGTTACAATGAATTTTGTTATTTTGGCAGGAAAATAGCTGATCATGGCCGAAGTAGACAGGATATAAAATGTAGACTGACAATGGCAAGAAAAGCATTTCTGAAGAAGAGAGATTTGTTAACATCGAATATAGATTTCAGTGTTACGAAATCTTTTCTGAAATTATTTGTCAAGAGTGTAGCCATGTATGAAAGTGAAACATGTATGATGAACAGTTTAGACACAAAGAGAATAACAGCTTCTGAAATGTGGTGGTACAAAACAACTTTGAAGATTAGACGATTGCCTAACTAATGAAGAGTTGCTAAATAGAATAGAGGGAGACCAAGAGATCAATACAGTAAGCAGATTCGGAAGGATGTATGTTGCAGTAGTTGTTCGGAGGTGAAGCGGCTCGCGTAGGATAGGGTAGCGTGGAGAGTTGCATCAAACTAGTCTTACGGAATAGCTTTCTGGGGTAACTCATCACTTAGAAAGAACGCACTGATTACACAAAAGCGAGCAGTAAGAATAATATATGGTGTTTGACAACGGACGTCATGTAGGTACGTCTTCAATGAGCAAGGCATTTTAACTGCGCCTATACAATATATACATTCGCTGATTAAATTCTTCATAAATATTCCATCTAAATGTGAGAGAAACAGTGATATATCTACGTACAACACTTCAGCGAAAACTAATCTTTATTACCCATTATGAAAGCGATGTCAATGGATCCGCAAGCGGCTCAATATTCAGCAAAAAAATTATTTATCATTTGCCTAGTAACACAAAATATCTGACAGGTAACGAAACAGGTTTTAAATCTAATATAAAATCCTTTCTCCGGAAAACCTCCTTCTATTCCATTGACGAATTTCTACTTCAAACTGGTAGCAGAAATAAAAAGAAAACGTTAACCTTAATTATGTATACATATTCATAACTGACTGGTTCCACATCATTTCGGTAAAAGAATCATTAAATGATCTGTGAGACATCTAGCTAACTGTCTCTGTATATCAAATACGCTGACAGTCTTCATCACAATAATCAATTTTTATTTATCACAATGCCTACTTAGAATTTTCAAAGATGAGTACAATAGTAGCATAGTCATAAAACCAAATAACAAAATTAAAAGGCAAACAACAGTAAACAAGAGCCACAAACAACAACACACCTTTATACAGGGCAAACACGCACTCTCATGACAATAACGACAACACAGAGTAATCAGGAAAATACGATGGAAGACAAAATGGTTCAAATGGCTCTGAGCACTATGGGACTCAACTGCTGAGGTCATTAGTCCCCTAGAACTTAGAACTAGTTAAACCTAACTAACCTAAGGACATCACAAACATCCATGCCCGAGGCAGGATTCGAACCTGCGACCGTAGCATGGAAGACACAACACGATACTCAGTGACGTTCAAACACGAACTCACTCATAAAATTTCCGCCGTTTTCAAAAGATAAAGTCATGAACACAGCAGATACAACAGTCCGGGAATACAGGGAATTGGCAAAAATATGGGAACACCGAAAACACATTTCCATGCATAATACGGTGCAGGAAACCCACTGGAATTCAAAATAGTTTCCAGTTGTCTCGGAATGTTTGTATACCGGTCCTGTATGGTTTACAAGGATGTCTCATACCATTCTTCATGCAGAATAGTAGCAAGTTCAGGTAAGGGTGATGGAAGTGTATAGCAACCAACCACCCGTCATTCCAAAGTAGGCAACAAAGTCTCAATAATATTGTGATCTGGCGACTGTGGTGCCCAGACCAGTTGCGAAAATTCATCCTCGTGCTAACAAAACCAGTCCTGGACGATGCGATCTATAAAAGGGGCCTCGTCGTCTTGAAAGACAGCATCACCATTGGGGAATAAGCATGGTACCATGCGATGGATCTGATCAGCCAAAATTGTCACATAAACCTTGGCAGTACTCCGACTTTTCAGAGTAACTATAGGGTCCATGGAATGCCACGATATGGCTGCCCCAATCATCACCGAACCCGCACTATGCTTCACTCTTCAGGCAGTTGGAAACACTCTAAGGCAAGGCACATTCTCCCTTTAGCTCCATAGTCTCGGTATTATGGCTTCGGTACCACGTTTTTTTGTTATGGGCATTTGTTTCTCTGGTGACTGGTTTGGAATTCGAGCGGATAATGTTTTTCCGCTTTCCCAATGTGCTGTATAAATCTTCGATAGGTAGTCCAATTGGAACACCAAATATTTTAAATACCTTGATTACGCAACTTCCCATCATAAGAGCACGAACAATTTGCCCACGTTCAAATTCACTTGGCTCTGACACAACGCATACATTTACACGGAACACTGTTCTGGACGCGACTGACACTTGCATCATATTGAGGCCATTGTACAGCTGCTGTTCGTGGTCAAATACAACATCACAACCTGCAGGCTTGGCTGTCATCTGCGTTTGTGTTCCTCGCTGGCGTTCCACATTTTTGTTCAATCGCTGTACATTCCAAAAGTGACATGAGGCAACGCTTATACCAGAAAGCAGGTATACATCATAAACTGCGTTGTTTTGAAAATCAGCTTTATGCAAACACAATTAGTTTATTTTTATATTTCCCCAGACATGTTTCGACGCCAATTTGTCATCTTCTGTGGGTTAAATTCTTTATTTCTTAAAATTACATCGCTAATTGAACTGTATTATTGTACAGCGATTTTAGTGCTGGTTTTCGTCGCTTTTTTGACAGCATGTCATCTGCAAAATTTTCCGTCCTGTTTCTTGTCCCTGGTTGGTGTCTCAATCAACTACTATTTAGTGCATTGCTTTCACTCAGTTTTTCATAAATTTCCGCTCACTACCTCACCTCACATGCACTTACACAAAGTGTGGCGAAATGAGATCTGAGCAGACACTTCTGACAATACACTCAGTGAGATGTGTCATGAGTGTATTGTTACGTCTGTCCACACCATAACACCCAGACCATCAAAACAGTCATGTTCGACAATGTTCCTGGGTGCATTACGTATTCCCAGCTCTCTCTATATGAGATGACGTCCAGCATTGTCGAAGCTATTAAGAGCCGTGTCTCGCCTTTTGCAATGTCCAGGGCACCATCATGAATCGCGGTGACTTCAGTCTTATTATCATCTGCGAATCAAATTGTAATTTCTGTTCGTCTTATTGCTTGTTTCTTTCAGTTACCTTCTGTACGACGCTGTATTAGTTCTTTCTACGTACGGTCCGAGTTTCATCTAGCTGTGTTAGTTTACAGTAACGAATTACTTTCATCCTTAAGTTTTGCACATCAGTGTGCATCTATACTGATGGCTATAAAACTAGTGACTCTTTCGAAAGTGCTTACTGTACACCGTGTTTGCAAAAGTCTGGGGTATTCCGATTCCCAGCAGAGATAAGTACAATGACAGTGGAACTGATTGCTGTACTAGGAATATTACGTGTCTGCTCGCGGATGGCAGTATCTTTATATTTCGTACTCACTGACTCATTATTTGCTCTTACTTACTTAAACTTTTCAGCACCTTTTTGATTGAAAACGGAATTATATACGTGTTACCGAAGGGTTTGAATCGATGCGTGAAGACGAGCATACCGTTAATTTCGCTTGGGTGAAATCACACTAAGGGATCACTTCTAACGAAGCTATCGGCCGCGTACCCAAAGAAACTGCTGTGAAAGGGCACACAGCATGGACTGCAATCCCAAGCGCTAAATATTGATATGTGCTGCACAGAGGTATGATACGAGCACTGACAACGGAAACTAGGCTAAAGAACAAGACATAAAGAGAAGAAGTACGCGATAATAATTCACCTGTAGGTCCTCTATTCCACGATATCCCGTACATATTCGATGTCCATGCACCTCGCTTCTCTAATAGTCAGACACAGATTTAACCACAGATGTTTCCGTTAACATCTTCACAGGTGGTGCCTCACAGACACCTTTCTGCTCTTGTGTAGATGGAAAGATCACCTTTCCTTTCAATTCCCTAGACTACAAATATCACAAACCTTTTACAAGAACTTGTGTAGTTTGACAACCCGTTGCCAATTTGACAGTTTTATTAACAGTACAGACTTTCCAGCTCGGTGTACAATTCGCTGTTGCTGCAGGTATCCGTAACTTAGACTAGCACATCAACCACGATGAACTGTACAAGAGAGTTCTACACTCCTGGAAATGGAAAAAAGAACACATTGACACAGGTGTGTCAGACCCACCATACTTGCTCCGGACACTGCGAGAGGGCTGTACGAGCAATGATCACACGCACGGCACAGCGGACACACCAGGAACCGCGGTGTTGGCCGTCGAATGGCGCTAGCTGCGCAGCATTTGTGCACCGCCGCCGTCAGTGTCAGCCAGTTTGCCGTGGCATACGGAGCTCCATCGCAGTCTTTAACACTCGTAGCACGCCGCGACAGCGTGGACGTGAACCGTATGTGCAGTTGACGGACTTTGAGCGAGGGCGTATAGTGGGCATGCGGGGGGCCGGGTGGACGTACCGCCGAATTGCTCAACACGTGGGGCGTGAGGTCTCCACAGTACATCGATGTTGTCGCCAGTGGTCGGCGGAAGGTTCACGTGCCCGTCGACCTGGGACCGGACTGCAGCGACGCACGGATGCACGCCAAGACCGTAGGATCCTAAGCAGTGCCGTAGGGGACCGCACCGCCACTTCCCAGCAAATTAGGGACACTGTTGCTCCTGGGGTATCGGCGAGGACCATTCGCAACCGTCTCCATGAAGCTGGGCTACGGTCCCGCACACCGTTAGGCCGTCTTCCGCTCACGCCCCAACATCGTGCAGCCCGCCTCCAGTGGTGTCGCGACAGGCGTGAATGGAGGGACGAATGGAGACGTGTCGTCTTCAGCGATGAGAGTCGCTTCTGCCTTGGTGCCAATGATGGTCGTATGCGTGTTTGGCGCCGTGCAGGTGAGCGCCACAATCAGGACTGCATACGACCGAGGCACACAGGGCCAACATCCGGCATCATGGTGTGGGGAGCGATGTCCTACACTGGCCGTACACCACTGGTGATCGTCGAGGGGACACTGAATAGTGCACGGTACATCCAAACCGTCATCGAACCCATCGTTCTACCATTCCTAGACCGGCAAGGGAACTTGCTGTTCCAACAGGACAATGCACGTCCGCATGTATCCCGTGCCACCCAACGTGCTCTAGAAGGTGTAAGTCAACTACCCTGGCCAGCAAGATCTCCGGATCTGTCCCCCATTGAGCATGTTTGGGACTGGATGAAGCGTCGTCTCACGCGGTCTGCACGTCCAGCACGAACGCTGGTCCAACTGAGGCGCCAGGTGGAAATGGCATGGCAAGCCGTTCCACAGGACTACATCCAGCATCTCTACGATCGTCTCCATGGGAGAATAGCAGCCTGCATTGCTGCGAAAGATGGATATACACTGTACTAGTGCCGACATTGTGCATGCTCTGTTGCCTGTGTCTATGTGCCTGTGGTTCTGTCAGTGTGATCATGTGATGTATCTGACCCCAGGAATGTGTCAATAAAGTTTCCCCTTCCTGGGACAATGAATTCACGGTGTTCTTATTTCAATTTCCAGGAGTGTATAACAACTGCATTTGCAAATGATTATAATTCATTCGTCCACCTAGAACTATATATGCTCTACTAAGTGTGAGCGTCCGCAGCGCGTGGTCTGGTGGCTAGCGTTGCTGTCTCTGGATCACAGGGTCCCGGGTTCGATTCCTGGCCGGGTTGGGGATTTTTCTATGCCCAGGGACTGGGTGTTTGCGTTGACTTCATCATTTCATCATCATCATCATCATCATTCGTGACCGTAGCTAATTTGGATTGTGTAAAAACTGGACTATGAAAAAATTGTGACTTCGTACGGGCGCTGATGACCGCGCAGTTGAGCGCCCCTCAAACCAAACATCGTCAGCATCACTACAACGTGTGTGTGTGTGTGTGTGTGTGTGTGTGTGTGTGTGTGTGTGTGCGTGTGTGTGTGTGTGCGTGCGAGCGTGCACTAACAAATAAACAAATCTTTTAACAGTTATGATCTGTCAATACCAGTATATTTTATGTACAAATAAGCTGGTTGTATTGTGTGTAAAATAAAAATAAACATAGTTGAAAAAATACATTTGATGTCGAAACAGGAGTAAGACACATTATAAGTGTTAAACCAGAAAGGATTGTAAATGCGATACTGATTGATCAGGAAAATAGAAAGACACAGGTTTCACGGATGAAGAAATTAAATTGCGATCTACGGGAGCGCGCATCCATTAAAGAACTTATAGGAAAAACAGAGAAGTTTAGAGCAAAAGTAACGACAGTAGACGATACAAGATGTGAAAGCAAATAGAACAGAAAGAGCAGGAACAAAAATGAGTCACAGAAAGAAGGGGTATTAACAGAAAGGAAAACAACTTAAGATTACATCAGATGTACTTTTTGTTGTTTACGCCCACAGCGAGGAGATCATCAATAATGTAGACCACGTCATAAGATAATCGACGGATCGATAGTATTTGGTAATTGTCGTCCATAAGCAGCTGAAACGTTCAGATAAATAAAGCACTAATAACAAAATCCAAAGAGAGCCTCGTGCTATGTAAAGTATGCCAGCGGCAAAACGCAAACAGCACCTTCATTGCAGATAGCGGTGGAAACGTTACTGGTGACAGCACCACTAAAGCAGAGTTACTAAACACGGTTTCCGAAATAGCTTCACGGAAGAGGACGAAATAAGTATTCCAGAATTCTAATCAAGGACGACTACCAACATGAGTATCTTAGACGTAGATATCGTCGTAGTAGCGAAGCAACTTAAATCACTTAATAAAAGCAAATCTTCTGGTCCAGACAGAATACCAATAAGGTTTCTTTCAAAGTGTGCTGATACAATAGCTCCATACTTAGCAATCATATACCCAACAGCTCACTCATCCAAAGACCCGTACCTAAAGAATGGAAAGTTGCATAGGTCACACCAATACTCAAGAAGGGAAATAGGAGTAATCCGCTGGATTATAGACCCATATCACTAATGTCGATATGCAGTAGGATTTTGGAACATATACTGTGTAAACTTGATGAATTACCTCGGAGAAAATGATGTATTGACCAACAGCCAACACGGACACAAAAGGTATCGTTCCACACAGAGCATCGTCTTAGTTGTGTGGCTGGATTCGTGATTTCCTGTGAGAAAGGTCAGAGTCTGTAGTAACTGACGGAAAGTCGTCGAGTGAAACAGAAATAATATCTGGCGTTCACGAGGAAGTGTTATATACCCTCTGCTATTCTGGATGTAAACGATTTAGAAGACAATGTGAGCAGCCGTCTTAGATTGTTTACATATAATGCCATTTACCGTATTGTAAAGTCGTTAGGTGACCAAAACCATTGTAGGATTACTTAAACAATATATATGTTTTGTGCAATGCAAGAGGTAGCAACTGATCAAATAATGAAAAGTGTGAAGTCATCCAGATGAGCATTGAAAAGGAATTCGCTAAGTTTTGGTTACACGATAAATCACACAAATCTGAATTCTGTTAACTGAACTAAATACTTAGGTATTACAATTGCGAGTAACTTAAATTGGAACGACCACGCAGATAATGTTGTTGGGAGAGCAAAACAAAGACCGCTATTTACTGGGAGAACACTTACAAAGTGAAACAGGTATACCATTGTAACTTCCTGCACTACGCTTATCCGTCCTCTTCTGGAGCAGTTCTACGCAATATGGAACCCGCATCAGCTAGGGCTGACGGTGGACACCGAAAAAGTTCAAAGCAGGGCAGCTCGTTTTGTATTATCGAGAAACAGGGGGGAGAGTGGTAAAGGCGTTTTTAGGTGTCGCAGGATCTTCTCAATAAATTTCAGTGACCAACAGTCTTCTCCGAATGCGAAAATATTTTGCTGGCGTCCACTTACGCAGGGAGGTATGGTTATCATATTAAAATAAGAGAAATCAGAGCTCGCAGGAAAAAAATTAAGTGTTAATTTTTCCCGCGTGCTGCTGAGTAGAGAAAGAAATTGAAAGTCGTTCGATGAAGTCTCTGAAAGGGACTTAACTGTGAAGTAGAGAGTAAAAGCGTAGATGTAAACGGCAGTAAAAATTCGCACGAAATCAGCGGAAGCGATTAGTCGTGAGTTCCGAAGTGCTACGAGTAGTCCAGCTGACACAATGACTGCGCGTCGCGAGTTAAAAATGGTACAATGGCCGAGCAACCGAGCATCTCCCCACAGGCCACACATTTCTGCAGTAAAATGCTAAGCAACGCTTCAGCTGATGTAAAGGAAGACGCAACCTGACCGTCGATTACCGGAAAGGAATGATCCGAAGTGATGAATCACGTTATCTTCTGTGGCAATCCGATGGATGAGTTTGTGTTTGGCGAATGCCAGGATAAAGTTACCTGCCATTATGGACAGTGAAGTGTGGAGGAGGTAGTGTTATCGATATGGGGGTGCTTTTCGTGGTGGGGTGTGTGGTTCCCGTTTGGTTGGTTGATTTGGTTCAAAATGGTTCAAATGGCTCTGAGCACTATGCGACTTAACTTCTGAGGTCATTAGTCTCCTAGAACTTAGAACTAATTAAGCCTAACTAACCTAAGGACAACACACACATCCATGCCCGAGGCAGGATTCGAACCTGCGACCGTAGCGGTCACGCGGTTCCAGACTGAAGCGCCTAGAACCGCACGGCCACATCGGCCGGCCTTAAGGTTGATTTGGGGGAGGGGACAAAACAGCGAGGTCATCGGGCCTATCGCATGGGGGAAGGAAGTCGGCCGTGCCCTTTCAAAGGAACCATCGCGGCATTTGCCAGAACCGATTTAGAGGAATTACGGAAAATCTAAATCAGGATGGCCGGACGTGGGTTTGAACAGCAGTCCTCCCTAATGCGAGTCCAGCGTGCTAACCACTACGCCCCTTTCTCGGTCATGCGGAAGGATATGAACATATTTACAGCAATGTTTACTGCGTACAGTCGGGGTGTCGAGGGTATTCCTTCCCGTGTACCACCCGCGAATGGAACAGGAAGGGAGCATGTGTTTTCTGGTACACTGTACAAGTTTGTACCTCCCACCACGGACCGTGTGGCGTATCGCCGAGTACAGATGTAGATGTAGCCTCATCAAGGACTGTTGATAGTTCCTTTTGTGTGGTAGTATTTTCACTAAAATTTGTTGTTTGGGAAAACGTGAATGACGTGTTCCTCAATACAGATGGCTAACTTCTGTCAATATTAACAGTTGTTTATTACAGCTCAGGAAAATTCACGTAAAAGCGTTTCACCAGTCGAGTAAAAAAAATATTAATTTTAAAATAATGTACGCGTATCTGCAGTTAATTGTTCTCACTATCGTCTTTCCTCTCTTTTTTCCTATGTCCGTACACAGTATCAGATATTTTATACACCCTGAATTTACCTCCTGTTTTTCAGAAAGTATATAAGTAAGGAAACTAGAGGCGGGAAGAGTGGGGGCAGTGGCGATCGGCGGCGTCAGCGCCCCAGTCACGTTCCGGGCCGTCGTCACTCGTGCCGGCCGGTCACTCGCCTCCTTGGAACAGTGCCGTCTGCTTGCGTCACGCTCTTTGATGTTAACTGAGGATCGTGAGTCACACAAGCGACAGCCCGGTGACGACGACTAACAAACGATGTTGCTTCTCAAGAGCGCTACGCTTATATTTAGTTGTACGGCTCACGTAGAGAGCCCGTACGCTCGCACTACCCTATCGTGGTTCGGAAATCCTTCTGTAACGATCCTTCATAGCTTGGCATTTCTTAGAAGCACAGAAGTTTTTCTTTTATAGTATAGGTCATATTTCACAGTTTTGCTCCCTTTTATATCTATATTTCAGGAAATGTCTTCCTTCTGTATTTTTTTTTTAAGGATGGTGTTTCTTTCACTAGCGATTCCTCTCTGTCAGATGATTCTTCATTTTCATTAAATGAACACTGAATGATTGCTATGTTAGTTTTTATACTCGTTTATTCTAGTAACATTTACCCGAGTACTCCTATTACAAGTTAGATATCTGCATGTTTATCTGGAACACGAGTAGCAAGCGCCAAGATAATGATTTCCGATCTCTGTTTTTCTCCCCTTTACTGACGTAGAGAAGAATACGTTGTACACTGAAGAGCCAAAGAAACTGGTACATCTGCGTAATATCGTGTAGGGACCCCGCGAGCACGTAGAAATGCCGCAACATGACATGGCATGGACTCAACTAATGTCTTAACTAGTGCTGTCCACAAATTCTTAAGAATACGCAGAGGTGGAGATCTCTTCTGAACTGCATGTAGCAAGGCATCCCATATATGCTCCATAACGTTCACGTGTGGGGAGTTTGGTGGCCAGCGGAAGTGTTTAAACTGAGAAGAGTGTTCCTGGACAGGCTCTATAGCAATTCTGAAAGTGTATGGTGTCGCATTGTCTTGCTGGAATTGCCCGAGTTCGTCGGAATGCACAAGGGACATGAATGGAAGTTGGTGATAAGACACGATGATTACGTACGTGTCACCTGACAGAAGAGTTTCTAGACGTATCAGGGGTCCCATATCACTCTAACTGATCACGCCCCACACTATTACCGAGCCTCCACCAACTTCAACAGTCCCCTGCTCACACACAGGGTCCATGGATTCTTGAGGTTGCCCCATACCCGTACAATCCATCCACTCGATCGATACAATTTGAAATGAGACTAGTCCGACCAGGCAACGTTTCCACTCATCAACAGTCCACTGTCGGTGTTGACAGGCTCAGTTTTGTGTCGTGCAGTCATCAAGGATACACGAGAGGGCCTTCTGCTCTGAAAGCCCATATCTAAGATGTTTCGTTGAGTAGTTCGCACGCTGTCACTTGTTGATAGCCCAGCACTGAAATCTGCAGCAGTGTGTGGATGGGTTGCACTTCTGTCACGTTGAACGGTTCTCTTCAGTCGTCGTTGGTCCCGTTATTGTAGAATCTTTTTCCGGCCGCAGCGATGTCGGAGATTTAATGTTTATCGGATTCCTGATACTCACGGTACACTCGAGAAATGCTGGTACGAGAAAATCCCCACTTCATCGCTACCTCGCAGATGCTGTGTCCCATCGCTCTTGCGACGGTTATAACACCGCGTTCAAACCCACTGAAATCTTGATGAGCTGCCACTGTAGCAGCAGTAACCGATCTAATAAATGCGCCATTAACAGGCATTGCCGACCGCAGCGCCGTATTCCGCCTGCTTACATACCTCTGTAAATGGATCTGAGCACTATGGAACTTAACTTCTGAGGTAATCAGTCCCCTAGAACTTAGAACTACTTAAACCTAACTAACCTAAGGACATCACACAACACCCATACCTCTGTATTTGAATACGCATGCCTATACCAGTTTGTTTGGCGCTTCAGTGTATATGATGTTTAGGAATGTGACTCAGATTTTAAAGGAGATAGATTTAGCCAAATTAGAGAAAAGTGCTATGTTTGATGGCATCAAAAGAAGATTAGCGTTGTGGTAGAGTGTGAACAATATAACTAGTAAAATAGTATTCTGTTACACCACGCGGGAAATCCACGTTTTATGTGATTCTTGAGTTTCTCCCGGCGTATTTGATAATCAAAATATCCACGGGTGTACTGCCGGTCTACAGTGTCCAACGGGCACAATATTTCGGCGATCATACATGTCGCCGTCAACTGACGGACTGAGCTCCTGTGAACGTGCCGGTACGGAGATCCGTACGCTATGGCTGCTCAGGTGGAACTGGGTTCGGTCGCGGCGACGGCCGATTTAAATACCCTCCGCCCGCGGCGCACTCCCTCCACCGTCCGCGCCCCGCGCCACGGTTGTGCGGTGGAACAGATATATTATATATTGGTCAGACGATGCGTCCCATCGAGGATCGATGCCGTGAACTCCAGAGGCACACTCGACTGATGTATCCGAGCAAGTCGGCGGTCGCTGAACATTGTTTGTCGGAAAATCACGCTATGGAGTATGAACGCACGAGGATTCTGGTACAGACGTCGAGACACTGGGACAGCGTTGTTAGAGAGGCCATCTAAATCCGCACCAATGACGACCTCATAAACCGTGACTGTGGCTATAATCTTAGCAAGGCTAGGGAACCAGCGATTGGGTTAATCAAGAGTAAATCGAGCAAACGTATAGTTGTGACGACCACGGCGGGCAGAGCCATCACACAGACGTCATCTCAGACGCCGTCGCAATCTGTTCCACCGCGCGACCGTGGTGCGGGGCGCGGACCGCGGAGGGAGTGCGCCGCGGGCGGAGGGTATTTAAATCGGCCGTCGCCGCGACCGAACCCAGTTCCACCTGAGCAGCCATAGCGTAAGGATCTCCGTACCGGCAAGTTCACAGGAGCTCAGTCCGTCAGTTGATGGCGACATGTATGATCGCCGAAATATTGTGCCCGTTGGACACTGTAGTTCGGCAGTACACCCGTGGATATTTTGATTCCACGTTTTATGTCTGAATATCAATAGTGCCAATAATGTGAGACAGTTTCCTCTGAAAATTAATCCAAAAAGAATATTTTTTTCAATAAAGTTTCATATATATATATATATATATATATATATATATATACTCATTACTGAGCTACCGCATCTAAGACGCCGTTCCCACTTTGAGCCCTGTTCGCCATCACTCTTTTAAAACTTCTCTAGCTACTTATCTAACTGAATTCTCACTTAGGTTTTCACCTCAAATACCTTTGCGTAAGTTAGAAAGTATTGATCCTGTATTTTCACTAAGACAAACGAGCTATAACTTATTGACCATCATATTTCAAACGTCTTAAACAGCAAGATTAAGAAATCGAACATTCGTATGGTTAATGTAAATGTTTTTCAAGGAATACCATAAATGAATTTGAGCATACCTCTCAACTAACCCTGTGTACACAGGCAATCATTAAACATATTATCTGGAGGTTCCTCCGATACACGCCACTGTTGTAAACTGACATTACGCCACGATACAGACACAAATTTGAATACAGCGAACAGACAAGTCAATGACCGGACGGAAAGTTCGTAATTTTGTGAAAAAAAAAAAAGGTTTGAACTTCGGCTTATCGCCCCGCAATACACCAGCGTGCCCACACACTCACTACACAACAACTATTCGCCGTGCTCGGTATTACACATATTGTACCGTTCACTGTTTGTATTTTTCTTCATTTTTCCACGGTTCACTACAGCTTTTTCCTGTTTTCACACTTGATCTGTGTTCAGTTTTTGGCGGACTTTCCAATGGGTAGCTAACCACTAAATCTGAGGGGGGGGGGGGGGGGCATGGGGAGTTTCCCTTGTGAGCAAGACCGTTTCGAGTCATTCATTAAAAAACTTAAATTTTGGGAAGTGTGTTTCAGTGGGAATCAATCGGAGTGCTTTGATACCCTTCACGTGTTGCTGATGGAAAATCATCTTTCTTTGGACGAAAAAGTCAAGAATATGGTTAAAGAACATTTGAAGGGACTAAGAAAAACCTTCAGAGGAAATTTCCTTGCTGTGTCAAATAACAAAACCGGCATCTTCAACTTTTGTAGTCCTATCTTCCTCAGTTACGTGTAATATTACGGTATATTGTAAACTGTTACTTGCTGACCGTCAAACTACTACTGAATGAAACACAAATTTCGTGCCATAAGCATTTCGCCTTTATTCCCTGCAAGGTATCTTCAGTTCAAATGTCTCTGAGCACTATGGGACTCAACTGCTGAGGTCATTAGTCCCCTAGAACTTAGAACTAGTTAAACCTAACTAACCTAAGGACATCACAAACATCCATGCCCGAGGCAGGATTCGAACCTGCGACCGTAGCGGTCTTGCGGTTCCAGACTGCAGCGCCTTTAACCGCACGGGCATCTTCAGTGAGCTGGAATATGTACATATTTTTACTATTTGGTTTGCATTTTCGAATCATGTATATATATAGGTTATAAACAGTTCTGGTGGCTGGCTTTTCTATGGCGTAGTAACATTTTAATGTCTACTTACACGTTCCGTTGATGATTTTTTACAAGTTGTATTATAGTCGTTTGTGGCGCTGTTCTTCTTCTTATAATTGCCATTTCTGTTTTTGTTTTCCACACTTCACAGCACTTGGAACGGAACACATGTTTTGATACTGTGTTTTGGTTTGTGTTGCCGACTGTCGGATGTTACTGTCAAAGATCAGATGTTATTGCCAACTTTCTAGTGGTCTTTCTTATAAGAACTAAATATAAATCTATCCATTTATATTTCATCCTAAAACGGCAGTCATCATAAGGCTGCAACAGTAGTAAGAAATATTACCTTTCTTACTTAGCTGTCCCCTGTTCATTGCATCGTCAAAGTATTAAAAGAGATGTTGAATTTCATTGTCAGTTCTCATCATGTTGTATCTCTTTGTCAGTTCTCATTAATGCAACAGTCATGAAATAAATTTGCCAAGAAAGTGTTAATGACCCATCCTGAAGCGATACATGGTTGCTCACTGCTACGGAGCGAGCACGAGCCAGCTCACACGGGCAGCTATTCTGAACTGCTAGACCTCTTGGTGTGTCTGTATATGTCAAAAGCCGGTTAGCTCGGCAAGAGCGCCAGGCTCTGTGCAAGTGTCACTCCATGCAAATGTCAGTTCGTACAACTGTTCCAACACTCTGAGGTTCAGGGCACTCCCTTGTCTTTCGTGGCAGAAATTTCCCCTAAAAGGCGGAAGAATCTGCATTGATCATCGGCATGAGAACGCACAAGACAAAGGAAAACAATGCATCAAACACTCATAATGTGTATCAACAAGGCATGTGGCCTGTAATTGAAAGAGTGTCATGATGATCTCTCCATTCTCAAAAATTCTAGAATAGTTCTCTTTTGGGATCTCCGGGACGGGACTGCCAAGGGGGAGGTGTCCATGATAAGAAGGATGAATAACAAATTGAATGCTAACTTTCAAAGTGTCAGAGCGTGGAATGCCAGGAGTTTGAACCGGGTAGGGAAGCTAGAAAATCTGAAAAGGGAAGTGATAAGACTCGATCTGGATACAGTGGAGATTGGTGAAGTGAAATGGAAAGAAGGATTTCTGGTCAAGTGAAAATGGCAGCAGAAAATGGCATAACAGGAATAGGATTCGTTATGAATTTAGAGATATGGCAGAGAGTGAGTTACTGTAAACAGTTCAGTGAAAGGATTGTTCTCACCAGAATCGACAGCAGACGGACACCGACAACAACAGTTTAGATATACAAGCCGATATTATAAGTGTAAGGAGAAGAGAAAATATATTAGGATACTGAAAAGGTAATTCAGTACGTGTAGGGAGATGAAAATCTAATATTCATGGAGAACTGGAATGCAGTTGTAGTGGAAGCAGCAGAAGAAAAGATTAGGGTAGAATACTGGCTCCGCACTAGGAATGAGAGAGTAGAAAGAGTAATTGAATTCTGCAATAAATTTCATCTAGTAATAGCGTATACCCTGTTCAAGTGTAAGATGGCAAGAACTATACCCCTTACATGAAGTCATTAAAGATCACCTAACTCACATTGAAGTGAACAGTAGGGCTGAACAAAAAATGACTGACAAGGCACAATGCATCTTGTCGAGGGTATAGTATGGACGTATTGGAATAATTAATGTTGGGTGATGGTTTTAAAGTAATTCACACGACTTGAAAACTTTGTGGAAACGAGTCGATTTACTGGACGCTAGTTTACCCCAGGGAAGCATTTAGAGTGACCGTGGCCGGGTGGGGAACAGCGAAGGGAAGCGACAATAGGCAGCTTAGGGCGGCTCAAGGTCTGAGAAAGCAGTAACGCGGCATGGCCTCCAGCTGCCTTAAGATGCGTGACAGTGAGTGGGTGGTTGACCCCAACTCCATGCTGGTGTACTGGGAAACAGACGGAAAACTTGTACACCTGTTGATAAATGTCCGTCGTCTCGTTTTCAGGGAAACATGCGAGAAAGCCGCGCAAAGCTACGGTGGAGCGGTCAACAGAGGTCAAGATATGCGTGTTCGTGACTATAGCAACTTCACGCTGAATTCACGGTCCGCAGAGTCTGAAGTAAATCAGGTGAAGAGCGAGAGAATGAAATACGGCGGCCTCCGATGGGAACGTAGGACCAAGGAATTTGAAGTACTCTCCTGGGAGTCAGAATTCCAGAAAACTTGGTGTTTGTGCTGACGCTAACCTTGATGGGTGGCTTGGGAGGAGCTATAGCAGAAGTTGAGAGGAAGGGAAATTTTGTGGGAATTTGTTCACTTCCCAGAGCAGGCATTGGTCAGCACTAGGAAGGGACACATAAATAACGTGACTTGCGCTGCAATTGGTGTAAGTTATTTTACTGGTTGGGGGGGGGGGGGGGGGGACAAGGCGAAGAGTGGACTGGGAGAAGTCCCCGTAGAGGTCTTCCATTCTTGGCTTGCCTAGAGTGCGGACGTCGCATTCTTTACTCAGCTTGCCTGAGAAAGAGTGAGCATCTCTGCAGTTTAGGACTTAGCAAATGGAACGATTGAGCTTGGAGATAGAAAGTTTTGGTTCAGCTATGTACTGAGCAAGATAGCTAGGAGTGAATAGCCGAGCACAGCCTTGGAGCACCATGAGGTGGGCCGACGTCCACACAACGACGCAGCTCCGCCATGCTGTATTTGGTGATATTGCGCCCTCTCCGGCTACTGATTAATTTGTTGGATCACGTCTGCAAAGTTTCCACGAGGGTTTCATGGGACGTGTATTGTAGAATTCTTCTCACACTTCACGTTATGCCTGCGTCAGTCGATAGGAATTACTTTTGAGTTATCGAGCTTTACTCCACGCAAACACAGTTTATTACCACTGCCTGATAGGAGAGTCTTGTAATGTGATGATTGAATGTCGGGAGTTAAAATAAATTTGTGCTAATCGACTGCATCTGTTTTCAATCAAGTAGCTGAAATCTCAAGTCACTTTCTTAATTAATTTTATGTTCAACATTTGTATCTGGTGTTCAATAGCTGAATATAACATCAATGTGCACCCCTTTTTAATTAAAAGTGATTAATTCTGAATAAATTAATGTCAACACTGCCACCACAGTTCAGTCAGGAATCACAGAGCCATATTACTTTTTTGCGTTATCCGATATTGTGGCAGGTTTGCACTCTCTGTTGATCTGTTAGTCAATTAGCTGGGGTGAACACACGCCAAAACCAGATAAGTGACTGATGGGGTGTTACACAAGAATCGCAAGAGAAGGAGGTATGCTTGGAAAAGGCTGGGGGTTACGACAAGATACCCGTTAGATTACATCACAGTCCGGCAGAGTTTCCGAAATCAGATACTGTATTGTAAGTCATACCCAGGAGGATATTGACTAATTTACTAATGATGAGGAACTAGGCTGAAACTTACGGGACTAGTTCGAAAGAATCAATGCGCAATGAAGTGGGTCATGGAGAGATATACTTGAAATTCTCGCAGGCTATAGATACTGCGATAGCGAATGTGCCAGCACGCAGTTCAGTTGAAGAGAAATGAACATCACGAAGAAACGAAAATCTCAGAAGTTGGAAAGAGAAGGTAATTACAAGAAAGACAACTACGAGTGTTGGAACTTAAATAGTGGCAACTACACTACTGGCCATTAAAATTGCTGCACCAAGAAGAAATGTAGATGATAAACGGGTATTCATTGGACAAATATATTATACTAGAACTGACATGTGATTACATTTTCACGCAATTTGGGTGCATAGATCCTGAGAAATCTGTACGCAGAACAACCACCTCTGGCCGTAATAACGGCCTTGATACGCCTGGGCATTGAGTCAAACACAGCTTGGATGTCGTGTACAGGTACAGCTGCCCATGTAGCTTCAACACGATACCACAGTTCATCAAGAGTAATGACTGGGGTATTATGACGAGCCAGTTGCTTGGCCACCATTGACCAAACGTTTTCAGTTGGTGAGAGGTCAGGAGAATGTGCGGGCCAGGGCTGCAGTCGAACATTTTCTGTATCCAGAAGGCCCGTACACGACCTGCAACATGCGATCGTGCATTATCCTGCTGAAATGTAGGGTACGCAGGGATCGAATGAAGGGTAGAGCCACGGGTCGTAACACATCTGAAATGTAGCGTCCACTGTTCAAAGTGCCGTCAATGCGAACAAGAGGTGACCGAGACGTCTAACCAATGGCACCTCATACCATTACGCCGGGTGATACGCCAGTATGCCGATAAGAAATACACGCTTCTAATGTCCGTTCACGGCGATGACGCCAAACACGGATGCGACCATCGTGATGCTGTAAACGGAACCTGCATTCATCCAAAAAAATGACGTTTTTCCATTCGTGGACCCAGGTTCGTCGTTGAGTACACCATCGCAGGCGCTCATGTCTGAGATGCAGCAACAAGGGTAACCGCAGCCATGGTCTCCGAACTGATAGTCCATGTTGCTGCAAACGTCGTCGAACTGTTCGTGCAGATGGTTGTTGTCTTGCAAACGTTCCCATCTGTTGACTGAGGGATCTAGACGTGGCTGCACGATCCGTTACAGCCATGTGGATAAGATGCCTGTCATCTCGACTGCTAGTGATACGAGGCCGTTGGGATCCAGCACGGTGTTCCGTATTACCCTCCTGAACCCACCGGTTCCATATTCTGCTAACAGTCATTGGATCTCGAACAACGCGCGCAGCAATGTTGCGATACGATAAACCGCAGTCGCGATAGGCTACAATCCGACCTCTATCAAAGTCGGAAACGCGATGTTACGCATTTCTCCTCCTTACACGAGGTATCACAACAACGTTTCACCAGGCAACGCCGGTCAACTGCTGTTTGTGTATGAGAAATTGATTGGAAACTTTTCTCATCTCAGCACGTTGTAGGTGTTGCCAACGGCGCCAACCTTGTGTGAATGCTCTGAAAAGCTAATCATTTACATATCACAGCATCTTCTTCCTGTCTGTTAAATTTCGCGTCTGTAGCACGTCATCTTCGTGGTGTAGCAATTTTAATGGCCAGTAGTGTATTTATTCACAACCAATACAAAAGGGTTACATGTTTGCCCCTGTCCTTCAAAGTAGTCACAAGCAAATAATACAAAGACAATGGCATACCATTGGAAATACCCAGTAGGAAGCAAAGCTGTAATCGAAGGTCAGATTTTGCTATACAACTTTTAACGAAGGTAAATATGTAGCTATTAAATTACAAAGTTATCATAGTTTATGTGCCACTATAATCAGATACACGAGGAGACATGAAAAGGTTGTTCTGTAAGGTGACTGCTGCATATGCTCCACGGAACGGCAGTGAAATATGGACTATGAAGAGGAAATATTGTAAACATGTTTAGGCGGCTGGAATGAAAATTTTTTGATTGTCAAAAGTCGCACTAGGTTGGACAGGATTTCTAATGAAATCTGTAGACGAGAACTGAATATTTCTGCAGTAAATTATAAAAAAAAGAACGTAAACAAAACTGGAGGAGCATCTGGAACGAATGGAAGAGACAAGGATTCCTAAGAGGGCATTGTAATACAAAAACAATGAAATTATGGAGATAGGAAGACCAGTTAAAGTACGGAATTGAGGCCAGAAGTCGTCGATAGGACTAACCTGTGAAATGCAGGAGGAGCAGGAGGAGGAAACATATTACGCCGTGAAAACGCACCAATAATGCGTTTTCTTCTGACAAGTCTCTCTCTCACTTTTTTGCTCAGGTAATTCCGAACTGCCTTACAATTTCCATCCACTTAACTGCTCTGTGGCTATTCCGAGAGAAGTGGAGTTCGCTTTGCAACTACTGCATCGTGGACAGTAAAACAGTAAATTGTGGAATACTGTCAGGATTGCTTCTTACTTGCTACTCAGTAAGGCGTGAAACAGTGGCTTACTCATCTCGCTTCGTCACGATTACAAGAACAAGACAGCCCCAGCGTCATAAACTTACTCATGCGCAAACCTAGCGTCGAGAGCCCGGAGCCGGGTTAAGGCGACCACAGACACAGATTGCTCTGGCTCCATTAGCAGAGGCAGCCTATCAGCCCGCTTCGCGCTGCCCTTGCTCAGCGCAATAAACTCAACAAACGTCAGAAAAAGGAGCATGACCTGTACTGTAATTTAAAAGTTAAGACGGCGAGCAAACTGCACACGGCCAACTTTTGTGTTTGCACAGAAAGTAATTAGAAATAACTTTTTATTACTCAGTCTACGAAGTTTTATTTGTTTTTTAGAGTTTAATATTTGAGGTGATTAATACAAAAGAAAGCATTACCTGTTATTAAAATGCTAGTTTACGTAAGATTCTTCTGAGATAAAGACTGTAAAACTTCATTAGAAACAATGCACAGTACTGCTGCAAAACATGTGAAAGATCTCAGAGCGGTGCTATGTGACTTTCACCACGAATTAATCTTGACGTGTTAAAGGTCACGATTACGAATTTCCACGAAGAGTGAAAAGGGACATGAAAAAGGATGACTAATGCATTTTCGTGAAGTCATAAATCATCGAAACTTTTCAGGTTTAGGTGGAACTAGGCTCAATACGATTTGAGATCGAGACCAGCAGTTGTCAACGACACAAATTAAATGCTGTACTGATTTCATAGACTTGACAAGAAGTTGGCAAGTGTTTGCATTTAAACTTGGGTTATTTGTCTTGCTCTTGGAAAGCTTAATGACACCCAGAAAGGGGACAATATGTGCCGCTTTCATAGTGTTGGTGTGCAGTTTGTGCCACGATTTGTTGCCACCCCCTTCCCCCCTTTCTTTTTAGTCATCGGTCTTCAGACTGGTTTGTTGTGTATCACCACAAATTCCTCTCCTGTGCCAACTTTTCATTTCAGAATAACTCTTGCAGCGTACGTCCTCAGTTATTTGCTAGATGTACTCCACTCTTTGTCTTCCTCTACAGCTTTGACCCTTTATAGCTCCCTCTAGCACGAAGGAAGTTATTCGTTGATGTCTTATGGTAAGTCCTATCATCATGCCCCTTCCTCTTGTCAGTGTTTTCCATATATTCCTTTCCTCGTCGATTTTGCGGAGAACCTCGTCATTCGTTACCTTACCAGTTCACCTAATTTTCAACATTCTTCTGCAGCATAACATCTCAAAGGCTTCTATTCCCTTCTCTTCCGTTCCTCCCAAAGTCGATGTTTCACTACCATACAGTGCTATTCTCCAAATGTACATTCTCAGGAGTTTCACCCTATTAATGCATATGTGTGATACTAGCAGATTTCTCATGGCCAGGAATTCCCTTTCTTCGGTGCTAGTCTGCTTATTATGCTCTCCTCGCTCCAACAGTCTCGGATAGCAGAATTCCTTAACTTCATTTACTTCGTTATCACCAATTCTGACGTTAAGTTCTTCACTGTTCTCGTTCTGATACTTCTCATTATTTTCGTCTTTCTTCAGTTTAATATTAATCCTTATTCTGTACTCGTGAAACTGTTCATTCCATTGAACAGATCCTGTAATTCCTCGTCACTTTCGCTGAGGACTGCAATGTCATCAGCGAATCTTATCAGTAATAATCTTTCAGCGTGAATTTTAATCCCACTCCTGAGCTTTTCATTTATTTCCATCTTTGCTTCTTCGATGTGTAGATTGAATACTAGGAGTGAAAGACTGCATGCCTGTCTTACACCCTTTTTAACCCAGGCACTTCCTTCATGGTCATCCTCTCCCTCATGGTTCTTGTACATAGTCTATATCACTTGTCTTACCCTACAACTTATCTCTATTTTTCTCAGAATGTCGACCATTTTACATTGTAACACGCTTTTTCCAAGTCGACAAATCCTGTGAACGTGTCTTGATTTCTGTTTAGTCCTGCTTTCTACACTACTGGCCACTAAAATTGCTACACCACGAAGATGACATGCTACAGACGCAAAATTTAACAGACAGGAAGAAGATACTATGATATGCAAATGATTAGCTTTTCAGAGCATTCACACAAGGTTGGCGCCGGTGGCGACACCTACAAAGTGCTGAGATGAGGAGACTTTCCAACCGATTTCTCATAGAAAAACAGCAGTTGACCGGCGTTGCCTGGTGAAACGTTGTTGTGATACCTCGTGTAAGGAGGAGAAATGCGTAACATCGCGTTTCCGACTTTGATAGAGGTCGGATTGTAGCTATCGCGACTGCGGTTTATCGTATCGCAACATTGCTGCGCGCGTTGTTCGAGATCCAATGACTGTTAGCAGAATATGGAACCGGTGGGTTCAGGAGGGTAATACGGAACACCGTGCTGGATCCCAACGGCCTCGTATCACTAGCAGTCGAGATGACAGGCATCTTATCCACATGGCTGTAACGGATCGTGCAGCCACGTCTAGATCCCTCAGTCAACAGATGGGAACGTTTGCAAGACAACAACCATCTGCACGAACAGTTCGACGACGTTTGCAGCAACATGGACTATCAGTTCGGAGACCATGGCTGCGGTTACCCTTGTTGCTGCATCTCAGACAGGAGCGCCTGCGATGGTGTACTCAACGACGAACCTGGGTCCACGAATGGAAAAACGTCATTTTTTCGGATGAATGCAGGTTCCGTTTACAGCATCACGATGGTCGCTTCCGTGTTTGGCGTCATCGCCGTGAACGGACATTAGAAGCGTGTATTTCTTATCGGCATACTGGCTTATCACCCGGCGTGATGGTATGAGGTGCCATTGGTTACACGTCTCGGTCACCTCTTGTTCGCATTGACGGCACTTTGAACAGTGGACGCAACATTTCAGATGTGTTACGACCCGTGGCTCTACCCTTCATTCGATCCCTGCGAAACCCTACATTTCAGCAGGATAATGCACGACCGCATGTTGCAGGTCCTGTACGGGCCTTTCCGATTACAGAAAATATTCGACTGCTGCCCTGGCCAGCACATTCTCCTGACCTCTCACCAATTGAAAAACGTATGGTCAATGGTGGCCGAGCAACTGGCTCGTCACAATACGCCAGTCACTACTCTTGATGAACTGTGGTATCGTGCTGACGCTGCATGGGCAGCTGTACCTGTACACGCCATCCAAGCTCTGCTTGACTCAATGCCCAGGCGTACCAAGGCCGTTATTACGGCCAGAGGTGGTTGGTCTGCGTACAGATTTCTCAGGATCTATGCACCCAAATTGCGTGAAAATGTAATCAAATGTCAGTTCTAGTATAATATATGTGTCCAATGAATACCCGTTTATCATCTGCATTTCTTCTTGGTGTAGCAATTTTAATGGCCAGTTGTGTATATCAAGCGCAACGTCATAATTGCCTCTCTGGTGCCTCTAAAAGAGCACTTCAATAACATCTCCCGTTTCCTAAGTATTTGAGGTGCAAATTCTAAATAATTAATCTCGTAGTAGTGTGTTGCATAACAAACCTTTTACAGAAGTAGGAGTACCCACTAACAACAGTACATCCGTGTCCTAGGAATCCTGGGTGAAAGAAAAAGAATAAAAAGATTCTCGTCTATCTCAAGACGATGATCCCATATTCCCACGTTATTAAGCAAGTACGAACACAAAGCAGTGAGCTAATCTACAAGGTGACCGCGCGCTGCGGCTCAGCCCGTGCTGCAGCGCCAGCCAGCGGGTCCGCTTGCAACCCGGATAACCAGCACGCACGCCCCAGGGCAGGACAGCGTGTCTCGTGTTCAGCCCGGCGTGCTGCGGTGGCAGCCGCGGCTGTGGGTGTCGGGTGTCCCGTAATACCGGTGGCGGCACGCCGCACCGAGCACGCACCACAGTGCCGCTCTGCCATTGAGGGGCTGCGTCCAGTCACTACACTGGAGAACAGCGTTAGGCTACGAGAAAAATAAATTGCGTGTGTGTTTGTGTGTGTGTGTGTGTGTGTGTGTGTGTGTGTCCGCGCGTCGGAATATACACTGCTTGAAAATCGCTAAGGTACAGAGACATTCCACAATGAGATTTTCACTCTGCAGCGGAGTGTGCGCTGATATGAAACTTCCTGGCAGATTAAAACCGTGTGCCGGACCGAGACTCGAACTCGGGACCTTTGTCTTTACAGAGACATTATTAGACAGAGTAATCGCTGGCAGTGATGGACGACACGGCATACGGTACATACGTAACAGAGACGGAGTAGTATGTTTATAACGGAAAATGGTACAGGATAACAAGCGTAAATTACGTTCGTGTTTGACACAGGTCAGACTCCGAACATCCAAGGTCGATATCGGACTCTCAGTAAGCAATACGCGCTCCTCCGGCAGTAATGCACATTTGGACCTGTTATTCATCCTGGCTAATAAACTGTTGACGAGTCCTTGGGGCACATTTTCCTACTCCTTGCACAAGGCTGGTTTCAGTTCAAGCTCGGTTTGGGGAGGAATTGTTCGTTGAGTAACGCTTCTGTCAAGAGCATCCCAGGCACGCTGTACAGGGTTGGATGCGGGGAGTGCACTTGTCATTCAATATCTTCACTTTCCAGTGTATCCGGCACCTTAGCGGCCTTAATGAGTGGTCACTGTCATCCACAAACGAAAATTCTGGACCTACCGCAACCCTAAACAGACGGAAGTGATCCAGAATAATCTCCCTGCAGTACCACTGTACTGTAACAGTACGTCATGCGAAGATATTCAGCGGTGTACGGACATTGTGCACAATGCCTGCCCACACCATAACGCCTAGGCCATACCAGTGACGTTCATGAACACACTGTGGTGTGTAATGTTTATTCTCCTGTTTCTCCTCACTAACCGATGGCCTAAATCATTCGCCACAGTGAAGCGGGATTCGTCGGAAAACATCAGTCTAGACCACTGCCGCTGACCTCAACCAACATGCTCCGTACACCAACGAACAATTCCTCGACGGTGATTTGGCTGATGTGGGATGCATTTAACAGGCCTCCGAGCATAAAAAACCAGCCTGATTTAATCGCTGCGGAATGGTTCTGGCAGACACGTGTGTAACTGTAGTGGTTGCAAGGTCTGCAGCGATCTGCCAAAGAGTGAGCTGTCTGATCTTTTCCGCCACTATGGCTGCATATCAGTCCTCTTGCAGTGTCGTGGTCTATCTACGACCACCGGCTGGCTTTCGCACAGAATTACATCTTCGGCAGGACTTTTTAATCATGAGATGACACTTCTGGACAGAGCAATTACTGTACCACAGTAGTGACTCTCTGACTGGCTTCGAGCCGTCCAACTGCAGGTCCATGGTCTTTAGGACTCAAACTATGTCTTACAGATATGTTGCCATACCACACGCCATATCGCACTAATCGGTTCCACAACAACCTTCTTCAAACACCGTACTACATGAGCCGTCGAGTGCATACAGAGCGTTCGTGCACAGGGTTCGCTGCAGTTAACACGTCCCGCCTTCTATCTTTTCTTTTACTATCATTGGTCGGGTGATTCGTAGCCGTGTCGGTTGTCCCGTAGCAATTGGCAGTTGTGCCGTAACAAGTGTCAGCTGTTCCTTAGCCATTGTCAATCAGCGTAATACGCGGTGCGTAATTGGATATTGCAATCTCGTACAGCAGGGCCGGCCGGTGTGGCCGTGCGGTTCTAGGCGCTTCAGTCTGGAACCGCGTGACCGCTACGGTCGCAGGTTTGAATCCTGCCTCGGGCATGGATGTGTGTGATGTCCTTAGGTTAGTTAGGTTTAAGTAGTTCTAAGTTCTAGGGGACTGATGACCACAGATGTTAAGTCCCATAGTGCTCAGAGCCATCGTACAGCAGGTATCAGACGTGAAAAGACGATAATCGCAGTCAGGAGTCTAAATGAACGTAAAGATAGCCTGAACACATTCTTCTGTACTGTAGGCGATAGCAGCATCTTAGACACATTACATACAGCGTATTTCATCAATGTAGAAAGAGAGAAAATATGGACTAATCTCATCGCACTTGTAGACAAATTGTAGACCGCATTATACAAAGTACAGACAGACACGACCGTTCAGAGCAACAGGAATGAGAAAAAATAATGATTCCAACTCAGGCAGTGACATTGACTACATCATGTAAATATAGCGAAACGCGAGGATTAAAACACTCAGACACACGCACTTAATCACCACAAATCGTGACTGGCTTACTGTTGCTGTTAGATCGTATTAAAAGAGTTATCATCATCATCATCATCATCATCATCGTACAGTTCCAGTTAATGAGCGTCTCCTGCTTCCCACTGTTCACGGGTACCATGCAAGGAGAACATCATCTATTGTCCTTCCCCTGACAGCGAGATCATCCTTGACCAAGGCCATCCAAAGAGTTCTGTGTCTTCCTACAGGACGTTTTCCTTCCATCTCTCTTTCCAGCTTTATTCGGGCTGTTCTTGTAGGCTCCATCATTACACAACGTACAACTGCAGAATGGATGTGCTGAGTCGGTCCAAAAGGAATGTATTGTCTCTGGCTTTGTTCCTTCCCTACTCATAACTTGACTTACCCATCCTGGTCTCCTAGGTGGTGAATCTAAGGCATTTCATTTATGATGACTGAAGTCTCGATGACTCTTTATGATGATGCATGCCTTGATACGAGAGCTCAATACTGAAATGAAGAAGATGTTGAGCGTAATTGATTTTGCTTTTTCTGGAATCATGTCGCATCATGAAAGGGTTCTCACCCTTTTGTACTCAGTTGATAATTTTTCGCCTAAACTATCCCTGGGGATTACACACCTGAGATACAAAAACTGTCTACACCCTTTGGCTGGTGATCTCCCACTTTCACACTTGCAGGATGCCCATCAGTGTTGACGGCCATCGCCACCTTCTTGATCTCGCTAATACGGAGGTTGTACGTATTCTTGGTACTGGATATTCCACGCGACGTGTCTGGTGTGAACTTCTTCTCTTTCACCCCAGATCATGTCATCATCAGCCAAGACAACTGCATTAAGTTCACTAAAACGTTTGTTGATGATCCTTACTATATAATCCATAACAGTGATAAACAATAACGAGGAAAGCGCACTGCCCTGCTGAACTGCACTCTTCCTCTGAAATCATGGAGTTTGGCCCCTCCAACTTGTACAGAGCAAATACATAACTTCTACAGCATCTGGATTTGCCTTAACAGTTTTCGATTATATTCCTCTACTTCAAGCACTCCCAGAACTGCAACACTATCATACACCTTTTTTATCATCTAGGAACATAATTAATAGGTTCTTGCCTTTCTCCCAGTACTTTTGCAACAGAATGTGTTCACTGAAAATTAGATCCATCGTTGATCTGTTGTTTCTGCTTCTATGAACGTTCTCAATTTTCTCTCTAGGATCTTCTCTAGATGTTTCAGCCAATATGACAGCAGGATTGTTCCTCTGTAATTGGCTCTGAGCGCTATGGGACTTAACTTCTGAGGTCATCAGTCCCTTAGAACTCAAAACTACTTAAACCTAACTAACCTAAGGACATCACAAACATCCATGCCCGAGGCAGGATTCGAACCTGCGGCCGTAGCGGTCGCGCGGTTCCAGACTGTAGCGCCTAGAACCGCTCGGCCACCCGGTCCGGCCCCTCTGTAATTAATGAGTAAACAATAAACATAGGTCATGACTAGTCATTAAAACCGTACAGTTATACTAAAAACATATCTATTAAAGATTAATGCCAACATGGAAAAAGGAAAGATACAAGGCTAACTATAACATTCAGCACATAACTGTAACATAGCAACAGCACATACACTGATGTGTCAAAAATCATGGGACAGCGATATGCACATACACAGATGTCGTAGTCTCACGTACACAAGCTATAAAGGACAGTGAATTGGCAGAGCTGTCATTTATATTCAGGCCATTCATGTGAAAATGTTTCCATCGTGATTATGGCCGCACCACAATAATTAACGGATGTTGAACGCGGAATGGTAGTTGGAGCTAGACTCACGGGGCATTTAATTTCGGATATTGTTAGGGAATTCAGTATTCTGCGATCCACAGCATCAAGAGTGTACCGAGAAAACCAAATTTCAGGAATTACATCTCACCATGGACAACGCAGTGGCCGATGGCTTTCAGCTAACGACTGAGAGCAACGGCGTTTTCGTGGAGTTGTGAGTGCTGACAGATAAGCAACATTGCGAGAAACAATCGCAGAAATCGATGTGGGGTGTACGCCGAACGTCTCCGTTAGGACGATGTGGCGAAACTCCGTGTTAATGGGCTATGGCAGCAGAAGAATGACGCGAGTGCCTCTGTTACCGGTACGACAGCGCCCGCAGCGCCTCTCCATATCGGTTTGATCGTAGACGACTGGGAAACCGTGGCCTGATCACATGAGTCCCGATTTCAGTTGCTAAGAGCTGATGGTAGGGTCTGAGTGTGGCACAGACCCATGAAGCCACGGAGCCAAATTGTGACCAAGGCACTGTGCAAGCTGGTAATAGCTCCATAATGGTGTGTGCTGTATTCACACGGAATGGGTTGGGTCTTCTGGTCCAACTGAAACGATCATTGGCCGGAAATGGTTATGTTCTATTACCTGGAGACCATCTGCAGCCACTCATGGATTTCATGTTCCCAAACAACGATGCAATTTTTATGGATGAGAATGCGCCACATTAGAGGACCATTAGTTTCAAGAAGATTCCGGACAGTTCGAGCGAATGGTTTGGTCACTCAGATTGTTCAACTTATCGGACGTAATCGAGGGGTATAATTCCGTGCACAAAATCCTGCACTGCCAACACTTTCGAAATTATGGACAGTGACAGCGGCAGGATGGCTCAATAATTCTGCAGGGACTCGGCATAGGCTCCATCCCTAGCAGATCTCTCTTCATTAAGAGCTGCATGGAAACGATTATGACAATCGTGCTAACTTATGTGCCTGAGTATTACAAAAGGAGACGCCACATGTATAATGTTTAGTGATGAAACCACATTTACCAATCATGGCCATTTAAACCACCAAAACGTGCGTTATTAGTCTGTTAACAATCCTCGTTGGCGTCGTCAAGCGGAATTTCAGCATGAAGTACTGCAGCATCTCTTCACGAATTGTTTCCAAATCGTTGGATTGGTCACAGAGGACCCGTACCTTGGTTGGCCCGTTGCCCAGATTTCACGCCTCTAGACTTTCTTTATGGGACAAACTGAAAGACTCTGTCTTCAAGGACACACCAATTACACTCGATAATGTGCAACGACGTATTATTTCAGCCTGCTCGAATATTTCCGCTGAAATGCTAGCATGTGTACAGAATTCGTTCCATATTAGAGTGAACGCTTGTATCTCCGCTGCTGGTGGTCATTTGGAACACAGCCTGTGAGCCTGTCTTGGTCAATTGTCTCGCTACTGGTGACAACCTTCGTAATCCGTGTACGCACTTGCACTACCAAAGACATCGTACAAGTGTCGGCGTGAGACGTTTTCAAAATACGATGTCTTGCTAACGACTCGCACTTGAATCCCACAACAAACACCTTTGGCACTCTAATTTACCTTACTTTTAGTTTGTTAATGTCTATAGGCATTGTTCCCTTTAAAACAGTATGTGTTTGTACAAAAAGATACACTTTTTAAGTATTATTACCAAGTGTTAATTAGCTACCAGTACAAGACTACCAATGCATTCTGTGAAAACCACACATCAATAGCACTTTCCATTGCCGGACGGAGTGGCCGAGCCGTATCAGGCGCCATGTCACGGATTGCGCGGCCCCTCCCGCTGAGGTTCGATTCCTCCCTCGGGCATGGGTGTGTGTGTTGTTCTTTACATAACTGAGTTTAAGTAGTGTGAAAGGCTAGGGACCGATGACCTCAGCAGTTCGGTCCCTTAGGAATCCACACATACACACTTCCCATTTCCGCAATATTTGCAGTGCAAGTAATAGGCTATTCACCTGTATGTATGTATGTACTACAGAAAAATATATGTTGTTATAAGACACTTTTAAATACCAGTAAGAAATTATAATCGTAAAATAAACGAAATAAGAATAATTCTAACGACATTTATGGGTAAAGTGTCATTTTGTGGATAACGCTCACACCTTTTGCTGATTTTCGGCTTTCTTTTTCCAATAGCTTTTATTCCCCACCCCTGAAGAGATAGTGGGCTGTTCGAGTAATAACCCATGGGACTTCAGTCTTCAGTATTTTACAGTTTCGAACGTCGTCAGAACGGGAGTGAAACAAAGAGAGGGAGACAAGAGAGAGAGAGGGAGAGAGAGAGATAGAGAGAGAGCAAGAAAGAAAGAGAAAAAGAGAGTAGATTAACATGACAGACGAGTTCAGTTTTAGCGTTGTGATGCTGTTTTGTACTCATGCTTCTGAGTATCAAAGGTATGGCGTTTAAGTACGCTTAAATTACGTCTGAACACTCAGAGTGTGCGTGTTAAGCACAAAATAGAGTTTTATTAACACTGCAGTGTGGTAATTGATTTCATTTGAACTGGAAAGCCTTAATTAATTGTGACGTTCAGATATGTCTTTCTGTCAATTCAGCTTCCGAACATTTTGGTAGTAGTTCGTCCTGAATTCTATCCTCCATGCCTAGGATCATATCGTTTTGTCTTTCTCGCATTGGTAGATAAAGCATGATATTTGACAACTTGAGTTTCGCACTTCCTGGAGAGTTTTCGCCGAACCATCAAACATGACAGTCTCAGCCAACTTTCATTTCTGCACAAGAAACTAGCAATTCTGCACATACACATGTTAGGTACACTGTTTCCATGGCTGTTCTTTTTAATACGAATGAAAGTGCACCGAAACCAGTGACTAATTTTAAGCTGTTTTAATATAAGATTCGTTTAGGAGGTTTTGCTGCATCACAAGCTGGCAGTTGCAGTGTTTAGCTCAGGTGCGTTGCTCTTGGTTCAAATGGTTCAAATGGCTCTGAGCACTATGGGACTTAACATCTGAGGTCATCAGTCCCCTAGAACTTAGAACTACTTAAATCTAACTAACCTAAGGACATCACACACATCGATGCCCGAGGCAGGATTCGAACCTGCGACCGTAGCGGTCGCGCGGTTCCAGGCTGAAGCGCCTAGACCCGCTCGGCTACTACGGCCGGCGTTGCTCTTGAAAAGTAATGATGTCGAAATATCTAGGATGGTTAAATTGGCCACACTGGTTGCAGAATGCTTTTGGAAAATACAGGGTGTAACAGGTATAAATGCAGATAGTTTAATGTGTGGTACCTTAATATTTACATACGTCAATGGGTTGGTTATTTTTCGTCTGTGTCGAACAGTCTTACCACAAACAGGTCACATAATTTAATGGCTGATGTTTCCTGCACTGGTGTAATTGCACCACTAAGTGGACTACACCTGTCGGTATGCACCAAGCGTTTTTCGTTCACGCATCACACGGCAACACCTGACCTGCTGCCCAGTGAAAAGTAAACATTAATGACCTGCTCTTCCTACATGTACGTGGAGGTATTAACCAACCTAAAAACACACTGCTCCTAACAGCTGTAATTATTAGTCTGCAAATGAAGTAAATGTAATATTGTTCAGAACATCGTCCTCAGTCATCAACAGAAATATCGTCCGCCCCTGGTAGCTGAGTGGAAGTTCGGCGCTAGCGGCCGTGCGAAGCGGAGGTCCGATACTTCCGCCTGTGCGGCGTGTGCGAGTGTTTGTTTATTTGTGGACTTAGTCTGCGCGCGGGCTAGTAACAACGATCATGGCGAACAAGTACAGGAAAACTACATTACGACTCAATTTCTGCAAAGACTGCGAACGACCAATGGCTTTAGCAGTGGAACGATTCATTCGAGAGGAAGTCAAGATACCGCCAAACGATATTGTCGGAATTCACCTGTCCATCATTAGTCCCACGGTGTATGTTAAGATGGTAAATGACGCGGCGTGTGAGAGAATTCTACAGGCGACAAAAGCAGGTCTCCGATTTTGCCATGGTGACGGGAATGTCGGCACGGTTACTGTAGAACATGCTGGTCTGGGTGTACGAACAATAAGTGTTTTTGAGCTGCCATTTGAGCTCCCGGCTGACGAAGTTATCGAGGCTTTTAAGCCATACGGCACGGTACACGGTCACACGGCAGAACGCTGGACACAATTCCCACGTACCCCGTTCTGAACAGAGTGCGACAGATCACTATTGATCTTCACAAGCATGTACCGTCCTATCTGACAATTGGTGGTTGTCGGGCGGTGGTGATTTACGATGGTCAACCACGTACATGTTCTGGCTGTGGCCAGGAGGGACACCTCAGGTCGACCTGTATGCAACGGCGAATTACGCAACTGCCTTCAGATGTGTGGAAGCCGTCGCCAGCGATGACAGTACTACCCAGCACTTATGCCAAAGCCCTAACTGTGTCCGCTGATGACCGAAAGGACACAGCCCCGATGGAAGATCAAGATGGCACTCTCCGAAACCTTGTAGCAGACGTCGGGATGACAGAGGATGTTGCTCCATCGAGCATACAATCTACGTAGACAACATCAGTTGAGACCGAACTCCCACCAAGCACAACTATAGTACACGAAGCAGTTCCAGCTACTACGGATACTGTTCCGTCTGGAACGCACTCTGTGACGACAACATCAGTTTCGACCGAACTACTGCCAAGTACAACGATGGGACTCGAAACACTTCCAGTTCCTACTGATGCTTGTCTGTCGGGCAGACGTGATTCCCTACAATCTGAGGACACGGAAGGAAGCTCACGCAAACAACGTTCCCCGAAAAGGAGGAAACGGCGGCGTCGCACGACATCTCCTTGGGATGACTCCCCTTGCCCCGACGACGATGTGCCTGTGCACCAAGACGACACAACAGCCTCTGCGCAACAGGATGAGGCAATGGAAACGGTTCGATCAGACCGGCAGCGGTCTCACACATTAACAGTACAGGGACGTGGTGATGCTGAAGAGGAATCACAGCCAGTTGGCTCTCCAAAGGCAGATGCTGTGGCTATGGACACGAATATGTCACTGCCTGAAAAGACATGGTATGACGATATTGAGGAGGCGCCGGCACTCACGATGACGGCCTAATAATTGCTGAAGGTAAAGGGAGAGGGGCGGGCGGTCGTCTTCTAATTCAGCCCCCAGCGCCGATGCAGGGAGATGTTGTTGCGCCTCGACAGAGTGGGATTCAGCGCCATGCGAACCGTATTGCGACATTAAATATAAATGACGTGTGTTCATCGGCCAAAATACACCTACTGAAGGAAACGCTTTGGGCATCTGATGTGGATTTTGCTTTGCTGCAGGAAGTCCACATCGCTGAACTCCCATACATCGCAGGCTACCAGTCCTATTCGTCACATGGAGATGACAATGGGAGTGGGGTGGCAGTTCACGTGCGAGATGGATTCCCAGTGGAAAACGTGAGTTATCTTCCGTCGGCCAGGGGAATGGCTTTCACGACGTGTGGGACACGCATCATCAATCTTTATGCACCGTCGGGAAATAATCGGCGGCGGGAAAGGGCGCGATTTTATGCAGAAGACATTGCCCCACTATTCCATGGACACATTATGGTTCAAATGGCCCTGAGCACCATGGGACTTAACATCTTAGGTCATCAGGCCCCTAGAACTTAGAACTACTTAAACCTAACTAACCTAAGGACATCACACACATCCATGCCCGAGGCAGGATTCGAACCTGCGACCGTATCAGTCCCGCGGTTCCGGACTGCAGCGCCTAGAACCGCACAGCCACAGCGGCCGGCGGACACGTTATCAATGTGTAATATTTGGTGGAGATTTCAACTGTGTTCACAGCCAGAAAGAGCAATGGCCGCAATCAAACATCAGCCAGGAGTTGCGAATCGTTGTCAACGACCTTGTACTTTGTGAAACGTGGGAATTACGACATGGAGATGCACCGGGATACAACTATGTGACAAGTCATTCGGCGAGCAGATTAGATCGCATTTATATCTCACGGTCTCATGCAAATGATGTCCAGGACGCCGAACGCTGGCCATTGGCATATTCAGAACACAGTGCTTACATCTGGTTGGTGCTCCTTCCCCGTAGAGAGGTGTGGAAAAGTAAGGCCCCGTGGAAACTAAACATTCAACATCTACATGATCCTGAATGCCGTCAACGGATCCTTGAGACATGGACGATGTGCGAGCGAAGGGTTGGAAGGTATGCGACGAAGCTTGATTGGTGGCTGACTTGTGCTAAACCGGAGCTTCGCCGTACGTTCATCTCATATAGCAGGGAGATGGCAGAATGGCGCCGCCGCACGACCGACTTTTATTTTGCAGCGCTGTGCCACCTGGATGACGGTCCGCCGGGACAGGACATTTGGATCGAACGCAAAAGGATAAAAGCAAAACTAGTGGCTTTAGCTCGCAAACATCTTCAGGGAACCATGGTGTGCGCCAGATGTCACGATACGGTAAGGCACGAGATTCCTTCCATGCACCACGTCGTGAATGAACGAAAGCACCGACGACGCGTTTTGGTACGGGAATTAATTACCCGCGAAGACCGAAGAGTGACGCGTCAAGCGGACATTGTGTCAGCTTTTGTCGACCATTACCAACATATCTATCGGGAAGAAGCAGCCCCTGTCGATGACCTCGACCGTATAGCCACGCACATCTCCCGTACACTGACGGTGGAAGCCGCGGGAACCTGACTGGATGACATTAGCTGTGAGGACGTACATGATGCTATCGCACATGGTGCGTTGAATCGGTCCCCAGGCATTGATGGGCTTCCTGCTGATTTTCACCGAGAATTTCGCAACGAAATGGCACCACGATGGACGGAAATGTACAAGAAGATGTTAAATTCCGATGCGCCTATTCCACCGGCTTTTATGAAAGGCCTCTTGGTGCCAGTACATAAACCGAAGCCAGGCATTACGGTCACACATTATCGCCCCATCACCCTGCTTAATGCCGACTATAAGATCTTTGCACGGTTGCTAGCGTCCCGATGTCGTGTGTTAATTCATAGCGTTCTCTCTCCAGAACAGACGACACCGGGTGGATCGGTGAACGTGCAAACAGCTACTGGCGAATGCCGTGATGTGATAGCGCTAGCGGAGGAGTGCCGACTTAAAGCGGCGATGGTGGCGGTTGATTTTGACAGTGCTTTTGATAAGGTGCGCCCTAACTATCTGTACGCTATACTGGAACAAATGGGATTTCCAGACCGTTTTACTGGTCTCATTAGAAGTATTTATGGGGGCGCACAATCCTTGGTACAGGTTAATGGGCGTATAGCAGGGCCCATTCAAATTCGACGATCCATTCGCCAGGGCTGCCTTCTTTCGATGCTGCTGTTCGCGATAGCGTTGGAACCATTAATTGAGAGGCTAACACATTCTCTTTCTGGGATGGAACTAAGGGGCTACACTTTGAAATGTTGTGCCTATGCGGACGACCTGCTGCTGCTTGTTCGTTCTGAGGAAGAGGTGAAGACGGTCCTTGAACTGTTGTTGGACCACAGTGTGACGGCAGGTAGTGCAATGAACATGAACAAATCGGCGGCAATGCAGGTTGGAAGGGGCCTTACGCCGGAAAATATCAGTCCGTTTCCTTATGTGCAACGATTCCGCTATCTCGTCATAGACTTTACCTCATCTGTAAAACATACTGCGGCTATTAACTACCGACGTATTTTACAGACAACACGTACCATGGTCCGACAACATCTCCTACGGCGCCTTGATCCTTTGCAGCGAGTCGAGTATCTGAACACTTACGTGGTTTCTCGAATGGTGCATATTTCACAGATCCTGCCCCTACCACTCACGCTCGGACATCGACTTCAATCAGCAGTAGGCTATTTTGTGATGATTGGATCGCCCCTCAAGGTGCGATACGCAACGCTCACGCTCCATACGGACAAGGGGGTACTCGGACTTACGAATGTTCACTGCCGAGCGACGGCGCTCCTTCTAGCCACGATGTACAAGCAATGGCGTAGCGGGGGTGACTCCCTTACATCCCACCTACTGGATCTCCTGGTTCCAGCATCCTCCACACCTCCGGTGGCGGTGGGCAACAGTACGCCACATTTTGCGCATGTCTCAACATTTATCGTGGAACTTAGTTATATCAGAGACGAAATTCCGCGCACGAGACCGCCATGAGCGAAGGATTTTTATGTTTGGCTGCTACGACGGATAAGTCGTAATGTCATTGAACTCCAACACCCCAGGTTGCATTGGCCGAAGATTTGGAGACATGTTCACCAAAAATTCCTTCCTACCTTCGTTCGGGAACTGTGGTTTTTTGTCGCCTGTGGCAAGTTCAACACCAACCAACGGCTCCATACAATTGGACTAGTGGACACTCCACTATGCCCGAAATGTCGCCAAGTGGATGACGACCCTCACCGCTTAACTTGTATCGCGGTGGAGGACGTCTGTCTCCTAGGACGACAGATGGTAGCTTGCTACCTCCGTGTGACCCCGCAGCATATTACACCTGCTTCCTTCTTACATCCGAAGAGTGACTACTTTCCGGCGACTAAATCACAGTCGATCATCTGGGTCAAAGGTTAGACGATCGCGTACCTCTATGGGGATGCTGCCAAGTCGTGACTTGACTTTTGGTATATCTTGCAGCAAGCCTACAATGAGGTTCATAGATGGTCACACTATCGGTAAACCTTTGCCAACTATCTTCAGGCAGTCTTCCGGGACCCACCACGCAGGTGGGATGTGCCAGGTGCAGTCGGTGTACACATTTGATAGCTGATAATGAACCTCATGCTTCTCTCACCACTCAATATGTAATGCACATACTATACCACGAAATGATCTACATGTTCCTTTTAACAGAGTGATCTTTATTGAAAAAAAATCCCTATTCCTATACATTTGTGATTGTAAAAAAAAAGTGGTCAGTGCGACGGACTGTGATACCTAACGGCCCGGGTTCGATTCCCGGCTGGGTCGGAGATTTTCTCCGCTCAGGGACTGGGTGTTGTGTTGCCCTTATCATTATCATTTTATCCTCATCGACATGCAAGTCGCCGAAGTCGCGTCAACTCGAAAGACTTGCACCAGGCGAACGGTCTACCCGACGGGAGGCCCTAGCCACACGGCATTTCCATTTCCAACAGAAATATCTGCACTTGTACCCGTATTTCGTCTTACTGTTCCTCTTAAACATTCTGCAATCAAAGGGACAAATGTAAAACATTCTGGACTTTTGGACAACGTTGGTTTCGCAAGAGCTATGTTCTTCACCCGAACACCGCATCTGCCACCTCATCATGGAGCAAAGCCTCCGAAACGAGCCACAAATAAAAAAAAGTAAAAAGTAATTATTTAAAAGCAGTCTAGATTGCAGCCGTTGTTAACTTCTGACCGGTTTCGGCCTTTTAATTACAGGCCGGCATCAGAGTTTTGCAATGTAAAAACAAAAGTAACAGTGTTATATTACATAATCAAGCCAATGTTGTGATGTCCACAGCGGGTCGGGCGCCATCGCCGTCATCCAGATGGGTAATGATACATCGTTTCAGAGTATACTTTCGCAACATTGGCCTCCCTGTGTAATATAGCACTGTTACTTTTGTAAGGTCCGCCCCAGTAGCTGAGTGGTCAGCGTGACGGATTGCCGTCCTCTGGGCCCGGGTTCGATTCCCGGCTGGGTCGGAGATTTTCTCCGCTCAGGGACTGGGTGTTGTGTTGTGTTCATCATCATTTCATCCCCATCCGGCGTGCAGGTCGCCCAATGTGGCGCCGAATGTAATAAGACCTGCGATATGGCGGCCGGACCTGCCCCGCGAGGGGCCTCCCGGCCATTGACGCCAAACGCTCATTTCCATTTCATTTCCATTTTGTAAGCCGGTCAGCAGTTAACATCGGCTACTACCTAGACTGGTTATAAGTAATTTTATCACAGTAAGATCGTCGTGGCCCTCCCGGTTAGCCGATCGGTCTACCGCACGGCTTTCCGGAGCGGGAAGGAGCGCCTGGTCTCCGGCACGAATCCGCCCGCCGGTGTCGGTGTCCGGTGAGCCGGCCAGTCTGTGGATGGTTTTTAGGCGGTTTTCCATCTTCCTCGGCGAATGCGGGCTGGTTCCCCTTATTCAGCCTCAGCTACACTATGTCGGCGATTACTGCAAAAAAAAAAAAAAAAAAAAAAAAAAAGTTAAAATGTGTGTGAAATCTTATGGGACTTAACTGCTAAGGTCATCAGTCCCTAAGCTTACACACTACTTAAACTAAATTATCCTAAGAACAAACACACACACCCATGCCCGAGGGAGGACTCGAACCTCCGCCGGGACCAGCCGGATTGCTGCACAAACAAGTTCTCCACATACGCATACACCACCATTACTCTACCACGACGCAAACATAGGGGTTACACTCGTCTGGTGTGAGACGTTCCCGGGTGGGGGGGGGGGTCCACCGGGGGCTGATCCGCACAATAACCCTGGGTTCGAAGTTAAGTGGACTGCGGTAGTCGTCGTGGGGTTGTCGACCACTGCGGATGCGGCAGGGACGGAGGACATACAACATACAACAACATACAAGATCGCCGTTCTCCCACAATGTAATATAAAATTAAAATTTAAAGACTGGATAGGTTGTTTCTTTATACAAATTTAACTTACTACTAAATTTTAGAAAATTTTCCTTATGCATAAAATGAAGAGTGAACCTTGTTGGACGGTGATGTTTTCAGACTTTATGGCTTATTATTATCTCCGGTAATTCAGTCGATTGTGAGCCGATACTGCATGCCTAGTGAGAAGACTCAATGGAGTATAAGTTTTATCGATGCAGTTGCGGCGTAAATGTACGTAGTTCGCAATCTGTTGGAGCTAGTGACGCTGCAGGAGCAGGGAGTATATTTCTCGTCACGCCCCGCGCAGAAAGTTTCTGTCTAGAAGCGTGGGCGGTACAAAGTTTGATTTCGGCAACAAACTCGGCCAACGCACGCCGCAGCGCGCCGCTGCCTGCTGCAGCTCGTCCCAGCCGCCACGCACGGCCGCTATTGTGGCGCGTCTTTGTGGCCGGGTTACGTAGAGCCGCGGCGTGCCTGTCAGCGCCACAACGGCAGGTACGGCAGCGCCGCGCGCCGGTGATGAACGCCGCGCACTACGGGAATAATAAAGGGGGCGGGGGAGCAGGAAAACAGGAACAGTAGTGGAACCTTTCCTTGCTCTACTGTATACATAATGCATATCGGTGGCGCCCGGCTCGCGCCCTGGGCAGAACACCCACGGCGCGACAATGAAAAATGCAGGCGGCGCGACACGACGGCGCCCGGAGCCACCGGCTGGAAGCAGCCGCCTGCCCGCTGCGGCCGCCGCGCAAATGAAGAGGCAGCCGCGAATTACGCGCCAGCTCCCGTCCCGAGCGAGAGTCCCTCGTCTTCCGTCAGCTCTAGAGGAGCCAGTTGGAATACACTGTGCGCTGCCACACGGAAGCTGACGATGGCGAGTTGGAAAAGAGAGCGGGAGAGGGAAAGGTGATATATACCGAGTGATCAAAAAGTCAATATAAATTTGAAAACTTAATAAACCACGGAATAATGTAGATAGAGCGGTAAAAAATGACACACATGCTTGGAATGACATGGGGTTTTATTAGAACCAAAAAAAAAATTTATTGCTAGACGCGTGAAAGATCTCTTGCGCGCGTCGTGATGATCGTGTGCTCAGCCGCCACTTTCGTCATGCTTAGCCTCCCAGGTCCCCAGAACTCAGTCCGTGTGATTATTGACTTTGGAGTTACCTGAAGTCGCAAGTGTATCGTAATCGACCTACATCTCTAGGGATGCTGAAAGACAACATCCTGTCAGGAAGGTCGCAGTTCGTAGTAATAGACGGCAAATCATCGAGTAAAACTGAAGTGATATCAGGTGTTCCCCAGGGAAGCGTCCTGGGACCTCTGCTGTTCCTGATCTATATAAATGACCTGGGTGACAATCTGAGCAGTTCTCTTAGGTCGTTCGCAGATGATGCGGTAATTTACCGTCTAGTAAGGTCATCTGGAGACCAGTATCAGTTGCAAAGCGATTTAGAAAAGATTGCTGTATGGTGTGGCAGGTGGCAGTTGACGCTAAATAACGAAAAGTGTGAGGTGATCCACATGAGTTCCAAAAGAAATCCGTTAGAATTGGATTCCTCGATAAATAGTACAATTCTCAAGGCTGTCAATTCAACTAAGTACCTGGGTGTTAAAATTACGAACAACTTTAGTTGGAAAGACCACATAAATAATATTGTGGGGAAGGCGAGCCAAAGGTTGCGTTTCATTGGCAGGACACTTAGAAGATGCAACAAGTCCACTAAAGAGACAGCTTGCACTACATTCGTTCGTCCTCTGTTAGAATGTTGCTGCGCGGTGTGGGATCCTTACCAGGTGGGACTGACGGAGGACATCGAAAGGGTGCAAAAAAGGGCAGCTCGTTTTGTATTATCACGTAATAGGGGAGAGAGTGTGGCAGATATGATACGCGAGTTGGGATGGAAGTCATTAAAGCAAAGACGTTTTTCGTCGCGGCGAGATCTATTTACGAAATTTCAGTCGCCAACTTTCTCCTCCGAATGCGAAAATATTTTGTTGAGCCCAGCCTACATAGGTAGGAATGATCATCAAAATAAAATAAGAGAAATCAGAGCTCGAACAGAAAGGTTTAGGTGTTCGTTTTTCCCGCGCGCTGTTCGGAAGTGGAATGGTAGAGAGATAGTATGATTGTGGTTCGATGAACCCTCTGCCAAGCATGCCAAGCACTTCAATGTGAATTGCATAGTAGTCATGTAGATGTAGATGTAGACGCCAATGCCTCACCATAACTCCGGAAATGCTTTATAGTGCTGTTCACAACATTATTCCTCGACTACAGATATTGTTGAGGAATGATGGTGGACATATTGAGCATTTCCTGTAAAGAACATCATCTTTGCTTTATCTTATTTTTTTATGCTAAATATTGCTATTCTGATCAGATGAAGCGCCATCTGTCGGACATTTTTTTAACTTATGTATTTTTTTGGACCCCATGTCGTTCCAAGCATGTGTGTCAATTTGTACCTCTCTATCTACATTATTCCGTGATTTATTCAGTTTTCAAATTTATACTGACTTTTTGATCATCCGGTACATTTGTATGATAAACCCCTTCCCTCAAAAATATCTCTTCTTCATACCTCCTCTGTGTTACCAGATCTCATTTGTATTAAGATTGCAGTACACCCGAAGTGCCTATTTGCTTCCAACGCCCTGAGTGGATTGCGCAAGTCCCAATAAATGTTCACCAACCTACAGTCTTCTACAGTTGTTGTCCCCTGCGCAGAAAACAGCAGGTATGTCGTGGATCGGTTATCTTGAGGCTGTAAGAAACTCTTAGAGAGGAACTGTTGCTTTAGAAATGATTAAATTACCAATCAGTTTGTTTGTACGGGATGCCACTAGCTTTCTATTAGCAGAACACGAGAAACTGCACAATTACATTGCACTTTAGAGTCATATTTATATTTCTCAGCAAGTTAATGAACTGCGTATTTCTGCAGTTACAATCACACTGTTCTCAACTACACGTCCATATAACCATACTTGCTAATAACGTCTTAACGCGCAGTGGTTAGCACACTGGAATCGCGTTCGGGAGGACGACGGTTCAATCCCGCGTTCGGCCATCTTGATTTTGGTTTTCCGTGATTTCCCTAAATCGCTCCAGGCAAATGCCGGGATGGTTCCTTTGAAAGGGCACGGCCGGCTTCCTTTCCCATTCTTCCCTAATCCGATGAGATCGATGACCTCGTTGTCTGGTCTCCTCCCGAAAACAACCCAACCAAACCCAAAGCCTTAACATGACTGACTGCGGCGGACAATATGTCTGTTCTCCGAGGCTTCCCACCCAGCTCTCTTTTATACGAACCATGGATTACTAATGAAATCTTAACTGACACTGATCGGGGTAGACAACATGTCGGTCCTCCGACAATGCCGAACGAGCTCTGATCTTACAGCCGAACCACCTTGCCTACCATCCAAGTTCAGCGCGATCCGTAGAACACCGAAGTGCGTCGTCTGCCTTTTCGTTTAGCAGTTGCTTATTATTCTGCTCGTTATTAATGCTTGTGAAATAATGGAATGATAGCACGCTGTTCAGAGATGCTTTAATTTGAAAGGCAAGTAAATGCGCTACTTAGTTTGTCTAATATGAATAACAGAAAGTTATCATTTTGGTACGCAACTTCCGAACAAAGCAGCCCATCGCGGAGAAGGCTCAAATGGCTCTGAGCACTTTGGGATTTGACATCTGAGGTTATCAGTCCCCTACAACTTAGAACTACTTAAACCTAACTAACCTAAGGACATCACACACATCCATGCCCGAGGCAGGATTCGAACCTGCAACCGTAGCAGTTGCGCGATTCCGGACTGAAGCACCTAGAACCGCTCGGCCACCACGGACGGCTAACGGAGAAGGACCACAATTTAGGCGGTCTTTCTCACCATATCCGTACAGAACAAACCATCTGTCTTCGGTACCTCACACCACATTACGTCATCTTACCACTCCTGCCTTCTCAACTGCTGTAAGAGGAGTTTCTTGTACCTGAATATGATGGTTGCAAAGCCAGAAATATTTCATGACAGCCACAGTTTTGGTATCCCGGGCAGCCCTGAATGAAAAGAGCTGGCGCCCAAGTTAGCGGGTGAGATAAATTCTGGTATGCCATCGGTGTAGGGTTGACAGAATTTGTTGCGAAAAAACCGGGACGTTTCTCTGAAATTAACTATAAACGGCCATAATTTGTGAATCATAAACCGTGACGTTTCGGGACACTTTTCTTAACGTTAAAAAAGTGAAATATTTGTGCAATTTATTGCTGTATTAACTGATTTAGTAAAATAAATAAATAAATGAACACTTTACACTGTAATTAATTTAATAAAATCTAAGTGAGGACAAAAAATGGTTCAAATGGCTCTGAGCACTATGGGACTTAACATCTGTGGTCATCAGTCCCCTAGAACTTAGAACTACTTAAACCTAACTAACCTAAGGACATCACACACATCCATGCCCGAGGCAGGATTCGAACCTGCGACCGTAGCAGTCGCGCGGCTCCGGACTGAGCGCCTAGAACCGCGAGACCACCGCGGCCGGCAAGTGAGGACATTCTAATAGTAATAACATTTTACAATATTAGTACTAGTAACACAAGAATATTTTATTTTGAAACATTAATATGAGATACAAAATTGTCTACTGAAACACTGTAGGTTGAAGTGCAAAGTTCACATAATTTGTTATTCTATGCCTCATACTTATCTGAATTCTGAGCTTTGGAGAGATCTTTCCGCTGTATGATGCATTCATAAAACTTAGAGCAACTCATTTGATAATGAAAACACATTTAATTATTTCTTCGACGTTTGGTATTTGTAATCTGTTTCGTTTATCAGTCCATTGCACATTCATGAGAGAAAATACTCGTTCCACGTTTGGATTTTGCCCTGGAATGCTGAAGACGAATTCACACAGATTCAGCAACTGAGAATACTGTTCTTCGCATCCAATCTGCCAAGAGAAATACGTCCATTTTTCCATATGTGATTTACTACCACAGTTATCCCCATTTTTGTTGAGTTCTGATTCAGTGAACTGCTTGATTAAAGAAAACTGGTCAAACAATAAACTGTCATCTACTGACAATCCTCTACCTTGTACAAATGTTATCATCCTTGTCACATTGCTCCACTCACGTTCTGCGACCAGCAACATTCATTTAAAAATAGAAAACTCATTGAAATTCGATAACCATTTTTCGAAATAAGCCGTACACGTTTCATACAACTGTTCTACATCAACATGGAATTTTTGAAATTCACTATAGTGCCCAGCACGAAAGTAAAGTCCTCAAGATCACGGCCCCTGCCTGCCACTAGCAGCTTTGTTGGCAATGTAGGTACCGTTAGCGGTCCATTAGGTCAGAGCAGCTGAAAGCTCAGTGTTACCGTGCTATATCGAGAGTTCACGTCTGATCTCAGTGTCTTACTGTCTTTAGAAAGGTGCTTTCACGTGTGTTCAATGGTGAACAACAATGCAAGAGCAACTGCCTACTTGTAATACTCCTCCAGTCAGTGTGTGTAAAGGGCGGAAAGACATTGGTAAACAATCGAAAATTATCATATCGAATGTACTCAAGTTTTCTACTGATCTGGCCGACAATGAAGAAGCGAGGACTAACTTAAATTTTGCGCAAATTCATAAACTTATTGCTAAAGCGTGTGGTGCCTCCAGGTCAACTGTAGGTCGTATTAGCAAATCTGTGTCATTTGCAGAATCTCCAGATATCAATGAGTGTTTCGATTCTCCAAGAAAGGGATACGAACGCGAACGGAAGTCAATCGACTTTGACGATTTTAACAAAGAGCTCGTGAGTAGAACTGTACTTGGATATTACAACAGAGGAGAGTATCCAATGGCTAAAAAAATACAGGCTGACCTACGTGAAAAAATTAATTACTCGGGCTCAGAGACCTCCGTTCTACGACTTCTCCGCTCCCTTGGTTTCCGATTCAAGAAGTGTAATGACGGACGGAAATTCTTAACGGAACGCAGAGACATTGCAGCAGCAAGAGCGAAGTTTTTGCGTACAATGTACTTCTTGCGTGCTAAAGACACCGGACCTGTAGTGTACTTGGATGAAACTTGGGTTTCACAGAACCACACCAATAAGTATATATGGCACGACTCCAAAGGAAACGACGGTCTGAAAGTGGCTACTGGTAGAGGTGGCCGATGAATCATCGACCACGCTGGTTCTTTCACCACAGGCTTCGTACCAGAGGGCAGACTTGTTTTTCATGGCGGGAAACGTTCTTGCCAATCCATTACCATTCGGAAATGAATGGAGAAGTTTTTAAGAATTGGTTTATTCGACTGTTGTCTGCGCTGGAAGAAGGGTCAATTATCGTGATGGATAACGCCAGCTACCACTCCATTCAGATAGAAAAGCTGTGACGTTCAAACTGGCGTAAGAGAGGTATTATGGAGTGGTTAAAAAGGAAGAATGTTTCATTTTCAGTCAATGAAACGAAAGCTGAACTCCTGTCTAAGGAAGAAATTGTAGATGCCAAAAGGAATTCCGTGTTAAATCAAATGGCAAACGAAATGGGATACCAAGTGGTATGTCTACCACCGTATCACTGCTCTTATGATCCCACTGAATTGATATGGGCCCATGTAAAGTGAGAAGTAGCGAAAACAAATTCCACTTTCAAACTTGCTTATGTCGAGAAGCTAACACACGAAGCTCTTGACAATGTTACTCAGCAGGACTGGAAGAGTGCGTAAAACACGCAGCAGCATTGCAAGAAACTGATTTCTTGAACAAGGGTTTAAGAGACACCATAGTGGAATCTGTGATTGTACACTTGGTTGAAACAAGCGACAGTGAATCTGAAGACACGGATCCAGAAGATCCTTCAGGTCAGGTAAGTGCCATCTATGTAAAAAGCTGACTTGATTTAAATCTTTGTCTATTCATTTCAGTTATAGAAGACACACTGCAAATGTTTTTCCCTTACAGCAGACGTCTGATAAATTTATCACAAGTGGTGGCGATTAGTTTACTCGACAGTAACTGCCAATTAAAATAAGATTGTAAATTCTGCATCAATTAACAACAGTTTTTCCTTAAAACCTGTATCGAATGTATTTACTTTGGGATATAATCTTACTGCATTCGGTTTACTTGTATATTCTAAATTTAACTCCTTTTTTCGTAGAAGGATTTCGTAGTAAGGGTAATGCAGTTCATAAAATGACAAAACGTTGTGGTGCTTTTGTATCGACTGTGTATATAAACAGTGCAGTACAAAAAGATAGAAAGTAGAATTGTATTACTTTGGTATGACAGAGGATAGTATCCGATGGCTAGTGAAATACAGGATAATGTCCGTGATAAAAATAATTATTCTGGCCAGTCACTTCAATGCACTGTCCTCTCTGCCCACTTGGTTTTTAATTCAGGAACTGTAATAATGGATGAAGTTTGTAACACAAGACAGGGACATTGCAGTAGTAAGAACGAGGTTTTTGTGTACCAAGCACGTATTGTCTGCTGAGAATAATAGGCTTACAGTAAATTTAGATAAAACTTGGGTTTCACAAAACCTTTCAAATAAATATTTTGATCGACTTCAGTGAAAATATTGGCTTCAAAATAACTACAATTAATTTTGCCTAGCGTATATTGGCGTTTTGAGTGATGGATGCAATGACGAAGAATATGTTTTAGCAGCCTGAAAAATATTTTAGGGAAGTACGGAATATTCTCGGTCATATAAGAGCCAGCCGTCCGAACAAAACTCTTGGCGACGGCCCACAACGACTCGCGCGCTGCTGCGCAGGGAATATCGCGGAAGTAATTTGCCTCTCTACGTGATACGATACAATAACTATGTCTGAAATGTTACCAAAAATAATTTTGTAGTTGTCTTAACAACTATCTCGCGGGAAGTTTCTTCACAGTCCTACAGAACGAAAATTCATCTGCGACTACATTTTTCGCTACGCAGTCGGCACAGTTTCACACCACTTATAATATTTTATTTTTTATCTGAGAGTACTTTTATGTTTCCGAAATAAAAGACGCAACATATGCATCTGTAAGCTTTGAGGATGTTCATATATTTTTTTCCGTCCAATTACGTTAGTGATTCTGTTACTACAACATGTTGAAGTAAAAAATTATTTTCCTCCAAAATTTCTTGCAACGTTAGTTTTCATTTTCTTCCTAGCAGGTAGTAAGAATTTTCTTTTGGAAAGTACTCCATCATATTCTAGACTAAAACCAGAGTTGCCCAATTTGTTTTTAACTTTTACGAACATTTCAAGTTATCACTATAAAAAAACCTAGCAATGCTGTAACATGGCGAGATAACCTTAAAGCCCTATTTTCGTGCCGGTTACTATAGTTAATGCAACCTCACTTTTCTGCAAGAGAGATGTCACTTTGAGTGGAATAAAACTTTCTTCTTTACGAAATTATATGATAGTACTTTCGAAAATCGCAGTTACTTCCATAACACTGCTGTCTGCTTTCTAAAGTTTAAGTATCTGTCCCTGAAACACGCTCAACTGACTATGCAGGAACCACAGATATGCTTCCATTAACGGATTCTGAAAAAGGGTTGCCATAAATTTAGGTGCCTTTTCTTCTAAGAGGAAGAATGGTCTAAGGGCATCACACAACCTCAGTACTCTCTCTACAGCAACAAACAAAGATAACCGCCTTGCTTTTGTACGTGACAGCCGGCCGGTGTGGCCGAACGGTTCTAGGCGCTTCAGTCTGGAACCGCGCGACCGCTACGGTCGCAGGTTCGAATCCTGCCTCGGGCATGGATGTGTGTGATATCTTTATGTTAGTTAGGTTTAAGTAGTTCTAAGTTCTAGGGGACTGATGGCCTCAGATGTAAAGTCCCATAGTGCTCAGAGCCATTTGAAGCATTTTTTGTATGTGCCAACAATGCATCATACTCTATATACACACAAAAAATGGTTCAAATGTCTCTGAGCACTACGGGACTTAACATCTGAGGTCGTCAGTCCCCTAGAACTTAGAACTACTTAAATCTAACTAACATAAAGATATCACACACATCCATGCCCGAGGCAGGATTCGAACCTGCGACCGTAGCGGTCGCGCGGTTCCAGACTGAAGCGCCTAGAACCGCTCGCCGACCCCGGCCGGCTACACACACTCACAAAACTCCTTTAGACACTCCGTTTGTACTGTGAATATGGAGAGAGAATTGAAAAGTTTAATTATAAGGGTTTCTACGTCAGCACTCATCACGTGAGCGGCTGTCTTGGCAGCATTGTGTAGTATGTGAGCAGAGCAGTCAGCTCCTAAAAGATTTTTGTTTGCTTCACTTTCCAGTCTAGCATATACATTGTTTGTACCTGCTCGTCCCACTCCTCCAAAATTAGTGTTAGCACTGTCACCGCAAAATGCAATACACTTACTCTTATAAATTTCATTTTCATCTAATGCAGTAATGCAGTGCGTATTTATCATAGAGACGGTTTCACTTGAATGCTATTCTGAGGTGTAAAATTTTGAACAAATAATGCAAATATTTTTCCAGCCTTGTGATTACTCGCATCTGTAGCTATTGAATAATAGCGGACCTGTGAAAGGTCGTCGCATATTTGACTGGGTAAGGCGCCAAAACTGCTTTCAAATGTGCTGTTGTTTTGGTTCTGCCCAACGTCACACTCTTCTCTGTGACAGAGTAGTTAAAAAGATTTGATCTTAACCTAGGACTAGAAGTCAAGTCTACAGATTTTAAAGACATATGATCGTCAATGGTATGATAACACATCGTTAATTCCGCTGATGGTACTGATTGGCTCTGTTATGATGACTTTGAAATAAAAAAAGCTACCTTTCTTTTTTAAGTACTAGCAGAGCACATGTTTGATTTATGCTTTTGGCTGCAATGATCTGTAATATCTGCCCTTCCTCCATGTGACATGGAAACCTATGACTGACATATTCCACATTCCACTTCATAGAGTGATGTCTTCCTCGTTTGATGAAAGTCCATTCTTTTATATATTTGTCTTGAAAGGAACAATTTCTCTTTGGGATTTGGAGCTCACTTCACACACAAGCAAATATGAACTAAGCACAATAAGCTACGGACAGAGAACTACGTAGCTCCAACGGCTTAACAGAACTGAATCCCAAGACAAGGGTTAATAATGGAAATAAGCGTTACGCGCAATAAAAGGCTCTTGATAGTCGCTGGCGGGTACAACAATGAAACAAAAATCATTATTTTGCTTAACAGTGACAGTTAATAAACAAATTCACGCCAGCATTTGGGAAGAAATAGACGGTATGAAAGTATTTCTTTGGCATCACAAAACCGGGACTAAACTGGCGTCCAGAAAGCGACTTTCGGGACGCTCATTTCTTTAATCCGAAACCTGGACTTTCTCTGAAAACAGGGACGTCTGGAAACCCTACATTTGGGTCTCATGTTACTATTCCAGCCAGTATCAGACAGTGGGACGGCATGGGCTACGACGCTATTTGCAGGGAGCCACTGATTTGAATGGATACGGGGGGCAAGTGGTAGAAATCGCAACACAAGTAGAAGATTTAGGAATTAGTACAAAGAGATACATTCTGAAATTAGCACACAGCAACGTAGTCTTAAGCAAGGGCAGCCTCCACTGACGTAGATACATTCGCAAAATATCATATAGAGAAGCATTCACACTAGAGCTACATAAATTAAACTGAGAATAGTCTGGAGTGAGAATCCTGAAACATGAGAACTAGGCTTCGACAACAAAATGAGAAGGGGAAGAGAACATTACCGCAGGCTACTGCTCTCCCGAAATACCGAAACGGTTATCGAATCCGGGCATCATTATTAGACCGTGCCCAAAGTCACGAACCGTAAGATTTATCGTCGCGTGGCGGAGCGTTTCCTATGGACAATAGGCGGTCGCGGGTGACACGGCAGCTAGTGGACCTTACAAGAAGACGTTCCAGAATTCCCAGGAGTGGCAAAGCTCAGGGCTTTTCTTAGCTGGTTGGTGCCTTACACTACTGTGTCTACAGCTGAAAAAAGTAGTTTTGGTGCCAACTTGCTGGATGGCCAAGCGGCTAGCTGTCGCCTGCTGGTCCATAGATTTGGCCGCTTCCTTCTTGCCCCAGAAGTTTCCTAACCTGGCGCAGCGTCGGCTGGTGAGAGGGCGGTATGTTCTATGTTCGTGCGCGCCTCAAGATCAAGAAGACGGTCCGTTTTAACTTGAATCTTTTTACACAATTTTGAACAATTTATTCATTGCTCTAAAAATGACGGCAGCCGAGATATGTTCACAGATTTTGAGTCCTCCGTTCGCAGGGAATTATTATTACAAGACTTTTTTCGTTTCTGTTATTACATAGGTGCTTTAATTCGCATTGGAATGGTTAGATACGTCGAAATAAAAATGGCTTGCAAATTATAGGTAGAGCAGCAGTTTGTGTAAAGGTCCCAAATCTGATGCCTGTTCTCATATTCATTAATTACTCTCGACTCACACCTTCTTTCCGGCCTTGCGTGGCCGCCCTTGAGCTCGTCACTGCAAGTGGTGTTCTTGCGAGTGTTCGTAACACAATGTGTTACACACAGCACACTGCAACGATGCAGCTACACTGTAATGGGAAATCCGTGTGGATGCGAATGTCCACATGCTGACAAACGATACGCTACACATGAAGTATGGTAATACAGTTAAGGTAGCCGTTGTAGTGCTAGACTCTGGCTTTTCAGGTCTTCAGTTCAATGCTAGATTGAATGCGGGATTTTTCTTCGTTCCAGTCCCTCCAGGACTGCTCCAGGTCCACTCAGCCGTCTAGCAATTGAGTACCGGGATTCTTTCCTGGGTCAAAAGTATCCGGGATAAAGATCAGAATCGGAGAGAGAACGACTCTAATGTTGTAAGCTGCATACCGGTACTTCCCAAATCAAGGCGCCGCTGTTATATAAATGCTAAAGGGCTTCCTTCACCCCCACTCTATTTCAGCGATTATGAGGAGTCTGAGATCTGTGGCGCCGCGTTCGCTTCCTACTCGTCGACTCGTTCTCTCTTACTGAAGCATGCAGCAGCGTAGCGCTAGTCGCGGCTTATTGTTAGTACGGAAGACGAGTACACAAACTTGCTGCTAAAAAGCAGCATTGAAAAGCCAAAATAACCGATTGTCGGGATCAGATGGCCTTTAACAAAGCGGTGCTTTGTGAGAAATGGATGGTGTAAGACGACAAGTAATTGATTCAAAGTACACAGCTGCAAAGGTTTCCGCCGGCCGCTGTCGTCGAGCAGTCCGGAACCACGCGGCTGCTACGGTCGCACGTTCGAATCCTGCCTCGGGCATGAATGTGTGTGATGTCCTAAGGTTAGTTAGGTTTAAGTAGTTCTAAGTTCTAGGGGACTGATGACCTCAGATGTTAAGTCCCATAGTGCTTAGAGCCATTTGATTTTTAGCAAAGGTGTTCCATTAGAGAAGCAATGATACCTCGAATAAGTTTCACACTTCAGACGAAGAGCATACAAATTTCGTCCGCTGCAAAAGAAACATATGAAAACATACACGGGCCTCCTTCCGCCCTGTGACGGGCATCGACTGGAGTCGGAAGTCTCCTCCAGAAATCCTGAGCCATGCTGCCTCTCTAGCTGTCCAGAATTGCGAAAATGTTGCCGGTACATCATATTGTGTACGAACTGACCTCTTGATTATATCCCACAAATATTCGATGCTATTCATGTCGCGTGATCTGGGTGGCCAAATCACTCTTTCGAACTGTCCAGAATGTCCTTCAAACCATCGTAAACATTTGGGGCTTGATGACATGGCGCTTTGTTAATCCACAAAAATTCAGTTGTTGTTTTGGAAGATGAAGTCCATGAAAGGCTGTAAATGGTCTCCAAGTGCAAGAACATAAGCATTTCCAGTCAATGATCCATCTAAACACAGCCCACACCATTATGAAGCCACCACCAGCTTGCACAATACCTTGCTGACAGCTTGGGTCCATCGCTTTGTGGGATCCGCGCCACACTCGAAACCTACCATCAGCTTTTATCAACTGAAATCGGGACTCATCTGACCAAGTCACGCTTTCCCGGTCGTCTAGGGTCCAACCAACATGGCCAACAAGCCCAGGAGAGGGGTTGCAGGCCATTTCGTGCTGCTAACAAAGGCACTGCCGTCGGCCGTCTGCTGCCATAGCCCATTAACGCCGAGTTCCGCAGCGTTGTCCTAATGAATATGTTCGTCGTCCCACATTGACTTCTGCGGTTGTTTCTCGCAGTGTTGCTTGTCTGTTAGCACTGAAAACTCTACGCAAACGCCGCTACTCTCGGTCGTTAAGTGAAGGCCGACGCCACTACGTTGCTCGTGGTTAGAGGTGATGCCTGGAATTTGATATTCTCGGCACACTCTTGTCGTTGTGGAGCCCGAAATATTGAGTTCCCTAATGATTTCCGAAACAGAATGTCCCATGCAACTAGCTGCAACTACCATTCCGCGTTCAAAGTCTTTTAATTCCCGTCACGCCACCATAGCCAAGTCGGAAACCTTTCCACATGAATCACTTGAGTACAAATGACAGCTCAGCTAATGCACTTCCCTTTTATACTTGTGTACGCGATACTACAGGCATCTGTATATGTGCATATTGCTGTCTCAGTGAAAATTTGTGATTGGTTTTGCGATTTGATATATATCCTGCTGACAGTGGTTAGCTACGGGATCCAAGCTTAGGTTCAGTACTGAGAAAGTTTACTAGTTCAAATGTTTCAAATGGCTCTGAGCACTATGGGACCTAACATCTGAAGTCATCAGTCCCCTATAACTTAGAACTACTTAAACCTAACTAACCTGAGGACATCACACACACCCATGCCCGAGGCAGGATTCGAACCTGCGGCCGTAGCGGTCGCGCGGTTCCAGACTGTAGCACCTAGAACCGCTCGGCCACCCCGGCCGGCAGTTAACTAGTCATCAATGGTAAATCATTTGAGAAGCCAGAGAATATCATCTGAGCCAATAACGTGTAGCGTACCTGTGATGAATTATAGGCTATCTGAGGACAGTTAGACTCCGTAATAAAATAATTTTCTTTCGGAAGTATTCACTTCATAAAAATGGTCTCTCTGATTAGGGCAGTTACAAGTAGAAATTCATTCTGCACCACTACAAATACATACTTGAGAAACTTTTACAGATACCACTCATATTCCATTTTCTAATTACTTTAAATCTGACTTCAAAACGTTTGCAGACATACCAATAGACTTTCAAATGGTAGTAAAATGTCGTTTTCGTCTTCAGCGATGTAAATTACGCCGTTTGACGTAAAGAATTTCAACTGCGGTAAGTTTAAGTAACTCTTGTTTATGATAAACATTAATTATTTTTCAGATTTGCTTGATTGCTTGATTTACACGCCTAAATGTTTACAGATACTTCATTAGACTAATTCCACCTAAGAACAATCAACGTAGTGTTACGAATTACGTTTATTTGCTTCGTATGTGACCCATAATAGTTGTTTCTTTAAGATACTATTATTACCCATTTGGAGCAGCGTGCCACTATATGCGCTCCAATGTGCGCTGTTCTGAAAAGGGTAGATATGTTGTTGCTATCTGAAAGTGCTCAAGATGGCTACATACACTTCTTCCTGTTTTTCCACGTAGTTACTTGTACGTCCTGCTTCCGTCTTGCTAACAGCTATGATTAATACCTGTTTTGTTTGCTGCAACAAAGGTCACTTACGCATTTCTCAAAGTTGGCACAAAGCTGCATGAGGGCTCTTCGGTAATGCAGAAGCCATTACAATTTTTGCTTCACGATCCAACTGCAGTTTCAGCATACGGCACAAATAGCGCTGAATAAAAAATCAGTGAATCTATTCCTCCTAAATACAGGGTGGTTTCGCAAAATGGGGACAAGCTGTAGGATTCCTGACAGGATAAAGAGCCAAAAAGGTTATGTGAACATATGGCTAAAAATGCATGATTTGGCAATTATGATAGCTCAGTTTTCTTCCTTTATTAAACAAAATAAACAACTGTCTACTCCTTTTGAACGGAAAATGAAAAGGTATTCAGTAACTTTGGTCATTGCAGGTAGACTATCGCTTTATTTCTCCTTACACTTATTCCGAAAGCTTACGTCATCAGGTTGGATGGGTGCGTATTTCTGTTTTCTGATTAATCACTAAAAATCCTAACAAAAGTCGCACAAGTCAGACATCTATATACACTCTAAGACGAAAGAAAACAGCGCACCACGAAGGCATTATCCGAATGGGGTGGAAATACGTAGATGTGATGTACATGTGCAGACAAACAAATAAATGCAATTTCAGAAAAATTGGATTATTTATTCAAGAGATGCTCACAAATTGAACAAGTATGTGACGCATTGGTCCTCATCTGGCCCTTATGCAAACAGTTATTCGGCTTGGTATTTATTGACAGAATTTTTGGATGACCTCCTGAGGAATATCGTGCCAAAGTCTATCCAAATGGCCTGTTAGATCGTCAAGATGCTGAGATGGTTGGAGAGCCCTGCACATAATTCTCCAAAAGTTCTCAACTCGGGAGAGATCCGGAAACCTTGACGGCCGTGGTAGGGTTTGGCAAACACAATGCCAAAGTAAAAAGCACTCCGTCGTCAGGCCACGGGTGTCCTACCCGGACCATCCGACCGCCGTGTCATCCTCAGTGGAGGATGCAGATGGGAGGGGCGTGGGGTCAGCACACCACTCTCCCAGTCTTGAGATGGTATTCTTGACCGAAGCCGCTGCTATTCGGTCGAGTAGCTCCTGAAGTGGCATCACGAGGCTGAGTGCACTCCGAAAAATGGCAACAGCGCATGGGGGCCTGGATGGTCACCCATCCAAGAGCCGGCCACGCCCGACAGTTCTTAACTTCGGTGATCTCACTGTAACCGGTGTAGCCACTGCGGCAAGGCCGTTGCCTAAACACAATGGCAAGGGAGTAGAAACTCTTCGATGAGCGGGCGGGATTTATCCTGCTGAAATATAAGCCTAGGATGACTTGCCATGAAGGGTAACAAAACGGAGCGTAGAATATCGTGGACGTATCACTGTGTTGCAAGAGTGCCACAGAAGACAACCAACAGGACCATGCAATGAACAGAAATGGCGTCTCAGACTATCACTCCTGGTTGTCATGGCGCGTCGTTTTTAATACACGCTGAGGGCAAAAAAATCGTAACTCCAAGAAAAGGTTGTGCGACACAAACAAAAGTTGGTTGGCGTGTTTTTACACCCGAAAAATGATGTCCAGTCAAATTTCTCGCCCGTCGCATAAGAATGGCGCTAGCAGCACCACTGTGAGGATATAAACCAGGTTTTTCATTAAATACACGCCGTAACGGTCGTGAGTGTTAGTTACTTCTGAGACTGGACGTGATGAGTTGAAGTTGGTCAAGAATGCGTTTCAGGAGATAAGGACGCCGTAGTCAGCATCAGTTCGAACGAGGTCGTGTAATGTGGCTACGGAGAAGCTGGATGTTCCTTCTGCGATACTGCAGAAAGACTTGACAGGAATGTAGCCACTGTACTTGATTTCTGGCAGCGCTGGTCACGAGAATGTACGGGGTCGCAAGAAGGCCAGGCCCCGGACGGCCACGCGGCACTACCGCTGGGGAAGACCATTGTGTTCGCCGTATGGCTCTGACACATTGTACTGCATCTGCAGCAGCTGTATGAATAGTTGTTCGTACCACAGTGACACAACCAACTGTTACAAATTGGTTACTTCGAGGACAGCTCCGAGCCAGGCGCCTCGTAGCGTGCGTGTCATTTCCAAATCATGACAGCTCACTGAAGGGAAAGGTGGAGATTTGTTGTGTTTCCAATGAAAACTAGATCCGCCTCGGCGGCAGTGATGGTTGAGTGTTGGTTAAGAGGCGACAAGTTGGCGGCCCGCAACCAACCTGTCTATGTGCTAAGCACACTGGATCCACACCTGGAGTTATGATCTGGGATGCTATTTCGTATGACAGCAGGAGCATTCTCGTGGTTATCCCACGCACCCAGATTGAAAATTTGTACGTTAGTCTGGTTATTCGACCTGTTGTGCTGCATACATGAACAGCATCCCAGGGGATGTTTTCCAATAGGATAACGCTCGCCCTTATACCACTGCTGTAACCCAACAAGCTCTATAGTGTGTCGACATGTCCATAGGCCTGCTCTATCACCAGACCTGTCTCCAAACGAGAACGTATGTGATATCATCAGACAACAACTCCATCGTCATCCGTAACAAAAATTTCCCGTTTTTGTAACACAGACCAAGAGCAATAGGCATAGAATATCATCCCGCACACTGACACCCGGCACCTGTAAAACACTGTACATGCACGTCTGTATGCTTTCATTCAACATTCTGCCGATTACACCAGTTATTATTAATGTACCACCATCTCACATTTGCAATGCCTTACATTAACCTTAGATGTGTTACGTAGACAAATATATTCCCGAAATTTCATTACGCTACATTAGTAATTTTTCCGTCTGTGTATTTGGGCCAACATGACCGTGAAAAACTGAACATGTCTGGCTAAAGCTACCCCCCACGCCCCCCTCCTTCCCCCTTGGCCACCAAGCAAGGGCGAAGACAACGGAGCAGCGACCAAAGCGCACGGTTAAATGTGACAACCCTCGACGAATGGTGTCGCAGGCAGCATGAATGCGTTGTTTCAGCATCTGCTCATCCGGGATTGTCTCCGCAATCGCGACTTCTTTCAGGTGCTCCCACAGGTAAAAATTTGAACAGTTGGGGTCCGGTAACTGATCGGACGACGCAAGTGGACCACCTCTTCCGATCCAACGGCTGGGGTAGACATCGTCGAGATGCCACCGCACGCAAATACGAAAGTGAGCTGGAGCACCATCATGTAGTAGCCACATTACCCTTCGTACAATCAAAGGCACGTCTTCCAGCAGGCGAGGCAGGGCCAGCCGCAGTTAGTGCAGATATGTCCCGCCTGTGACGCGTTATGAAAAGATGACTGTTCTCACGAGACGGTCGCCAGTAATCTGCACCCATACGTACAAGCCGAAACCGTGCTGACGGTTCACTGCCACCATACCATGAGAATTCTCAATAAGCCACTGGTGAGTGTTGTGGAGGTTGACGACACCATCTCCCATAAATGTAGCGTCATCAGTGAACAAGGTGGATGACAGAAATCCCAGAACCGTGGTGGCTGTGTGACGAATCGGCAACACAACCGTCGCCGCCGAGGCAAGTCCGCAGGTGGTAAGGCCTGCACTCGTAATTGGTAGGTGTGGTGGTAGTTCTTGTCGAGAATTTTCCACACGGTCGTCCGGCTTACGCCATGTCTGATGTTGATACTGGGGTCATGCTCTACAGCGTACAACACCTGTTCCTCCAAAGCCTCTGTGCGCAGTGGGTGCACCCGCCTTTCACAGTTATCCATTCCCTTAAACGAGCCTGTCTGACGCTGACGACGACAGGTTGTTGCAAACAATTTATGGGGTGGTTCCTGTCAACGGGGACCCTTTTCAGGCACAGCGTCGGTCTGTTCCTGACTGCTACACCGGCCCATTGGCTCTTGGCGCTGGCCTACACGATTCACGCCCACGCCACAGTGAGTCGGCAACAACAGCGAAGATTATGACCGCTAGTGCCGATGCGCTACCATCACGGACGACCTTCATGATGTGTGTGGAGCTAGAATACCAATACAGACAGAACATTGACTCTTACCTGATGTGTTCTCATGTGTGCTCTCAATAAGTAAACCTACACTCTCGAAGATCTTTTATCTGCACCTTCAGGTGCATGTCCCTCCCTTGGAACGCGTTTCCTGTCATATGTCAATATCACTTTGTTTGCTCCTTGTCCGCTCAGGCATCGTTTCCTGCAATTTGTTCCCATTTATCAAAATCACCTGTATATTTGCTAGTAATCACTGCACGTTACATGAGTTCACAAACGTTAAATTAACTGACAATGGATATGTGAACTGTATGACTAACTATAAACAGCGTGCAGTACACGGATGAACCAAAACATTACGATCACTCCCCACCACGACGTTGGATGCCCCCTGGTCGCGTTGAGGAAACCTGACTCGGTAACAAAAATACGTAAACGGAGCACACACGGACGGGGGATCACTCTAGCAGAGATACGGGCTGCAATTGGGACATCCATTGAGACTAGCGACATTGACAGAGGGTGGATTATTATCACGCAGAGCCTGTGAACGACTATCTCTGAAACGGCGAAACAAGCTGAATGTTAACGTGTTACTGTCGTGAGCATCTACGGAAAGAGGTAGAAGGATAGTGAAAGTATCACTAGGCGCTAAATGCTTCGACTTCCACGACTCTTCACAGATCGTGGGCTTCGAAGACTTGTCTGCTGTGCAAAATGGAATAGATGGTGATTTGCGGAATCTCTGCCGAAAGAGCACAATGCTGTGCACTAGCCGGCTGCGGTGGCCGCGCGGTTCTCGGCGCTTCAGTACGGAACCGCGCGACTGTTACGGTCGCAGGTTCGAATCCTGCCTCGGGCATGGATGTGTGTGATGTCCTTAGGTTAGTTAGGTTTAAGTAGTTCTAAGTTATAGGGGACTGATGACCTCAGTTGTTAAGTCCCATAGTGCTCAGTGCCGTTTGAACACTTTGATTTGCTGTTGCCCGCACAAGTGTTTCGGTGTTCACCGTTTATCGTACGTTACTGAAGATGGAGTTCCGCAGGAGACCACACCTACCTTTCACATGTTGACCCAACGACATAGTCATTTACGACTACAGTGGGTACGGGACCATCGGGACTCGACAGTCGATGAATGAAAACGTGTCGGCTCTTTGGGTAAATCACAGTTTTGCTACACTAGGTCGCTGATCGCCTCCACAGACTCCGTCATGAGGTGAACGGCGACTCGAAACGTGCAGCGCACTATGGACGCAAGCTGGTGCGATCATGATGTAAATCTGGGTCGCTTTCTGGTGTCATCGCCGCGTTCGCAAATCATCGGTCCGTTATTTACGCGAATTACATACCAGTGCGTCGACATCTAATGCCACATGCCTCCAAAAACCTACCAACAAACTATCGGATCACTGAGACGCAGAATCAGTGATGTATTTCGTTCCAAACGCGGACAAACGAGCTATTAAGCAGGTGTGTTTTGGATCATCAGTGTATGTCACGACAATTTGCAGCAGGACTTCATTTTGACGTCTCAGTATCGCAGAACTGCCCGGCATAAAATTTCACAAAACCCGTTTCATTAATTACAACGAAGTAGTAACTTACAGAACGTATCAAGAATACGACGGACTACGTTTTTATTAAAACGTGGCCACGGTCGACCTGTAAGTTCTTCGTCAATGGAAAACAAAAACCCAAGGTATGATTTCCGCAAATGAAATTCTGGCCAGTTGCAATCACACCGCCAGAGCGCCGGCATATTGAAGTTGTTGAGTGTTTTTCCAAATTTTTGTATCGACGGATGCTAATGCGGGTAACAGACTTTCGGATGAGGATAAGACACTTGCGGATGAGGCTCTCATTTCTCTTATCCGCGCAGATATATAACTATAATGACTGTAATGGAATCATGCGCCACTTAGAGGTAGGATGACTTCATATTGGAAGTTAAGAAAATGAGTCAAACAGAAAAATTACGCCGTTATATCTGTTTTGTCTCACGGACGATACCTTATGACAGGGTACACAGCCGTGCTGTTACACTCACCGTCTCCGAACAGCACCTCTACTGCACGCGGTCCACAATGCTAGAAAATATGTTCACGCCTTCCTGCATTTAGCGTTTTCTTGCGCGCAATAAGGGGGGCATACTGTAACCACGAAAATCATCGCCGTGCGTTAACATCACCTTCTCTGTACTTCACTGCTGGTAGGTCAACGTTCTTCAGGCATTCATCAAACTCAAAATCCTTCCGTCGGGTTTCATCACCCCAAATCCCACGTCTCCCGTCATCCATTGTCCAGTGGCTTCGCTCTTTCACCGCCTCCAACGTTGCGTAACAGTGACTGCAGAAATATGCGACTTTTGAGGAGCTCATCACCCATTGTACACGATTCTTTGATTGTTCCAGTTGCACAGTCATTGTATTAGCTGGACTACTGGTAGCACTTTGAAACTCACAAGTGATTCCTTATGCTGATTTCATGCGAATTTTGACAACCACCCTCCCCAATGCTCGATGACTACTGTCCGTCAGTACTTGAGTCCTACCTGGTATTAGTTTAGACGTGGTTGTTCCATCTGGTTTCCACTTCACAGTAGCATCACCAGCAGTAGATTTGGGCGGCTTTAGAAGGAATGAAATGTCCATGGTGGATGTATTACTCAGGTGACATCGAGCGACCAGTCCACGTTCGAAGTGACTTAGCTGTTCTGGCCGACCCACTTTGCTGTTACTGCTTCTCTACTGACTACGAAATATCAGTACTCCCCAACACCCTTTGTTATACTGACGGGCCCACCCATCGTGACTTCCAGCGGTCAATATCACATTACGTACGACTATCTGATACCTTTGCCCAAATAGTGTATGCTAAGTGTAGTTTCCATCCGTTTCATTATGTGTTGTAACTCTTCATTACATTCGATATCAGGGGCTGTGTCACTCTGATCCTTAATATTAGTTCCGTTCCTCTTCTTTTTTTGCTCCTTATCCGAAGGTTCCTTTCACTTCCTCCATTACTTCTTTGGTGTCCAGGTTTTACAACAGTGGGAATAAATATGATAAGCGAAGACATTGCTTCTTCCTGCATATTTCGTTACTCTGGTAGACAGGTGGCACTGGAAGGCAAAGTTATCACATAATCGTACAACAGCGTCAGAGAAAAGTGCTCGGTCTTCTGAATAGCTCCATTCATAAATTTATGCTGAGTGTAATATACTTTCATATTTTATTTGGCGTAGTATGTTTTGAAGTTCAGCTCGTTATCTGAAAGATAGCAGTTTTGATTACACTTCGAGCGGCTGAGTTCCATCCGCGGAAGTGTCACGTTTCTTTTCTCTGTGAAAAGAAAGACGTGGAGTCGGTTAACGCAGAGAAATAGTGTCACTGGTTTTCCAACCCATTAAAGAGTTCTATTATACTTGGTAACTCAAATACAGTGGAGAAAGGTTAGGATTCTGGCCTGACAAACCTCTGGGTAATTAGATGCGAAGGACTAGCTCAGGTGGAGGAAGATGCTGAAAGGAACTGATCGTGGCTCAATTAAGCACCCAGGTTGGGACTCACGAAATGAAGCCTTACCCTCGGTAAATATCTCACTCGCAATTCATTACGCTCTCGTGTGGCGTGATCGTTGGAGAGAGATATTTCAGACTTCTGTGTCGCAGTGGCGAGTCGCGGGGGAATGATGGGGCATAAAAAAAAGTGACCCTTCAGTTATTAAGTACAGTGTAATTATCTTCAGATGATCCCATTTCAAATAAAGCATTATTGACCGTTATCCCTAAAAAATGTCAACACTCCAGTCCTAAAGATATACGAGGTTGTCTCCCCGACAGCTGAATACTGATATGATCGTTTTCCTGAATCGTTATACGTCGTGCGAACTGCTGAATACATCTTGAATATTCGAACCGTCCACAGCTATACACTAAAGTAACGAAAGTCATGAGATAGCTATAGGCACATATGCAGATGGCTGTAGTATCGCGTACACATGGTATAAAAGGGCAGCACATTGGCGGAGCTGTCATTTGTACTCTGGTGCTTCATGTGACAAAGTTTCCGACGTGGTTATGGTTGCACGACGGGAATTAATAAACTTTGAACGGAATGCTAGTTGCAGCTATACACATGAAAACTCAGAAATCATTAGGGAATTCAATGTTCCGAGATCCATTGCCTCTTATCAGGGATAACGCAGTGGCCGACAGCTTCCACTTAACGACCGAGAGCAGAGGCGTTTGCATAGTCAGTGCTAACGGGCGAACAACACTGCGTGGGACTTTCGAGGAACGTATCCGTTAGCACAGCGAGGAGAACTTTGCCATTAATGGGAAACGGCAGCAGAAGACCGACGCGAGTGCCTTTGCTAACAGCACGACATCGCCTGTAACGCCTCTCCGGGGCTCTTGACCATATCGGTTGGACCCTAGACGATTAGAAAGCCATGGCCTCGTCAGATGAGTCCCGATTTCAGTTGGGAAGATCTGATGGCGGGGTTTGAGAGTGGCGTAGACCCCACGAAGCCATGGAGCCAAGTTGTCAATAAGGCACTGTGCAAGATGGTGATAGTTCCATAATAGTGTGGGCTGTGTTTACATGGAATGGACTGGCTCTTCTGGTCCAACTGAACCGATCATTCACTGGAAATGCTTATGTTCGGTTACTTGGAGACCATCTGCAGCCATCCAGGGACATCATGCTCCCAAACAACGATGGAATTTTTATGGGTAACAGTGCGGAGTGTTACCAGATCACAACTATTCGCAATTGGTTTGAAGAACATTCTGGACAATCCGAGCTAATGATTTGGCCACCCAGATCTCCCGACATGAATCCTATCGAAAATTTATGGGACGTAATCGAGACGTCAGTTCGTGTACAAAATGCTACACTGGCAGCATTTTCGCAAATGTGGACGGCTTCAGAGACAGCATGGTCCAATATTTATGCAGGAGCTTCCAACGACTTGTTGAGCCCATGCATCGAGTTGCTGCACTACGCCAGGCAGAAGGAGATCCGACACGATATTAGGAGGTGCACCATGAGTTTTCTCAACTCTGTGTAGATGCGCATGTTATATTGGCAGTGCGACTTCTGTGATACCGCACTGAACGTTCGTGCTAACAAGAATTCCTTATCCAATAGTGATGTATGCGAGACTGTGAACATTTTGCGGAAGGAAAGTAAGTACCTACTTTCAACATGAGTGGAGTGATGAGCTGGGCAGCTCCTAGCCAGAGGGTAGCCTTTCGCTGCTCAGCGACGTGTCACGTACGGAGCCAGTAGTGCTACGGGAACTGGCGTAGGCGAAAGGGCAGTGCATGGAGCGCGGTTCACTGGGCTTGACCCCGCCGATTCCATCGCCTGCCTCCCAGCCATGTCAGCGCTTCCGCGTGGCGGGCAGTCCCCGTCCCTGCCTCTCTCTCACGTAGCTGTGGCGCTCCGGAAATTACAGCCTGCTTAGCTCCACGGTCGCGGTCTCTAGAGCACGGCTGTGCAGTGGCACTCGACCGACAGGTAGTCTGTTTCAAACATGGTAGGCCTAATGTGGGAAATTTCATCACCAGGACACAGCCAAGAAATCCAAGGACAGGATTTACGGTTTGTGATTAGGCTGTGGAAAAATGGAGCCTTAATCCTAAGAGCATGCAGTGTATTTATACCTCTAGAGTAAGACCAATGATAATTTAAGGGGCTAGATATGGTGGAGTGAAGTAGAACAGAAGGCGGCTGTTTAAGAGCTCGAGAAGGAGGAGAGACTGGCCTATCTAGACGTAGCGAGTGGGATTATCAACAATCCTACCGCTGGGTTGGACATGCTGAACATGCCCCCATTAGATCTTTGGGTTACAATGGAGACTGCAACAGGGTCATACAGGTCAAAAACTGCAAAGTACCTGGAAATCTTTTGGAGTTCCAGAATCCCACACTAATGTGTGGGAAACATAGGAATGGACGGGGAAACGCCAGCTGAATAGACAACTTTCACGTGGCTCAGTAAACCTTTCTACGTACGGTAGTGCGCAAACTAATTGGGATAAGATGATCAAATTAATTGCGCATATGATTAATGCCGTTAGTAGCTAACTGAATATTAGTAAGTAATGTGTTCTCCTTTTGCTTTGATGAGCTTCTGAAAACGCTGTGACATAGATTCGACGAGTTTCGCAGTACGTCGTCATGAAACCACACTTGTACTACAATTACTAACGTGCATTCTTTTGTTGAACAGTCCATTTTAACAACATGCCTTTTCACAATGCTCTTCAAATTGAGATTTAAGTCTGGTGAATTACCAGACCACTGAAGCACATTAATGCTGGTTTTTTTTCGTGAACGTCTTGACTGTTTTAGAAGTGTGACACGGGGGCAAATCATGTTCAGATGTTCCTTCATCATCTGCGAAGGACTATAGCAATGACACAGTTCTGCGTGAAAGGATTTCCGTGTATTTTTTTGAATTCAACATGCTATCAACTGGAACTAGTGCCCGAGAGCTACTTGCAGTGAAGAAACCCCAAATTTTTTATTTTTTATTTTTTGGAAGCGTATTTTACAGTTTGTTCTATACGCTCAGATCTCACTGCCTCATTGGTGCTTCAAATGGCAACCCTTGCTCTGTGACCATGAAAAATAAAATGTGTCTCGTCAATAAAAATTACTTGTCTCCAGTCACTGTTGGTCCAAGTTTTATATATTTTGGTCCATACCAACTGTTTTTTCTGCATGGCAGTTGTTAACAACAGCTCCTTTATTGGCTTTCGTACCTTACGTCCACAATCAAAAAGCCTATGACGCACCATTGAAGTGTCAACTTTAACCCCAGTAGCCAATAAATCTCTTATTTGTCTTATAAGGGTGGATTCTACGGTTTATAAACAGAATTTTGTGAGTTGTAGGGGTGGTTCCTGGTTTTAGTCCACATCTGCCCCTTTGGAGACAATGACGCTGCATCCCTATATTCCTTAGTAAGTCTTGAAACACTAGATTTTCCCATACCAACAACAGAGGCAGTGTCTCCTATAATAGTAGATATGTGTTGATGAAGAGCAACTATTTTTGTCTGCTTATTAGGTGAAATGTCCATTTTAACACAAACAAGAAGGTTTCCTGTCAAGAACACGGAAATAACATACGCTGTCGCTACACACGGATGCACTCAACTGAACTGGCGGTGAGCTACAATTGTTGTTCATAGTCAAGACAACAATAGTCCATGAAGAGTCCAACAGTTTGGTGGATAAAACTGGTTACAGCTAACCATTTTCAATTCCTTGTAAAATACGAGCTTGACCCAATTAGTTTGCACACTACCGTACGGCATAGGAATTAGGAAGCAGTGGAAGAAAGAACCACTCTACCATTCTACTGTTCAGGTGATACAGTCTCCTTTACTGGGGGTTGGAAAATAGACGAAGTGCTTGAGCAGGGCCATTCGGGACGCAGAGTCGACTGGAGAACGCAGTGTCTCCAAGCAAGATGGCGGTGTTCCAAGTGGAGATATTGGCTATCAGAGTATGTGCGGAGGAGAATCTACGTAGTTATTGCAAGAGTCGTAGTACATACATTAATTCAGACAGTCAAGCAGCTCTGAAGTCTCTATCAGCCACTGTAATGAGATCAAAATTGTTTCCAGAGTGCCATGACGCACTGGTGAGGCTAAGGGAAAGCAACGGAGTGAACCTACCGTGGGTCCCTTGTCACACAGGAATGAATGGCAATGAACCAGTTGATATGTTGGCCAGAACAGGAGCGACGACTCCATTTGTTAGACGGGAACCTGTCTTAACCATCGCTAAGGCGATAGTAAAATTAAAACTACGTAGCTGAATCCTCATTCAGCACGTAGAATACTGGAGTAAAGCACAAATAAAAAAGAAACACAACAAGCTAAGACTTTCGAAACCACGATCCAAGACAATTTCTGCAATCCTGGGCTTCAACAGGAGGCAGCTTAAGTTCATTGTAGGCCTTATGACTGGCCATAACTTCAGGAAAGACGTGCAAGGCACAGGAGTAGGGAAAGTAGCTCTCAAGGGCACATTATGTGTTACAGGGTGGCAGGGATGCATAAAACCGCACCACATTTAATCTTCAAATGCAGAGCCCTGGAGGTCAAAAAACTCAAGATATTTTGATAATTAATTCGTGAAGAAACTGTGACTAACAGAAATATAGTAAGGGGCTCATATTACTCTTGTCTTTCCTAGAACGTCAGGGGGGACACCGCACAATAAACGTAATTTCGACGTGGGCAACAGGGTCTAGGGCCTCTGTTCTTCGTCTCCATATTTAAATCGGTCATTCAATAAGCCCTGACGAGAAGGTACCGTGAAAACATTCTGCATTACATCCCTCCCGCACCCACAGTCTCTCGTGTGGTAAGGCCATCACGAAACTGCTCATGGTGTGCGTCTTACGGAGATGTAAAATCGAGTGGCTCCTTGCTGTTATTTGAAGACAGCAGCCGCATTGAAATTTTAGATTTCACTCAGTCACCATGCCAACAACGCTAACAAATGCAGCATTGTACACGCACTCTTCAGTCATTCGTACTAAATAAACACACCTAAGTAACAACATACAGGTTGCATCGTTACTAATATCTGAAAGTGGCAGAATCAAAATATACCACAACGGAGGCGGAAACGTTCCAGTAAACATGGGTTCACAAACGAGCCGTTTTCGAGATAACCGCAAATGTGTGTTTTCAAGCCGCCACTGAGTTTGTAAGAGGTGTGCGCTATATGCGCTGCCTGGAATAGGCAAGGCATAGGAGAGTCTCTGACCAGGGAGCAGTATGTTGTTAGTTGTCGCTAGTCGGCAGTAGTATGTAGTAGTCTGCGTGAGTCTGCGGTAGTCGGCAGTAGTCGGCGCGTGTCTGCGCTTGTCTGCAGCCTGCTCTGGTCGCGACTCTGGAGGATGAGTATTATTGTTTAAGGTAAAGAAGCAGCGTTGCGCATATCTAGTAATGTATGTGAACTGTCATCCAATTTCTTTTAAAAATGCCCCAATAATAATTTTTATAATATAAAGTAATTTTCTTTTTTAAAAAAAGGCAATCATTTCAATTTAAAGATTTTATCCAATGGATAATTATTCCTTTCACGAATCACAAAGCATATATATTCGCGGTTTTTATTGAGGTAAGAATTTTTTTGTTTTTTATTCAGAATACAGGGCCGTGGCGCAGCGCTGCTGTCGTCATAAAATTTACCAGGTTACTGAATTTTTTATTATTTTTGGGTTTAGGAATTTTTCTGTTTCGAACTTAACATAAAATGAGAAAAGAATTTTGTGGGTACATTAAATGTGAATGCATTTCTGCACAGAGATTATAAATGGGAACCAATTTTGTTCAGAGGTTACAATATTTAAAATTCATTTAATTCTTATTTCCGTGGGGAGTTAACACATGGTTCATTGTAATATTTTTGTGGGGAGATTACACTTGGTTCATTTTTATTTTTTAATATTTTTGTGGGGAGGTTACAAGTTCAGTGCAAAATATTATCGTAGATAGTAGAAACGTAAACTTCTCAATTAAGTTCCTATCTTACTGTGATCAAACTGCACACATTAGCTACCAAAAGAAGAAATGCAATATGTACTTCAGCACGTTACATGTGTAGGGGCAGTCAAATGAAAACTAGACACTGTTTATTATTTCAAAAGTAGTCACTAAACTCTTAATACTCGTACATTTATCCCACTGTGGGATGAAGTGGTCGGTGCCTTGATGGAAAAACTGTTTGTGGTTGCTTGCGGAAGCATGTTCGTACCCAGACGGACATCTCTTCGTCCTAAGCAAATCGACGGTCGCAAATGTCTTTGTTCAGGCCTCTAAAAACGTGGAAGTCGTATGGGGAGAGAGCAGAACTACATGGAGGATGTGGGTAGACTAGCATGTTGCAAAGGTAGTTTCCGTTACGTTACAGGAGCTTCCCTGAGAAGCCCTTACACGTCTTCCACACAACTGCTGTCTCTCCCTGTGTCATTTCCATATAAGCAGCAAAGTCGCATTATTGTGACCACCGACTATATCCGATGTCAACGTGCAATAAACACTCACAGACGGCAGGGGGCAGCACTAGCAGGAGAGGTTACAAGAGAAGTACCCAGAGATGCAGAAAATAGTACAGTCGTTGTTGTACTGCGAAAACGGAACGATTCATCTGATAAACTGCCTATTGGCTTCTGTCTCGGGTTCTTCGGCCGACGTTCATCTAATGATTTTTCTGACATTTTGCCAGCACGAGTGGCTGGCATTGTTCAGAGAAGCTGTAGAAATACAAAAACACGCGAACAGTTTGAACAAGAAAGAGGAAAGCCTTAAGGTAAACGGACCCTGGCTTCCCGTACTGCAGCGAACGACCGTCGCAGGTAGCAACAGGAGAACCGCGGAGAAGCCCTCGGACGTTGGCGCGCCAGGTACATATAGTCTGCGGCCGCGAGCTCGGCTCCAGTTCACCACCGGCAATGCAGGGTGAAGCTTTGACAATGCCAGCCACTCGTGCTGGCGAAACGTCAGAAAAATCATTAGATGAACGTCGGCCGAAGAACCCGAGACAGAAGCCAATAGGCAGTTTGTCAACAACTGGTCACGAAAGCCTTAACAATTTTGGATTCATCTGATGTTCAAAAGGGCATTATCATTGGCTTTCGTGCCAAGGTTAAGAGCATTACCGAAAAGGCTAAGTTTGCAAACTGTTCTCGTGCCACCATGGTTAACGTATACCGTGCAAAGCAAAACGGTGTTATCGAAAACCGACACCGAGGCAGCTATGGTGTACCACGGTCCATGGATGACAGCGGTGAACGGCGGCTTCAGACATGTGCACAGGCGAACAGATGTACAACTGTTGAGCAACTGCCCTCCCGGATGAACCATGAGGCTACCAACATTGTCTGCTCAACGACCATTCATCGAACTTTGGTGCGTAGGGGCCTCGTTGGCAGCCGCCTGGCTCATGCACCTATACTGACTGTTGTTCAGTGGCGACGAAGGCTGGAATTTGCATGCCAATAGCGCAACTAAACGTCCATTGAGAAGCGACAGGTGGCTTTTTCAGATGAATCATGTATTATGCTCCATCGGTGTGAAATGCATGAAAGCAAACACGCTGCAACAATCGTCAGAAGAATCCAGGTCAGAGGGGGGAGCCTATTGGTCAGAGGAATGTTTTCGTGGTATCGTCATTCTGGAAGTCGTACTGAATGAACAAGGTATTCACCTATCCTTGGCGACCACGTCCAGCCCTAGATGAAGATTGTTTTACTCCAGCACGGTGGCATCTAGCAGCAGGACAACGCAACGTGCCACACAGCCACAGTGTACGTGTGTGGTTCGAAAAGTACCAGGATGAGTTTACCGTACTCCCTGAGCACCAGACTTCCTGGATTAAGACACAGTCGACAAGCTGTTCGCGCCATAGATCCTCAATCCAGAAACCTAGAACACTGGAGTGGGCAGGGATCCACATCCCCGTCGGTAGCTTCCGGAACCTCACTGACTCTCTTCCTGCACATCTCGCAGCTTTCCTCTCTGCCAAAGATGGTTATTCAGGCTTTTGACAGGTGGTCACGTTAATGTAACTGGAGAGTGTATTTGGAGCTCTGAAGAAAGACGATTGTGACCGATGATTTGCTTCAGATGAAGAGTTGCATGCCAAAGTACAAACGTGGTTCAGTACGCAACTGCAAACATTTTTTCGTGAAGGAACTGATTGGACTAAAAATCTCAGTAGTTGAAATCATTATATTTATTGTAATTATATGAGAAACAATGATTATAAATCGAGCAATCGTATTCAGAGCTAGGATAGTGCTAGAAGTATATTAAGAGGTATGACGATTACTTTTAAATGAATAAACAGTATACTTACTTCTTACCCATCTACACTCATACTCATAAATTAAGGATAACTGCAGAATGTGGTGCCACACAACGTGGCACGTCATGAAACTGATGCTAATAGCATAGGCACGTAGGGAACATACACGACACAGATCTGTAAGTCCACGGTATTGGTGATAAGTTGAGAAAACCGTCCCGAAACACATGTGTTACAAAACGCCAGTTTCCTGCGCATGTACCCTGACATCAGTATGGGATATGATCACCATGCACACGTACACCGGCTGCACAACGGGTTGGCATACTCTGGATCAGGTGGTCGAGCAGCTGCTGGGGGCGGCTGGCCCCGGCGGAGGTTCGAGTCCTCCCGCGGGCGTGGGTGTGTGTGTTTGTCCTTAGGATAATTTAGGTTAAGTAGAGTGTAAGCTTAGGGACTGATGATCTTAGCAGTTAAGTCCCATAAGACTTCACACACATTTTTTGAAGCTGCTGGGATATAGCCTCCCATTCTGGCACCAGTGCTTGTCGAACCTCCTGAAGTGTCGTAGGGGTGTGAAGACGTGCAACGATACGTCGACCAAGAGCATCCAAGACGTGCTCGATGGGGCCACTCCATTCGACTGATATCTTCTGTTTCAAGGTACTCCTCCATGATGGTATCCCGGTGGGGCCGTGTGTTATAATCCAACAGGAGGAAGGTGGGACCACTGCACCCCTGAAAAGGCGGACATACTGGTGCAAAATGACGTCCTGATACACCTGACCTGTTACAGTTTCTCTGTCAAAGGCATGCAGGGGTGTACGTGCACCAATCATAATCCCACCCCACACCATCAAACCACGACCTCCATACAGGTCCCTTTCAAGGACATCAAGGGGTTGGTATCTGGTTCCTGGTTCACGCCAGATGAAAACTGGGCGAGAATCTCTGTTCAGACTATACCTGGACTCGTCCGTGAACATAACCTGGGACCACTGTTCCAATGGCCATGTATTGTGTTCTTGACATCAGGCTTTATGAGCTCTCTTGTGACCAGAGATCAGTGGAATGAACCTTGCAGATCTCCGGGCAAATAAACTATGTCTGTTCAGTAGTCTGTAGACAGTGTGTCTGGAGACAACTGTTCCAGTGGCTGCGGTAAGGTCCCGAGCAAGGCTACCTGCAGTATTTCGTAACCGTGTGCGGACACTTATGGTGAGATATCGGTGTTCTTGTGGTGTTTTACACTGTGGACGTCCCGTGCTGTAGCGCCTGGACATGTTTCCTGTCTGTTGGAATCATTGTCATAATCTTGAGATCAAACTTTGTGGCACACGGAGGGCCTGTGCTACGACCTGCTGTGTTTGACCACCCTCCAGTCTCCCTAGTATTCTACCCCTCATAACGTCATTAGTGTGTGTTCATTGAGCCATTTTCAACACACAGTCACCATTAGCACGACTGAAAACGTCTGCACACTCACTCGCTGCACCGTACTCTGACGTGCACCAACACACCTCTGCATATGTGGACTGCTGCCAGCGCCATCGTGCGACGACCGCAGGTCAAATACACCGCATTGTCATACCCCGAGGTGATTTAAACCCGCAAACCGCCCAGCAGAGCGTTCTTTCACCATGTATCAGCATCATCCTTAATTTATGTGCATGAGTGTATATCGATTTCATTTGCTTGCCCCCTTATACAATTTGTCTGTTGAACGAGCAGTTGCTCGTATCGTCTGCTCATTTTTACACAATGCTGGACTCTCTTCATTGAGTTACACATGTTTGAAATAAGTTTTATTGAAAGCAAAAAAGTGCACAAAATGATCATCAGCTGCCGCTTCATGTGATACAAAAGCAATAATCAGGATAATAATTGATTTTTAGTTAATACGATGTTCTTTATAGCAAACGCTCAACAAGAAGGCTCTCATTTAACAACAATGCCTTTAGTCGAGGGATAATGTTGAGAGCAGCGCTGACAGGATATCAGTAGGTATGATGAAAAATTGCCTTCAGACGTTGTCTTTAGCATCCCAAATGAGGTCGGACGATCGCGGTAGACCTGCGACTTCAGGTAGTCCCACAACCAATAATCACACAGACAGGTCTGGTGACCTGGCAGGCCGAGCACGATGACAGTGGCGGCTCAGCACGCGATCCTCACCAAACGATGTGCGCAAGAGACGTTGCGTACTTGCAGCAGTATGGGAAGGAGCGCCATCCTGCATAAAAGTCGTACCTTCCAGCAGGTATTTATCAGCAAGGCTAGTGATGATGCGATTCTGTGACATCTCGGCGTACCACTCAAACGTCGGGCGGACAGTGTGAAAAGCAGCATCCCGCATTTCCTCGAAGTGAAAGGGTCCAAACACGATTGAAGTGGTAAATCCATGCCACACAACGACTTCTTCGTCATGCAATTGGATTTCCTCGACAACTCTAGGATTTTCGTTAGCCAAATTTCTACATTGTCGGTGTTCTCATGCAGCATCACTGACGTCTGGCTGTACAGCGCCATCTGTTGGTCGGTTCTTGCACTCGTTTTTTGCTTTAATAAAAGCTCGCGATATTTCAGGCTTGTGTGTCAAGTTTTACCTCTCTACCTACATTATTCCGTGAATTAGAACATTTTCAACCGTTAAAAGACTTTTGGATCACTCTATATATTAAATCATGCAGTGTTAATGAGACAACAATGCAAAGGAAACATTTTAACTGAAATACGAGAGTAATGATACGTTGTCGAATTAAATCAAGCGCCGTAGAGATAATTAGATTAGGGCATAAGAGACTAAAAGTAGTAGATGGGTTTTGTTTTTCGGTCGTTTTAGAGAGGATATAAAACGCAGATTGGCGATACCAGGAATAACATTTCTGAACAAGAGAAATTTTCTAACATTAAATGTAAATTTATGTGCTAGGAAGTTTTTTCTGAAGGTATTTGTTTAGAGCGTAGTCTTATGCGGAAGTGAAACATGGACGATTAGTAGTTCAGAAGGAGAACAGGCGCTTTTGAAATGGGGGGGCCACAGAAAAAATGCTGAAGATCAGATGGGTACATCGAATAACTGATGAGGATATACTGAATCGAACAGAGGAAAAAAAAAATTGTGGCAAAACCTGACTGAAAGAGGTTGATATCAGACGTTCGGAGACATCAAGGAACAGTCAGTTTTGTAGTGGAGGGAATTGTGTGTGCTTTTTGGAATGGGAAAGGGGATCAGAAATTTGTATAGGGAATTCAGAACTTGACAAGAGCAAGATAGGTGTAGGTTACTGTAGTCGTGTAGAAACGAAGAAGCTTTGCTTAACATAACGTGATGTGGAGAGTTGCATCAATTTAGTTTTAGGACCAATGAGCATGACAACAACAACATGTAGCATAAACTGGTGATGACTGTAGGTGTGCCGGCCGCAGTGGCCGAGCGGTTCTAGGCTCTTCAGTCTGGAACCGCGCGACCACTACGGTCGCAGGTTCGAATCCTGTCTCGGGCAAGGATGTGTGTGATGTCCTTAGGTTAGTTAGGTTTAAGTAGTTCTACGTTCTAGGGAACTGATGACCTCAGATGTTAAGTCCCATAGTGCTCAGAGCCATTTGAACCATTTTTTGCTGTAGTTGCAGCACAAGAGATACAGTTAGTTTACCATAAGCAAGCCTGAATGCAGGTATGTCATTCTATGCATCTTGCTGCGTGAAGTAAAAAACAAACACGACCTACAGCCTCTGAATACTAATAAGGTTTGCTATTAGTTCAGAAAACATCCATTTCTGTGCAACTTGCTCGTTGTTACTGGGCTTTTTTGCCACTGAAGTGTTTGTCTCTTTAACATTCTAAGTAGCATAAGCTGACGCATAAAACAAAGACATAGTCCTGTGGTGCGGTACATCTACAACATAAGCGCTATCCACTAGAACTGCAGTCTGGTCAGCACAATTGCCTTACTAGGTTTAGAATCATGTGGATTTATGTGGATTTGTCGTTCCGAAGAAATATTACGCTCTTATTAACATGTCAGCTTCTACTGCGATATAACATTTTGACTAATTAGTGATAATAAAACACGAATTGACGAAATATTGAAGAGTTATAGTTACTGAGTATGGCTTGACAATAAGTTGTAAATACATGGGTAAACATTAAAATTTCAACACCAAGAGAGATAGAAAATAACGAATCTTTTGTTATTATGCAAATACAGCATAACAGTAAGAACGCGTAGTTAAATTTGAAAGTAATTTTGTGGTATACACGGTACGAAGTATAGGATACGTGCACTGTCCAGTCACATTAAAGCAACAACTTCTATGTTCGATGTCAAGGTGCAATAACGACTCACAGAAGGCAATGGCAGCACTAGGAGCGGAGCGTATTATGTAGCGTGTCGGTGAAGGCGGGCCAGGGTGAGGGAGGGAGTGGGGGGAGGGGGGGGGACGCGGATAAAACACTGCACTCGTTGTCGTAATGCGGATACGGAGCGATTTATCTGACGTTCAAAACGGCACGTTCATTGGCTTTCTGGATAAGTGTGGAAGCATTTCTGGAACGGCAAAGTCGGTGAAGTGTTCACATGCCACCGTGGTTAAAGTATGCCGCTATGCGGAACAGGCGCTGGGGCAGCTGTGGTTCATCACAAGCCATAGATGACATGGGTGAAAGACAGCTGTGAAGATGTGTACGGGCCAATAGACGCGCAACTGTTGAACAACTGACCACCCAGATGAACCAAGGGGCTACCAACAGTATCATCTCAACGACCGTTCAGTGAACATTGCTGCGTATGGGCCTTCGCGGCAGGTGGCTGGTTCATGCGCCGATTCAGACAGCTGTTCATCGACGATGGAGACTGGAATTAGCACGCCAGTACTGCAACTGGACTCCACTGAATGGTCAAAGGTGGACTATTCAGATGAATAATGGTTTATGCCCCGTCAGAAAGACGACCATTGGCGTGCATAGCGTGAAGGGTCCGAAAGCATCAATCGTAGGAAGGGTCGACGGTTGGGGAGAGAGCTTTAAGGTTTCCGCAGCATTTCCTAGGTGATTTTACCACTCTGAAGCCGCAATAAATCAACAAGTGTGCATCTATCCTTGGGGACCATGTCCACTTCTATTTGCTGTTCGTTATTCCTCAGTATGTTGTCATCTTCCAGCAGGACAATGCAACGTATCACGCAGCTCACAGTGTACCTGCGCTGTTGAAAGGGCATTGGGATGAGTTTATCGTACTACACTGCCACCAAACTCCACGGATTTAAACCATATCGATATTGTGTGGGATCGACTCGATCAGGCTGTTCACTCTACAGATTCTCAACGGAGAAACCTCGAGCAGCTGGCCTCGGCAATGAAGTCGGCTGGGATCCATGATCCTGGCCGTGCGTTCCAGAACCTCAGTGACTCTCGCAGCGGATGTCTTTGCAAAACGTAGTTATTCAGGCTTTTGACAGGTTGTCACATTTATGTAACTGGACAATGTAGATGCCCCCTCCCACAGCAACAATGGCTCTAACATGGTAGCCGGCCGGTGTGGCCGAGCGGTTCTAGGCGCTTCAGTCTGGAACCGCGCGACCACTACGGTCGCAGGTTCGAATCCTGCCTCGGGCATGGATGTGTGTGATGTCTTAAGGGTTAGTTAGGTTTAAGTAGTTCTAAGTTCTAGGGGACTGATAATCTCAGATGATAAGTCCCACAGTCCTCAGAGCCATTTGAACCATTTAACCTATCTTTCCAGTCGAAATGAGCCTGGTTGACGGAAACGAGAACGACATTCCATGCAGCTTAATACCACAGTTCATTATCTTAGTAGCTGGTGAGCGGCTGCGCATCAGGATCTCTTGGAAACCCATGACCAGATGTTGTTAATGGGTAAGAGAGGAATACCGTTCATATCGAGGTAAGTCGCTGTCCAATTCCAGTATGTTCTGGTACACGTTTCTCCCTATTATGAGAGGCACAACAAGATCGTCTCATAAAGAAACAACACTAAATTCAATATCTGAATGAGAAATCCTCAGTACAATCTTTCCTTACATGCACGGTGTAGATGGTGTTACTTCAGCCTGCTTTGTGCAGTTGCGCTGAAACGCTAATCATTTGCATGTCCTAGGAAGTAGCGTAATACATGGTAATTTGGGGTCTGTTGCATACCACATTCATGGCGATGTATTTGCCTTTTTAATGGTGAGGAGTGTAAGTATAGCTGTTGTTTACTTGAAAATTAAGACTGTGTACGACTAAAGAGACATATAATGGAGTAACAAACAGTGAACAGCAGAAAGAACAGTACAAGTGCGAATTCTTTAGTTTTATAAACAGTATCACTCGTCGTTACATTTTGCAGTATAATCTCACGACTCTAAGTAATTGTAAGTATTTTATCAGTATAACTTATTAGACCCTTTAATCAACATCTCAGCCGCGTGGGATTAGCCGAGCGGTCTGAGGCGCTGCAGTCATGGACTGTGCGGCTGGTCCCGGCGGACGTGCGAGTCCTCCCTCGGGCATGGGTGTGTGTTTGTTTGTCCCTAGGATAATTTAGGTTAAGTAGTGTGTAAGCTTAGGGACTGATGACCTTAGTTGTTAAGTCCCGTAAAATTTCACACACATTTGTACATTTTGTACAACCTTAGCCCACCTTATTTCAATCCGTCACTCTCCCTATTAACTGAAGTTACGTGTCTGTGAGTAAGCCTTTTCCCCGCTTCGCGATACCCCTCTTCTGTGTTTTCCACAACAGAGGCCGTAAAGCGGATAAGTAAATGAGCTTTTGAGAATCCCAGCAGATAATAAAGATATCGTCTCGAAAGTACACAAGTGCTAATCTTCTGTGTTGCAAGGCAAGCAGACGTTCGCTGCCCAGCACTGTGCCTTGTCGAGCAGCGTGTTCTTGACCGGTAATTAACGGCGTGTGTGTCGTACGCATGCTGTGTGCAGCGATTCCGACTGCGGAGGCACGTCGCTGAGCCGGCGGCCGTGGTCTCAGATAGAGATCGGAGGCTTCCCATCTGCTGGACAGCACCGCTGCGTAGCGTAGGACCGTAAACAGCGCTCCATCACACGGCGTCCTTACAACTGTCTGTCCGAGCGGCCGCAATAGGATCCGCGTTTTATAAAGACGCCGCTCTCTCCTTAACCGGCTTTTACGCCTCGTTAAGATCTGAAAAGGATAACGATTTTTTATGCGATGTTGAGTTGCTATCTGCAGATTCAGCCCAGTGTGAAGGCCGCGTAAGTGTGCAAGCGTTTCCACATGCAACTCGAGACGATGCTCACCTGATATGCTCGCTGACAAAGTTGTAAGCAATTTCTCAGGCACTTTCATACAGCTCTCAATTCTGTAGTACACATGAGGAAAGCAATACGGAAACAACTCTAGATAGCAAGGACTACAGAAAACAGAAAACACAAAAAATGTAGCAAATGAAGCACGCAAAAGAGAGTACAGACTTCTAAAATATAAGACGTGCAAAATGGCAAAGCAAGACTAGCTGGACGGTAAATTCAATGCTGTAGAAGCAGCATGACTAGACAGATGCTACGTATAAGAAAATTAGAGAAAAGAGAAGCAGCGGTATGAATCAAGATCAAATGGCTAGCCAGTACTAAGCAAAGTAATGAAATCTGATAGGTGGGGAAGGCCTATACAGGGGAAATGACACTGACGAAAAGGAGGTAGAAGGAGACGAGAAGGGACGTACAATACTGCTAGAAGAATCTGATAAATAATCGACAGAAGTAATTTGAAACAAATGCCGTTGGAGTAGACGTCATTCTCTCAGAATTACTGAGATCCTTGGGAAAGCCAGATATGACAAAACTACTCCATCTAGTATTCAACATATTTGAGACAGGTCATATAACCACAGAATTCAAGAAAATATAGCAACCCAAATTTCAAAACGGTACGCGGTGACAGGTAAGAGTGTTATCAAACCATCAATTTAGTAAGTCATGGTTGTCGATTACTGATATGAGTAATTTACAGAAGAATAAAAAATCTGATAGCAGCCTAACTTGGGGAAATCAATTTGGTTCCAGAGAAACTTAGGAAGACGTGAGGAAATATTCAACCTATGACTTACCTTAGAAGACAGACTGAGGAAAACTAGACCTACGTTTACAGCATATGAGGATTCAGAAAAAACTTCTGGCAGTGTTGACTGTAGTAGACTCTTTGAAATTCTGAAAGTACCGGGTGGTTATAACTAAAGTGCAGTTACTTGTGGAGGGCCATTGTGGGCTGTAATCATCTTATGGCAAATAAATTTGGTAGATATGGAAACGCAAGAGTGCAGAACGGATTTACGCCGAAAAAAACTTAGTTCAGTTTTCACCACCAGATGTAGATGTGGCACTGCACAGTGTATCGTCTTTAGCTCCAGAGTTCACATTGAACAAATTATGTATAATGTCTTTCTCACTTGCATGACCTTTTATGCCCACATCCTATTCCTAATCTATTACACGTGGAAACATTTCTATATGTTTACAGCACCAGATTTGCACTTGGTGGCCCAAATTGCAACTAACTTTTTCCAACGCGAATCGGTTCCCCATTAACGGATTACAATATCTATCAAGTTTCTCTGCCATACGATAATTATATCCCGCGCTGGACCTCTATGAGTAGCTGCATTTTAATTATAGCCACTCAGCAGCTGGGATAAAATACAGACCGAGGAATGTTATGTGGAATTTGTACAGAAACCATAATGTAGTTACAGGAGTCGAAGGAAATGAAATAGAAGCAGTAGTTCAAAAGTGAGACAGGGTTGTAGCTTATCACCGATGCTATTCAGCCCGCACGTTGAGCAACCAATAAACGAAATGAAGGACAAATTTCGGAATGGAATTGAAGTTCAACGAATGAAATAAAAAATTTGAGATTTGCCGATGACATTGTAATTCAGGCGCATAACACGTTACACACTACAAGTCGTAAATATGATCAACTGTGTACAAGTAAATAGAAAGCTAAACTGAAACAATGGATGTGTGACTAAAAGCTTCCGTACTTTAATCTCATTGTTGCCGACGCGTACGTTATGGCAGTGGAGGGGATTAATCGGGGGCGCGGGCGCAGGAGCATTGACTCTGTCTGCCTGTTCCTGTTCCTCTTCTGTAATGATTTCACTAGGCAGTGGCCTCTCGGTTAGCGACTGCACGCAGTTCTTGGTCGCGGTCAACCTATGAGACATCAAAACTAAATCGAGCTAGAGACCGCCCGTCTAAATTTTTAAAATATTGTAAACATAAAGCGAAAATATGCATCGCCACTAGTTTTTAGTTAAAATATGGAATAACCGGTGTAAAGGAGCCAAATATGCAAATGCATATAATCCGGTCTCTAGTTATAACCCATTACGCCTGATAAGACTAAACATGAGGAACCGTAAATTTTGGTAACGGTGGGAAGTGCGTTTGTGTGTGTGTGTGTGTGTTTGTGCTTGAGTGCGTAGAGGAAAGTGAGGAGGGTTGTGGAGACCAAGGCACCAATACAGTAAGCAGATTGAAACTGAATTACATTGCAGCAGTTCTGAAGAGATGGAGAGACTTGTGGAGGATAGACTAAGAGAGGTGCATCAAACTGGTCTTCGGACTGAAGACCCCAACAATAATGACAACAACATATAAATGATCACTGGATTATTAATTTCTCACATCATAGTTCCAATGTATGGCCACCTGTAATTGCTATTTGCAACTCTGGTACGATTTGTTAAATTTTTTTAACCCAATTTCTCACAATTTTCAGAGTGTCAACGAAAGACACATTTAAAAACTAGACTAAATATTTAAAAATCGTCACAGTGTGTTATCTTAACAAACACACCTACATCTCACAATACCAGTTAACACAGTCTAATACTTTAAAAACACACCCTTATCTCACATTCAACAATTAGCACAGTGCAATGTTTTAACAAACTGATCGATCTCTCATGTTAAATAATTAGCATACAACAATATTTTATATATGTGTGATACACAAATATCCCACTTTAAGCAATTATCACATTGCAAGAAATAAGCCGGCCGGAGTGGCCGAGCGGTTAAAGGCGCTACAGTCTGGAACCGCACGACCGCTACGGTCTCAGGTTCGAATCCTGCCTCGGGCATGGATGTGTGTGATGTCCTTAGGTTAGTTAGGTTTAAGTAGTTCTAAGTTCTAGGGGACTTATGACCACAGCAGTTGAGTCCCATAGTGCTCAGAGCCATTTGAACCATTTGCAAGAAATAAACCCTTGCTACATTCCAAGTCCACAACGAACTTGTAAGAGGTCCATGACGAGGAATTTCTTGCTAGCGCACTCGAGCAGATGTAATTTCGATGGATTGCTCACGTGCTTCCTGCGATATGTAAGCTATAAGAGAATCTCAGACCAAAGAGCAGTGTTGGCTGCAGTAGGAACTGAGTGGCAGTAGGAGTAAGTAGTAGCTAGCAGTCTGGTGTATCGAGTTGGCTGGGCCGGTCGTGGAGAGCGATGGCGGTGCCTGAGCGTTGTAGTATAAGGTGAAAGCAGCCTCGCGCATGTGTAGTTTTGTTATATCAAGCCCCATGCAAATGCTTTTATAAAATCTCTTAATAATAATCTTTCTTATAAAATCAACTTTTGACTATCATTCATCCCCATTTAAAGAATTTACTAATTTCTCCAATCCATGGTCATCCCGTTTATTGTAAAGAAAAATCAGTTGTTTCCTTTTATACATTACAAATCTACCGGCCAGCATTGCACTGGGCTGTGCCAGAATAATTTCTCGTAGGAGCAGATATATACGCGTTATCTGGCGACCTTACTGAGGTAAGAATTTTCAATTTATTCAGTATGATCTTTCAGGGCCATGACGCAGCACTGCTGACGTCCAAAATTTACCAGTTTAAATTCTCAGTCAATTATTGAAAGGTTATAAGTAAGCCACAATTTTATTGAGTGGTTAGTCACATTGTATTATTGGTAGGTTACGAAATTATCTGTTGCGAGGTTACACTAAATGTGAATGATATAAATATATATGTTTGCTGTTGGGAGGTTACAGACTTTTCAAGGGCTATCGAGTGCGACTAAATAAGTACCTTTCTCCATTTAAAGACAAACTCAGAGGTGCCCCAATGTCTTGGAACACATCAAGTTACCACTATTAATCACACACAACATACACTGTGCATACTAAAACTTGTCTAGGTACGTTGAATTTATTGTTACTGTAAAATGTTTTAGGTCAAAATGTTCAAATGTGTGTGAATTCCTAAGGGACCAAACTGCTATGGTCGTTGTTCCCTAGACATACACACTACTTAAACTAACTTACGCTAATAACAACACACACACCCATGCCCGAGGGAGGACTCGAACCTCCGGCGGGAGGCGCCGCGCAGTCCGTTACATGGCGCCTCAAATCACGCGGACACTCCGCGCTGCAAAGTCTTAGTGTTACGTGGGATACCCGGCATATTATCACCAGTACGTCTTTCTGTGTTGCGAATGTATTACTTTTCTTCTGTCGTATTTTACGTCTTTCATCGCTACAACCTTCTCAATAAAGCGACATTTTTGTGTCGAAAAGACAGAAGATCCATTAACTCTTAAATGCACCGTCATCCCCTTGTTAATATGCATTCATAAAGACAGTAAGCTAAAATTCTTTTTTTATAATATTTAAACCTGTGAGAGAACATGGCCCTAACGCAAGATTACATGTGAATTGGAGACGATGAACGCTATATGTCTCTTATAAAAAGCTGGTTCAGTTGCGTCTATTTTTGGTGTAATAGAGTAGAAAAAGTATGGATTAGTTGATGGCTAACATTCACCAGCTTACGCTAAAGTAGACCCATTATTTCAAAACGCTATATACATTTTAAAAAAAGGTCCCTCTTTCATCTACTAGTCTGCCCCAAAACTATTTGCGTTAGCATAATTACATTTCACTCCTGATATTTCCAGACCTAGTTTCCTAATTTTTCTTGAACAGGAAGTTCTCACTGATGGAAGCGGGAGAGTACTTATGATTTAAAAAACGAAACTCTGCACCAGTTACAGTTTTTCACTCATAGCACGAAGCGACTCGGCAATTTATTTCATTAGCAAGCGCAAATATTTACGGAGGTATTTTGTATTATGTTTGTGCGTATGCCTCTCTTGCTCAGCAGTCGTCTATTTGTTGTTTTACTGTAGTTCAAAAATCGGAAAAATTTTGTGATTTTTTTTAATTTGCTAATGTTAGGAAATAGTATTTCTCTTTGTCTACTTACAGGCACTGCACGTCCTTCATTGTCCAGAAATGCGTACACACATGAATCATCACTCGCGCTGTTTGTTTGTATTAATAACAAAATGTGGTTCAAAGATATTACGACAGTATGTCGTTCCAAAGAGCTTCCCAAAGAGTTTGGATGCTGTCAGAGAAGACAGAAGTAATTTGAAACAAATGCCCTTGGAGTAGACGTCATTCCCTCAGAATTACTGAGATCCTTGAGAAAGCCAGATATGACAAAACTATTCCATCTGGTATTCAACATAATTGGTTTCTTATAACTTGTCTAATCATTACCGCCGGCCGGAGTAGCGGAGCGGTTCTAGGCGCTACAGTCTAGAACCGCGCGACCGCTACGGTCGCAGGTTCGAATCCTGTCTCGGGCATGGATGTGTGCGATGTCCTTAGTTAGGTTTAAGTAATTCTAAATTCTAGGGAACTGATGACCTCAGAAGTTAAGTCCCATAGTGCTCAGAGCCATTTGAACCTTATCGTTACCGAGTATTATTGACTCAGATTATCGATTACACTTTATTCTCTATTTCATAATATTATGTTGCAAATATTGAGATGAATATATGAAACAATGAAAATATTTATTCATCTTCTGTAGGTGTTATGTACTAGGGAAACATTCGAAGAAATTAACTCATTCACTGTCTAGTTATTAACTAAGAGTTTTTTCTCCTTGCAAGGAGAAAAAATTGTCAGTGATTAAATACATAGTGAATTGATTAAGGTCTGCAAATGTTTCATCTGTGTAAATAACTATAGAAATCCACCAATATATTCATTCCTACACACATTAAATTCATTCCTACTGACGTTCTTCGTAGTATCTGGAATAAAATACTGTAAAATGTAATATATAAAGCATAATCGATGATTTGAGTCAGTAAAAGCAACTTTAAGACAGAAATGAAGAGTGACAACCGCAGTCTAACATAACAGTGGCGACACTCACTGCTGTAAAAGTTGTTCCTGTTTAACATTTGGAGCGACACTAGCGTTCCAAGCGCCGAGAAAGGAGAACTTCAGATGCGTCGTAAGCTTAATGTTTGTTTTGCATCCCTTTCCTATGTGATTTACGAAATATTTGAATTACTTTTTGGCCTCCAAGAGTTTGTGTATTATGAGAAGACATGTTGTTGTTGTGGTCTTCAGTCCTGAGGCTGGTTTGATGCAGCTCTCCATGCTACTCTATCCTGTGCAAGCTTCTGCATCTCCCAGTACCTACTGCACGCTACATTCTTCTGTATCTGTTTAGTGTATTCATCTCTTGGTCTCCCTCTACGATTTTTACCTTCCACGCTGCCCTCTAATACTAAATTGGTGATCCCTTGATGTCTCAGAACATGTCCTACCAACCGATCCCTTCTTCTAGTCAACTTGTGCCACAAATTTCTCTTCTCCCCAATCCTATTCAATACCTCCTCATTAGTTATATGATCTACCCATCTAATCTCCAGCATTCTTCTGTAGCACCACATTTCGAAAGGTTCTATTCTCTTCTTGTCCAAACTAGTTATCGTCCATGTTTCACTTCCATACATGGCTACACTCCATACAAATACTTTCAGAAACGACTTCCTAACACTTAAATCTGTACTCGATGTTAACAAATTTCTCTTCTTCAGAAACGCTTCCCTTGCCATTGCCAGTCTACATTTTATATCTTCTCTACTTCGACCATCATCAGTTATTTTGCTTCCCAAATAGCAAAACTCCTTTACTACTTTAAGTGTCTTATTCCCTCATCTAATTCCCTCAGCATCACCCGACTTAATCTGACTATATTCCATTATCCTCGTTTCTTTTGTTGATGTTCATCTTATATCCTCCTTTCAAGACACTATCCGTTCCGTTCAACTGCTCTTCTAAGACCTTTGCTGTCTCTGACAGAATTACAATGTCATCGGCGAACCTCAAAGTTTTTATTTCTTATCCATGGATTTTAATACCTACTCCGAATTTTTTTTTGTTTCCTTCACTGCTTGCTCAATATACAGATTGAATAACATCGGGGAGAGGCTACAACTCTGTCTCACTCCCTTCCCAACCACTGCTTCCCTTTCATGTCCCTCGACTCTTATAATTGCCATCTGGTTTCTGTACAAATTGTAAATAGCCTTTCGATCCCTGTATTGTACCCCTGCCACCTTCAGAATTTGAAAGAGAGCATTCCAGTCAACATTGTCAAAAGCTTTCTCTAAGTCTACAAATGCTAGAAACGTAGGTTTGCCTTTCCTTAATCTAGCTTTATGAGAAGACATAGATATTTCTAAAAGTGATTCTAAAATAAGCGCAAGTAGGATAATAACCATGTATCCAGTGGCAAGTTACAACAGATTCGTGAAGAAACACCTGTGACATTGGATAGAACTGGAGCTTACCACGTTGATATCAACGGAATATAAACACATAGATTCACACGTAAGAAGCACAGACATGTACGTACTTCTACATGCAAAAGGGATCGACGCCGCATTTGTTGTTCCGTAGGCCATCTGTGCATTAGTCATTGTCACCTTTTACCACAAGTACGACCTTGATATTTATATTATTCTAAGTGGGACAAGCACCTGCCAAATAGTGGGAGAAGTATACTATGAGTGTAAATTCCAAGTCTTCAAAGCCAATATCACTGTCAGAAGAGCTGTCATATGTTAAATTTACCATTAGAGAGTTTTCATCCAATGACATATAAACTAGTTTATCAGTATCAGAGAAATGCTGTACCTTCTGCATTAAAAGGTGGAACATATTTGCACTTATCTCAAATTTAATTTGTGTGATTTCCACATACCTCTGTAATGTATGCACTGATGGAAACATAAAACACCAAACAGCTTACTTTTGTCTTTCCATCTTGCAGATGGCGTGCTAATCTGGCTTAATAACAAGTCGAGGGCAACTTCTTTTAAATATCAGAACCATAATCTTCAAAATTTGTTTGTCCTTTTTCACTTGATCCTTCTGATACAGTTTCTGTTTCTTCTTGTACTTAAAATGATGGGCACTTTCCTTGTCGTGTAACAGTTTTGCACGAATAGAACTGGGTGTAAAGCAAGTTCGCGTCCGTAGTTGAAAACTACACGTGCACCCTGGGTAACGCTAAATGAACTAGCACCATACTGGCGACCAGACAATCGGTAAACGATCTCCTGGTCATAATCAAACCACGATGACTCACAGAAAACGGAATGCTGAGTGTCCTTCTAAGGGCAACTTGATTAGACAGCTCGGACCGATCGTACGAGTCTGCCAACTTAATATTGAAGGCATAAGTAAAGCCAAATGCCAATACATGCATAAAATTTTAACATTGGACAACATTGACGTAGTTGCAATCCAGGAGACCCATACAGAAAACGATGAGCAGCTAAGATCAAGAGGTAAAATAACGGGCTATGACCTGATAGGTGCTACACATCACAGGCATTATGGTACAGCAACGTACGTTAGAAAGGACATAGAGGATGCAGTCCTTATTTCTACATCTACCACATGTGATGTCCACGAAGTTACGGTAAAAGTAGGTGAACTAACAGTAAACAACATCTACAAACCTCCAGGCCACTCGTGGCCTCCACAAGTTCTACAACCCCTGCCTCACCCCACAATATATGTGGGTGACTTCAAGAGCCACCACGAACTGTGGAAATACCGCACATCTGATCAGAATGGTGAAGACTTGGTGAAATGGGCTGAAGATTGCAATACACAGCTAATCTTTGACGCCAAAGACCAAAGTACATTTAAGTCAGCTGCATGTGGAACTGAAACCCACCCTGATCTATGCTTTGTTACGGCTGACACTAATAACAAACCTATACCAGCCTCCCGCAGAATACTTGGGGACTTCCCTCACTCCCAACATCGTCCGGTGCTCATAGAAATAGGCCTTACTATCCCCCTAATTTTCTCGTATCCTCGGCCCAGATGGAACTTTGGGAAAGCGGACTGGGCTACTTTCTCAGAAAAACTTGATAAACGCCTTGGATGGATACCTCCAACTTATAAAAATTACAAAAGATTTGTGGGAGCAGTCATCAGCTGAGCTAAGAACAGCATTCCCAGGGGATTTAGAAAAGAATTCGTGCCGGGGTGGAACGAAGAGAGTGGGCGCCTCTATAAACAGTTCCTAGAGCATGGGGATAGAGAGACTGCAGATGACTTATTGCACAGTCTGGACGCTGCCGGGCGCACTAAATGGATAGAGACTGTTGAGGAAATGGACTTCACAAAATCAGGCAGAAAGGCGTGGTCGCTACTTCGGAAGCTTGGTGGCAGTAGCAGGAACCAACGACCAACCAGCTCTATTTCTCCAAACACAGTTGCGGCGCACATCAGTAAAACCTCTAGAGCTCCAGGGGATCGAGCTCATACCATAAAAGTTAAAAAGGTACTTAAAAAGTTGAAATATTTAGTAGGAAACAATTCACTACACTCGCAGCCCTTCTCAATCGAAGAGATAACACTGGCTCTGACAGACATCAAGCCACGGAAAGCCCCAGGTTTTGATGGAATTCATCCAGAGTTTCTGATTCACTGCGGTAAATTTGCAAAAAAATGGCTTGCACAGTTCTTCTCCAGCATGATGGAAACTGGAAGAATACCAAATACCCTTAAGAAAGCAAAACTCATAGCGATACTGAAACCAGGTAAACCGAATGACCAACCAAACAGCTACCGCCCAATTGCCCTTCTTAGCATGATCTACAAACTACTGGAGAGACTTATATGTAACAGAATAAGTCCAGATATCCTAAAGTGTATCCCTGTGGAACAAGCAGGCTTCCGGCCAAACAGGAGCTGCACAGATCAAGTCCTCTCACTAACTTCCTACATCGAGGCAGGCTTCCAAAGACAAGAAAAAACATCCGTGGTATTTAAAGACCTGACAGCGGCTTATGATACTGTATGGAGGCAAGGCCTGATTTACAAACTACTCCCCATCGTGCCATGTTTGAAAATGGCTAACCTTACCAACGAGATGCTCTGCAACAGACCATTCCAGGTGATACTTGGAAATTATAGGAGCAAAACAATGAAGCTCAATAATGGCTTGCCCCAAGGATCAGTCCTGGCACCGCTATTTTTCAGCATGTATATAGCCGATATGCCTAATACTAAATCTGAAAAGTTTGGATATGCAGATGACTGGGCCATAGCTACACAACATCGAGATATGGAGCGTACTGAGACTGTCCTGACAAACGACTTGTCCTTGCTGGGAACGTACTTTCGTGAATGGAGACTACAACCTAGTCCAACTAAAACTGAGGCTATGTGTTTCCACCTGAATAATAAATTGGCTAACAGACGCCTTAAGATATATTTTGATAACAATATTCTGCCTTATAATAAAAATCCAAAATACCTGGGAGTGACATTAGATAGAACCCTGAGCTACAAACAACACCTCATCAACACTGCTGCAAAAATCCGTACTAGGAACAATATCATTCAGAAACTATGTGGTACCAGCTGGGGCTCCTCCGCCTCTACCTTGCGATGCTCTGCTTTGGGACTTGTCTACTCTGCGGCAGAGTACTGTTCCTCTGTTTGGCTAAAGAGCGCTCACACCAAGATGGTGGGCACAGAACTGAACCAAACTATGAGGATTATTTCAAGTACAATAAAATCAACCCCCATTCACTGGCTACCTGTACTGAGCCACATACCGCCACCTCACTTACGAAGAGAACATGCGCTTCTCAGAGAATTTAAAAAAATACAAGACAACCCGCAACTTCCGATTCACGCTTTGAGCAATGGCATTGACAGAGATAGATTGCGCTCTAGACATCCACCTCTTATAAGGGCTACAGATTTGGAGGAAAATGGTTTCTGTCTTGAAGAACGCTGGAAAGTGGAATGGGAAGAATCAGCACCACCACAGGTAAACACCTTACTGAAACCGTCGAACAGACCTCCAGGCTTTGGCTTACCACGTAAAACCTGGACCATCCTTAACAGGATCAGGACGGGCAACGGTCGATGTGCGGACTCTCTACACAAATGGGGAAGAGCACCATCCGCAAAGTGCGACTGCGGCGCTGAGAAGCAGGCGATCCGGCACATCATTGCAGAGTGCCCTCTGAGAGCCTACTCAGGTCAAACAACGGACTTCCTGGATGCGACTCGAAGCGCAGTTCAATATATTAAAAACCTAAATGTTAATTTGTAATTATATATATGTTGTTCATGACATAACTGTATTTAATTCTTTATGTCTTATTTTTAGTGCCAAAGTTATAAAGTTATTTTAGCAGCTTATTTCTCTATAAACGTGATTTGTACTTGCCATACGCTAAATAAATTTGCACGAAGTCTTGCGATCTGCACATTCTGATACTCCACACCCTTTTTCTAGACACAAATAACTGCAGTTAATTTTACCACTTCATTGTCAAAGCAGGTCTGTGTTGACGATTCAGATGAAACTGGCACTGATATGTGGAGAGTTATGCGCCATATGAGTGTTTTACACCTTTAGACAGATTGTCGAACCCTTGTGACAATTTCGTCTTCACCATCAGTTGAGGTGACTTACTTGGTCTTTTGTTCATAAGATGTTCTCGTCTGCTATTCACTATCCATTTCCTACTCGTAAAACAGAACATTAATCATCAATATACATGTAGTTTGCAAGCGAATCCTGACGATACAATTTAGTAACATGATGTTATATATATCCCAGGGTCCTTAGGAAACCTAAAAAAGGACAAATGTGGTACCTTTTTCTTGTTGTTGCTGCAATTTATTGCACTGCGCTAGGTTTACATTTGTAAAAACCATTGTACAAACTAAAATAAACAACTACTATTCGAAACTTCCTGGCAGATTAAAACTGTGTGCCCGACCGAGACTCGAACTCGGGACCTTTGCCTTTCGCGGGCAAGTGCTCTACCAACTGAGCTACCGAAGCACGACTCACGCCCGGTACTCACAGCTTTATTTCTGCCAGTACCTCATCTCCTACCTTCCAAACTTTACAGAAGCTCTCCTGCGAACCTTGCAGAACTAGCACTCCTGAAAGTAAGGATATTGCGGAGACATGGCTTAGCCCCGGTACTCACAGCTTTACTTCTGCCAGTACCTCATCTCCTACCTTCCAAACTTTACAGAAGCTCTCCTGCGAACCTTGCAGAACTAGCACTCCTGAAAGTAAGGATATTGCGGAGACATGGCTTAGCCACAGCCTGGGGGATGTTTCCAGAATGAGATTTTCACTCTGCAGCGGAGTGTGCGCTGATATGAAACTTCCTGGCAGATTAAAACTGTGTGCCCGACCGAGACTCGAACTCGGGACCTTTGCCTTTCGCGGGCAAGTGCTCTGCAAGGTTCGCAGGAGAGCTTCTGTAAAGTTTGGAAGGTAGGAGATGAGGTACTGGCAGAAGTAAAGCTGTGAGTACCGGGCGTGAGTCGTGCTTCGGTAGCTCAGTTGGTAGAGCACTTGCCCGCGAAAGGCAAAGGTCCCGAGTTCGAGTCTCGGTCGGGCACACAGTTTTAATCTGCGAGGAAGTTTCATATCAGCGCACACTCCGCTGCAGAGTGAAAATCTCATTCTGGAAACATCCCCCAGGCTGTGGCTAAGCCATGTCTCCGCAATATCCTTACTTTCAGGAGTGCTAGTTCTGCAAGGTTCGCAGGAGAGCTTCTGTAAAGTTTGGAAGGTAGGAGATGAGGTACTGGCAGAAGTAAAGCTGTGAGTACCGGGCGTGAGTCGTGCTTCGGTAGCTCAGTTGGTAGAGCACTTGCCTGCGAAAGGCAAAGGTCCCGAGTTCGAGTCTCGGTCGGGCACACAGTTTTAATCTGCCAGGAAGTTTCATATCAGCGCACACTCCGCTGCAGAGTGAAAATCTCATTGTGGAAACATCCCCCAGGCTGTGGCTAAGCCATGTCTCCGCAATATCCTTACTTTCAGGAGTGCTAGTTCTGCAAGGTTCGCAGGAGAGCTTCTGTAAAGTTTGGAAGGTAGGAGATGAGGTACTGGCAGAAGTAAAGCTGTGAGTACGGGCCGTGAGTCGTGCTTCGGTAGCTCAGTTGGTAGAGCACTTGCCCGCGAAAGGCAAAGGTCCCGAGTTCGAGTCTCGGTCGGGCACACAGTTTTAATCTGCCAGGAAGTTTCATATCAGCGCACACTCCGCTGCAGAGTGAAAATCTCATTCTGAACTACTATTCGCCTTAGTTTTCACGATCGCGCCAAACTCAACAGTTTAACTTACTGGCCGCTCGGCGCACTACTGGCGCAGTAGGCGACGAAATTGAGGCGAAGTGTCGCGACTGGTATGTTAGATTGTTGTGACAACTTACTGTAAGTATATGTAACACCTCTGACTGTATCCAAAGTCTTTGAAAAGCCATAAAGCTGTAATATCTTTGAACTACATTTCGAAATTCACACAAAAAGCAGTGTGAGGAATATAGGTGATTGCAGGCTTTCCCGGCGTATTCCGATGACGGAATCTTCTCGGGTGATCAGCCGAATAGTGGCGTCGCCTTGTCGCAGTGTTTCGACCAGTTTCGTACCCATCTCTTGAGGGTTATGGGTGCGAAACTTATCAGAACGTCGAGAAGCACAATACCTGTAAATAGTCAGAAAAATACTGTTTTCTAACATTAGCAAAAAAATCACAGGACTTCGCTTGACCTATTTTCCAACTGCAGTAAAACAAAAAAATGACGACTGCAGGCGAGTAGAGGCAGAACAACACACATGCAAACATAACATAAAATATCCATGTAAATATTACCAATTGTTAATAAGAATAAATTCGCGAACTGTGTTTTCGTATGCAGGAAATAACTGTTGGTGTTGCTGTGTTTTACTATTTAATCATGAATGACACAGTTCAAGGCTTTCATAAAAACGTCAATTATTGATTACCACGAATGAAACTAACGAAGAATTTTTACTGCTTTGTTGAGATTTTCGATCTGTAAATGACGGTCGATAGAATGTATACTCTACTTCAACAACGAAGTGACGAATGTCTATGCAACACACCTCGCTCTGCGACGGCGAAGAGCTGCCCCGAGCGACTTTTGACCGTCACGTGACTATTCCGGGCAGTGAATGACAAATGAGTGCGTGCGTGCCACCTGGCGGCGCGGAGCCGCGGTCGCTTTTAGATATAGCTGGCAACCTCCGCAGAGACGGATCGCTATGTTTCGCGTGGTCTGGGCGAATAAATCTTTTCTTCTTCTCAACCCCACCTGTATCCGACGCAAATTATTTTGTGTGTATCTCGTTTTGTCGCCAGAGAAAATTAATTATCTTAAGCCCCTTGACTGTTCCTGAGATCCATGCCTTTTTCAGTATCTATTCTCTGCGAATTGCAATGAAGTTCCTTCACGTTCGATGCGAGAGTGACTCATGTTCTCCTCTAGAAAATCTGTCCAGTAACAGAGTAAAATATTATCTCGAGCGTGAACTCGAAAATCTAGAGATCATCATCCGTCGAGAAAACTTAAAAGCTATCACCTTAGTGCTTTATGTTAGTCGTTTAATTTTACATTCAGGGAAGCTTTATGTGGGAATCTCATGAAAATTTTGTAGATTCCATCAAAAAAATAGGTTCTCAGTAATTTTTAAAGTAGATTTTATTCAAGTACTCGACTTCTGACTTCGACTGGTCGTAACTTGAAACTTTTTAGCTTTCCCCCCACTAGGCAAATGAAGATGTGAACTTGATGGCGCTGGCCGTTGGTGGCCGAGCGGTTCTAGGCGCTTCAGTCTGGAACCGCACGACCGCTACGGTCGCAGGTTCGAATCCTGCCTCGGGCGTGGATGTGTGTGATGTCCCTAGGTTAGTTAGGTTTAAGTAGTTCTAGGGGACTGATGACCTGAGATGTTCAGTCCCAAAGTGCTCAGAGCCATTTGAACCATTTGAACGTGATGGCAGATTTTTACTCTTTGTTTATTGCACTTTTGGATGAACGTTTCTGTGACTTAAAATTGTGTGCCCAGATCCGTTTCTTGGGGGCTGTTTGGTTACATATCTGGTGTCTCACCACACATCAAGGACGGATTCAAAGTGCGATCGAACCACTGTTTCCTCTCTGTAACTTCCCAACCTCTAAGAGTAAAAATGCGATGTACCTTCGAAGTTTCATAACACGACTGCGCAAAAACTATAACACACTGAGAAAATAAACACGTATCAGTGAATAGAGCACCTGTCGAAGTTTTCAACTAGCATCATAGGTGTGAAATAAGGGCACCATTCGTGACTAAGCGAACAGCAACATGATATCAATTGGCTTTAAGTGATCTGAAGATGGGCATAAGGACTAAAATCGGTCACACGGAAATGAAGGAAAGCGATTTAGAGACTGCAATTGGACAGTCTTGTACCAATACGATAATCAAATTCTTGACAAACACGTTCCAATACTTCATAGTCGATATCAGCTACCACGTTAATTATCCTTCCTTGCAACTTTTCCATGTTAAGTGGCAGTAGACGCAGGAACACACGATCTTTGACGTAACCCCATAAGAAGAAGTACATGGAGCTAAGCCAGGTGATAGTGGGACTACTGAAGAAGCGGAGAGCTTTGATTGGAAGCATGTCCATTCCACAGCTGAGGGAGTTCAGTAATCAGGAAATCATGAACGTCTGAAGGAAAGAGTGGTGGAGCGCAGTCTTGATGCAATATGATGTCTCCACAGTCTTCCTGTAATTGTGGTACATTGCTGCAGCATGTCAAGATACACTAAACCGTCACTATATACTGCGCAAAGAAAAACGGTCCATAAATTGTTTAAGAGGATGTGGCACAAAAGACCTTAACTGTAGATGAATCGCAAATGTGTTGAAAAAAAAAAAACATGTTCCACATCCACGAGGATCTCCGCAGCACGGATTTATGCAACGAAAAACTAATCTAATCGAATCTAGTATTACGCGTATGTTCTGTGCCCCAAAAATGCTCATTATAGCGATTCACATTTCCACATACATCTCTGTAGTCGCAGTGAAGTCGAGTACCTGCTATATCCTTTTTCCCAACATCTCCAGCCCCACAACATAGTGGTAGAGCCACTGTGGAGGCTGAGAGTTATGAAGAGGAGCTGGTCCCATTTTAAAGCGTAGTGGCGGTCGATGAGGCGCGCTCGGACGCCGCAATTAGCAAACTGCCCCGAAAGGCAGCGATAGAGGTTGGAGCCATAATCCGTCACACAGTTAAAGTATGTGACTGCGTATCCCTTTTCTATACATGTTCACTGTCACGTTTTTGTAATCTGATATGGATACCAGACGCTTGAGCAAGTTTCTTTGTAATCTGTTCAAGTGGTTTGTCGGTAATTTCGCACATAGACTAACAGCAGCTTCATAGTATCACACCAATAAATTCAAATCACAGGTGAGTCTATGTCACCATTTCGTTCCGTATCCTACACAGTGTCGGTCCAGTTAAGGCTTGATGCCCAGTGTCTACTACATTTTACTTTTCGCCTCAGTAAGAGCTAGTTACCAGTGTTTGCACTAGACTTATTTTCTCCGGAGCTGACCGGCTATACCTTCCTTGTTCTGTGACATCTGTTTTTAGCAAGATAGCCAAAATGTCTCCTCGTACATTATTCGACAAGGTAGTCACAAAATTATAATCTACCTATGTTGAAAGGTGGCTACACTGAGCCACTGAGCCAGAGATTGCGCCAAAGAGTATTATTAAGCCGCCTCCACAGTGCTTGGAGAGAGCTCGTGGTAGTCAGTGCCTGTTAAGAACTCGTAGTAGTCAGTGCCTGTCGAGGAGTCGGTGTAGTGTGTGTTGAGATGTTGTAGCAGAGAGTGCTTATTGAGAGGTAGCGGCAGGCAGTTCTTGCCGAGAAGTTGTGGTGGGCACTGCTTGTCGTGAAGTCGGAGTGGATATGTGGTAGTAGGGAGTGTTTGTTCCATGTTTTATGCAGTTATTTGATGGGAGAGATAGCAGATGTTATTCTAATGAAGATATTGTAATGATCAGAGTGCATTTCGTCAATATATATGAAGGTAAAAACCACTATGTTCTTTATTATTTGTGTGTCTGAAATAATGCATCATTACAGGTTCAGTCAACAAAGCATCTGGCATGTGTTCTTGTATTAGAGTGTAATTCTGGTTTTCTTGCGTAATTATAGTATTTCTAATTTTCTTTTATCACGTCAGTAAAATTCGTATTTAAAAATTCTTGTCTTGTTGAAGAAGAACCGTGCCAGATGTGCGTTGAGTCATACTTCCACATACAGAACAGTTATACTTGTGCTTAGGTTTCGTAGGTTTCATAGTTGCTGGGGACTTAATTAATTAATTGTGTTAACGAAAAATTTCATTTCATTCTTGTTGTTGTTCTTTGCAGTCAGATAGCGTAATAATACTAGTCAGGGCCAACCGATTACGAGACACAGCGTATTCGGACATACAGCTACTAAAAACAAAAAAATTATTTTCAATAATATTTAATTAAGCCCCCATGCACGTGGCGACCGCTGCTTCGGATCGTCCCTTGGAATCTTCTGATTGTAAAAATAGTAGATGGTAGTATTGTTGTAGTAATTTGTAGTTAGTAATTGTAGTCTATTTTGCATGTGTAGATTTGGTAATTGTCATTCTTCTAATGGTATTTTTTTCTCAGAATTTGATTTGTTGTCTTCTATAGGCGTTTGACAATCTAGTGCAATTGTGTCAATTGTTTGTTAATCGTGTTTGAGGGAAACATTTCATGTGAATGGTATTGTTGGAGATAAGGAGGCATTGTGTGTAATTTTCGTACAGTGACGAATTTTTTATGTTTTGTAAATGATTACGCGGTCAACGAAACAGGCAAAAATGATTAATAGTCAGAATAACGAAATTGTTAACATGGCGAACTCGCCAACAGAGGAAAACAGTGTCATGAATAATGGTGTTGAAAACAATTTAATAAGTAGGGAAAATAGTCCGGAAACAGTTCAAAATTTTTCTCAATCAGAAAATTCACAGATTACGTGGTTAACGACAGAAGAAACGGAGCAGTTAATGAGTGCAATATTAAATTTGGGATCACAGATGGAAACTTTAAGATCTGTATTTAAAACAGAAATAGGAACAGTTAAAACCGAGATGAAAGCAGTGGGATCACAGTTACGATCTGAATTAGAAACTGATATGGGAACAATGGAAACACAGTTAGGCTCACGAACAGGGACATGTTTCAAATACATGAAAGACGAATCAAATAAAGAAATTAGAGAAGACGTACAACCGATTTTGAAGGCTCACAATAATAGCTTAATTTCAACAGAAATTAGACAAGAGGAACAGGGCAGGGAACAGGAAGAAAAAGATCGCGTGATAGTACAGAAATTTTCAGAGTTAAATTTACAACGCGCACACGATAAGGAAGAAATAATTGAAAGAATCGAGGAATCCGTACCAAATGACATAATAAATAACTTAACGCAACAGTGTGAACAGTTAACTACTAAATGTGACAATACCGAAACCCGAGTCGCGACACTTACAGAAGACGTAAATAAACATAAAGAACAATTAAGTGACTCATCGGAAAGAGTTGAGGAGATCTCAGATAAATTGGCAAGTGTTAGTTTAGCAGAAGGGTATGAAGAAAGTAAATTATTTCATTTACGAGAAGCAACAAGAGAGCGCGAGGCGCGCGAACTTTACAATAATCGTCATTGGGACTGGGACAGACGCGGTAGGTCTTTGTCGCCACGAGGCGAAAGTTTTGACTATAAACACTTTTTGACTGTTCGGAAATTTAAGATCTTCCGCAATTCTATGAATGACATACATCCATGTGCATGGTTAGATCAATTTACGTACGCACTTTCGCCAAATTTGCCATTAAGTCACAAACTGGAAATTATGTGCGGCTATTAATGTCCTCAGGGGATTCACTACTCTAAGTGAATATGTGCCGTAGGGCCCCGAGCTGTAGTGGTGCTATTTCTCTTTTAGTTTTCTGTACCGCTGCCTACTCTTTTACTATTCTTTGCATCTGTCAAAAACAACTCTTCTACTATCAATCTATCTAGAGAGTAAGTAAACAATAACCGGATATGACTGTTTTACCCAAAAGTGACTTTGGAATTTACCGTTTGGACTTACTATATTTTCTGCAGCATTCATTCGTCGTCTAAATGAAATTTTACCTGTTTATCTTCGTGACAAGATTACTTCATATGTTGACGATATTCTTATTGCTAAACATTCTTGGAGTGAGCACAACAAAATTTTGGATTCATTGTTACGTATCTTTGAAAGAGTTGGCATTACTGAGAGCTTGGAAAAATCTGAATTTGGTCGTTCTCAGGTGAAATTTCTCGGTCACTTTATTTCTACAGAAGGTATTCTTCCTGATCCAGATAAATTAGACGCTATTCGTAATTATGCTGTTCCTACTACAAAACGTGATGTTCGTAGTTTCCTTGGTGTCTGTAATTTTCTTCGACGCTTTGTTAAATTGGACGATTTGGCCACACCTCGTTTATGTGAACTATCTGGAAAGAAATCTAATTGGTGTTGGGATGAGGAAGCTCAGTCAGAATTTGAACAGCATCGTGATGCTTTAGTTGCTGCTCCACTCCTTTCACATCCGGATTTATCCAAAGATTTTTGTTTGGCGACGGACTCATCATACAAGGGCCTAGGGGCACACTTATTTCAAGAGATAGAAGAAGACGGCGTTGTAGTCCAGAAAACTATTGCATTTGGAAGTCGTGTTCTCTCTAAATCCGAAAAGAATTATTCGATTACGGAACTTGAAGCTTTGGCTGTTGTTTGGGCTTTCACAAAATTTCGCACATTTTTGTTTGGCAGACATACTAAGGTTTACACCGATCATCGAGCTCTGGAATTTCTTATGTCGACAAAAGTAACTCATGGCAGATTGTCACGATGGGCGTTGTACCTACAGGAATTTGACTTTAGTATTGTTTACATACAGGGTTCTTCAAATATTGTTGCCGATGCTTTATCACGTGCACCTATGGGTTTGAAACAAAGTGGTGAAGAGGACGGCATAGAAAACAATTATTGTTTGATGTATATTCAAGGTGTTGCGTTTGAGAACTTTATTTCGTCTTCGCTCCAGGACATCGCTAAGGAGCAAAATAAGGATCCAATCTGGAAGGACATTAAGGAGAAGTGGAGGAGAAAGGAAAGCGTAGCGATTGGACAGCATTATTTAGTCCGCAATGACATTCTTTTTAAACGAAAATCGGTCGACAACTCTGTTTGGTTAGTTTGTATTCCTGATGAGTGGGTTAATAAGCTGATTTGGTATACGCATTTCAGTTATGCACACTTTGGTCCCAGAAAATGCTTTCATAAATTACGAGAAAATTGCTACTTCAGTAATATGGAAAAACGTATTCGATCTGTTCTGGCCAAATGCAAATTATGTCAAAAGGCCAAGCCGCCAACAGTTTCTCGCAGAGCACCGTTGTTTCCTATCATTCCAGCGAAATTAAAGGAGATGGCTGCAGTCGATTTGTTCGGTCCAGTGGTTCGTTCTTCTAATGGTTTTGCGTACATTTTCGTAGCAGTGGAGTTGACGTCAAAATATGTGTGTCTTACACCTTTACGCAAAACAACAGCTCGTTCAGTATCTAATGCTTTTATCAAACAGTTTCTTAAAGAAGTTGGTCATGTTGATAAGGTTATATCAGATAATGGATCACAGTTTCGTTCTAAAATTTGGCTTCGTACTCTACAGCGTCGTAAAATTAAACCAATTTTCATTTCACTTTTTCACCCTCAATCTAACGCTTCAGAGAGATGGATGAAGGAAATCAATAAATTGTGTCGACTTTATTGTCATCAGAATCACAGAACTTGGGATCAGTATCTTCATATTTTTCAAAACATTCTGAATGAACTCTCTGATGATTCAACTTCTTTACCGCCTATATTGGTATTAAAAAATAAAGCACCGACAAATCGCATATCTGAAATTGTTCCTTTTCCGCCTTCACGGAAACTGCGGCATTCTGAAGTTGTCAACCTGGCTCTGCAAAATATTGCATCTGCGGCTGCTAGAAGAGAGAAATCAGCTAAGCGTCCTGGTCGTTCAAAAATCTTGTCAGTTGGTCAAAAAAGTGTTAATTAAGTCTCATCGTTTGTCGCACAAAGGAAAAGGCTTGTGTCGCAAATTTTTTCTGCTTTATAACGGTCCATATAGAATTCGTAAAATTATTCATGATAACACTGTCGAAGTAGAAACTCTTAAATCACGACGCTCTAAGGGAATACATCATATATCAAACGTCAAAATTTTTGTGGAATGACATACTTGTGAGAAACTAACAGCTACATGTAAACATGCAGAGAGTACAAGGATACCGCGCTGTGTTTTGGCGGCGGCATATACTCAAAGCAACTGCGCGCCGCACAAGGCAGTCGTTGACCGCAAACAATTACTTCCTACGTCACGCGCCTACAGCTGATCGAGCGCTCAGTGCGAATGCACTGACAGCTGTAAACAAATACACAGTTTTAATTTCTCCGATTAAATTCAGTATAAAGCTATAGTGAGTTGATGAATTCTGTTATTAACATTCAGTATTTTTCAGGATACGGTTGTATAAAATATTTAAGACCTTCAGGTAAATTCTGTGCGTGTCCGACGTTAAGACGACTTGCTATCGAGAAATTTTCAGGAAGGATGTAATTTCGAAGAAGAAACTAATGAACTAAAAAAAGGTAACTGTTAATTGAGTTCATTTTTCAGGTAACATATTTCCACTTAGGTACGTACTCTAGACGTAATTTGCTGCTCGCGATTACGTGATTCATACTTTGTGCTAAATTTCATGTTCTATGAAATTACTTGTGAAGCGACGTGCTTGCGTACGTTAACTGATTTTGACAATGATTATTAATGAACTGGGTTGTAACTTGTATATATTATGCATCGCTTGGCTGCTATGCTTATTTATTTAAATTATAATTGTAACCTGATTTATTGTGCTGATGTGTTTAGGTATGTAAGTTATACTTTGTGATTTATCTGCTTGCGCCTTCATGTTTACTTATTAAGATGACATATGAACATTTATTTGCTTATGCTGATATGATGCTAATGACATGTTTACTGCTTTACGTATGGATTGCATATTTATACATATCTGTTGTTGTCATAACTACACTTTAATTTGGTGTATAGAAATGCTGATATACTGTGTACAAACAGAGAGTTTAGGTTACGGTATGGTGTTAATTATAGATTGTTCGCTTGGCAGAGCCTCGTTGTAAGAATTGTGCTGCATCCACTTGCTGACATTCTGTTCTCTACTGGTATATTTACTCGCTATTGCATGTTTTGCTTACGCTCAGTGCCTTATATTTTTAAGATAAGAAAATGAACTGCTATAATTCGACGAACGACATTAGTACAAGAAACTTCATAGAAGTCACATGAGCTGAGGTTTTATGGAAGCTGTATAACTTTATGCTAATAGGAAGGAAGCTAACGACATGACATACCATTACTAGGTTTAGACCATTGACAGTTATTACACTGCATCTTTCGCGAGCAATTGAAATAGGAAGTGACACTTGACACAAGACATACTCCACATGTTTGCTTCTGTTTGCCATAATTCTTGAAGTGATGTACACACTGTGAAATATTATAATCATTCACACTCCGTAATCGTACTTAATTACTGAGAATTATTCGACCTAAGACTGTTAGAGGTCATGTATGCATTTCTTTGTTTATAATTCATAATGAGTAGAAGATTTGGGTCAGATGGATTACACAGAGGTTGTGTGTTGACAATGTGTCTTCAGATTGTATGGGATGATGAACTGAAGTTCGCACTAGGATTTTATCTGTACTTGTTCGAGGAGACTGGCTAGAGGAAAGAGTTGTGTTGGAAGTGAGATGATATTGGCAATAAGGTTCATATGTATCGACGCATTGAAGAGGTATTATTGAGGTATTATTGAGATTGTATGAAGTTGATGATTATTGGAGTTTTGGTGGATAAGAGGTAAAGTAAGTGAGGAGCATATATTGGTAATAAGGTTTATATGTATCGAGGTATTGAAGAGATATTATTGAGGTTGTTGTTGTTGTGGTCTTCAGTCCTGAGACTGGTTTGATGCAGCTCTCCATGCTACTCTATCCTGTGCAAGCTTCTTCATCTCCCAGTACCCACTGCAACCCACATCCTTCTGAATCTGCTTAGTGTATTGATCTCTTGGTCTCCCTCTACGATTTTTACCCTCCACGCTGCCCTCCAATGCTAAATTTGTGATCCCTTGATGCCTCAAAACATGTCCTACCAACCGATCCCTTCTTCTAGTCAAGTTGTGCCACAAACTTCTCTTCTCCCCAATCCTATTCAATACCTCCTCATTAGTCACGTGATCTACCCACCTTATCTTCAGCATTCTTCTGTAGCACCACATTTCGAAAGCTTCTATTCTCTTCTTGTCCAAACTGGATATCGTCCATGTTTCACTTCCATACATGGCTACACTCCATACAAATACTTTCAGAAACGACTTCCTGACACTTAAATCTATACTCGATGTTAACAAATTTCTCTTCTTCAGAAACGATTTCCTTGCCATTGCCAGTCTACATTTTATATCCTCTCTACTTCGACCATCATCAGTTATTTTACTCCCTAAATAGCAAAACTCTTTTACTACTTTAAGTGTCTCATTTCCTAATCTAATCCCCTCAGCATCACCCGATTTAATTTGACTACATTCCATTATCCTCGTTTTGCTTTTGTTGATGTTCATCTTATATCCTCCTTTCAAGACACTGTCCATTCCGTTCAACTGCTCTTCCAAGTCCTTTGCTGTCTCTGACAGAATTACAATGTCATCGGCGAACCTCAAGGTTTTTACTTCTTCTCCATGAATTTTAATACCTACTCCGAATTTTTCTTTTGTTTCCTTTACTGCTTGCTCAATATACAGATTGAATAACATCGGGGAGAGGCTACAAAACTGTCTCACTCCTTTCCCAACCACTGCTTCCCTTTCATGCCCCTCGACTCTTATAACTGCCATCTGGTTTCTGTACAAATTGTAAATAGCCTTTCGCTCCCTGTATTTTACCCCTGCCACCTTCAGAATTTGAAAGAGAGTATTCCAGTTAACATTGTCAAAAGCTTTCTCTAAGTCTACAAATGCTAGAAACGTAGGTTTGCCTTTTCTTAATCTTTCTTCTAAGATAAGTCGTAAGGTTAGTATTGCCTCACGTGTTCCAACATTTCTACGGAATCCAAACTGATCTTCCCCGAGGTCCGCTTTACCAGTTTTTCCATTCGTCTATAAAGAATTCGCGTTAGTATTTTGCAGCTGTGACTTATTAAACTGATAGTTCGGTAATTTTCACATCTATCAACACCTGCTTTCTTTGGTATTGGAATTATTATATTCTTCTTGAAGTCTGTGGGTATTTCGCCTGTCTCATACATCTTGCTCACCAGATGGTAGAGTTTTGTCATGACTGGCTCTCCCAAGGCCATCAGTAGTTCTAATGGAACGTTGTCTACTCCCGGGGCCTTGTTTCGACTCAGGTCTCTCAGTGCTCTGTCAAACTCTTCACGCAGTATCTTATCTCCCATTTCATCTTCATCTACATCCTCTTCCATTTCCATAATATTGTCCTCAAGTACATCGCCCTTGTATAAACCCTCTATATACTCCTTCCACCTTTCTGCCTTCCCTTCTTTGCTCAGAACTGGGTTGCCATCTGAGCTCTTGATATTCATACAAGTGGTTCTCTTCTCTCCAAAGGTCTCTTTAATTTTCCTGTAGGCAGTATCTATCTTACCCCTAGTGAGACAAGCCTCTACATCCTTACATTTGTCCTCTAGCCATCCCTGCTTAGCCATTTTGCACTTTCTGTCGATCTCATTTTTGAGACGTTTGTATTCCTTTTTGCCTGCTTCATTTACTGCATTTTTATATTTTCTCCTTTCATCAGTTAAATTCAATATTTCTTCTGTTACCCAAGGATTTCTATTAGCCCTCGTCTTTTTACCTACTTGATCCTCTGCTGCCTTCACTACTTCATCCCTCAGAGCTACCCATTCTTCTACTACTGTATTTCTTTCCCCCATTCCTGTCAATTGTTCCCTTATGCTCTCCCTGAAACTCTCTACAACCTCTGGTTCTTTCAGTTTATCCAGATCCCATCTCCTTAAATTCCCACCTTTTTGCAGTTTTTTCAGTTTCAATCTGCAGTTCATAACCAATAGATTGTGGTCAGAATCCACATCTGCCCCTGGAAATGTCTTACAATTTAAAACCTGGTTCCTAAATCTCTGTCTTACCATTATATAATCTATCTGATACCTATTAGTATCTCCAGCATTCTTCCAGGTGTACAACCTTCTTTTATGATTCTTGAACCAAGTGTTAGCTATGATTAAGTTATGCTCTGTGCAAAATTCTACAAGGCGGCTTCCTCTTTCATTTCTTCCCCCCAATCCATATTCACCTACTATGTTTCCTTCTCTCCCTTTTCCTACTGACGAATTCCAGTCACCCATGACTATTAAATTTTCGTCTCCCTTCACTACCTGAATAATTTCTTTTATCTCGTCATACATTTCATCAATTTCTTCATCATCTGCAGAGCTAGTTGGCATATAAACTTGTACTACTGTAGTAGGCATGGGCTTTGTGTCTATCTTGGCCACAATAATGCGTTCACTATGTTGTTTGTAGTAGCTAACCCGCACTCCTATTTTTTTATTCATTATTAAACCTACTCCTGCATTACCCCTATTTGATTTTGTATTTATAACCCTGTAATCACCTGACCAAAAGTCTTGTTCCTCCTGCCACCGAACTTCACTAATTCCCACTATATCTAACTTTAACCTATCCATTTCCCTTTTTAAATTTTCTAACCTACCTGCCCGATTAAGGGATCTGACATTCCACGCTCCGATCCGTAGAATGCCAGTTTTCTTTCTCCTGATAACGACGTCCTCTTGAGTAGTCCCCGCCCGGAGATCCGAATGGGGGACTATTTTACCTCCGGAATATTTTACCCAAGAGGACGCCATCATCATTTAATCATACAGTAAAGCTGCATGTCCTCGGGAAAAATTACGGCTGTAGTTTCCCCTTGCTTTCAGCCGTTCGCAGTACCAGAACAGCAAGGCCGTTTTGGTTAATGTTACAAGGCCAGATCAGTCAATCATCCAGACTGTTGCCCCTGCAACTACTGAAAAGGCTGCTGCCCCTCCTCAGGAACCACATGTTTGTCTGGCCTCTCAACAGATACCCCTCCGTTGTGGTTGCACCTACGGTACGGCCATCTGTATCGCTGAGGCACGCAAGCCTCCCCACCAACGGCAAGGTCCATGGTTCATGGGGGAAGATTATTGAGGTATTGAGATTATATGAAGTTGATGATTATTGGCAGTTTTGGTGGACAAGAGGTAAGGTAAATGCTATTAATGATAAGGTTTATATGTATCGACGTAAGAAGTATTAGTGAAGTATTGAGATTATGTGATGCTAATGATTATTGGAGTTTTGGTGTATAAGAGGTGAAGTAAGTGAGGTGCAACTTTTTTTTTTTTTTTTGGTCTTATGGAACAAGGAGGATGAAGATAGCAGACTAGAACACTAAAGTAGAAGGAAGATAGTCTATACACACACTTTGTTAAATCACTAAGCAGTATATATATATATATATATATATATATATATATATATATATATATATATTTTTTTTTTTTTTTTTTTTTTTTTTTTTTTGAAGAGAGGAAGTATTTGCATATCTTGGCTCACTGACAGTTGTTCAACAACAGTACATTTGATCTGGCTTGGCAAACATTGGTCTTCTTGACATGATGACTATGACGTTGACTTAACTATTATTGACTGTTATACATTGCTGCCATTACTACTTGATACACATGATGAACATCAAATTTTGACAGAATTGCATTTACACAGTTAACACTATTCAATTACACAGTAGTACTTAATGTGGACGAAAGATGAATGAGAATGTTTTGTGTGTTTTCCTTTCCTAATCCTACCCACCTATCTCGTAAATATTATTTTATTTGTTTGTAGTGGCTTGCACTGACACCCATAAATATTATAGGTTTACTGATATTTGAGTATTTGTAATAGTTAATATGAAAATTATCTGATATCATTTGTGTGTTTGTTATGATTTGTATGTTTAGTGTAAAAGCATTTGTATGTGCATTCAAACTATTGTTCATGCCTGAACTGTCTGATTAGTGAAGGTAAATATTATGGACTGTTACCTGCACTTTTCAACGTAATGTGTGACACTTAGGAATGATTAATTTCTGCTGATGAACTGTGTGATCAGTGATGGTGAATATTATGGACTGTTACTTGTACTTTTTGTACATGATTGGTGCCACTAGGACATGTTTAATTTCTGCTGATGAACTGTGTGATCAGTGATAGTGAATATCATGGACTGCTCTCTGGACCTGCTCATCATTGCTAGGTGCAACTGATGGACAACTTGTATGGAAATGAAGTCACTTGTTGCTGTCTGCACCTGCTCAACATTACTGGGTGCACAGATGAAGCTACTTCTTTGGAAATGATGTCACTTGTTGGTGTCTGCACCTACTCAACATTGCTGGATGCAACTGATGAACTGCTTCTACTGAAATGATGTCACTTGTTGGTGTCTGCACCTGCTCAACATTGCTGGGTGCAACTGATGGACTGCTTCTACTGAAATGATGTCACTTGTTGATGTCTGCACCTGCTCAACATTGCTGGGTGCAACTGATGGACTGCTTCTGCTGAAATGATGTCACTTGTTGGTGTATGCACCTGTTGACCATTGCTCGGCTGGAATTATCAACTGTTTTTTTTTTAATAATTAAAAGTATTTTATGTGAACATTTGTATAAACTGATTTTTTATGTATTGTGTAAACTATTATGTAAAGCCACATGTATGAAAAGAATTTGTATTGCTTACTGTATTTCATATATTAAGTTATTGAAAGGTCAGTGCAAAGCCAAAATTTTAACTAATTATGTGATATTTAGGTATTAATATTATCTTTTATTTTTGTCTGTATTTTTGTGGACGAATTTGGTGGTATTTTCACCACCAATGCTGGCAAAAATACCATCAAATTCTGGCCTGTGGAGGAGGGGCATATGAAAGGTGGCTACACTGAGCCACTGCGCCAGAGATTGCGCCAAAGAGTATTATTAAGCCGCCTCCACAGTGCTTGGAGAGAGCTCGTGGTAGTCAGTGCCTGTTAAGAACTCGTAGTAGTCAGTGCCTGTCGAGGAGTCGGTGTAGTGTGTGTTGAGATGTTGTAGCAGAGAGTGATTATTGAGAGGTAGCGGCAGGCAGTTCTTGCCGAGAAGTTGTGGTGGGAACTGCTTGTCGTGAAGTCGGAGTGGATATGTGGTAGTAGGGAGTGTTTGTTCCATGTTTTATGCAGTTATTTGATGGGAGAGATAGCAGATGTTATTCTAATGAAGATATTGTAATGATCAGAGTGCATTTCGTCAATATATATGAAGGTAAAAGCCACTATGTTCTTTATTATTTGTGTGTCTGACATAATGCATCATTGCAGGTTCAGTCAACAAAGCATCTGGCATGTGTTCTTGTATTAGAGTGTAATTCTGGTTTTCTTGCGTAATTATAGTTTTTCTAATTTTCTTTTATCACGTCAGTATAATTGGTATATAAAATTCTTGTCTTGTTGAAGTAGAACCGTGCCAGATGTACGTTGAGTCACACTCCCACATACAGAACAATTACACTTGTGCTTTGGTTTAGTAGGTTTTATAGTTGCTGGGGACTTGATTAATTAACTGTGTTTATGAAAATTTTCATTTCATTCTTTGTTGTTGTTCTTTGCAGTCAGATAGCGTAATAATTCTAGTCAGGGCCAACCGTTTACGAGACACAGCGTAATCGGACATACAGCTACTAAAAAAAAAATATTTTCAATCATATTTAATTAAGCCACCATGCAATGTATCTTCCTCAATAGCTGCAAAAACGCACGACCTTCTGAAGACAGGGACACTTGGGAAATCTGCATTGCTCGCGCCCTTTACAGCTGCTTCTAATGTGAACAGATATCTGAAAACTAGACACCGTGGGGCGCAATTGCAACTGTGCGCTGGACGTAGCTCTGGTCTACTGTAAGAGAAGGTGTATGGAGTTTGGGAACCGATGGAAACCGACTAGAGTGGTCTTTTTTGGACTCACCAGTGTAATATGACAAACTGTGGAATCGGAATAATACCGCCGCAGTAACAGCTTTCATCATTGACGGAATAACGTATTGCTTCTGACCAAAGACACAAACCACACGAAAAGTTTTGTGTCAGAGGGGAGGACAGCGAAAGATAGCAATCTCATGGTCTGTCTGATGTCGTTTATCACTGATCTGCCGATCGCGTCAGTCGCCAGTAGAATTTCTGCAGTAAGCGAGCATACACCGCATCGAGATGCAAAGAGTGACCACGATCCTCTCCAAAGCAACGCTGCCCCACAGTCGGCCCCAGCGAGGCGTCAAAGTAAACCTTCTGGGGCAGCCCTCGCTTTCCATTGGAGGAGAAACGTCACTGAGCTGTTAGACAAACATTTGAGATATGTATACGCGTCATTACTCAGGGGCTCGCATGGAATAATTAATGTGCAATAAATCTTCTCTCCTGGTCAAACACTCTGAAACGCACTGGGTAGGCGTCTTATTCCTCCTTTCATTGACAAAACAAATTAATAGATTATTTGTTTTAATATGAATTTGATCGTTGTCGGTTTACCTACAGTGGTTTGTCGCCTAGCTATCGTTAGGAAGGCTAGGATGACAGAAGGGTTACAACATGACTTGATGCACAACGTGAAGTCCAGAAAAGAAAGGCTTAACATAACTGGTGCTCAGTGGGATGCCCACAAGAATCACCACAAAGGAGTGAATATGACATAGCATGTCTTACACTCAGCTTTTATTCGATGCAGTCCTTAGGTTCCACTGTCATCAATAGTTCTTCCGTAATAACCAACTCGATATACATCTCCATGGGAGCATAAAAAGTAGTGAAAACACTGTTACAATTCACACTATACTTCAATGACAAGCGTTCACCGAATTACATGCTCTCAATATAATCGCCCCGCATCTCGATCACCATCCCCCACACAGATAGAAAACGTCATAGATCTTTAGCGCGTTCGTCTTTGTCGATGTAACACAAAGACCGCCTTATGGCACGGATGATGTCTTCCCTTGTAGCACGTACCACACGAGGAGCTTCCTTCATTTTAGCGAACAGGTCGTTATCTTAAGGACCCATATGGGTCAATACAGTGGATGTTCCAGTTTCTCCCATCAGTAAAAATATCGTGTCAAATGTCGAGCACTGTTTTGCAGCACACGCCTGCCTCTGCGGATAACTCATGCGCAGTCCATCGGCGATCCACATCCAGCAGGTGGCAAGGAGCTCAGCTGTCATCAGTGAGGGGATCGTCCCGAACTGAGACGATCTCGAATGACATCCCTGCCAACCTGAAACACTTTCACTCATATCGCCACTGTATGGTTCTGCAATGTTGCATCACCACACGCCTCATGCAGTCCCTGGAAATATTGTTGTGCGATCCGACAGCGTGCCACTTCAGTCTTGATCCACGCTTGTTGTTCGCGTTTCCTAAGCATACTGTTAGGGCGCTTGAATCGGCCTCCCGCACTTCCAGACATTGAACACTGCGACTGACTCAAACACAGCTGTCGCCGCTCACTGTACTACTCCAACTGACATTCTGCAGTCAGCCACACATAGCTCAAATGCCACTTGACGCACCTCCTTCCTGTTGCGTATCAACAACGGCAGCAAGAACCTGGAACGTACGCAACTAGTAGGACCGTTGGCTGTGATGTTCCACGGACGCGCCGCGTTCTTGTCTCTGAAGAGGACGGCCATTGTCACGTAGTGGGCTCCTGTGTAGCAATAAACAGCGAACTACACACATCAAAAAAAGGTTCGCATTCCCTCTGTTCCGAGAGTTCCGGAACTTTTACAGAAAATTGGAATAGAGATCAACATAAACATAATTTCCGCCCTTTTTATTGCTCATGAAAACCACACATTGCGTATTGTACCACCACACAGCGAGATCGTCAGTGGTTGTGGTACACACCGATACCTCTAATACCCAGTAACACGTCCTCTTGCACTGATGCATGCCTGTATTCGTCATGGCATACTATCCACAAGTTCATCAAGGCACTGTTGGTCCAGATTGTCCCACTCGTCAACGGCGATTCGGCGTAAATCCCTCAGAGTGGTTTCTGGGTCATGTCGTCCATAAACAGCCCTTTTCAATTTATCCCAGGCATGTCTGTAGGTTTCATGTCTGGAGAACATGCTGGCCACTCTAGTCAAGTAATGTTATCCTGAAGGAAGTCATTCGCAAAATGTGCACGATGGGGGCGCCAATTGTCGTCCATGAAGACGAATGCCTCGCCAATATGCTGCCGATATGGTTGCACTATCGGTCGGAGGATGGTATTCACGTATAGTACAGCCGTTACGACACCTTCCATGACCAGCAGTGTCGTACATAGGCCCCACACAATGCGACCCAAAAACAGCAGGGAACCTTCACCTTGCTGTACTCGCTGGCAGTGTGTCTAAGGCGTTCAGCCTTACCGGCTTGCTGCCAAACACGTCTCCGACGATTGTCTTGTTGAAGGCATATGCGACACTCGTTGGTGACGCCAATCCTGAGCGGTCCATTCGGCATGTTATTGGAACCATCTGTACCGCGCTGAATGGTGTCGTGGTTGCAAAGATGGACCTCGCCTTGGATGTCGGGAGTCAAGTTGCGCATCATGCAGCCTATTGCGCACAGTATGAGTCGTAACACGACGCCCTGTAGCTGCACGAAAAGCATTATTCAACATGATGACGTTGCTGTCGGGGTTCCTCCAAGCATAATCCGTAGGTAGCGGTCATCCACTGCAGTAGTAGCCCTTGGGCGGCTAGAGGGAGGCATGTCATCGACAATTCCTGTCACTCTGTATCTCTGTATGTCCTCCATGTCCGAACAACATCGCTTTGGTTCATTCCGAGACGTCTGGACACTTCTCTTGTTGACAGCTCTTCCTGGCACAAAGTAACAATGGGGACGCGATCGAACCGCGGTATTGACCATTTAGGCATTGTTGAACTACAGACAACGCGAGCCGTGTACCTCCTTCCAGGTGGAATGACTGGAACTGATTGGCTATCCGACCCCCTCCGTCTAAGAGGAGCTGCTCATGCATGGTTGTTTAGTGACATCTCTGAACAGTCAAAGGGACTGTGTCTGTGATACAGTATCCACAGTCAACGTCTATCTTCAGGAGTTCTGGGAAGCGGGGTGATGCAAAACTTTTTTTGATGTGTGTATATTACAGTGTTTCTGATCCTGTCTGATAAATCGTGAAAGGATATTAATTTATCTTCGTTAATTTTGGTTGATCTCTCTGGTTGTAAAAAAATATTAAATACATCACCCTGACACTTTTTTTAGAGTATTGTGTATGCCAAACCGTGTTTCGGGCTTTTAGCTATCTTCAGGTGGCATTATATAACTATGTTTCCATCAATACTAGATCTTCGTAGATTGTACTGTGTACGCTGCAGTTGCTCTGTGTAAAATAATATCCGTTTCGCTAACGTGTTTCCTGAGTTATAAATTTACGTTTAACTAGTAGTTGGTGGGCTTACTGTTAATCAATAATTTCTAGTTCCTTTTTTCGCTATGTATCCACAGCAGAAACGGTTTTAACTTCACTGATGCACAAAAGCAGAGGAGCATTCATAATGTGGCTGAGTTATGATTTTATTTATATCGGAAACAATTTTATTACAATTTCCGAAACTTCCTCTTAAGTCAGTTGTCTTCGTAGAATTAATATAGCTGGCATTAACACTTGATACAAGCCTCCTTACGAATAAAAAATCGCTTAAAATACTATTTATGTTGCGTAATGACTCATGGTAGATTGCCTTAATTAAAGTACAGATACCCACAGAGGTCCAGTCTGGGCTGTAACTGTCGATGGCAGCGCAACTTGGTAGATATTCTAATGCGTTTATGCGAAACCCATTCGTGCTCGAAAAAAAATTTGTTCTAATTTTGGCCACCATATGGTAATCTGGCGCTGTACTGCTCTCGTCGACGTCTCCGGTGCCCGTATTGAGCAAATTGGATAAGAAGCAGTTAATAATAACATCGACGTTATGCCTTTCTCACTTGTTTGACCTTTACAGCCTTCATCCCGTTCCTAGCCCGTTACATATGGAAACATTTCTATGTGTCTTTCTTGCATTCACAGCGCCATATTTGCACCTGGTGGCCTAAATTAGAACTAATCTTTTTCCCAATGTAAACCGGTTCCGTTCTGTGGCATTAGAATATCTATCAATTTTCGGTACCATACCATATTACAGACGACATAGGACCTCTGTGATTAGCTGCACTTTAATTTAAACACTCGGTATTGCTAATTGAAAACGACTGTATTAACAATTAGGCTGACCAGTTAGTGGATTAGTGGCTGGTAAGCATTAACAGAATGATAATTAATTATGCTGAGTAGTACAACAATGATGCAGCATATTTTATGTATAATTAATGTGAAACAGGCAATGGTAATGCCGAGTGATACAGAACATTTTTAGTAGAGACTGAGCTGCGTAATAGAAAGACAGCACTTCCCTTTAACATTTCAAATTTTCGTGTGGCCGGTCGACGTGATCTACGAAGCTCCGGTGTTCAGCTGAAGGAATGCAACTGCTTGGGCAGAGCGAAAGCGGAGAGCGCCTGGCGGAATCTCCGTTTGGGGCTGAAGGTGAGGGCCGGCCGCCGGGCTGGCAGGCGGCCAGCTGCTCCGGCAAGTGTCTGCCTGCAACAGCTGAGCGGTTCGCCGCCCCCGCAGCTGCAGCTGCGCCCTGGAATGCACAGTGCTGGGCCGCCGCCAGGGCTCTGTGCGCCAACGTGCGCGAGGCCGCGCGCCCGGCATTACACAGGCGCACTGGCGCGTCACGCGAAACTGCGAACGGCCGTGGGGCACCCGGAATTTCTGCCAGCTTTCCTTCTCCGTTTTCTGTAGTGTCGTCATCACCAACAACGGCAACACCTGTTTGAAAGCTACTGAATAAATGCCCTTTTAGACTTCCCGCACGTCACAGCCGTCATCTAAAAGCGCCCATTGTCATACTGCATAAACTAAAATAGGGATAATATAGAGAGACGACGAAAATAAGGTAATCAGCTTAGCAGGCGACAGTGGAGGCGCTGTCTGCTCAAGCGAAGTAAATCCACCACGGGATTGACGACGAACAGAAATATGCATGTCACACTCGTCATGAGGCCACATGAGCTGCCTGGAACTGGGTTCAAAAATGGGTCAAATGGCTCTGAGCGCTATGGGACTTACTTCTGAGGTCTTCCGTCCCCTAGAACTTAAGAGCCACACATCCATGCCCGAGGCAGGATTCGAACCTGCGACCGTAGCGGTCGCGCAGTTCCAGACTGAAGCGCCTAGAACCGCTCGACCACCCCGGCCAGCTGGAATTGGGGGCAGATACTACTGGACCACGATGCTATTGCACTTGGTTGTTACCAGAACATTGCGGTAACGTTATAGTAAACAAGTTCTGGAAAAGGAAGGAAGAACGCATCGCACTGTCAGTGATTTCAGTCATTTGTGCGTATACTGGCAACCCCGATTACCTGCAGACTTGCGATAAGCCTGCCGATGAACCCTCGCTCGCACGTGCAATAATATTGTGATCGACAAATACCTTTCTTTAGGAAAGTTACAGAAGCATTATTACCCACAAGGAAAATATTTCCGGCCACGAAACAGTGTCCGAAACCTCAAAGTTACAAAAACCTTAGTGTAGTGGAAGGTATGACGCAAAACACGAACGTATCAGAGAGAAGTCAATCAATAGTCAAAAGTCAGCTGTCGTGGGGAATGTGGGAGGGTGACAGAGAGACAGTCCTGTAGTCACAGTTGTGAAGCCACGGAAGAACGACTTTCTGAAAAAGGAGCGTACGAGAAACCGGTAACATATAGTCAATTGGTCTGCGATGTGTACGGATACCTATTCAGCAAAGTAGTATTGAGTGGTCTAACAAAGGTCACAGTGTGTGTGTAGAACGAGTGACATCAGTGGTTTTCATTTATAAGACAAGATGCAGAGATTTGTTGGAACTAGAACAAAGGTGAGCTACCTTTGACTGTAGAAGAATTATTCTAATAAAAAAAAGCAATTCCAGAAATAAATCCCATTCAAACTCTGTCAGTAACTGATTAAATACGAGAAACATCCTCCTATTATAACAGAATTGTTGTACCTGGCAATCCACTCCGTTCCCTTAACTTTGTCTTTTAGCAACAGCCGACCGGTCTTCCTTTCATTCCGTGACTTTGCAATGGGAGCTCCCGCAATCCTTCCACTGCCGTTCACTTCCTTCAAATAACAGGTCTGTGACTCCCTGCTGCTCCTTAATTTTTTTACTATGGAAGGAAGTATACAATTTTAATTATGATCTCGAAAAAAACTACGTAATTATTTTTTTAGTGGATCGGGTAGTAGAGAGTAAAAAGAAGTTTTGTCACTGTCTCCGGCTCTCGCCGAGCGAACTTCGATATTCTGGATGATTTCCGGATTAAATTCCGTGTCTCACTGTCGTTACTCAGAACTAGTCATTCTTCTATCGACAGATGTTTAGTGGCTTCTCTGCTGTTTCACCCGCAAGAGTGGCTAGCGCTGTCAAAGATTCACCCTCCACTGGTGCATCACTAGCATTGGAGGATGAATCATGCTGGTGAAATGTCAGAAAAATAAGTGAACGGCTGTCGGCTGAAGGTTCAGCGAGGAGCACCAACAGGCACATCGGACACGTGAGAAAGTTTTGAATAGCTGTAAGTCTAACAACAGTATTCGACGCGATTGTTATTCTTCTATGGCCTTTTTCCTATCCGTCGACTCGTTGTATTCAATGTTTCTAAATACGAAACTAAGTTATTGGTTCATCGGCCTCGTTGTTTATTTATGCAAGTTTCTTTTCAGTGCATACATTGCAAAAAATGATTCAAATGGCTCTGAGCACTATGGGACTTAACTGCTGAGGTCATTAGTCCCCTAGAACTTACAACTACTTAAAACTAACTAACCTAAGGACATCACACACACCCATGCCCGAGGCGGGATTCGAACCTGCGACTGTAGCGGTGGCGCGGTTCTAGACTGAAGCGCCTAGAACCGCTCGGCCTCACCGGCCGGCGGAGACACTTAGCTCTGAGGTGTGTGCTCTACAGGAACCCATTGCATGTATAGTGTTTCCAGTATCAGTCGTCAGGTTCTCTTCTATGTGACGAAGGCGTCCTCTTCAAAGTCGACTGTGTGGCGCCTCTGTGGAACAGCACAGCCAGCCATCGTAACTTCAAACGTACCAGCTTCTCGCAGCCGTTACCGTAGTCGGAAGAATTTGGTATCCTATGTAATGATTAGAGTAGGGATGGACGGCGGCGCCTTCTTTTCTGTTTGTGTGTGTATCGTGGAGCGGACGGCTTGAAAGTGATCCGACTTTCAAACTTGTTTCATATCCAAATGGTACATTTCCGGACACGGGCCCTAGATAATCACTTTACCTATTAAGTACACGCTACAATCCCCAGAAGTCTGTAATACGAATTGTAAAACATCCTGTATACAAGTAAGGAGCGGCAGTCCTACCCGGGAATGCAAGGGGTGCACCCCGGTTAGAGGCCGGCTCTAGGGAAGAGGGGGCGGGATTAGGCCGCTGGTTTGAAATTTGGAAATTTGTGGTAAGTCCCTACGGGACCAAACTACTGAGTCATCGGTCCCTAGGCTTACACGCTACTTTATCCAACTTAAACTAACTTACGCTAAAGACAACACACACACCCATGCCCGAGGGAGGACTCGAATGTCCGACTGGAGGAGCGCGTGAACCGTGGCAAGGCGCCCTTTGACCGTGCGGCTACCCCGCGCGGTGGGCGATGGTTGAGCTCGCGACCTACCACCGAGATTATTATTAAATTTTACTCAAAGTTACTGCTTTACTGATTTAATTTTACGGGTAAACGTAGACAACACATCCATTTTATATGAACGACAGGCTTATAAACACTGTGCGTCCATTAAGCGGAATTCAAATTATTGAAAGTGCCAAGAATTTCACGAAAATTAAACCTCGGAGAGTTTTTATTGTTTTTTTCAGTTCAGTTTTGTTGTGTTCTGTATGTGATAATAAATGAAGATTGCGTAATATGTGTTTAGTATAAATCCTAAGTTAAGATTAATATTCCAGTAAATTTTTGAATACTGCTGATGGATTAGCTAGTCAGCCTGTCTTCTAGATCAGCTGTGAGCTCCGAGATGTAAACAGACAGAATACGGCGGTGTGATCGGCAACGCCAATACAAGACAACAAGTGTCTGATGCAGTTGTTAGATCGATTATTGCAGCTACAATGGCTGGTCTTCATGATTTAAGGAGAGTTTGAACGTGATGCTATAGTCGGAAACGAGCGATGGGATACATCATCTCCGAGGTAGCGAAGAATTGGGTATTTTCCCGTACGACCATTTAACAAGTATACCGTGAATATCAGGAATCCGGTAAAACATCAGATCTCCGACATCGCCGCGGCCGGAAAAAGATCTTGCAAGAACGGGAGAAACGACGACTGAAGTGAATCGTTCAACGTGACGGAAGTGCAACCCTTTCCCAAGCTGCTGCAAATTTCAATGCTGGGCCATCAACAAGTGTCAGCGTCGAACCATTCAACGGAACATCATGGACATGGGCTTTCGGAGCCGAAGGACCACTGGTGTACCCTTGATGACTGCAGGACACAAAGCTTTACGCCTCGCCTGAGCTCGTCAACACCGACATTGGACTTTTGATGACTGGAAACACGTTGCCTGGCCGAACTAGTCTCGTTTCAAATTGTATTGAGCGGATAGACGTATGGGTATGCAAACAGCCTCATGACTGCGTGGACCCTGCATGCCAGCAGGGGACTGTCGAAGCTGGTGGAGGCTCTGTAATGGTGTGGAGCGTGTGCAGTTGGAGTGATATGGGACCCCTGATACGTCTAGATACGACTCTGACAGGTGACACGTACATAAGCACCTTGTCTGATCACCTGCATCCATTCATGTCCATTGTGCATTTCCACGGACTTGGGCAATTCCAGCAGGACAATGCGATACCCCACACGTCCAGAATTGCTACAGAGTGGCTCTGGGAACACTCTTCTGAGTTTAAACACTTACACTGGCCACCAAACTCCCCAGACATGAACATTATTGAGCGTATATGAGATGCCTTGCAACGTGCTGTTCAGAAGAGATCTCCACCCCTCGTACTCTTACGGATTTATGGTGTCAGTTCGTTCCAGCATTACTTCAGACATTAGTTGAGTCAATGCCACTCCGCGTTGCGACACTTCTGCGTGCTAGCGGAGGCCCAACACGATAACAGGGAGGTGTAGCTGTTTCTTTGCCTCTTCAGTGTATGATAGTCTACGATATCCTACATAGTTTTACAAGTCTATGTATTGTACCGCCATATCAGTTCTGTTTACAATTCATATTGAGAAAAGCTAATCATAGATCACGCCACAAACTGGCATGCGATGTTTACACATAATAACTTCATGAATGACTGATAACCACAGTTATCTCGCGAAAGGTTCTTTTGCGGGCGCGTGTTTGCTGAGACTTTTTTGCTTCTGGAATCGTGTACTTTCAACTGTATGCGTTTACGCCATTGTTTATGATACGCCAAGTGTTAAAACTAATTCTTAGTGTCAAAGATGAGGGCACGCTGTACTGCACTGCTGGACAGGAAACAGATTCTTGGTGTGCCTGTATGCTACTTGCGAAAAGCCGCTTATCCCAGGAAGAGTGCCAGGCTCCACAAAAACGTTGCTCTACAGAAATTGTCACTCCACAGTATCGTTCCAGCCCCGAAAATAGTATGTTTTCATTCCTTCCACTACCGCTCAGTGGGAAATGGCACGTCAAGAGGTGTTGCACTTGCTTGTAGGCAGTGTACCGACAGCAGCAGACGGCGAGTAGGGGGCGGCGCGGCCGGCTGGAATGAGCAGCTGGCAGCGCACCAAGGCGTGGGCGCCGTCGCCTCTCTAACGACCGCTCCAGCTCGACGCGGCGACTGCCCGCACCGCGCGGCTCGCTAATGCAGGATCGCCCTTAACATTTCTCTCGCACTTAATTCCCCCTGACACACCAACACTTCCCTGACTTTTGGAAGGCGGCCAAGGTCCTGATGTTCAGGAAGCCAGGGAAAGACCACTCCCTCCCACAAAATTACCGACCTATCAGTCTGCTGTGCTCGCTCAGCAAGATTGTTGAGAAGGTAATACTAAAACGTATCACTAGGCATTGCATCGCCAACGACACCCTAAGACCGGAGCAATTCGGCTTTAGGAATCACCACTCGACAACACAACAACTCCTCCGCGTAGTCGAACATATAACACACGGCTACAACATGAACAAAGCCACAGGGGCCGTGTTCCTAGACATCGAAAAGGCTTTCGATCGTCTCTGGCACAACGGACTCATACGCAAACTAAGCGAAGCTGGTTTCCCGGACGGACTCGTGCGTCTCATACACTCATACTCACGAACAGATGTTTCAACACTAACGTGCAGGATAAACAATCAACACAACACGGTATCCAAGCTGGAGTACCCCAAGGAAGCATCCTAGGGCCCATCTTGTTTAACCTGTACATTAATGACTTCCCAACAACACGAAACACGACGTTAGCCGTCTACGCGGATGACACAGCCATCCTCGCGCAAGACTGGAAACCGTCGAACATCAACTCACGAATACAGACAGCACTCAGAACAGCTGAGCCTTGGCTGGAGCGATGGCGTATTAAAGTAAACGTCGACAAGTGCGAAGCAGTTCTGTTCACACGCAGACCGAAACTACTGCGCAAACACCAACACTGTAGACCGATAACACTACATACACGCCCAATACGTTTCCGAGAGAAAGTCAGATACCTTGGTGTCTGGCTGGACCGGAAACTTACATGGGGGGACCACATCGAATACGTTGCCAACCGAGCGCACGCGAGGCTCAAACAGCTCTACCCAATGCTCAACAGGGCAAGCACACTGAATAGGAGGGTGTCGAGGTCCTTATACATGACACTGATTAGACCTCTGATGACGTACGCAGCTCCCGTCTGGGGATATGCAGCTCCCATACGATTGCGCCGCCTGCAGATCATACAGAACAAGGTGCTACGAATCATCAGCAATGCTCCACGCTACACACGCACCGTGGATCTTCACCATGAATACCGCCTTGATACCCTCAAGGAAGTATTCAAGAAACACGCCACACGACTATACAGGAACTCGAGACACTCGAACAATCCTTTCATCCTCACTGTGGGAAACTACGATCACAACCACAGGTGGAAACACAAGCGGCCAAAGACACTGCTAGCTAGGGCATAACCACCTATGGTAAGCTAACATACGCAAACAGCGACAAACGCCGGTAAGCCCCTGCATATCAGCAACACTGACTGGCAACTACCAGCTGCTATTAGAGCCAACCAACAGGCCACAGCAGGGACACCGACGAGCTCGCCCACAGACGCACGAACAATCTGCCAACACTCCCTCACACCGTGCCTCCGGTATATGACCTATCGGACACAAGACCGATAACAAACCTAACTGTTGCAGGTTGCAGGACGCTGAACGAGGACTCTGTACTAGCACCCAGCGCCAGCCGCCGAGCAGCACAAACGCACAACGTCAAGGTATCGACATGCATGATACCCACTACTAACAAAGCCTATCCTTACACAACCTATCGCAGGCAGCAAGACAACCGCTACTGCTCTTGCCGCCCGACCTAACTTTCGCAGAGGTTTTTTTCCCTTGGCTCTTGCTTTGGCACTTTTTTTCCTCTGCCCTTCAAACCGCTACCCCTCGTCAGATTTCGACCAATCTATCTCCAGATGAGCGCGTATTAATGGTTAATCCTAACCAGACGTACGCAGACATCGCAGTACCCACATCCTGCGACACCTCACTTTAGTGCAGAGATGGCAGTAGACCTTTTGTGTTGGCCATCATGCCGGTGTGGGCGTGGAGGGGCTCCACCTCTCATGAAAAAAAAAAACTTAATTCCCGGAGAAGGGGACTGTGCTGTCGTCGCGGTCGTTTTGAACGCCGCCGTCCCATTGTAGCCTTTGAGTGTTGGTGGATGCAACTGTAGCAGATTAGCGAAGTAGCAACGACTAACATTACTCCCTAGCAGATCACTCACCTAGTGATCTTCTGTCCCCATGGGTGGGAATCCGTTGCTTACATCAGGTGTTTCATCCCCTAGTTAGGAGTTGATTAACAAAAGGGACAGCCGGCCGGAGTGGCCGTGCGGTTCTAGGCGCTACAGTCTGGGACCGACCGACCGCTACGGTCGCAAGTTCGAATCCTGCCTCGGGCATGGATGTGTGTGATGTCCTTAGGTTAGTTAGGGTTAATTAGTTCTAAGTTCTAGGCGACTGATGACCTCAGAAGTTAAGTCGCATAGTGCTCAGAGCCATTTGAACAAAAGGGACAGTAGGGAAGCTGCAGAGAGTGAAAGACGGGGTAATCTGGAGAAACGTATGTTCAAAAGTGAGTACATACACTGTGGAGCCAAAGAAACTGGTACACCTGCCTAATATCGTGTAGGGCCCCCGCGAAGACGTAGAAGTGGCACAACACGACGTGGCACGGACTCGGCTAATGTCTGAAGTAGTGCAGGAGGGAATTGCCACCATGAATCCTGCAGGTCTGTCTATAAATCCGTAAGAGTACGAGGAGGTGGAGATCTCTTCTGAACAGCACGTCGCAAGGCATCATAGATATCCTCAATTATGTTCTTGTCTGGAGAGTTTGGTAGCTAGCGGAAGTGTTTAAACTCAGAATACTGAAGCCACTGTGTAGCAATTGTGGACGTGTGGGGAGTCGCATTGTCCTGCTGGAATTGTCCGTCGGAATGCACAATGGACATGAATGGACGCAGATGATCAGACAGGATGCTTACGTACGTGTCACCTGTCAGAGTCGTATCTAGGTTTATCAGGGGTCCCATATCACTCCAACTGCACACACCCCTCCACTTGGGTGACCTGAACTATCACGAATTCTCAGAACGTGGGAAAACTGTGTGTGCCTCCGCCACCGGGAGGCTTCAACGACGAATCGAAAAAACGACCAAACAAACGGAGCTACATTTCGCCATCTTGGGTGTTTTATATACTAATTAAACGGCGAATATTAAATATGTACTGCGCCTTCCAATCGATGGTTGTCTATGTTGACAATACCTTGGTAGTTTCTGTGTACTTGGGAAAATTTATTTATTAGTATCGATTTAGTAATTTATTTTGATGAACTGTTAACTAATCGGCTGGTCTGAGTTAGACATAACTTTACTCGGAATTTTATTTGGAGTTTGTATCTGTGATGAGCCGGCCGTTGTAACCGAGTGGTTCTAGGCCCTTCAGTCCGGAACCACGCGGCTGCTACGCTCGCAAGTTCGAATCCTGCCTAGGGCATGGATGTGTGTGATGTCCTTAGGTTAGTTAGGTTTATGTAGTTCTAATTCTAGGGGACTAATGACCTCAGATGTTAAGTCCCATAGTGCTTCGAGCCATTGAAACCATTCTGAATCTGTGATCAGAATTAAAGACTTTATTTCTTTTTCTTCCTTTGTGGAGAGGACTGGTCTGGAGGATGCTGTCACCTTACGTCCTTTTTTAGCTTAACGAAGTCACTGCGTTACACCATATAACTCAAGAATTTCTACGCCATACTACCACATTCAGGCCTCTTGTGTTGTCCCTGTACCATGTCCTGTAGGCACCAGCTAAAAATACGTGAATTGCGTACCACAGCAGTAAGAAGAGTGCCAGCGAGCTGCGACAAGTAACCCTTCTGGTAGTCCATTCCCTATCGTCTCTCTTAAGCTTATGTGCAATGGCATCTAGCAGCCTAAAGTGCAGCGCCACCGGACACTGAAAAACATACCATAACGATGACTACTCTCTCTCTGTTGTTGTAAGGGCCTACTTTGTTCTAAATAGATATTACTATTTTAATGACCTGTATTTACTTTCGTATTTGATGAATAATTGAAAGATTATGGTAATAATTGTCATTTTTATGCGTCTTACGATTAAAGATTTTCGTATAGACGACGTGCGCATCCAGCGCAAAGAGCAGGGAAGGAAAAGTTCACTTGACTGTATGTATATAATTCCCTGGCTTCTAATTTTATGTTTAGTTAGCAATGCATGAATACTTGTTCACCAAATGCCGTCCATAGGTGTGAACCATATGCATGTTAATAGCACTTTACTAATCTCACGAGTAGATCTAGTGAAACTAATTGCACTTTTTTCAAGTGTTAATTTAAACTTTATTGTTCTCTGTTGTAGCGTCTGAAGACGGTCTTTGAAGGCCGAAAGAGGTTATTTTTGTGTCATTAAAAAGTGATCGAGTCAGAAATAAAAAATTATATTACCCTGAAATAATTGCTGGCCATCAAATTTGCAGTACTAGGTAGGATAGCAAATAACGAAATTTTACTTATTGTGCGAATATAGTATAAAGGGAACAAGTATTACTCAATTAGTAGGTGATTTGGGAGTAAAATTTAGATAACGTCAAGGAGACCTCGGAGTTGAGGCGCAGCCAGCGGCGTTAACACTTCAGAAATGTAATGACTGCTGTCCAAATTACTCGACTATGCAAACCAATGGTGATCTTGTTGTTTAATCAATGATACCCCATACCGTCACTCCATACACTGACCCGCACGAAGACGATGAATGCAGTATGGCAAAATAGTATAAAAAACTTATTACGTCACGATTGCCTAGTTACTGCAACATTCATATTCACAGTACCGGTTACTATCTTCAGATGTGATAAATAATGCACAAACTGTTTCATCATGATATACACGCTGTAAAAAAAAACGACGAATATAGAATTTTGAACTGCTTAGAGGAGGTAAAAAGAAGTACTTCTTTACGTGACAAAAATGCACAGGTGCATCGTTTCCCCGTTGGCAGGCGATGAAGGTTTCAACGATAGGGTTGTTCAGAGACTGTGTCACAGACTGCCGTGTCACGAATATTCTTTCCGAGATACTGCTGATCTCCTATGGTTGACTTTCTGTGGGAGGAGATGAAGTGTTTGGTGTACGAGACACAGATGGACACTCCACGAGAGTTGGCTGCCCGTTTGGCCGAAGCCACAGCCATTATTACTGAAACACCTGGTTGTTTGAGAGTGTCACTTGTGCGTTGATGTGAACGGGCGACATTTTCAGCAACATTTCTAAAACAGTATTCATCACGAGACGATTTGAAGACCGTCTCTGAACACAGCTGGCATCAAAGGATTCTTGGATCTCTAGCGGGGAAACGGTACACCTCGACATTTTTGTCGCACCAAAAATCTTTTATCTCCTGTACACACTATAAAATTCAGTACATCAAGTTTTTTATGCTCTTTATATCCCGGCTGGGCAACTGGCTTGCGGCCCGCAATTGGTTTAAATGGGAACCGCGGAAGAAATTCGTGGGATAAAGAGCGTACACGTACTAGAACACTGCTTGTTGGCACAGAAGGTAATTTATAATGAATTAGCTGCAAACAGTTGCTTTTATATGCGTTTGTTTTTCCATTACGACATTTCAAGACGCCTCGCATCCTGTCTTCTGATATTGGCAATTATTTGCTTGCTGTCAACACTATGTTCTTCGCTAACGGCGTGGCAGAATACTGCAACGGAAGTTTTTAAAAATTTGGAAATTTGTCGTAAGGTCTTGCAGGACCAAAATGCTGAGGTCATCGGTCCCTAAGCATACACACTACTTAATCGAACTTGCAGTAACTTACACTAAGGACAACACACACATCCATGCCAAGGGAGGACTCAAACCTGCGACGAGGGCAGCCGCGCAAACCGCGGCAAGGCGCGTTGGACCGCGCGGCTACAACGCGCGACGGAAGTTTTTAAGACAATTATTGTAAAACGTCGCAAGTGATGAAACGATGCCCACCACATGTACACTATGTGATCAAAAGTACCCGGACACCCCCAAAAACATACATTTTTCGTATTAGGTGCATTGTGCTGCCACCTACTCCCAGGTACTCCGTATTAGCGACCTCAGTAGTCTTTGAACATCGTGAGAGAGAAAAGTGGGAGTTTCTCGAAACTGACGGATTTCGAATGTCGTCAGGTGATCGGGTGTCACTTGTGTCATACGTCTGTCTACACGAGATTTCCACACTCCTAAACATCCCTAAGTCCACTGTTTCCGATGTGATAGTGAAGTGGAAACGTGAAGGGACACGTACAGCACTAAAGCGTATAGGCCGACCTCGTCTGTTGACTGACAGAGACCGCCGACAGTTGAAGAGGGTCGTAATTTGTAATAGGTAGATATCTATCCAGACCATCAGACAGGAACTCCAAACTGCATCAGGATCCACTCCAAGTACTATGACAGCTAGGCGGGAGGTGAGAAACCTTGGTATTCATGGTCGAGCAGCTGCTCATAAGTCATACATCACGCCAGTAAATGCCAAACGACGCCTCGCTTGGACGACTGAACAGTGGAAAAACGTTTTCACAGAGGGGGCATGCATCCCTTATTGTTTTGCGTGGCACTATCACAGCAAAGGCGTACATTGATATTTTAAGCACCTTCTTGCTGCCCACTGTTGAAGAGCAATTCGGGGATGGCGATTGCATCTTCCAACACGATCGAGCACCTGTTCATAATGCACGGCCTGTGGCGGAGTGGTTACACGACAATAACATCCCTGTAATGGACAAGTCTGCACAGAGTCCTGACATGAATCCTATAGAACACCTTTGGGATGTTTGGAACGCAGACTTCGTACCAGGCCTCACCGACCGACATCGATACCTCTCCTCAGTGCGCACGGACATTTCCCAAGAAACCTTCCTGCACCTGATTGAAAGTACGCCTGTGAGAATGGAAGCTGTCATCAACGCTGTGTGTGGGCTTGTACCATATTGAATTCCAGCAGTACCGATGGAGGGCGCCACGAACTTGTAAGTCATTTTCGGCCAGGTGTCCAGATATTTTTGATCACATAGGGTATTTAAATGTAAACATCAGAAGATTGGATGAACATAAAACTATTTTACTGTCAAAAACGTATGTATTGAGGCATAAATTGCTGGCGTCTTGTGTTGGGAAGAGGATGCCATACTTATAGGTACGTTCTTGCAAAAACATTAACTATACCGGCGATATAGTTCTGAGTTCATTCGCTAGTAGCGGTAGGAGCGTGTCACGCCCGCGAGTTTCATTAACTATGTGACTCAGGGCCGCGGGTCACCAAAGGCTGCCCATCCATGCTATGTATCATAACGAAATCTCCAGGTTTTCGCAGCGAAGTTATTCTTTTAATGCACTGCTTAATTGTTTCTCAGGAACAGCGATTAATCACAGCCAGTGACGGACGACATGAAACCCAGTACATACATATTAGTACAAGTGGAGTGTAATATTTATGACTAAAATGTTACAAATTTCACCATTAGGGAAAGAAAGATGACAGACATAAATAAAGTTCATATCTGACATAATATTTCAACGCAAAGGTAGATATAGAACTCTCAATAAGGAATATTCCCTCCTCGGGCACTAACGTTTTGTTCATTTTAGCTACTAAACTGTTGAGGTGACCTTGGGGAATATCTTCCCACTCCTCTCTCAAGTCGGTTTGCAGTTCTTGCGCGGTTCGGGAAGTGAGGGTTTGTTGAGAAATACGTCTGCCAAAAGCATCCCAGGCATGCTCTATAGAGTTTAGGTCCGGTGAATAAGCAGGCCACTCCATGCGTTCAGTATCTTCACTTCCCAGTGTTTCCGACACCACACTAGTCTGTGTCCATAAACAGATAATCGGGACTTGCTGTGCCCCTAATCAGACGAACGTGGTCCAGAATAACCTCCCGGTACCGTAACAGAACGTCGCGCAAAGATATCCATCGGTGTTCGGCCATTGTGCATAACGCGTGTGGTGTGGTAACGTGTTCCTCTTTGTCTGTCCACACTAACTGGTGGCCAGAACCACTTGCCACAGTGAAGCGGGATTCATCAGAGAACATCACTCTGGAACACTGTTGGTAACCCCAACCAACGTGCTCCCTACACCAACAAAATCTTTCTCGACGATGGCGTGTTTGAAGTGGGAGGCATTTAACCATTTTCCGAGCATACAAACCAGCCTCATTTAATCATCACGAAATTGTTCTACCAGAGACGCGTGTACCGATAGCAGTTGCAATATCTGCAGTGACCTGCCTAGGAGTGAGATGTTTGTTCCTTTTCACCATTAAAATTACACATCGATCCGCTTGCACTGTGGTGGTCCGTCTATGATCAGTAGCATGCTTTCGCATAGCATTTCCAACTTCAGTGCCTTTTTTTAATAGTGAGATGACACTTTCGGATACATCAGTTACTGTGCTCACTGTAGTGACAATTTTACTGGCTTCGAACCATCCAGCCGCTCGCCCACGATCATAAGCACTCAAATCATGTCTTGCTGGTACGTTTCAGTACCACGCGGAAAGTTGCAGTAATCCGTTCCACGACAACCTCCGTCAAACACCGTACTGCATGAACATACAGAGGGTTCCTGCACAGGCTTCGCTGCAGTTAGCACGTGCGTCCCCTCTACATTTCCTTTTACTATCACTGGTCGGGTGTTCAGTAGCAGTTGTCAGTTATGCCTTAGCAGTTGTTTTGCAGTATAATTTTTGAACTCATTAATGGAACGTCAGCGTCAAAAGACTGATTCGAAGCGAGCGCAGAATGAAAGCATACGGCTTATGCAACTAAAAGAGTTACAACAAACAATCAGTCCAGATGGCAAATGGTGTTTATTTTAATGGTGTGGAAACCGGTTTCAGCCCTACATAGACCATCTTCGGACCAGTAATGGCTCCATTGGTGGCGTGTGGAGTCGATGGGTGGAACCTTTTTAAGCCCAAGAGGCACCTGTGATCAACTGAGCAGCTGACAACAGGTGCATTTTGCTCTTACAACGGGAAGTGCATCGACTCCACTCGTCACGAGTGGAGATGTTACTGGTCTGGGGATGGATTGATTGCATAAGCCGTATTCGTTCATTCCGTGTCCGTGCTCGCTTTGAATCAATCGACAGACGTATGGAGGAGATATGTAGCTGCTGGGGAATCCTTTTATGAACACTTTACGTCGTTTCCAATCCAAGTTTTGATGAGTCAGGATCCGAGTTCCTGGTTCGTGGTGACGACACCAGCGAGGTGCTGCCCATTCATTCCCTGCCGCTGGCATGCGACGCCTCCTCGTCCGCGCCAGCCCAGGGCGGGTTATTTACGGGCCTGACGCCGCGCTGGCCTAAGCGGCGGGAGGCGAAAACAGACGGCGTGGCGTAGGAAGGCCCGCCGCTCCGCTCCGGAAACCGCCGTTATTTACGTCTCTGCGCCCCATTTGCGAATTCTGCTCCGCGCGGGGCGCCCACCTCGGTAATCAAGATTCCATCTCAACTCTGCGCAATCAATTCGTCGCGCAGAAAGTTTGCATAACCTTCTTATTTTATTTCTCTTCTTCTAATAAAAGGCGTTAAAAATGAAGTTCTCGCGACAGTGCGAACTGTCCTGAACGTGACAGTGTTTTTTTTTATATATATATACATATACGCAACACTCCAAGTGGAAATCACACCTGCCTTCCCCTGAACCGAGAACTTTTCGGCCACCTGGTTATAGTGCGATTTCCTGCTTAATTATAAAACTTCATTTTTTCCACGAATGACATCTTGAAAGCCACCGCAAAATGCCGTTTCAGATGGTTTTATTTTAATGTTAATTTTCTGTAAGTCACCGCCATCTGGCAATATAAACAGCAGCAAAAAAAATGTTCAAATTTGTGTGAAATCTTATGGGACTTAACTGCTAAGGTCATCAATCCCTAAGCCTACACACTACTTAACCTAAATTATCCTAAGGACAAACACACACCCATGCCCGAGAGAGGACTCGAACCTCCGCCGGGACCAGCCGCACAGTCCATGACTGCAGCGTCTTAGACAGTTGGCTAATCCCTTGCGGCGAAACAGCAGCAAGTCATTTAGCTTTTTCCCCAAGGCTGCATTTGGACAACTAAGATCCACCACCTGATAAGTTCTGCACAGGCCGTAGTGTTCCATTCAGTCCACTTCGCCGGTACCCACGACCCCCCATCGCACAACGAAGTCTGACTATGCTGCCGAGGCCGCGGGCACGGTTATCCACGCAGCACCATGTGGAGGTCGGAATGTGTGGAGGTCGGAATGTGTGGAGGTCTTTTGTCTTTTTTGTTTAAGACACCGCTGTGATTACCCTTGAAATTGCAATGCGCTAATTTCGAAATGGAAAATAAGAAAACTTTAATTTCTAAGAAGAGAAAAAAAGAAGCTTAGTGTTGGGGATAGTTGTTCCTTCACCGGCGCTGCTCAAGGAGGTGGCCTAGGAAGGTGTCATCGATCCCGACGTCCCTGAGCAGGGCATCCCATTATTAGTTAGTTACGAGAGGTATTCAAGTCTCGGTCATCACGAGTCGACCCGTCTCTCGCATAACTGTTCTAATATCTACGTTTCGTTAGCGCTTTTATACTGTATGTACTTTCATTAGCCTTATTACTTGTGTTAGTCCTTCTATATTAACGTAATTTAGCTGCAAATTTAACATTGTGCCTGATATAACAACCGGACACGATCTATCGTACTTATTCTATTAACAGTTTTCTGTTGCACTTATTCTACTTGTTACTAGTCCTTTATTTAGTGTCTTTCGTTGCGTGTGCTGAGTGTTATTTTTGTCTCGCCTTGTACGTGTGTTAATTAGCAGTTTTTCTATGTTAATGTAATCAAAAAGAATGGCGTGGCAGCCTCAGAGAAGAAAGTAGAACGTTCCCGGCGGCAACCAGAACAACACAGAGGGGTTCAAAGGGCTCTGAGCACTATGGGACTCAACTGCTGAGGTCATTAGCCCCCTAGAACTTAGAACTAGTTAAACCTAACTAACCTAAGGACATCACAAACATCCATGCCCGAGGCAGGATTCGAACCTGCGACCGTAGCGGTCTTGCGGTTCCAGACTGCAGCGCCTTTAACCGCACGGCCACTTCGGCCGGCAACAACACAGAGCCTAGACGTTGATGATCCTGACGCCACTGAACGTGAGGACCATACCTCTGGGGTGAGGGAGATATGCAACTGTATCAGCGAGGATACCGTCACGTAAGAGGATCGCCACGCCACTACCAATTGGGGAAGCATGGCAGACTTGTGCCGTAAAGTCTCCTGAAGGAACTAAAAGTCAACGTCCGCAGCATGCAGCATTTCACGGAGTAATGCCAGTTTATGGAATGAGAATGGTATTGACACTGACTGTGGCTATGCGATAAGTTTGAAAAGCTGCCATCAGCAGAAGGGCGGGCGATGCAAACACGGGAAGCTCCCAATTAGGCCCCTGTAGTGGGTCACATCACTGTGACATGGAGGAAGCCGACCCCACCAAGGCGGTTCCATCACTCTGTACACCTCCAGAACTTCCAGCCTCAGCTTCGATGTCGTCCGCTCAGGGGACAGACTTCTCACTTGGCCGGTTCAGTGGAATATATCAGAGCTGCGCCCACTGGTAGCGTCAGACACAGAAAGGGGGGGAACCGCCTTAGACGCAGGCGGGGGAAGGTCGACGGTGTCCATAACTGGATACTGACAGGACACAAGAGTTACCCAAGTACGACTCACGACCCGTCGTCAAAGCTTCAATTCTGCCAGTACCTCGTCTCCTACCTTCCAAACTTCACAGAAGCTCTTCTGCGAACCTTGCAGAACTAGCACTCCTGGAATAAAGGTTATTGCGGAGACATGGCTTAGCCACAGCCTGAGGGATGTTTCCAGAATGAGATTTTCACTCTGCAGCGGAATGTGAGATGATACTAAACTTCCTGCCAGATTAAAACTGTGTCCCGGACCGAGAATCGAACTCGAGACCTTTGCCTTTCGCAGGCAAGTGCTCTACCATATCCTTCCTTCCTGGAGTGCTGCAAGGTTCGCAGAAGACCTTCTGTGAAGTTTGGAAGGTAGGAGACGAGGTACTAGCAGAACTGAAGCTGTGAGGACGTGTCGTGAGTCGTCCTTGGGTACTCAGATGGTAAAGCACTTGCCCGCGAAAGGCAAAGGTCCCGAGCTCGATTCTCGGTCCGGCACACAGTTTTAATCTGCCAGGAAGTTTCATATCAGCACACACTCCACTGCAGAGTGAAAATCTCTTCTGGAGGACACAAGAGGTGTGGTGCTGTCTCTTCCGTCACCTCCTCCAAACATGTTGTTCCGTGTCGGATGGCGGTCGGCAGAAAAGCGAAGGTCGGTACAGCTCCATAATCAACAACCTTGGTAGAGAGAGACGGCTTGCGTCTGCTGACGGCCATCGTCCGTTGGTATTGCCTCTGGCGGCAGTATAGGGGAGACAGGCAAAACGTTTGTCTATCGCGTCGTGGAGTCGGCGCCGGTGCCGATTGATTCAGAGTGTTCGCAGAAGGCAGCTCCACTGCAGACGCGTAATATAGAGGTGGCACAGCGGACGCCACTGCAAGAGCGACGTCTCCGATAGGCGTCTGAACTAGTGTACAACGGAGACATTGAGAATGGACATGGCCTTCCTGGCCACAGCCTGAACAATTGCTCGGCTGGCCATCGTACATGACGACAGTCCTGCAGCCAGCAGTTACCAAGTAAGATGGCACGTGGTCCACGGGTCAGTTTTTATTTGACGAACACCATCGAGGACACGGTAGGTTTCGAATATCTCCCACGTTTCAGCAACGTGACAGACGACGTTTCCGTAAAGTTTAAAGGCGGCCACCACAACGTCCGACAGCACCTCAAACGGGAGTTAGAAAACGTTTAACGTTCGTAGGCCAAAAGCAGAGTGATCAACCACGACGGCACCTATATGGATGTCCGAGTATCGGAACTCGATATCTTTAGCATGGCACAGCAAAAGTTGGGCGCAGAGGCTTCATTTGCTAGCTTTCTGTACACAGTGGTACTAAGGATCGAATAATGAATTCCGAGATTATCTTGTGGCAAGAGAATCATTTCGTCCGGTACAAACTGTTCTGCTTCATACGCCTTTGGTCGGTTATGGTCCAAAAGCAAAGTTAATTTAATCGTGGCTTGGTGACAGGAAAACGTTATGATGGTAGAAGAATTTGGACCCGAAGACAAGGTGCCAGGCGAAAGTAAAGAAACGCGCGCTCGCTCGCAAGCAGTGCAACATGTGAGACGCGGACCAGGAGCGCTCGGCTCACCACTGCCGAAGGCAGACTGATCGACTGTTCAGCTACGTAAGAGTGAAATTGTTCGGTCTGTATGATGTACACAGGACTGAATAAATCTAAGTTTGACCCACTTTGACAGACCACAAATTAGAATTAAGTCAACTTAACACAGGACGTATGTCTTAATTCAATTACGAAATAGCTAATGAATCTAAGTAGCAATTATTCATGTTAAACAATTAAATATTCAGCAATACTGTTAAACATCAGTGGTTACCGTTGTCCTTTAAAGGCGAATTATGGAACAAATAATTCTTGAATAAGAAATAAGACTCGTCGGCACGGTGGTAGGTTCTTAGATTTACTTTTGGAGGAGGCAGAGTTTACTATAACTCGAACAAGATGAAATACTTAACTTTGTCCACAGGAATGCCGTGAGCATTGATTACAGTCACTGAACACTAGCGTATCACTTGATACAGTACAAGATAATAGTCTCTTCTCTGAAAGTGCAATTGGCTATAAACTTTGCTGGATAGTTCTGCCTAATTCAACTCTAGCAACGCTGGCTCTATGGTGGGACGATGCTGTCGTCTTCGGCTGTAATTGCAGACAGGGCTGGGCGGCACGTCGGTCTGACGTAAATCTTCAGCAGCGGCGGCGTGTGGAAACTCTTGAGGGCGTTTCTACGCCGATGTCTCTCATCGTCGCTGCGTCTGGCAGCGACTGTGCTTTACGTGTGGTTCCGTCGTGAGGGACCAACTTTGTCGAAGTACCCCGTTCTTTGGGTGACACCATACTTCCAACGACATCTTTGCACCGGTAATTATTGTCAACACTTGGTTTACAATTTCATTGATAAGCGAGACTTTAAATTGTTAACAGAAATATGCAGAAAACTCGCGTGAAGTAAGTGACAGTGGAAAAAAAAGAAGACATCCGTGCGATACACGTAAAAAAACTGTCACAAATAATTTAGAGCACAGTGAACTAGACAAGAATTCCCTTATCTCGAATGGATTACGGTAACTGCTGCGGAGATGCAGGAAGACTTGCAGGAGACCGACGCTTGGTGCAGGGAGTAGCAACTGATCCTCAGCATAAACAAATGTGACTTATTGTTTATAAATACACACAAAGAGCCACTGTTGTATGATCACACGATTGCAGTACAATCACAAGAAGCAGTTCCACAACACATCGAGGAGCACGCGTACAAAGCGATTTAAAGTGGAACAACCACATAAAACAAGTCACGGGAGGGGCAGATGCTAGACTGAGAATCATTGGAAGAATCCTCAGGCAATGTTGTTCACTAGTTCGGCGAATGCCCGAATATTGTTCGTCAGTATGTGATCCGTATCAGATAGAATTGATAGAGGAAATAGAGAATATCCTAAGACAAGCAGCACGTTTCATTGCAGGCTTCTAGAGTAGGCACGAAAGCGTCACGTAAATCATCAAGCAACTCCAGTGGCAGGCGCTGCAAGAGAGGCTTTCTGCATCACAGTGTGTTTCAACGTATAAGTTCCGAGATCGTACGTTCCTAGAAGAGTCAACTAATTCGAGTATACTGCTTCCTCCTACGTATATCTCACGAAAATACTATCAACATAAAATTAGAGAGACTCGAGCCTCCACGGCAGCTTACCTGCAGTCGTTGGGAACTATACGCCACTGAAACAGGAAAAGGGGAAGAAGACAACGGTACACAAAGAGGGGCTTGCACAGTATAGATGTGGATGTAGAACGGTACGTCTCTAACGAGTGTCTACACTTGAAAGCTCATTACACATTATAAGCAAAGAAGGCCTAACGCAGAACATTTCATTGTGTCATTGTACATGAATGACAGCATACTCTCAAGATATATCTCAAAAATATTTTATGCAAAATCATTTGAAAGGCAATATTTACATCTTGATTATGTTTTGCGTGTTATCAGCAGTGTTGGTCATTGCAAAGAAGTGGATAAGTCAAAGTAAAAGTGTGTTTCATACACAACCTTTCATCACGTAGAGGCTAAAATTTTTAAACGTGTAGCTGTTGGAAACAATACGAGTTATTTGTGTCATGGAAATTTTGAAAGAGATACAACTTTTCTATTGCAACGCAGGTGCTGGTATGCCATATATGGCGGCGGACACCTAACAACTACCAGCTGGAGCAGTAAGCATTTCGTCCTCTACAATGGAGTGTTAAAAAGACGCGAAATTTTGCCGAAAGTTTTCTGTAGTCTGAGAACACATGGATGAATTACACTGCCTATACGTTATTGCAACGAACTTCAGTCTCTTATTTTCTTTCTCCAAGGCTGCAGTTATGTAACCCTTTCACTGTAGAACTCTCTACACAGAAACTCCAGGAAACTTGATTGTGACAGATTCCAGGGACATACCAGCAAACACACAAGCAAATGATATCAGGACTTTTCATCGAATTAAGCTCACACAGTACATGTATTTAATTATATTATATGCCAACTAGCTCCGCAGATGACGAAGAGATTGAAGAAATGTATGATGAGATAAAAGAAATTATTAAGATAGTGAAGGGAGACGAAAATTTAATAGTCATGTAGGACTGGAATTCGATAGTAGGAAAAGGAAGAGAAGGAGAAGTAGTAAGTGAATATGGAATAAGGGTAAGAAATGAAAGAGGAAGCCGCCTGGTAGAATTTTGCACGAAGAATAACTTAATCAAAGCTAACAGTTGGTTTAATAATCATGAAAGAAGGTTGTATAGATGGAAGAGGCCTGAAAACACTGGATGGGTTCAGATAGATTATTATATAATGGTGATACAGAGATTTAGGAACTAGGTTTTAAATTGTAAGACATTTCCAGGGGCAGATGTGGATTCTGACCCCAATCTACTGGTTATCAACTGTAGATTAAAACTGAAGAAACTGCAAAAAGGCGGGAATTTAAGGAGATGGGACCTGGATAAACTGACTAAACCAGAGGTTGTACAGAGTTTCAGGGAGAGCATAAAGTAACAATTGACAGGAGTGGGGGAAAGAAATACGGTAGAAGACGAGTGGGTAGCTCTGAGGGATGAAGTAGTGAAGGCAGCACAGGATCAAGTAGGTAAAAAGACGAGGGCTATTAGAATCCCTTGGGTAACAGAAGAAATATTGAATTTAATTGATGAAAGGAGAAAATATAAAAATGCAGTAAATGAAGCAGGTACAAAGGAATACAAACGTCTCAAAAATGAGATCGACAGGAAGTGCAAAATGGCTAAGCAGAGATGGCTAGAGGGCAAATGTAAGGATGTAGAGGCATATATCTCTAGGGGTAAGATAGATACTGATTACAAGAAAATTAAAGAGACCTTTAGAGAAAAGAGAACCACTTGTATGAATATCAAGTGCTGAAATGGAAAACCATTTCCAAGCAAAGAAGAGAAAGCAGAAATGTCGAAAGAGTATGTAGAGGGTCTATAGAAGAACGATGTACTTGAGGGCAATATAACGGAAATGGAAGAGGACGTAGATGAAGAGAAAATGGGAGATACGATACTGCGTGAAGAATTTGACAGAGCACTGAAATACCTAAGGCGGAACAAGGCCCCGAGAGTAGACAACATACCATTAGAGCTACTGAAAGCCTTGGGAGAGCCAGCCCTGACAAAACTCTACCATCTGGTGAGCAAGATGTATGAGACAGATGAAATACCCTCAGACTTCAAGAAGGATATAATAATTGCAATCTCAAAGAAAGCAGGTGTTGACAGGTGTGAAAATTACCGAACTATCAGTTTAATAAGTCACAGCTGCAAAATACTAACGCGAATTCTTTACAGACGAATGGAAAAACTGGTAGAAGTCGACCTCGGGGAAGATCAGTTAGGATTCTGTAGAAATGTTGGAACACGTGAATTATCTTAGAAGACACTACGAATTAGCTTAGAAGACAGATGAAATGGAAATGAGCGTTTGGCGTCATTGGTCGGGAGGCCCCTTGCGGGGCAGGTCCGGCCGCCTTAGTGCAGGTCGTATTACATTGGACGCCACATTGGGCGACCTGCGCGCCGTATGGGGATGAAATAATGATGAATACAATACAATACCCAGTCCCTTAGGGGAGAAAAATCACCGACCCAGCCGGGAAACGAACTCGGGCCCGTAGGACGGCAATCCGCCACGCTGACCACTCAGCTATCGGGGCGGACTTAGAAGAAAGATTACTGAAAGGGAAACCTAGCATCTGTAGACTTAGAGAAAGCTTTTGACATTGTTGAATGGAATATTCTCTTTTTAGATTCTGAAGGTGGCAGGGGTAAAATACAGTGGGCGAAAGCAGATGGCAGTTATAAGAGTGGAGGGGCATGAAAGGGAAACAGTGGTTGGGAAGGGAGTGGGACAGGGTTTGCAGCCAATCCCCGACGTTAAAGTAGAAGATGAATTTTGCGATTTGGGAATTAAAATAACTGACGGTCGAAGTAGAGAGGATATAAAATGGAGACCGGCAATGGCAGGGAAAGCGTTTTTGAAGAAGAGAAGTTTTTTACATTGAGTATAGACTTAAGTGTCAGGAAGTCCTTTCTGAAAGTATTTGTATGGAGTGTAGCTATGTATGGAAGTGAAACATGGACGATGAATAGTTTGGACAAGAAGAGAATAGAAGCTTTCGCAATGTGGTGCTACAGAAGAATGCTGAAGAATAAATGGGTAGATCACGTAACTAATGAGGAGGTACTTAACAGAACTGAGAAGAGGAATTTGTGGCACAACTTGACTAAAAGAAGGGATGTTCTGAGGCATCAAGAGATGACAATTCAGTACCGGAGGGCAGCGTGGAGGGTAAAAATCGTAGAGGGAGGAGATGAATACACAAAGCACGTTCAGAAAGATGTAGGTTGCCGTAGTTACTTGGATATGAAGAAGCTTGCATAGGAGAGTAGCATTGGGAGCTGCATCAAACCAGTCTCTGGACTGAAGACCACAACAACAACAACACGTAGTTCGGAGGCACACGCCCTGTTAGAAAGATCCGTATCTGGAAGGATCTATAAAATTATTTATTAATCCGTCACTTTTCATGTGAACCATGCGTTATAAAGCATCTGCAGACGAACTTCTGTGGTCCCAAAGAACCACTGAGGACAGGACAGAGTGTTCAAAAAACATTACCCTGTAGAATGAAAGATCGTTAATTAAAGGGTACTGAATGACGCAAAATGTTTAGGATGTAATAATAACTATAAAATTTTGTATTTTGGGAAGGCAGAACTTCATGAGTATATGTTTATCTATAAATGTAGAATAGGAAAAATAGTTAATCACCTCGATTTAGGTAGTATATGTGTTAAAGATATTTAAAAAATGAAACAGAAATTTACAGATTAAATGGGTAAAAGATTAGATGAAATTTCCCATGTTGTCGAATATACGTACACTAACATTTAGGGTTAAAGTTTCATTTTTTATTAGTAAACCTTCACTTCCACGTAATTACAGATTTTGTAGTGTCCTCCGCGAAGTTCATTGTCTTATTCTTTCTTTCGTATCATAATTGAAGCAAGTATTACGGATGCCACTGCCCGAAGCCGCTGAATGTTTAAAGAATTGAATTACGCGCTTCCTTTTTCGTACGTGAAACAGTGGATGGGGTTCAGTGTTCTTCGTGGTTTGTAAAAATGATTGTACTACCTGCAGTGCATATTTGACATTCACGTCCACCGGATGAGTAAAGATAGTGATTACACCGTGTCTTGAGCAGTGAAATTAACAGGAAAGGTGGAGCGATTAATATCGGCAGTAAATACGCAACCCCGCGCAATAGAGGCGTCTGTGAGGAAGGCAGGCAGAGATAAATTTGTCGGCTTCAGTTGGCGCCCATTAGGTGAGAACACTTCCGCGCCAATAGCCGAGGTCATCCGTTACGGCAGCGCCCACGACTGACGACACAGCAGGCAGACGCAAAACAAGTGACTCAGCAGCCAGGCAGGCGGGCGGCTTTATTGCTGGGCAACGGTTGCCGGCCTTGAGGAGAGCCGTCGAGATAAAGCAGACAGATGGCGCGAGAGCCCGCCGCGAGGCCTGCCGGCGAGCACCAACGCGGAAACCCAACTGATGACTCAGGAACTGCAGCTTGGAACAAGACGCTCGCCCAGATATCATCGTACTGCGCCGCAGCTGAGCGGACGGGAGAGGTGAAATAACTGCCAGAGGAAACTTGCCCGTTATCACCCCCACCTATCTCGCATAACAGTTTCGTTATTACTTTAAATGTAGTATGATTCTTGATAGATAAATTACTTAATTATTACACATTTTTGCTCTTAATACAGTCTTTGAACTTCAGTGTTACGTGTTTATTCAATTTTCTCTTGCTTTCACCTTCATTTTCTCTTCCCATAATCTGTTCAGTCTCTGATTGCGTTCCTGTTTCCTGTGTTCTGTCATTATTTTCCCTGTTTTCTTCCTTTCTTTTACTTCTAATTGCGTGGTCATAATCCTGTTTCTGAATCTGTGTCTTTCAGTTATCGACTCCCTATTGACTCCTGCTTGTTGTAGGACTTCTGTTTCTTGAAGTCGGTTGGTTTCTTTATTGAACTGTTTACTACATTCAAAAATTCTCTTTGTGAGTCTGTTGTTTCTCGTTCAGTGTATATCTTCATAGACCGTTAATCGGTATTTACTGCTCATATCTGTGCGTGTGTATGTGTGTTCGTATACGAGGATGAGCTGAAAAGTAACGCCTCCGAATTTTTCATTCTGTTCTCAATCCCGGGTTTATTATTTCATGTCATGCATACTACTTGATCGATTTTCCTGCTACGCTGACGCAAGTTGCAACCATCTGCCGCTGGAGTGCTCCGAATTATGGTGTGTAACATGGCGGTAACACAACTATGTCGGTGCGTAAGAAACAGAGTGTTGTAATCGAATTTCTAATGAAACGTGATTCCGACTGAAATCTATAGAAGAATGAAAGCTTTGTATGGTGATGATTGTATCGACATCAGTAATGTGCGAAGTTGGGCTGTAAGTGCCCATAATGAAGGAAACTACGGTGCTAACCTCACCATGTTTGACCGAACTCGGTATGGACGCAAGTACGGCAACCTACGAGACTCATCGGAATAGGGTTGATAATCTCGACAGAGAAAATTGTCAGATGACACAGACACGTAAGCGTGACGTATCACGAGAGCGTGGACAGTGCAGAAAACTGTGTGCATGGTTGGTGACTCGAATGGTCACTCCTGTCATGAAATAGAGAAGATAGACATTTGTCAATGATATTCTTCGCGTTTCCAGAGTGGGGTGATGGGTTCTTTAGCGACGTGACAGGTGATGAAAGCTGGGTCACCATTTTGACCCCGAAAAAAGGCAGCATCAATGGAGTCTCTTCGAGAACTGCTCTTTCGTAGTGATCAGGAAGTGAAAGCAGAAATGAAGTTGTGGCTCTTATCAACAAAGTCGAACATGCTACAGTGACGGTATCAACAAAGTCGTCTCTCGTTGTGAGAAATGGGCTCGTCACCAGGGTGATTATGTTGAGAAATAAATCTGTAGACGTGAAGAATAAAGATGTCAATTTTCACATAAAAATTCGGAGGCATTAGTTTTCAGCACGCCCTCGTAATTCTTTGGTAAGCCTCTTAACCCATATACCACACCCACCTGGGGATATATATATATATATATATATATATATATATATATATATATATATATATATATATATATTGAAAGAAATGATTTAAAATTTACAAGAGTAATTCGTCGTCCGTACCACCATACGTAATTAGGAAGCTGACGGAGTGAGAGACTGGAGGGCAATATTGAAAACTAATAGGCACTAGCATAATATTCATACAGACGCAGGTGTGCCAATTTGAAGCTCATAGTTTAAAGTTTACTGTTGCTGTACAGCCGTTGTCCTCTGCGTGAGAGTTGTCGCAGATATTCGCAGGAAAGCTCGGTGAGTCAGTCACGAGGAAGCACGTTATCTGCGGCTCCGTATTTGCGGTTTCCTTCGCACTCGCGGAAGTCTGAAGCGCAGTTACTACAGTGTTAAAGCAAACGAATTCCCACAAATCTGAAGGCGACAAATAAATGACGAAACAACACGACAGTGGTTTCCTGGTACTGCGATTCTTTACATGGTTATCTGTCGTTTTGCACTGAACACATAAACCAGCACCGTTTTAAATCCACCTCTGTACTTGTCAAGCCATTGTACTGTGTGTTGCGGAGGAGTCATAGAGTACTAGTCTCGTTGGTCCTCTTCCCTCGATCTCCTGCTCGGAACGAGTTACTGTACACTTGAACCTGTTTAATTTCACAGCTTTCGTTGTGCAAGATATTCTCAGAATTATTTAGATGCCATCCATTGGAACTTTGTGGAACTACTGTGACGCTCTCGAGTTGACAAAGTAAAGAGATACTGGGATGATGAAAGTCATGGGATAGTGATAAGCACATCTACAGATGGCGGTGGTATTAAGCACACGAAGTACGAAAGGGCAACGTACTGGCAGAGCTGTCGTGTTCAGGTGACTCGTGCGAATAAGTTTCCGCTGTTATTATGGCCGCACGACGGGAATTAACAGACTTTGAACGCGCAGTGGTAGTTGGAACTAGACGCATGAGACATTGCACTTCGGAAATCGTTAGGGAATTCAGTACTCTGAGATCCAGTGTCAAGGTTATGTCTAGATTTCAGGCATTGCCTCTCACCGCGGACAGCGCTGTAGCCGACGGCTTTCACATGATCAGCGAGTGCAGCGGCGTCTGCGTAGAGATATCAGTGCTAACGAACAAGCAACACTGCGTGAACCAAGGAAATCAATGTGGGACGTACGACGGACGTATCCGCTAGGACAGTGCGGCGAAATTTATCGTTAATCCGCTATAACAACAAGCGATAGACGTGAATACCTTTGCCAACAGCACGACATCTCCTGCAGCGCCTCTCTTGGAGTCATGGCCATATCGGTTGGACCCTAGACGACTAAAAAATCGTGATCTGGTCAGATGAGTCCGGATTCCAATTGGTAAGAGCTAATGTTAGGATTCGAGTGTCGCGCAGATCCCACGAATCCATGGGTTGTCAACAAGCCACTGCGCAAGCTGGCGGTGGCTTCATAAAGCTGTAGGCTGTGTTTACGTGGAATACACTAGGTCCTCTGTTCCAACTCGACCGATCATTGACTGGAAATGGTTATATTCGGCTACTAGGAGACTACTCTCAGCAATTTATGACGACAATGCGTCATGTCACTTCGCCGCAGATGTTCGCCGTTGGTTTGAAGAACATTCTGGACAATTCGAGCGAATGATCTGCTCACCCAGATCGCCCGATATGAACCATATCGACCATCTATGGGACATAATCGAGAGCTCAGTTGGTGCACAAAATCCTGCAGCGGCGACCCTTTTACAGTTATGGAATCCTATAGAGGCAGCATGGCTCAGTAGTTCTGCAAGGGACTTCCAACGACTTGTTCAGTCCATACCACGTCGAGCTGCTGCACTACGCCGGGCAAAAAGAAGGTGCGACGAGATATCAGAAGGTATGCTATGACTTTTGTCACTTCAGTGTATGTGGAAGGGCTAGGTGACGCTCTCGGGGTGACATGGCAAACTTATGAAGAAACGAGCAGCTATTCTGTTTATCCTCTGTATCTGTTCTGTTGATAGAATTGCGTAAAGATACTACTCCGTGGGTAGACAGCACTTCCTAAGGATCTCCCAAAGAATTCAAGTCAGACATTTGTTTTATCCACAACTTAATTCTTGTAGTCTTTTTTTTTTATTGATTAGTCTGGATGTAAACCATTGCGTTTACGGTTTGCAGTGATTCTAGAGATTAATCAGTGACGGTGTAGTTAAACCTGCTCGTGTAACGTAAGGCGGAACGCGCCAGCTTACTGGCTATGCCCGGACGGAATCTGCCTGGCGTTTAAGTCTGCGGATTGGTATATCAGCCAGCGTGAATGTAGTTTTTATACCTTTTCCCACTCTGGTTGAGAAAAATACTGGGTTGTTCCCTAGATTCCTCCTCAGAGAATACGATACACAAACAATTACAATACTGTAAGATACGCGACGAAGCTGACACGATTTCACACCAGATTGCGCACATGACCTCCTTCCAGTTGCTTAACTGGGACAGCGGTGTGTGTGTTTGTGTATTGGGGGGGGGGGGGATGGGGTTTTAGTAGACGAGTAGGGAAAACAATCGCGTAATGTTCGATTACAACATCAGTAACGTGCTGCTTGACACAGCTACGTCGATTAAATATCTAGGCGTAACGTTGCAAAGCGATATAAAAATGAACGAGTATTTAAGGGTCGACTTTCGCTTATTGGGAAAATTTAAGGAAATTATGTTTCATCTGTAAGGCCGACCGCGTATAGAGTACTAGGGCGACCCACTCTCGAGTACCGCTCGAGTGTTTGGGATCCCCAACAGGGCGAATTAACCCTCGCAGTACAAAGGGAAGGAAGGGAGGAGGCAGAATACTTCATGACTATCTCTTGCAAATATTGTAATGTAATCATATACCTTATATTTTAAAATTTTAATATTTTCAGGTTCATGAGCCTGCTTACACATCTATATATTTTAAAAATATATGTTGTGAATAAAACTCAATGATAATTAAAAATTTGTATTCCATGAAATTTTGTGGTGGTCGTAAAATGTTCTTCCTCTCTGGGTATACGTTACGGATAATGCGTTAGTGTTGCTAAGAGGTCGGTAAAAGATATTTTCAGGTTCTGGACCCTACTTATACATACGTACCTACTTAAAACGGATGTTTCTAATAAAAGTTAACAACAATTAACGAATTTTTTAAATATATATATTTTTGTGGTGGGGATAAAGTAGCACTCCGTGGTAGTTCGCGTTATGGAAAATGCGATGGTACTGTTAGGGCTGAAGGAAGCCATCGAAGCAATTCAGAAGCCGACTGCTAGATTTGTTACCGGTAGCTTTGAATAACACACAAATGGAGGCGCTTTCGGGAACTTAAATGGGAATTGCTGGAGAGAACGCGGCGTTCTTTTCGACGAACACTGTTGAGAAAATTTAGAGAACTGGCAATTGAGGCTGACTTCAGAACGATTCTGCTGCCGCAAAGATAAATTTCGCGCAAGGACCACGAAGATAAGATCAGAGAGATTAGGGCACTTTTGGAGGCATATAGATAGTGGTTTTTCTCTCGCTCTATTTGCGAGTGGCACAGGAAAAGAAATGATTAGTAGTGGTACAAAGTACTCTGTGCCACGCATCATACGGTGGGCTGCGGAGTACAAATATGGATGTAGATGTAGATGTAAAAGGGCATTCGGCCAAGATGTTAAATAACGAAAATAAAATTTACCAAATCCTAAAAACGACGATCTGATAGGGGGAACAAGATGGCATCATTAAACAGTATGCAAGCGGCTGAAACGTCACCGTTCGTCTTTTACTGTGCGCCTAAATCCAAGCGTTGCCGCTATACGAATTGTGTAGTTGAACCTAACTGTCCGCACACTGCTTCCCACAAATACTATTCCACATCTGGGCGTTCAGCTTCACTCACCTAGTAATGTTTCCAATACACAGGCATTTGCTACGTTACATTTGTTTGCGTTGAGAGTTAGCTGTCTCTCTTTGCATTAAACTTCCTTCCCGCATTCACAACCATTTTTAAAGATGCGACTTCCGAAACATCGAACTAATTAGTGCTACACGTATACCGAGAAACGTATTGTAAAATCATCTGGTTATTCTCAGGTAACCAGAATTCGCTTGAGAATTTCTTGGTAAGGAGAATGCAGCATGATGTCTTGGATGGGGCCTCATCGAGATAGACAGAAATAACATCAGGTCTGCCTGAGGGAAGTGTGCTGGGATCCTTGCTATTCAAGTTGTGTCCAAATGACCTGACAAACATTTTAAGATTATGCAGTGATCTATAATTTAGCACGATCTGAAAAAAGTTGCACGAATGTTCAGTCAAATTTTGATACGATTTCGAAGTGGTGTAACGATAGGAAAACTGTTTTAAATGGACAGAAATGTAACTCTGTGAATTCACAAAACGCACAGAAGTAGTGTCCTATGATTACAGTATCAGTGAGTAACAACTGGAATCATTGAACTCATGCAAATATCTAGGTGTTACAGTTTGGAGCCCAGGAAGTAAAATGGTCACACAAACTCAGTGGTCGTTTAGCAGGTGGCACACTTCGGTTAATTGCTAGTACACTGGGAAAGTGCACTTGTGCATGCTATCTTAGAATTTTGCCCAAATGTGTGAAGCCACATCAAAGAGGTTCGTTTGGCTCAAGGGATAGCGTCACAGAAGTGTTGAAAACCCTGATTTGGCAGGCGCTTGAAGATAGACACCAACTATCCTGTGTGTGCTTGCTTACCAAGTTTCAAGATCCTTTATTAAGAGAAGAATTGAGGAACATACCACAACCTCCCGCACTCTATGTGTAAACAAAATGCGAAGAAACTCTAATATATGGTCAATGGGGACTATCATTTGAGACGCAATTCAAAGTGGATGGAGAAATATAGATGTAAATGTATATGAAACAACCTGGAGTGGACCTCAGACATAAAAAATGTGAATAATAATAATAATAATAATAGTCATTACACAGAAATTAATGACACATACAACATAGAACAAAACTATAAATGAAGAACAAAAAGGCTGTTGCAAAGGAGCATGAGGATGTAAAGAGCACCTGATAATAGATGCAGAGGTAACATATCAAGCTAAAACGAAACAAAGGTCGGTGCACTACGCATACATTGATTACCAAAAAGCTTTTGATAAAATACCCCACTCATGGTTACTACAAATATTGGAAATATACAAAGTAGATCCTAAATTGATACCGTTCCTAAACATAGTAATGAAAAATTGGAAAACCACACTTAATATCCAAACAAATTCAAATAATATCACATCACAGCCAATACAGATTAAGCGTGGAATATACCAAAGAGACTCATTAAGTCCTTTCTGGTTTTGCCTTGCTCTGAACCCACTATCCAACATGCTAAATAATACAAATTATGGATACAATATTACTGGAACATATCAACACAAAATCACAGATTTGTTATACATGGATGATCTAAAACTACTGGCAGCAACAAATCAACAACTCAACCATTTACTAAAGATAACAGAAGTATTCAGCAATGATATAAACATGGCATTTGGAACAGACAAATGTAAGAAAAATAGCATAGTCAAGGGAAAACACACTAAACAAGAAGATTACATATTGGATAACCACAGCGACTGCATAGAAGCGATGGAAAAAACAGATGCCTATAAATATCTAGGACACAGACAAAAAATAGGAATAGATAATACAGATATTAAAGAAGAACTAAAAGAAAAATATAGACAAAGACTAACAAAAATACTGAAAACAGAATTGACAGCAAGAAACAAGACAAAAGCTATAAATACTTATGCTATACCAATATTGACCTACTCATTTGGAGTAGTGAAATGGAGTAACACAGACCTAGAAGCACTCAATACACTTACACGATCACAATGCCACAAATATAGAATACATCACATACATTCAGCAACAGAAAGATTCACATTAAGCAGGAAGGAAGGAGGAAGGGGATTTATCGACATAAAAAACCTACATTATGGACAGGTAGACAATTTAAGAAAATTCTTTCTAGAACGAGCAGAAACTAGCAAAAGACACAAAGCAATCACTCATATAAATACATCGGCTACACCACTGCAATTTCATAACCACTTCTACAACCCTTTAGATCACATAACATCAACAGATACAAAGAAAGTAAATTGGAAAAAGAAAACACTACATGGCAAGCACCTGTATCATCTAACACAGCCACACATCGATCAAGACGCATCCAACACATGGCTAAGAAAAGGCAATATATACAGTGAGACGGAAGGATTCATGATTGCAATACAGGATCAAACAATAAACACCAGATATTACAGCAAGCATATTATTAAAGATCCCAATACCACAAACAGATAAATGCAGCCTTTGCAAACAACAAATAGAAATAATAGATCACATCACAAGCGGATGTACAATACTAGCAAATACAGAATACCCCAGAAGACATAACAATGTAGCAAAAATAATACATCAACAACTTGCCATAGAACATAAACTAATAAAACAACACGTTCCCACATACAAGTATGCACCACAAAATGTACTGGAGAATGATGAATACAAATTATACTGGAACAGAATCATTATAACAGATAAAACAACACCACATAACAAACCTGACATCATACTCACCAATAAAAAGAAGAAATTAACACAGCCAATCGAAAAATCCATACCCAATACAACAAAAATACAGAAGAAAACAGGAGGAAAAATTGAAAAATACACCCAACTGGTTGAGGAAGTCAAGGACATGTGGCATCACGATAAAGTTGACATTATACCAATTATACTATCAACTACAGGAGTCGTACCACACAATATCCACCAGTACATTAACGCAATACAGCTACATCCAAACTTATATATACAACTACAGAAATCTGTAATTATTGATACATGTTCAATTACCCGAAAGTTCCTAAATGCAATATAACATATACCGTACAGTTAAAAGGAAGTCACGCTTGATCAAGGTCCACGTCACTGTCCATTTTTGACCAGACATAACGTCTGAGAAAAGAAAGAATAATAATAATAATAATAATAATTATTATTATTATTATTATTATTATTATTATTATTAATCACCTGGGCGCACTACAATAAGACAGACATATCAAGGCAAGCCAAACTCAGGTACTACAACACAGTTGTACTACTAAAAGCACCCTCCGCTTAAGTACCGGCCACAATCGAAGCATCAAATATCAAGATGCAGGAAATATGGTCAGTAAAATCCACAGTAAAATTTTTGAAGCTATATATAGAGTTGGAGGTAGCACTGTTGATATTTTTAAAAATTTTGGGAATCCAATATATCGATATTTAAAAGACATCATTATCGTTCCTCGATATATAGAAGAAATGTATGCATACCTCGATATACCAGTGGATAAAATAGCGACATACTGGCCTATAAAAATATCGGCTGAACATTGAAAATATGCTGCCAGTTTTAGAATTGTTTATTTAAATATTGACTTAATATTAGATATTCTGTACATCAACAAGCTAGCAGCCCGCCTATCCCCCTCAGAGCAACGCACGTTTACTCTTGGCCATAACCATTTTGCTAACAATGGTAGCTGCATGTAAATGTGTCTGGTGGCTCCATCGCTCAGTTTCGTCAACTATCGGATTTGCCCGGAACATTTCATGTCGACCGTGTCGACTTCCCCGTTCTTTTTTTTTTTTTTCCTGCCAACGCCAGCGACCTAGCAGTTTTAGTGTCAAAAGGGCATGGTGAAGCTAAAAACTACAGTTTCTGTTGGTAGCACCAAGTGCCGATTACGTCAGTATTTCCTCTCAAACATCTCCGCCCACCGCAAAGACTTGGATTTTTGTTCGTAATTTTCAGCAACTGTTTTGACGAATGCGATGTGAAGAAATAGCACACTAGTTGCGTTAAAATTGTTTTTTAACATTAATCATTTACATAAAATGCTTTCAACTCCATTTGTCTGGAACTCCATCATGCATATTGCTTATGATCTGTGTTAACATTAATGAATGTATTATTTTTTAGTAGTCCCACTCTTGGAACTATCCTTAGATATAGTTTTTGTTTTAGTTTTGAAACAAAAATTCATTTATGCAATAGGAAGAGTTGTCCATGAGAAATGATTTAAGTTAGACTTAAAAGATACTTTGCTGTCTGCAGGCATGCATGCTATCAGGCAAATAATGAAAAGTTTTTGCTTCTGCATGAAGAGTCCCTTTCTGAGCGAGTAAGACATTTGATAATGGGTGATAAAGGTCATTTTTTCCTTTAGTGTTGCAAGTATGCGCATCACTATTCTTCTCAAATTGTGACCGATTTTTGACGAATTCTTTAGCGACTACACGTATTGTAGAGGTGCAGTTGAAATGTGCACACGCGCGGGATTAGCCGAGCGGTCTAAGGCGCTGCAGTCATGGACTGTGCGGCTGGTCCCGGAGGAGGTTCGAGTTCTCCCTCGGACATGGGTGTGTGTGTTTGTCCTTAGGATAATTTAGGTTAAGTAGTGTGTAAGTTTAGGGACTGATGACCTTAACAGTTAAATCCCATAAGATTTCACACACATTTGAAAATTTTTTGAAGTACATAACGATCGCGGGTGACCACATTTTATTCTTACTGCTTGGTTTTGCCTAATCAATACTGTCTTTCTAAATGGTGAGTCAACTCAGGCAATTGTTCCGCATTACTGAGCGGAAATATGGGAAGTATATCGGAAGGTTCATTCGTTGGTCTCAAAACCAGCAATTAGACGAAGTCCAAAAGCAGCTGAACTTAATTTCTTGATCAGTGCAGTAATATGCTTCTTCTATTTCAAGTTTACATCGATATGTATTCAACAATCTGGAGCATTCTCCTCTGTTTATTGAGTCTCGTTCATATGCTACATCAGTCGTTCGTATGTCACCATCTGTTGTTCAGAACTGAGTATGCAGTAGCATGTTTCCTCAAAATTTAGGGAGAGTCCATTTTCAGAGAAAAACTTAATAATTCTTTGAAGAATCTTGGTAAAAATATCTTCTGTTGCTTTCTCTGTAATGAGATTTAGTATAACTCTAGTAGCGTCTGCAGCAAAAAGTACCAATTCTGTTTACTGAATGTCTAGTGGAAGGTCATTCACATGTATAAGGAATAGGAGTGGACTCAAAATTGAACCCTGTGGGACTTCTTTCGTGATTTCTCTGCATTTACTACAATGTTCTACCCTTCCTACAGTGAGCAGAGTAAAAAGGATGACATTTCGGCGTGAGGTCAGTAACAACACTGTCCACTTTTTTACGGGGCCATTCCGTGAATACGGGGGGAAAAGGAGCGGAGAAGCCTCTCGAGTGCACACGGAGACAACTGCCGCGGTGTGCGGAGTTCTTCCGCCGTATTGTGCCGGGAGCTCGGAGTGTAACGACGTGCCGTCTGCCGGCTGCTGGCTGCTGGCCGCATCCGCGCCTTTCGTGCGAGAAGTGAGCGCGACGGCTGCTCTCGCACTGCCGGCAGCGAATTACAGGCGGCGCCGGAAACCCGGCCTGGTTTCCTTTGCAGGCCGCCATATCCTCCCTTTGGGAGCGCTGCCTCATCTGCTGGCCAAGCTGTTACGTTGGCCGCCGCTACGAACGCCTCGCCGCGTGCATTTTACACTGATGAGCCAAGGCATTACGACCACTGCTCGCCGCGGGATTCAGTAGCCGCTGGAGGCGCTGCAGGCAGGTGACGGGGTAAGGAAAGTATATAAGCGTGGCAGAGACGTTTAGTACAAATCTCCATTGTTACTGCTCTCTAAGAAAAGACAAAATTGTTGTCCTCTCTGTTAGGCTGACCTGTAGCTATGCTTAGTAGTCTGCCAGCCAGACATAGGGACGGATATTTAGGGTATACTGCAGGCCAGGGCCCTGTCCGAGGACAGTCAGCCCACGTCTGGCGAGGCTAAGGCACAGAGTTTAGGGCCAGACCTAGAAAATGCGAGTATGTTTCGCAAGCTACTGAGTCATCCCATCACCACCATGCAAAATCAATTTTCTACACGGCAAAAGAAAAATCTAACAAGACGCAACAAATCTAACACACCTACACCGGGTGAATCTCAGAAGTTATCAGTCGATCCCCAACAACCTCAGGAACCTGAACGATCTCAGTCTGACCCACACCCAGATACTCATTGTCAAACCAACGATTCATGAAACGGAATCTGTTGACATACATGACGACGTAGGTTTTCGAAAGGTACGCTCCAGGCGCAACTTGAACTCCACTGCGTCCACAGAATCCTGTGAGAATCCAGTAAAGTTTGATCTTTACATTCAACCAAGAATTGCTACCATTGAAAATTTCGACCCCAAGGAAACCGCTAAGTCTTTTCATGCAGCACTAAAACAGCTCAATCTTGCGCAATTTGTGATTAACACGATTTTTAGAAGGAACATTGTCAAACTCACCACCTACCAGACTGACTTTGAAACCAACTAAAAAAAAAATTGTCACCACATACAAACCGGCAGCAACCATCTAGACAATAAACTCACGCAATGAACCACAACCTGATTAGAAACCACATGGACTCTTCCTAATTGTCGTCATCACTAATGTCGATCACTAAGCCACCAATGAGGAAATCGAAGACGAACTAAAAATGCAGGGACAGCAATTTAAAAAACCATTGCGCATCTACTCGCGACTCACAAAACGACCCATCAGAAAAATACATGTCATCTCTGAGCAGAAGAAAACCGTACACAAACTTCTTGCACATCACTTCAGGACGCATTGCATACTATAAAAGGTTGAACCATCCAGCCCACGACCTCCGCAACCTACAAACACAAAAAATGCAGTAGTTTTCAGCATACCTCAGAAAACTGTCGTAACGAACCTATATGCGGGAAATGCAGCGAAGCTCATCTAATTTTCAACTGCAAATTAAGTTCTAAAATGCGGCGTGTACAATGATGCTCACCTCGCTACCAACCCAAATTCCTCAGGAAGACGGAAGCAGCCCATCTCCGCCGACAGAACAGAGATCAAGTTCATTAATGAACCGACTTAGCCTGTGCAGGACCGCTCACAATCTGAAAACTTTCTTCGTGCGTTCACGACTGCATCACTCAACATTCTTCCGGAATCTAGATCCCTCATTACTGATATGATAAAAATGGTTTCCAGAAAGTACCTTCGGCGGGATATGGAAGTGACGTACGCCTGGAACAACATACACTTCTACATCAGCAACCCGCCAGATTCATTTGCACAAGTCTAACATATTGCTAGAGTGTACAAATTTGGTAATCTTTCCACATTCACGTCCAGAAAAGACACTGTAACTATATGCTTTGTCAACGCAAATGGTTTCTGTGCTAAAAACGAGCTCCTAGAAAAACAGGTTCGAGAACAAAACATTACAGTTTCTGGAACTGTCGAAACCAACATGCTTCGGCGAAGACGCAAGCCTTCTCGATTATGTATGCCACTGGTAAGACAAAACCAAAACGGAAATAGGAAGACGTTTACAAGGATGTGTCGCCATCTTTCATATAAAACGAATTGCCGCTATAAGACTTGATTTACCACAAAAACTGTGTACCCGCCAAGCTATTTTCCTCGAAATAATAGGAAAATATTGCAAACCGATCTTATTCGCAACTGTACTTATACCTTCCACCGAGGATCTTCTTATAGATTTCTTTGATTACATCTCCACACTTGGTCCGACAATCATGACAGGAGTCCACAATGTCAGATCTACTGTACCTGGCGACAAAACGAACAACAAAAATGGCGATATCTTCATTGTAGCTCTAAACGACAATCTGATTCACTTAAAAGATAATTCACCTGCTTTCATAAATAACACTGGAACCACCATAGTTTATCACTTCATCTGCGCACCACAAATTGCTAGTAACTGCAGTGAAGTGGAAATAGGTGATAGCATTTCCAGCGACCATCTCCCCATCATCATAAAAACAATGGCTGTTACACATGTCAAAAATGACTATCACAATAGGAAAACTTTCATCGACTCCGGAAACTTTAATGTCGAAAACTATAGAACAAAATTTTTAAACAAAAAGCCCAACGACATCCACTACTACGGAAGACCTTGACAACTATAACCAGCAAATCGTCCAAACGATACAATCAGCTATCACTAACACCGTACCAGAGAAAACCGTCATTGAACGTAAGAACAGGTTTTCTTCACATATTCTTAACCGAATCAAATAAAAAAGAAAATTATACAGACAAAATAAACAACAACCTAATGAAAGGGAAAAAAACAGATCAGATTCGCCAACTCAGAGCAAATAGACGGGAACGTAAGTCACAAGGCTTGAACCAAGTAACCCCACACTCTTTTGAAATAAATTCAAGAGAGTCATGGGCAAAACCATCACCGGAGAACCGGCCTAACTAATCGATGATCGCTCACGGCGGATGGAAGGTAGTAGGCTGAAATGTTCCGCAATTCATTCGAAAAAATACACGATCATCCACGTGACCCCAAATTCGACGACAACCACAAGGAAATTGTTACTAGGGAACATCATTCACTTGTATACAAAAATACCACAACAGCCCATGATCCACTATTGAAAGAAATAACGGAATATGAGACAGTCTCCGCCATAATAAGCGGCAAAAATGCAGCTTCTGGAAATGACGGCGTCGGTCTATTTCATCTCAGACTATAGCTTTATTTAATGGTGCCTTAAATAAAAAAACCGCACCATCTCAATGGAAAAATGTGCATATTAGAATGATTCCGAAACCTTGGAAATCCAAAACCAATCCTATATCATACAGACCTATGAAATTACTTCCAATAATTGGTAAAACCTTTGAAGCAACAATTAACAACACACTACAACAATTTGCAGAAGACAACATCATTACACCATATGAACAACCTGGTTTCAGAAACAAGTCACAGTACCACTGATCCATTATTAAGACTAACTAGCAAAGTTATCCAGGCTATGGGTATCATCGTAGCTAGGTAATCAAAATTTTGAATAAAAATCATCAGCAATGGCGGCCGAAGACTTCCGGCACAAAAAGTCACCCTCAGAAAGCCAATGGCTTTGTCAAAGACGGCGGAGAAGCGAATAGAGGTTCAGGGCACCCTCTTGCCCTTGGGGTGCGAAACTGCCCCTAAAGGCGGAAGAATCGGTAATGATCAACGTCATGAGGATGCAGAAAGTAATGTAACCAACTGCATTGAAGACATCAATTGTATCCACAGGATATGTGACCAGTAACTGAAAAAGTATCATGGTGATTTCTCCATTGGCGAAAGATTCGGGAATAGTCCCCCATTCACATTCCCGGGAGGAGACTGCCTAGGGGAGGTGACTATGAGAAAAAGAATGAGTAACCAACGAAAGGATAACGTTCTACGAATCGAGGCCTGGAGTGCCAGAAGTCTGAACGTTGTAGGGAAGCTAGAAAACCTGAAAAGGCAAATGCTAAGCCTCAGTATAAATATAGTGGGGGTCAGTGAAGTGAAATGGAAAGCAGATAAGGATTATTCGTGAGATGAGTATAGGGTAATATCAACAACAGCAGAAAATGGTATAGCGGGAGTGTTTAATGTTATGAATTATAAGATAGGGCAGAGAGTGATTTATTTTAAACAGTTCATTGGTAGATTTGTTCTCATCAGTATCGACATCAAACCAACACCAACAATGATAGTTCATGTATAAATGCCAACGTCGCAAGCCGAAGTTGAAGAGATAGAAAGTATATATGAGGATATAAAACGGGTAATTCAGTACATAAAGGGAGATGAAAATCTAGTAGTCATGGAGGATTGGAATGCGGTTATAGGGGAAGGAGTAGAAGAAAGGGTTACGAGACAATAAGGACTCGGTACTAGGAATGAGAGAGGAGAAAGACTAATTTAGTTCTGCAATAAATTTCAGCGAATATTCTGTTAAAGAATCACAAGAGGAGGAGGTACACTTTAAAAAGGCCGGAAGATACGGGAAGATTTCAGTTTTCATGGTCAGGAAGAGATACCGAAATCGGATACCGGATTTTAAGGCGTACCCAGAAGCAGATATACATACAGATCACCATTTATTAATGATGAAGAAAAGGCTAAAGTTTAACGGAGTAGTCAGGAAGAATCAGTGCTCAAACAAGTGGGATACCAAAATACTAAGAAACGAAGTGATACGTTTGGGGTTCTCTGAGGCTATAGATACTGCGATAATGAATAGCTCACTAGGCAACACAATTGAAGAGGCCCGGACATCTCGAAAGAGGGCAGTTACTGAAATTGGAAAGAAAACTGTAGGCACAAGGAAGACAGCTGCGAAGAAACTATGGATAACAGATGAAATACTTCAACTGATCGATGGAAGAAGGCAGTACAAAAATGTTCAGGGAAATTCAGGAATACAGAAATACAAGTCACTTAGGAACGACATAAATAGGAAGTGCAGGGAAGCTAAGGCAAAACGGCTGCATGAAAAATGTGAAGAAGTCGCAAAAGGAATAATTATCGGAAGGACGGATTCAGCATATAGGAAAGTCAAAACAACCGTCGCTAAAATTAAAAGCAGATGCGGTAACATTAAGAGTTCAATAGGAATTCCTCTGTTAAATGCCGAGGAGAGAGTGGATAGGTGGAAAGAGTACATTGAAGGCCTCTACGAGGGGTGGAGGGGGGGGAGACCTATCTGATGTGATAAAAGAAGAGACAGGATTCGACAGGGAAAAGAGAAGGCATCCAGTATCAGAACCAGAACTTGAAAGTTCTTTGGAAAACTTAAGAACAAATAATACAGAAGCGATGGATAAAATTCCATCGGAATTTCTAAAATCATCACTGGAAGAAATGGCAACAAAACACTATCCACGTTGGTGTGTCGAATATATGCAACTGGCGATATACCATCAGACTTTCGGCAAAACATCATCCACACAGTTCCAAAGATAGCAAGAGCCAAAAAGTGCGAGTATCATCGCACAACCAACTTGACAGCTCATGCATCCATGTTGCTGACAAGAATAATGCTGTATATAGAAGAAAGGAAAAGAAAATTGAGAATGTGTCAGATGACGAACAGTTGATAATGGAAGCAAGACAGAAGAAATATAAAGACACATTCATAGGATTTGTCGATCTGGAAGAAATGTTTGACAACGGAAAATGGTGCAAGTTGTTTGAAATACTGAGAAAAAGAGGGGTAAGCTATAGGAAATGGCGGATAGTATACAAAATGTACAAGAACCAATAGTAAACAATAAGACTGGAAGACCAAGAAGGAAGTGTTCGGATTAAAAAGTAATACAGGGATGTAGTGTTGAACCTCAACTGTTCAATCTGTACATCGAAGAAGCAATAAGGGAACTAAAAAATGGTTCAAGAGTGGGATTAAAATTCAAGGTGAAAGGGTATCAGTAATAAGATTCGCTGATTAGATTAATATTCTGAGTGAAAGTGAAGCAGGATAGCATGATGTGCTGAATGGAATGAACTGTCAAATGAGTATCGAATATGGATCGAGAGTAGTGAACAGCAGCATAAATGAGAACAGCGAGAAGCTTAACATTACAAATAGGAATAGCGAAGTAGACAAAGTTAAGGGATTCTGCTACCTAGGCAGCAAAATAACCTATCACGGACGGAGGAAGGGAGACGCCAAAAACGGACTAGCACCAAAATGTGATACTTGGCCAAGAGAAGTCTGCTAGTATTAAACATAGGCCTTAACTTGAGCAAGAAATTTCTGAGAATATACGTTTGGAGCACAGCATTGTATGGCTGTGAGACATGGACTGTCGGAAAACCAGAACAGAACATAATCGGTTTGAGATGTGGTGCTACAGTAGAATATTGAAAATTAGGTGCTCTGTGGGAAACACTGACAAGAAGAGGGGACAGAATTATACATCTGTTAAGGCATCATGGGATAACGTCCATGATGCTAGAGAGAGGTGTAGAGGGTATAAACTGTAGAGGAAGACTGTGATTGAAATTCATTCAGAAAATAACAGAGGGCAGGGTGCAAATGCTAATCTGAGACGAAAAGAATGGCACAGGAGAGGAACTTGTGGCGGCCTGCATCAAACCAGTCAGAAGACTGATGAGTAAAAAAAAATTATTTACACTTTGTGTACGCAGCATATGACTTTTGCGCAATGGAAGGGAAAATAGCAGGATTATTTAATTTTGATTGCCGTCTGAAGGTGAATTTCGTATAATTCTTGATTTAGTGTATATAGTGACTTACTTTCGTGTTTCAGCTAGGTACTTTTAGCGGTCGATCTGGCAAGTTTTGCTGCTATCGAAGTGTTTTTTGTCTTTATAGTTATGTACTTTGGCGTAAGCTCATTATGTTTACAGTGGTTACTAAATCTGATGGTCAGCTGTTTTACACAGGTTAAAATGAATCTTTTTAAACTGTAATAGAGGCCAACTGGAAGTGCTTGACAGGGCGTCATGATATCCTTCTTTTGTGTGGCCATATTGTCCGTAGTTTCTTTACAATTATTGAGGGTATTTTCGTTCTATCGTTGCAACTACAATAAAGGCGTATTTTTTCCACCATACGCACCTCGCTTTATTGAGGTATAGCGTCGTGATTTGCGCTTGATTTCTCGCCTACATCGGGAAATGCCGTCTACTAGCACATCGTTGGTGTTTTCTTCTTTAGATAGTGATATTTTAGTCTAATTTTTAGTTGCTCTGTAGAATTATGCTTTTTTATGTTTTACACAGTACGCTTTTTCGCACACCACTGTTTTCTGTGTGCTCTTATACTTCTAAGTATGTATTGTGGTTTGTGTTTTGAAGTGTTTCCAGCATAGCATTGCCACTAGTTTCTCTTTCACCTATTCTTTTTTTAGTTTGTTGTCTGTGTGTAAATCTGTTTAATTATGCTACTGTGTATTTATATACCGCGTAGAATTAGTGAAAGAACAGTGATGGAATTTTTTGGGGGGAAGGGACAAGCCATGATGAGTGGACGTAAGTGTATATAGTAGTGTGGTGGAGTGTGGTTTGTAGAAGGTGATGAGCAAGAAGTGAAATGAAATTGGTAGGGGTTAGGGTTGAGGGAGAGTGGGAAAGGGTGAAGGATGAAAAAAGCTCTTTTCTTTTTCATGTAATCTCATCAATTATTTTATATAGTCTGGTTTCCAACATCTATTCGGTCGTTGAGCAACTGATTGTTTTGTGTTAATGTTTCTTGAATGTCGAAAGTTTCGTGGAAAGGGAGGAGGTGATTGTCTTTGCTGATTCTTATGATGTTCTTACCTTTTTCAATGTTGCTTGGTCTATGGTGTTTTTGTTTTAGATTATCTGTAAATGCTGTATGGTTTGTACCATATTTAAATTCTCTGATCTATTCTTTATATCTTGTGTCGAATGTTCTGTCAGTCATTCCAATGGATATCTTTTCACAATCTCCACAACTAAGCTGATAGTTTGTTGGTATCTATCTGGCTTTTATTTCAGTTTTGGAATGTGCTTTTGTATTGAATTGTTTGTTTTGTAAGCAATGTTTATGTCTTGTTTTCTGATTATGTTACCTATTTAATGTGTGAATTTGTTTCGGCAGGTAATTACAGATTCCCAGATTCCGAATAAATTGTCACTATAGAAGTAAAACATGACAACAGTAATGTAAACACAGAGCTAACTAGGGAGTTAATAAAAGAAAAACTCAAAAAATATAGCAAAACAAATTAAAAAATAAAACAACAAATTCAAAAATAATTGTGATGAAACAAAACTTAAATGTCTAAAAAAAACTTGCAAGCAGAAAACATCATTTTAACAAAGTCTGACAAATGTAGTAGTGCCGTCCTCATGAAAACAAAACAATACATAAGAAAATCAGAAGAATTCATCAGCAAAAACGACATAAAAAAGTTGAAATCAAATCCAACTAACAAATTTCAAACACATGTTAAAAACACATAAAAACATGTAGTATACATTTACAGGGAGAGAGAAAAAGAGACTTGTACAAAATATCCTCACCCCCCCCCCCTCCGACGTGAGATACCAAACAAACGTCCATAAAGAAGATTATATAGTCTGTCCAATAGTAAATATCACAGGAGCACCAACATATATATTAGCAAAACAAATGCGATAACTACTCACCTAGTACTATAAACCAGAAAACGATAGAACAATAAAAAAATACCTTTCAACTAGTAGAACATATAAGAGACATTATAATCCCTGGGACAGCAACACTACTCTCCTTTGATGTAGACAGTATGTATTACTGTTAACGAAACCATAAAAACAATTGAAGAAAACCTGAAAACACACAACCAGCTACCTCATTAACATGCAGATAAAACAATAAATTAATAAACAACAAAATTATTTTCAATTCAATCAAGAATACTATATACAAGAAGGAAGTTTACCTATGAGTTCACCTATTTCAGGAACATTGACCAACATTTTCATGAATCATACAGAAAAATTAATATCTGAAGACGTAATAACCAAGTAATGCTACAGAATCATCTACTGGTACAGTACATGGATGACATAATATGCATGGCAGATAAACATAAAAGTGGAATACAGCAACTATATAAATACATAAATACTGTACACAAATACAAAGTTCACAATAGAAGAAGAACAAGAAAACTCACTCAGTTTTCTAGACATAACATAAAAAGACAATAACAGGCACACATTTGACATATACAAAAAAAAACACAACGACTGACACTACCTTAAATGCAACCTCAAACCACCTGCAGAAATACAAGCAGGCTGCAATCAGATACATGTTACACAGACTAAAAAGGATTCCCCTGAACACTTCTAATAACCAGAAAAAGCTATCCATTATAAAACGATGAACACAAAGAAACGATGGTAGACAAAGTAAACAGAAAAATAAGGAAAAAGCTAACCAAACCACACCAACCAATACAGTCTGCAGTACTACAAAAAATGGTGCACAATGACACATCAGAACAAATTCACATATAAAATAGTTAACATATTCAAAAACCAAGGCATAAACATTGCTTGCAAAAAAAAAAGCTCAATACAAAGGCACATCCCAAAACTGAAATCAAAACGAGACAGATACCAATAATTTGGTATCTATCAGCTGTGTTGCAGAGGCTGAGAAAAGATATACACTGGAATGACTGGCAGGACATTCGACACAAAATAGGAACAACACGTCATATCATTTAAATACAGCACAGACTGTTCAATATTTGCAAATGATCTAAAACAAGAACACCATAGACCCAGCAACATTGAAAAAGATATGATCACCATAAAACTCAATAAAGACAGTCACCTCCTCCCTTTCGAAGAAAATATCCACATACACAAAGCATTAATAGAAGACGAACAATTGCCCAATGACCAAATAAATATGAGAAACCAGACTCTATATAAAATGATTAATTAAATTACATGAAAAACAGAAGAGCCTTTCCCACCCTTCACTCTCTCCCACTCTCCCACCTAACCCCCTCCCCGCTCACTCCCGCTCCTCTCCCAATTTCATTTCACTTCTTGCTCCTCACCTTCTCCAACACACTCCATCACACTACTATATACACCTACGTCCACTAATCATGGTTCTCCCTCCTCCACAAAAAAACCTCCATGACTGTTCCTTCACAACTCTTACACAGCAAATAAATACACAGTAACTTAATTAAACAGAATTACACACATAAGGAGAATAGTTCTTGGGAGGAAATAAACACCATTCCAGGTGTTTACACTTTGTTGCCTAATAAAAAGCGAGGAACAAATGGACATGTTTTTAAAAGCTATTAAAACTAACGTGCTTGAAGGAACGCTGCGCCTCCCTCAAATTCATCTCCCTTGCCTGATATCGGACTACTTGCCCTACTAAATTTACCGCCGATCGCGCTCTCCCGCTCCGACTTCGGGCTAAGCGGCTCGCTAGTATTTTCGGACCCACACAAACTGGTCGACTGCTTAATATTAGCGACGTCTGTTATTGTCGATTTAACTACAGAATCATACATAATCTCGCTATCAGCGCAGGAACTTAGCTTTGTCACGCTGGATCCTTCTGCCATCGTATTGCTGCCGATGTTGCAGTTGAAGCCGACGCTGAAGATCTCGTAGCCTTTGCTGTGATAATGCAACCGTGGCTGCGCGATAAATCGCCCTTGAAGATGCCGCTGCTGGCTGGAACCCCGTGCTTTCGATATCGCCTCTTCTTAACGCGTTACTTTTTTATCACTCCTAACCACTGCTAAAACTCGGTGCACACAACTGTTGCAAAATTCGTAGTTCAGAGTCCCCATGCAAACTACATAAACTGCCACAGACTTGAGACCTAGGTCAAAGAATGTCATTAACTGTGAGGATTACAATTGTAATTTCACAACTATTAAAGAACCCTAATATTTAGTCCTGAACCGATCTCACATTTAACTTTTACGAGAGGTCCTGCCTATCGAAGTTCAGATAATACTTTTGGAAACACTTTGCAGGATTCAAATCCAATTCTAAACTTTCCAGAGTTCATATTCCGCAACTAACACTTTCCAAAACCCAATCCTGTTCCAACACTTTGCAAGATTCTTATCCCTCAACTAACACTTTCCAAATTCCTATCCCGGACGAACCCCAATTGCGAGCTAACATCTCAAAGATGTTTGGGCTCACATGCGAGTCCTCTTCGTCGAAATGTCTTGGCTCGAATTCGTCTACGGGTTGAACCGCACGTGTCGCATTACACGCCCTGAAGTAGACACTTGTGACCCTTTAGTTAAATTGTCTCGCTGAAGACAAGTTCGCGAAATACAAAATTAATATAACATACAATAACAGTAACAATAATATCAGCAACTAACTTAACGACCCATAAATGATGTAGGCCACAGAGTTTCTATTTGGTTGCAATAATGTTTATTCAGAAAGCTAATTAATAGCGAAAGTGGTCATATTTAGAGTTACTGTTACACTCGAGCGCATATCCATTTGATACAGTTCGATCATTCAAAATCTTATCACTAAACATATCACTAAACACAAGTCCAATAATAATTTTTTTATAATGTGGGGCCACAGTCATAATACACTTCGACAGTACCGCCATTAGACTGTTTTTTACATGTAGTGTTACATTACACGATCATGATTTCAACTTTAAAGGGCCATTATGAAGTGTTTTAATGTTATACGGTGCCTAAAATGGCATACTGTCGTATTTAAAATACACTATTAGACAGATTGCCTAAGGTTCAATATTTCTGGTAAAAGCCTACTGCTTTGTTTTATACTCCGCCTCCTTAACTACGCGAAAAGTTAAGAGTTCACACCAGGCGCGTGTCTGCTCGCCGCTCAAAGTCCCACGATACCACACAACGCGACATTTTATAAGTCGTTTCACTTCCTAGTTGGCTAAAGACTGACTGTCCGCTTTCGCGTCTCAATCCGAACTGTACCCTCTGGTGTCTAGACCATAACCGTCCGCTTTCGCATCTGCTCAAGCACTGTCCCTCTGCCCGTCCCCGACCGGGTTTTCTGCGCGCCCAATATCACTGAACTGACTAGCGTAGTCCCCTTTCCTGAAGCTGTCCGTCTAATTGGCTACAGCTTATTCTATATTATTTTTACATTTTAGCATATTTAAATAATCAAAGCTTGACCACATTCACGTTCTAAATAAACTAACTATAATATCCATAACATAATAAACGGTATATTCTTTTACATAAAACTAATACAATTCCCTTCTTAACTCTGAATGTCACGGCCAGTAGCCTTGCACCAATGTGCTTTCTGATAAATAAATAAAGAACAAAAGTAAGTATTATACACTAAACTTTGAAACAAATATTCTATTACGTAATGATTCAATAAGGTGTCATGTTGTCATCGTTCAATGTGTTTTGTGTGGAGGAAATGATGATCTGACGCATAACTGAAAATACTGATAATTTAAATTCATTATATCTTTTAAACAAACGAAGTTACAGAGTTGATATTTACAACATTTGTCATTTTAATGATGCGCTTCTATACGAAATGTCGATCATTAAGATCGACCAAAGTGTTCAGCTTTTAGCTTTCAGGTCTTTGTTACAAAACTTGTTAATTTCACTTTAACAGTAAATCCTAAACTGTTATAGATATGATCAATATTCAAGTTTTATTGGGTCACCATGAAGTCTTATGGAGGATGGCAGATTAAAATTACGGTGGCTTTATTCCCTACATTACTGCTAAAGAATTAAATAGTTTTCATAAATGATTCCCTTTATGGCCGATCTTAGGTTCGCCACATTTAACACTGCTACGTCTCCTTGGCCACACATGGCTTCTAGTGGATTTCCCTATGACGTAGGTTCTCGTCTGTCTCACTCGCACACAACAGCGCTTAGGTCTCAATAGACAATACACATCTGTGAATTTCCTCATCTCGAGGTGAAACTGCGCCCTTTGTGGCATCCGGTCCTGGACGACAGGGCTCGTTTCACAATTGCTGAAGGCTGACTTTTTCGCCCATATACAGGGTTATTACAAATGATTGAAACGATTTCACAGCTCTACAATAACTTTATTATTTGAGATATTTTCACAATGCTTTGCACACACATACAAAAACTCAAAAAGTTTTTTTAGGCATTCACAAATTTTCGATATGTGCCCCTTTAGTGATTCGGCAGACATCAAGCCGATAATCAAGTTCCTCCCACACTCGGCGCAGCATGTCCCCATCAATGAGTTCGAAAGCATCGTTGATGCGAGCTCGCAGTTCTGGCACGTTTCTTGGTAGAGGAGGTTTAAACACTGAATCTTTCACATAACCCCACAGAAAGAAATCGCATGTGGTTAAGTCGGGAGAGCGTGGAGGCCATGACATGAATTGTTGATCATGATCTCCACCACGACCGATCCATCGGTTTTCCAATCTCCTGTTTAAGAAATGCTTCTGCTTTAGCCTTTTCCGTAAGATTTTCCAAACCGTCGGCTGTGGTACGTTTAGCTCCCTGCTTGCTTTATTCGTCGACTTCCGCGGCTACGCGTGAAACTTGCCCGCACGCGTTCAACCGTTTCTTCGCTCACTGCAGGCCGACCCGTTGATTTCCCCTTACAGAGGCATCCAGAAACTTTAAACTGCGCATACCATCGCCGAATGGAGTTAGCAGTTGGTGGATCTTTGTTGAACTTCGTCCTGAAGTGTCGTTGCACTGTTATGACTGACTGATGTGAGTGCATTTCAAGCACGACATACGCTTTCTCGGCTCCTGTCACCATTTTGTCTCACTGCGCTCTCGAGCGCTCTGGCGGCAGAAACCTGAAGTGCGGCTTCAGCCGAACAAAACTTTATGAGTTTTTCTACGTATCTGTAGTGTGTCGTGACCATATGTGAATGAATGGAGCTACAGTGAATTTATGAAATCGCTTCAATCATTTGTAATAGCCCTGTACTTAAATGGGAACGAAATGCTCGTTAACTCACATACGATGGGTGGTTCCGTAACCAAGGTAGCCGATGTATTTGGTATTTCAAGAGGCACTTTATCGATGATTTATACGGCATACAGGGAAAGCGAAAACAAAGTATCATCCGGTAAGTCACAACACAGACAAACGTTGCACTGAGTGACCGTGACGGATGGTTGTTCAAGAGGATTGTTACTAAAATGAGAGGACAACAGCTGCACAAGTCGCTGCAGAACTGACTGTCCCACTCGCTAACTCTGTCAGCACCAAAGCAACACAAAGGGAATTGGTGTGCGGCCTGGTATTCCAAACCCACTCATCAGTGATACAAATGGCAGCAGTAGGAAAACATGGTGCCGAAGCCATAGAGCCTAACTGTGAAGCAATGGAAGAATGTAGTTTCGTCGGATGAGTCTTATTTCACTCTGTTTACAACTTCGGACCCGAGTTTACGTCTGGCGTACTCCGTCCCAAGTCTACGATGCAGACTGCTTACTGCGATTTCATCGACACTGATCGCAGTACAGGCTCGTATTCAACGACGCATCATGTCTTCAGCAGCCGTGGATGTTCATTTTTAAAATCATATTTCATTTTGTTCACTCACAGAAGCCAGAGGAGTGAATTCAGTGAGCGTGTAGAACCTATTGTTTCCCAAACGATCTATCAAACTAAATCCAAATGCAATGTTAAGAAAATCCGTAATTATGCACGCGGAATGGGCCAGACATTCCTCATGTTGGTGTCACATGGTTTAACTAAAGTCCAATGCAATGACCACCAATAACTGCGAAAGTGTACCTGTCAATGAGGTTCCAGTTGTCGCCTATTACACACCTACTGAGCGGCAAGTAACGTATTTAAGTTTGTTCTGTTTTTTTCTGCATAGTTTGATTCCTAAATTCAGTGCATGTTTCTCTATTGAAGAGGTGTAATCTCGCATTTTTGTAGCTGTAAAGCGTAAATTCAGGTGCCTGTAGCACAGTCGCTGACGAGCCAGCAACCGGTCGTTTCAGCCTAGTCGGTCAGTCAGGTTCCAGCTGTCGCCTGTTACACAGCAGCTGAGCAGCCAGATAACGTATTTACCTGCTTCTGTGTTTCTTCGTATTTTAATTCTTTGATTCCTTGCATATTTTTATATTTAAGAGGTATAATCTCATGGTTTGGTAACTGTAAAGTGTAGATTCAGATAGTCTGTTACAGAGCTGCCACTTCTTTTCAGCATTCAGCTACACAGCGTGAAATGAGTATACTGGGGCACAATTGTATGTAGCACCAGAATAATATAATAAATATTAATAAATTAAAATGAAACTAGTATACTATAAAAGATGAATAGGCTTGATAATGCGGATCGCTGACTGTGCGCGACCGCAGAGCCAAAGATACTGTACTGCTTGTGTTGGAGCAATAGAGCGCTGGGCGCTCAGTTGTAGGTGGCTGTCTGTGAGGTAAAGACGATGGAGTAGGCAGTTTCTGTGGTGTGCTTATAAAGGCACATTTGCATGCCGTGCGTGAGTTTCCTCGGAAACGCGAGATCTTAATTAAATAATTAATCTCTGACAAATAAATAAAGCCTATGGCACAGAACTACAGCGCTATGCCGCTGATAAAACAAAATACAATTATGACACTCTTATGTTTGATTAAGAAGAAGGAGGTCTTGTAGAATAGCTGAGGCTGGAAGCACGTATATTTTATTAACTGGCACACCGCCATATTTGATGTTATATAAGAACACTGCGAGTTGCAATCTCACTAGGCACTCGACTCTGTAAAGATTCTATATTTATGAAAGTAAGTTAAATTATTTAACTGTAGGCTTATTCGTTGAATATATCTGATTTAACTAACTGTGTAAACTTTTTTATGTTTAGTAGACAGTCACCTCTGTACGACGTATTGACATGGCTGGCAAATTATTCTAATGAGATTTTGAGTCCGCACCTACCGCAGCAGTCTTTGGAAACGATTTAAATATGAAGTCCGATTATTTGAGTCTTATTTCACGGTCAACTACGAATAACATTGCATTTACGAAAAAGCCATTGTCAAGCGTCTGATAACAAATAACTAAACGTCCGCGTTCCAGATAAGCAAATATTAATTACAACCAATCACTATCATACTTATACAATAATTAATATTTTATTTTATTTTATTTATTTATTTTATATTGGTGACTGCGTGTCGGACTTGTTATTTTGTCATTTGTTACATTGTTCTCTTTGTTTCATGTGAAAAATCAATTTTCTGGACCTGGACTTGAATATATGGGAAATAACAAAAATCTGAAGATATTTTCCAATTCAAAAATTTTGCGGGAAGACGCAACGAAGCTTCCAGCAAAATAAGGTAAGACGCAGCATCTTTGCATTGGCAGGCTTGACCAGACGCATAATTCAGTGTATTAGCTCTTCAGTAGATTCTGTGGTATTTCTTTCGCGCGTAGCAGTTTTCAGTAGATTCTGTGGTATTTCTTTCGCGCGTAGCAGTTTTCAGTGATAAATTTCATTCTCAGTGCTTTTTCTTAAACAATAACTTCTGCAACAATACCAATACACGAGTGTACAATATGGCCGACTCCTGTACGATACGTTGTAACATGGCCAGCAGCCATTAACAATAATCCCATATTCAGTTTACATTTTTAAATTAACAAACAGCCATTGTTGCTACGAGCGATTCATGTTCAACCGCATATTATTTTAAAACCAGTGTCAAACTTTATTTTCTTAAAGCATACCTTACGTGTGGCATGGTCATAACTAGAAAACAATACGCAAAGATGGAACAGCAAAGACATACTATTCAGACGCAATCCGACTCGGACGAGAGACAAATGCTAGAAAATGACTTTACGACAGCAACCGGTAGTGACGATTCATCAAATATTGACGCAAGTATTAACGGAAATTTTGACAATAGGCCGTCCACCACAAAAATTTTAAAGTCTCAGTCAGAGCCCATGTTAATACATGACGTCACGTCTAATGACGCGGCGGGGGCAGTGACCTTGCAAACAGTAAACATTGCCAACATGCTAATGAAACAAAACGCAGAAAATATGGCAACCTTAAAGACACAAAATGAACAGTTAAAGACACAAAATGACGAAATTATATCTGATCTCATAGCAATCAAGACATGTAATGACACTTTATGTAAACGTGTGGAACTTCTAGACGCAACACTGACCAAACAGATGACTGAACTCAGTACGAAATATTCCAAGCTTAATACGATACAAGAAAAGACTACAAATGACGTAGCACTTTTACAGACACAAGTAAAAAACCTTAATGTCACGTGTGAAGCTCTTACTGAACAAATTCAAACATATCCTTCAGTACACGACAACCTTGAAAAACGAATTACTGACGTGCAGAATAAATTTGACGATGTTGAACAACACCTGAGTGACATCTTACAATCTGATGCCACAGCTCATTTTCAAAATATTAATAAAGAATTTCATGATTGGGTAGAGAACAAAGACAAACATTTTGATAGATGCATACGTGAAAATTTACCAACAATTGTGCACGACTCCATAGCGGAATACATCACTAATAACAAACAGCTGATTAGTGACGCAGTACAATCTGTCACTGCACCCATGAGACAATTCACCGATCAACCACAGTCTGAATGTAACGAAAATATCACTCAAAATGTACAGTTCAGAAACCAATATACATACGAGTATGACGCACACATACCGCACACGACAAACACACAAGAACAAAACACACCACAACAACACATACAACGACGTGCAAACACAAACACAAGCTATTATCATGGTAAACCACTGCAACATTATCGTAATTACTCGCCATCTGAACATTACAGTAATTACAGTGGAACAAATCCATATCATAATGCAAAGGAAGAAGAAAGCTTAATAAAACACAGGCAATTTCAGACTTTTATCCCAGAAAAACGAACCATTCATCCGGTGATTTTTCTTAAATCTTTTAGTAACGCATTTCCACGCACTTGGAGTGACCGGAAAAAGATTTCATATATTGTCGGTTACATCCAAGGCGATGCAGCTGTCTGGGCATACAGTCAAGCTGACGTATGTACCACGTACAGTGAGTTTGAGCGTGCCTTTCTGAACAAATTCTGGTCGCAATCCGTTCAGGAGCGACTCAGAAGACAAATTTTAGAACCTGAAACTTTTAATAGTAAAAATGGTAACTTACGCAGATATTTTGAAAAATACTTGAACATGGGACATTTTTTGGACGAACCAGTCGCAACACGTGATACACTCCGTGCGTTGAAGGCCAAATTGCCTTTCAACATTAAAGAAAAGCTCTTACGTATTCCGGATGACGATCCAGATTATTTTTTAACAGCTTTAGATTCGGTTGACATGTTACTAGAAGATCAGCGCTCCGAGCGGCAAAACAGTAGCCACAATGTTTATACTAGAGGTATGCAAAACATGCAGGCTTGCCAACTCAATTCTGGCGCGCCCATAGTTGGATACGCGGTACAGCAAAAACAGCAAACTCACATGCCGTCTCAATACGGAAATCAAAATAAACACGCGTATTCCAATACAAACAACAGTTACAACAGTAATAACACTTCATGCGGCAATCCATACAAAAGGCACCGCGGTAATAACAACAACAACAACGGTAACAACGGATACAAATGTAACAACAAAAACACAAACAGAAATAATAATAACTACGAGCCAAGACAGCATCAAGGCTGGACTCGTAGCGATCAATACTTTCATTCAAACACTGCTATACCACGGCAGCCACCAGGACAAAATTGGAGCATACCTTACGACCGACAGGTAAGTCATAATGCGCAACAGCAACAGCAACTGCAAAAGTTTGGATATCACAGCAGGCAATATCCGAATGTGAATATAATAGAAGTGACACCTGATACACAACCTCAATCTGCGTCAGTACCTAATAGAAATGCTAATCCAACAGACTAGAAACAGTCACTTCTATGCCCCGGGTCGTGGCTGAAGAATTCTTGGGGGGCGACTTCAATGTTAATCAGTTATTTGACACCACCATTGAACAACAGAATATTGATATGCCTAATAATTGTAAACAAAAACTACCTGTTTTATTTATAAGATACAACCACAATGAGAATATATCAGATGAACTTTTGCAAGACAGTACACAATGTCGTTCAAACACAAATGAAATTGTTTTAGCGTCTACTACTGGTGTAGTAGGTGGGATTCCAACTACTATTATCTTAGATACAGGTGCAGCTTATTCGTTGAATATATCTGATTTAACTAACTGTGTAAACTTTTTTATAGGCTTTTTCAAGGGCTACACCACCCGCAAGTTTTAGCGTGAGACTTTTTCGCGTCTCTGTTACGTTAGGACCACCCCCCAGCCCATGTTAAAAGATAAGAGCCCTCCAGAAGAACAGTATAGATCTTACGATAACGCTAAAAGGACCACACCAGCTGCAAGATTTAGCGTGAGACTTTTTCGCTTCTCTGTTACGTTGCAAACTTTAACAACGTTGCCCCACCACGAAAAGTATAACGTTTCTCATTGGATAGACAGAAATTTGTAGGCGGAGCTTAAGGTTAACATTGAGACCCTGATTGATCAGATGAAAACACAGCCAGATAGTTTTTTTAAAAACAACTTCGGTAAATTGTAGTAAGGAGAAGTTAGGAGAGAGTTGCTTCGGAGACGGCGAGGTGAGCGGAGCTGTGCTGCCTACCGCCCCCTGACGAACACCGACAAGGTAATGAACGCACGCGATGCCGCATAACAGCGCATAAAGCTTCACTCAGAACTGCAGAAGTCTCATCTGTTACACCCATTTTTTGCGTAATACTAGTGTCGATCGTTGATTAAAGCTCATGGTGTTCACATTTGCCACTTGAAGTAAAAATCTGAAACGCGATGATTTTTCTGTTATATAGCTATTGAAAAGCCACATCAGCCACTGTAATTTACGACAAGTTAGATAAGTAATTAAAGATAATTGAGGGTCACTGTAGACCATTTTGATAATTTGCTTTTTTGTGAAACTTAATTTAAACCTAGATTATAGATGTGATATGGCATAGGTCTTCCTTCGATCCATTGTAGAACTTGGAAACCCATTCAGGGAATATTCGTTCACATTTTTGTTGAACGCAGTTGGTTTTTACCATCCTGTATTAAAACATTTCCTTTTAACAATAGTGCAATTTATAAACAATGTTTTGTGAGTAGAATAAAACGTCCAATGACAAACTTAACTGCTTTCTCGACGTTATTTTACCAGCTAACTAAAAATAGGAAAGCCTTGAACCCCATCCACTAAATTTAGTTAGTATTAAGATTCTTTTACAGGGAGTGCAGTGGAGCTGACGCTGAAATCATTAAGTATTTGGTTGTATCATCGCTAGTCTCACTGAACTCTTCTGAATTCTACATGTCATGTGTGGTCTGGCGTCTCCTTACCAGCAACAGGTCCCAGGTTCAAATTAGTCAATTCCCTAAAAAACACGCTCAGAGCGTTGTTGCGCGAAAGTGGTAGGGAGACACGATATAGAACAAACAGACACCACGCAGAATGTTTAGAGGCTGGCCACCACGCCTCGCCCATTTACCCTGGTAGTAGACAGGACGACGATCTTTCAGCAAGGGCCGGCCGGAGTGGCCGAGCGGTTCTAGGCGCTACAGTCTCGAACCGCGTGACCGCTACGGTCGCAGGTTCGAATCCTACCTCGGGGAATTGATGTGTGTGATGTCCTTAGGTTAGTTAGGTTTAAGTAGTTCCAAGTTATAGGGGACTGATGACCTGAGAAGTTAAGTCCCATAGTGCTCAGAGCCATTTGAACCACTTTTTTCAGCAAGGTCCGAGCAGGCAAATAGGGGTGGGGTTTGCTACTTATCGGGAGCTCCAATGTTACGTGTGTTATGGAGCTCCTTAAGGGAATAGCTTCCAGGATCTGAAAGAAAGCCTCAGTATTTGTGCTGGAGGGCCTCTTCTGAGATGTGGAGGAGGCTTTGCCTGTGCCTACCGAGCGCGGAGCTTGAGGACGTCTTCAAGTTGTTGCTCACATTGACATCGTTGACGCCTGTCACTTGAGTTCTGAGGCCTTCCTCGGTTCATACTGTCGACTGGAGGAAGTGGTGAAAAAATGGTTCAAATGGCTCTGAGCACTATGGGATTTAGCATATGAGGTCATCAGTCCCCTAGAACTTAGAACTATTTAAACCTAACTAACCTAAGGACATCACACACATCCATGCCCAAGGCAGGATTCGAATCAGCGACCGTAGTAGTCGCGCGGTTCCGGACTACAGCGCCTAGAACCGCATGGCCACCGCGGCCAGCGAAGTGGTGAAGACTGCTGGCCTTGCACGTCGGTTGCAAGTACATCTGGCAATTTTCATCATCGTTCCCAGAGTTAATCGGAGTACACCTACATCTACATGGATACTCTGCAAATCACATTCAAGTGCCTGGCAGAGGGTTCATCGAACCACCTTCACAATTCTCTACTATTCCAGTCTTGTACAGCGCGCAGAAAGGATGAACACCAATATATTTCCGTACGAGCTCCGATTTCCTTTATTTTATCGTGGTGATCGCTCCTCCCTGCGTAGGTCGGTGTCAACAAAATATTTTCGCATTCGGAGGAGAAAGTTGGTGATTGGAATTTCGTGAGAAGATTCCGTCGCAGCGAAAAACCCCTTTCTTTTAATGATTTCCAGCCCAAATCCTCTATCATTTCTGTGACACTCTTTCACATATTTCGCGATAATATAAAACGTGCTGCCTTTCTTTGAACTTTTTCGATGTACTCCGTCAGTCGTATCTGGTAAGGATCCCACACCACGCAGCAGTATTCTAAAAGAGGACGGACAAGCATAGTGTAGGCAGTCTCCTTAGTAGGTCTGTTACGTTTTCTAAGTGTCCTGCCAATAAAACGCAGTCTTTGGTTAGCCTTCCCCACAAAATTTTCTACCCAAATTTCCGCCCTCCAAGAAGTTTGCTACACTCAAATTATTCTCGGGACGGAGAACTGGTTGAAACGAGGAGTAGAAACCTCTAAAATATTTTGGAGAAAACAGATCAGACGCTATAGGACGGGGAGTGTTCACTGCACTCGACAAAAATATTGTCTATATTGAGTTCTAGCCTGACAGTGAAGTTATCTGGATTTGTATAAGAGGTGTTGGTGAAATTAAGTTAATTATTGAATGTTGCCGGCTGCTATGGCCGAGCGGATGTAGGCGTTGCTGCTACGGTCGCAGGTTCGAATCCTGCCTCGGGCATGGATGTGTGTGACGTCCTAGGTTAGTTAGGTTTAAGTAGTTCAAGGTCTAGGGGAATGATGACCTCAGATGTTAAGTCTCATAGTTCTTAGAGCCATTTGAACCATCCTGGGGAATTTGGTGACCAGGGGAAGTGTTTAAACTTTGTACAGTGCTCCTGGGGCCACTCTGTAGCAATTCTGAACGTATGGTACGTCGCATTGACCTGCTGGAATTGCCCAACTCTGTCGGAAAGCACCATGGACATGAATGGATGCAGGTGACTAGACAGGATGCTTTCGTACGTGTCACCTGTCAGAGTATCTAGACGTATCAGGGGTCCCATATCAGTACAACTGCACACACTCCACACAATCACAGAGCCTCCACCAGCTTGAACAGTCCTCTTCTGACATGGAGGATCCATGGATTCATGAGGTGTCTCCATACTCTTGCACGTCCATCCGCTCGATATAATTTGAAACGAGACTCGTCTGACCAGGCAACATGTTTCCAGTCATCAATAAACCAAAGTCGGTGTTGACGGGCCCAGGCGAGGCGAAAAACATCGTGTCGTGCAGTCATCGAGGGTACACGAGTGGGCCTTCGGCTCAAAAAGCCATATCGATGATGTTTTGTTTAATGGTTCACACGCGGACACTTGCTGATGACCCAGCACTGAAATCTGCAATAATTTGCGTAAGGGTTGCGTTTCTGTCACGTTGAACGGTTTTCTTCAGTCGTCGTTGGTCCCGTTCTTGCAGGATCTTTTTCCGGCCTCAGTGATGTCGGAGATTTGATGTTTTACCGGATTCCTGATGTTCGCAGTACACTTGTGAAATGGTCGTACTGGAAATTCCTCACTTCATCACTACCTCGGAGATGCTGTGTCCCATCGCTCGTGCGCCGACTGTAACACCATGTCCAATCTCACTTAAATCTTGATAACCTGCTATTGAGGCTGTAGTAACCGATCTAACAACAGCGCCAGACACTTATTGTCTTATATAGGCAGGTTAGAGTCCTCCCTCTGGCATATGTGTGTGTGTGTGTGTGTGTGTGTGTGTGTGTGTGTGTGTGTGTATGTTATCCTTAGCGTAAGTTAGTAACCGGTTTCCAGTTATACGGATTTTTTCAATCCCAGTTTAACCTGACTGTCAAAAAAACAGCTCATAAGAAGATGTGAAATAACCGATTTTCGTTGCTTTATGGTTGTTGTTTGCAGTAATAAAAGTAGTCTTCGAACAAACACTGAAAAATGCTAATGCAGGTGAAGGCGTAGGAAATCCCGATCAATATGGGTTTGAGGCTGATGCAGAAATTGATCTCGTACGTGGAGCAACCACAGCTACGAGCAGTCCTTTATTATTGGACAACCACCGGTTCGTGGCACTAAAAGCCACATCTTCAGGTGAATACATGACCAAAAAATTAGTGCAGAAAAGCTCGGAATATTTTTACCCAACATTCCTTGTCTGTCAAAACGAAACATCGCTAAAAGACGCTATGTCACAGAACAAATACAGCCAGATTACAATATAGTGGGTGCATCCGCTTCTCCGATCTGTTTTTGTTCTATGACATACCGCCTTTTAGCGGTGTTTCATTTTTTGATGGACAACGAATGTTGGGTAAAAAGATTCCGAGCTTCTCCGCTCTAAGATTTCAACGCAATTACGAAAATAATTACTCGTTAAAAAAATAAGAAATAAAAAAAATTGGAAATCAAACGTTTTAGCACTGTGGCTGCAGCAAATTGATATGCCAATTTTGATACCCAGTTATTTGCAATAATTGAAAAAAGACTTTTATAACCGAGAGGAAACAACTACTAAAAAATACCTACATCTACATCTACATGGATACTCTGCATATCACATTTAAGTGCCTGGCAGAGGGTTCATCGAACCACCTTCACAATTATCTGTTATTCCAATCCCGTATAGCGCGCGGAAAGAATGAACACTTATATATTTTCGTACGACCTCTGGTTTCCCTTATTTTATCGTGGTGTCCGTTCCGCCCTATGTAGGTCGGTGTCAAGAAAATATTTTCACATTCGAAGGAGAAAGTTGGTGATTGGAATTTCGTGAGAAGATTCCGTCGCAACGAAAACGCCTTTCTTTTAATGATTTCCAGCCCAAAACCTGTTTCATTTCTGTGGCACTCTCTCCCATATTTCGCGATAATACAAAACGTGCTGCCCTTCTTTGAACTTTTTCGATGCACTCCGTCAGTCGTACCTGGTAAGGATCCCAGATTGCGCAGCAGTATTCTAAAAGAGGACGGTCAAGAGAGTGAGGCAGTCTCCTTACTAGACCTGTTACATTTTTTAAGTGTCCTGCCAATAAAACGCAGTTTTTCTATGTGTTCCCTCCAATTCAAGTTGTTCGTAATTGTAATACCTAGGTATTTAGTTGAATTTATGGCTTTTAGATTAGACTGATTTATCGTGTCACCGATGTTTAACGAATTCCTTTTAGCACTCATGTGGATGACCTCACACTTTTCGTTATTTATGGTCAACTGCCACTTTTCGCACCATTCAGATATTTTTTCTAAATAGTTTTGCAGTTTGTTTTGATCTTCTGATGACTTTATTAGTCGATAAACGGCAGCGTCATCTGCAAACAACCAAAGATGGCTGGTCAGATTGACTCCCAAATCGTTTATATAGATAAGGAAAAGCAAAGGGCCTATAACACTACCTTGCGGAACGCCTGAAATCACTTCTGTTTTACTCGATGACTTTCCGTCAATTACTACGAACTGTGACCTCTCTGACAGGGAATCGCAAATCCAGTCACATAACTGAGACGATATTCCATAAGCACGCAATTTCACTACGAGCCGCTTGTGTGGTACAGTTTCCGAAGCCTTCCGGAAATCCAGGAATACGGAATCGATCTGAAATCCCTTGTCAATAGCACTCAACACTTAATGTGAATAAAGAACTAGTTGTGTTTCACAGGAACGATGTTTTCTAAACCCATGTTGGGTGTGTGTCAAAAATGGTTCAAATGGCTCTGAGCACTATGGGACTTAACTGCTGAGGTCATCAGTCCCCTAGAACAACTTAAACCTAACTAACCTAAGGACATCACACACATCCATGCCCGAGGCAGGATTCGAACCTGCGACCGTAGCGATCGCGCGGTTCCAGACCGAAGAGCCTAGAACCGCTTGGCCCCTCCGGCCGGCGACTGTGTGTCAATAGACCGTTTCCTTCGAGGTAATTCATAACGGTCGAACACAATATATGTTCTAAAATCCTGCTGCATATCGGTTATTCGAAACTAAAATATTGGTATCGGTTTTAATGGTAGGCTTTTCCCATCCTTAGTACGCTCTGCTCACTCCATAAGCTCTATGATCACGGGGAGACTCAAAAAGAGGACAAACAAGCGACGCTAACGCTATATGGGTAGGTCGAAAACCGGACCCGGTGAATGAGGTGTTTATACGGTTGCGTCCTTGTTATTCTTTCCAGTCCTTTTAGATCCTGAGCATTGTGCCCCCTGGTTAAATGCCTACGAAGGGCGTATCCGCTTGGAAAGTAGACAGGGATTGTAAAACGTAGGGACTGCGTGTTCAGTAAACGCGACAGTCGCACTGTGAAGGGCAGCCCGCAGTAAGTGCAAGGAGTCCACCCGCTGAGTGCAGAGGGAGCAGCGACGATAATGACGTAGAGGCGCATTGTCCCCCGAGGATGCCGGCCGCCAGCAACGCGTCTAATTGCGTCCGCGCAACGGCCACAATGGGGGCCTGTTAATAATGTCGATGTGCGGCCGGCGACGCATTGTCCAGCAGCGCGCAGTGAAGGGTTTGTTACCGAACGCGCGACAATGGCGCTGGAGGAGGGAAGGCACTACTGTTGGGTGTAACTGTACTCCGAGGTCGGATGAATGATAGGGGTATCGAGCGAGTTGATCCAGCCGTTAAGGTGCTCTGCCTTCCACGAAATGGCTCAGGCCCCGTCCTGACTCTGCTGACTTACGCTTCTGGGAATGTTAAAATTGCAGATATTGAAATAACCGATCGCCGAACCGCAAAGCAACTACAATCGCCTAGTAGTGGAAAGGCGGGTGACCTCATGAAATACATGTAAGATTCTAGAAAGATTATTCGAAAGAACTTACTCCTCTTCTGGCAGAAGTTTATCGCTCGCGGAGCAACGGAGAGTACCTAGCGACTGGAAAAAAGGCATAAGTCATATCCGTTTTCAAAATTGGCCCTAGGACAGATGCACGTAATTAAATAACTATATCGTTGACGACAATCTATTGTGGAATTATGAAACATTTTTTATGTTCAAGAATTATGACAGTTTTGGAAAACAAAATTGTTGTTGTTGTTGTGATCTTCAGTACTGAGACTGGTTTGATGCAGCTCTCCATCCTACTCTATCCTGTGCAAGCTTCTTCATCTCCCAGTAACTACTGCAACCTACATCCTTATGAATCTGCTTAGTGTATTCATCTCTTGGTCTCCCTCTACGATTTTTACCCTCCACGCTGCCCTCCAACACTAAATTGGTGATCCCTTGATGCCTCAGAAGACGTCTTACCAACCGATCCCTTCTTCTAGTCAAGTTGTGCCACAAATTTCTCTTCTCCCCAATCCTATTCAATACCTCTTCATTACTTATGTGATCTACCCATCTAATCTTCAACGTTCTTCTGTAGCACCACATTTCAAAAGTTTCTATTCTCTTCTTGTCGAAACTGTTTATCGTCCATGTTTCACTTCCATACATAGCTACACTCCATACAAATACTTTCAGAAACGACTTCCTGACACTTAAATCTATACTCGATGTTAACAAATTTCTCTTCTTCAGAATCGCTTTCCTTGCCATTGCCAGTCTACATTTTATATCCTCTCTACTTCGACATCCTTCTGAATCTGCTTAGTGTATTCATCTCTTGGTCTCCCACTACGATTTTTACCCTCCACGCTGCCCTCCAATACTAAACTGGTGATCCCTTGATGCCTCAGAACATGTCCTACCAACAGATCTCTTCTTCTAGTCAAGTTGTGCCACAAATTTCTCTTCTCCCCAATCCTGTTCAATACCTCTTCATTACTTATGTGATCTACCCATCTGATCTTCAGCGTTCTTCTGTAGCACCACATTTCAAAAGCTTCTATTCTCTTCTTGTCCAAACTGTTTATCGTCCATGGGGCCCCTTAGGGATATGGCAGCAAGAGAGGGGAAGAAAACCAATGTGCACTCCGTGTGCATACCGGGGGGAGTCATTCCAGAGGTGGAAAGGGTCCTTCCGGATGCCATGAAGGGTACAGGGTGCACCCATCTGCAGGTGGTCGCTCATGTCGGCACCAATGATGTGTGTCGCTATGGATCGGAGGAAATCCTCTCTGGCTTCCGGCGGCTATCTGATTTAGTGAAGACTGCCAGTCTCGCTAGCGGGATGAAAGCAGAGCTCACCATCTGCAGCATCGTCGACAGGACTGACTGCAAACCTTTGGTACAGAGCCGAGTGGAGGGTCTGAATGAGAGGCTGAGACGGTTCTGCGAACGTGTGGGCTGCAGATTCCCCGACTTGCGCCATAGGGTGGTGGGATTTCGGGTTCCGCTGGATAGGTCAGGAGTCCACTACACGCAACAAGCGACTACACGGGTAGCAGGGGTTGTGTGGCGTGGGCTGAGCGGTTTTTTAGGTTAGATGGCCTTGGGCAAGTACAGAAAGGGCAACAGCCTCAACGGGTGCGGGGCAAAGTAAGGACATGCGGGGACCAAGCAGCAATCGGTATTGTAATTGTAAACTGTCGAAGCTACGTTGGTAAAGTACCGGAACTTCAAGCGCTGATAGAAAGCACCGAAGCTGAAATCGTTATAGGTACAGAAAGCTGGCTGAAGCCAGAGATAAATTCTGCCGAAATTTTTACAAAGGCACAGACGGTGTTGAGAAAGGATAGATTGCCTGCAACCGGTGGTGGCGTGTTTGTCGCTGTTAGTAGTAGTTTATCCTGTAGTGAAGTAGAAGTGGATAGTTCCTGTGAATTATTATGGGTGGAGGTTACACTCAACAACCGAGCTAGGTTAATAATTGGCTCCTTTTACCGACCTCCCGACTCAGCAGCATTAGTGGCAGAACAACTGAGAGAAAATTTGGAATACATTTCACATAAATTTTCTCAGCATGTTATAGTCTTAGGTGGAGATTTCAATTTACCAGATATAGACTGGGACACTCAGATGTTTAGGACGGGTGGTAGGGACAGAGCATCTAGCGACATTATACTGAGTGCATTATCCGAGAGCCGACTAATGGAGATAACATCTTGGGCCTACTGATAACAAACAGACCCGAACTTTTCGACTCTGTATGTGCAGAACAGGGAATCAGTGATAATGAGGCCGTTGCAGCATCCCTGAATATGGAAGTCAATAGGAATATAAAGAAAGGGAGGAAGGTTTATCTGTTTAGCAAGAGTAATAGAAGGCAGATTTCAGACTACCTAACAGATCAAAACGAAAATTTCTGTTCTGACACTGACAATGTTGAGTGTTTATGGAAAAAGTTCAAGGCAATCGTAAATGCGTTTTAGACAGGTACGTGCAGAGTAAAACTGTGAGGGACGGGAAAAACCTACCGTGGTACAACAACAAAGTTAGGAAACTACTGCGAAAGCAAAGAGACCTTCACTGCAAGTTTAAACGCAGCCAAAACCTCTCAGACAAACAGAAGCTAAACGATGTCAAAGTTAGCGTAAGGAGGGCTATGCGTGAAGCGTTCAGTGAATTCGAAAGTAAAATTCTATGTACCGACTTGACAGAAAATCCTTGGAAGTTCTGGTCTTACGTTAAATCAGTAAGTGGCTCGAAACAGCATATCCAGACACTTCGGGATGATGATGGCATTGAAACAGAGGATGACACGCGTAAAGCTGAAATACTAAACACCTTTTTCCAAAGCTGTTTCACAGAGGAAGACCGCACTGCAGTTCCTTCTCTAAATTCTCGCACAAACGAAAAAATGGCTGACATCGAAATAAGTGTCCAAAGAATAGAAAAGCAACTGGAATCACTCAACAGAGGAAAGTCCACTGGACCTGACGGGATACCAATTCGATTCTACACAGGGTAGGCGAAAGAACTTGCCCCCCTTCTAACAGCCGTGTACCGTAAGTCTCTAGAGGAACGGAAGATTCCGAATGATTGGAAAAGAGCACAGGTAGTCCCAGTCTTCAAGAAGGGTCGTCGAGCAGATGCGCAAAACTATAGACCTATATCTCTGACGTCGATCTGTTTTTAGCAAACAGAACACAGCATGTTGTTATCAATGGAGAGACATCTACAGACGTTAAAGTAACCTCTGGCGTGCCACAGGGGAGTGTTATGCGACCATTGCTTTTCACAATATATATAAATGACCTAGTAGATAGCGTCGGAAGTTCCATGCGGCTTTTCGCGGATGATGCTGTAGTATACAGAGAAGTTGCAGCATTAGAAAATTGTAGCGAAATGCAGGAAGATCTGCAACGGATAGGCACTTGGTGCAGGGAGTGGCAACTGACCCTTAACATAGACAAATGTAATGTATTGCGAATACATAGAAAGAAGGATCCATTATTGTATGATTATATGATAGCCGAACAAACACTGGTAGCAGTTACTTCTGTAAAATATCTGGGAGTATGCGTACGGAACGATTTGAAGTGGAATGATCATATAAAATTAATTGTTGGTAAGGCGGGTACCAGGTTGAGATTCATTGGGAGAGTCCTTAGAAAATGTAGTCCATCAACAAAGGAGGTGGCTTACAAAACACTCGTTCGACCTATACTTGAGTATTGCTCATCGGTGTGGGATCCGTACCATATCGGGTTGACGGAGGAGATAGAGAAGATCCAAAGAAGAGCGGCGCGTTTCGTCACAGGGTTATCTGGTGACCGTGATAGCTTTACGGAGATGTTTAACAAACTCAAGTGGCAGACTCTGCAAGAGAGGCGCTCTGCATCGCGGTGTAGCTTGCTGTCCAGGTTTCGAGAGGGTGCGTTTCTGGATGAGGTATCGAATATATTGCTTCCCCCTACTTATACCTCCCGAGGAGATCACGAATGTAAAATTAGAGAGATGAGAGCGCGCACGGAGGCTTTCTGACAGTCGTTCTTTCCGCGAATCATACGGGACTGGAACAGGAAAGGGAGGTAATGACAGTGGCACGTAATGTGCCCTCCGCCACACACCGTTGGGTGGCTTGCGGAGTATAACTGTAGATGTAGATGTAGATCATCAGTTAGTTTGCTCCCCAAATAGCAAAACTCCTTTACTACTTTAAGTGTCTCATTTCCTAATCTAATTCCCGCAGCATCACCCGATTTAATTCGACTACATTCCATTATCCTCGTTTTGCTTTTGTTGAAGTTCATCCTATATCCTCCTTTCAAGACACTATCCATTCCGCTCAACTGCTCTTCCAAGTCCTTTGCTGTCTCTGACAGAATTACAATGTCATCGGCAAACCTCAAAGTTTTTATTTCTTCTCCATGGATTTCTCCTCTATAAAAATCAACATGGATTCAGCAAACAGAGATCATTCGAAACTGAGGTCGCTCTGTTGTCGTGGTAGATCAAAGCGCCGTGGACAACGGCGCTCAGGTTGATGCCGTGTTACTTGACTTCAGAAAGGCATGTGACATCGTCAAGCACTGCCGATTAGTGAAAAAATACTAGTGTATCGAGTATCGGACCAATTTTGCTATTGGATTCAAGATTTCCCTACAGGTTGAAGCCAGCACGTCGCTCTTAATGGACCAATATCGACAGAAGTAAAGGTGACTTCCGGAGAACTCCAAGGACGGACGATAAGACTGTTATTATTTACAATGTATATAAATGATCTAGTAGAAAGTTTCGGAAGCTCTTTAAGACTTTTTGCAGATGATGACATTGTCTGTAAGGAAGTAGCACAGCAGAAGACAGCATCGATTTGTAAAATGAACTCCAGAAGATTGATGAATAGTCCAGTTCTTGTTGACTCTGAACGTAAAGAAATGTAACACATTGCGCATGTATAGGAAAAGAGTCCACTATTGTACAACTGCATTACTACTGACAAATTTCTAGAAACAGTATATTCTTTAAAATAAAAATTCTATGCAGAGTGACGTTAGAAGGAATGACAACATACAACAGATAGTACGGAAATCAAATTCCAGACTGAGATTTATAGGAAGAATATTAAGGAAATGTAATTCATCAACGAAGGAAGTGGTTTGCAAGGCGCTTGTCTGACCGTTCTTCAGTGCTGTCCACAAAAATGGGACCCTTACCAAGTATGACTGATAGAAAAGAAGTGGTGCATTTAATAGGGGATCATTTGATCAGCACGAGATCGTTACAGAGGTGCTCAGCAAACTCCAGTGGCATCTGCTACAAGAGAGCCGTTGTGCATCAAGCAGAGGTTTACTTTTGAAATTTCGAGAGAGTACTTTCAGGGAAGAGTAGGACAATGTATTACTTCCTCCCATATACATCTCGCCAAATGACCACGGTAAGGAAATTCGAGGAATTAAAACTAATACAGTGGCTTACCGACACTCATTATTCCTACACTCCATTCGCGAGTGGAAAAGGAGAGTTTGCATCTGTTAGTGATACCCGAATCGCTCTCCACCACAAGTCATCAGATGGTTTGCGAAGTACTGATGTAGATGATTTAGAAGAGCTTAGTCTTTAATGAATTCCATGTGGACGGAACGTTGTATGCATTACCCTACTTTCTTTCCTTAGTACCCAACATAGAGGGCCAGTTTGGAAGGAAGAGAGAAGCCGCTATTTATTGGAGATCTCGTACATCGAGAAAATATGTTTCGACTATTTTATTATCACTCAGATCGATAGTTGAAACACATCAATATCCACATTCCTCAGACTACCTAGTGTATGGTACTTCTGGTACCACTGCTACTTCCGTCTTGTCCTTCCCCGTTCCACAATAGTACACAGGAAGAACGACTGACTGTAGGCCTTCGAATGAACTCTAATTTCTCTCATATTCCTGTCATTTCGCGAGGTGTGTACTGACTGCCACTTCCTGGGGCGTACGCTCTCAGACGTCTAAAGCTAAAACTTTCCAGCAAATGGATGTAGATTTACCACTGTACTGGTTGCGAGGAATGGTGAGAACCTGCGTCACATAGTGTGCCGGAAAGTAGCACTCAGCGACCGACAATTGGAAATAATACTCTCATAAATGGGGAAAACTGACCGTTGCTTGTAAACGGACAGAAGGTAGTGGCGGTTGGAGATGAGCACGTCTGGGGCACCTCCGACTCGATTACAGGATGGAGGGCGGAGCGGGCAGAGGGTCGACCACTTAAGGTCAGGCCACAGAGTCCCCAACACCACCAACCATCCGGAAGTCGTCTAAACGGACAGTCAAGGAAGGACATACTCAGTTGTAATCATGTAATTCCATCATGCCTCACAGCAGTGGCAGGTAGGGGAGAGGGGAAATGGAAAACAAAGACAATGCAGTAGCAGGTGCTACGCCCACCAGTGGCTTAAAGTAATGCGAGAAGGTGAAGAAGTGCCCCTCAGCAGCTGTCAGCCCAACCGTGCCAGACAAATACTAGCTGAACAGCGGAGAACGCCACAAAGGTAACTGGAGAATTAGGCGCGTTAGCGTGATCATCGTTCAGCCACCCCATGTGCATTCTGTAGGAGGATCCAAAGTCTGACCCGTAGTTTGACATCGTCTCCAGGAAGGTATCCGAGGGTCCATCCTCGCATCTTGATTGCTGGGAAGCACACATCTTCCGCTGAATGAAAATGTACAGCTCGATCACAGATGGAGGGGCGTGGAGGAAAATGCGACCATTTGCCATTCCAGCGTCCAGACTTCACGAACAGCAGCGCAGGTCAGATGACAGGTGTCATCGCGCACCGAGTGACAAGCAGAGCTTAAAGGAGTGTCCATCAAAGCAGTAGCATGTATACACTGGTTAGGGCGAATTTTCTGCAGTCGACATAATATTATATTGCTTGGAGTGAAACCGGGGCGTAGGGCTGATGAAGGTTGCGCTCTATCACAGTCTACTTCGTTAATGGATACTTGATCTCAGCATTGCTGCAAGTTATGCCACGCAGTAACTAAACGTAGACATCGTTCGGGCGTCGGTGGCGTCAACATTGGAGGTCAGAATGTACAGAGCTAAGGTCCACAGGGAACAGATACATGTTTGATTACAGGCACAACACGTCCTAGTGGTAACAGGGAGTAGACGAAGCCTGCCATGTAAATGTCTAAGAGTTGTCATGTGAGTGCATTCTCTGTGCACAACCACTGTTTATTCATGGTGTTCAACTATAAGGCCATGGCGTAGCACAAGATGTTGGTGAAACCTAGATCCCCAGGCTTCCAGAGTTGGGTGACTGTGTCACATTTGACCTTAAAAATCTTACCATGCGTCACTAAGTAGCCTAACGCGGCTTATAGGATGCTATCAACGCCAGCGACATCTGAAGGAGCTGTGCTATGTGTACCACCATGGAAAGTACATGGACATTCAAATATTCTAAACGATGCAGTGCTCAAGGCAGCAGAGGCAATTCTGCTGAAAGGTCACATGAGTGACTGTGGGCACTGCAAAAGGTGACCGCTGTGGTGCAGGAGGTGGTGGACTTAAAGACGATGACAAGGCACTGGAAGCTCTGGACGCATGGTAAGGTGCCAGTTCTTCTTGTGTATCCGCCATGTCCCCATATGCGTAGGTCAGATCGAGTAATCAAGTCTGTGTGATCTCTTCCTGTGGCCATGACAGCAGCAACAGGTAGTCTGCATAGGCACGACAGTGGAACTTGTTTTTCCACAGCATTAATACCAACGAGTGTTGCAGGAGGCTCCCTACACAGGAGGCTCCCGATAAGTGCCACCAAGGCGAGCGTGTAAACGAGCATCAATAACCAGTAACCCGTGAAGACTATTTACTCCGCCGGGAAAGCTTGAAGAGTCACATACAAACGTGCCTAAAAAAAGGCTTGTGTCTCTAAAATGTCATGTGCCTCACTGATGCTCACACTGGTTATATGTTTAATGCATATGTTTACACAGGAAGGGATTCAGATGGACAAAACTTAAGTTTAGTACATTACTGACCATGAAAATTGCTACACCACGAAGATGACGTGCTACAGACGCGAAATTTAACCGACAGGAAGAACATGCTGTGATATGCAAATGATTAGCTTTTCAGAGCATTCACACAAGGTTGACGCCGGTGGCGACACCTCCAATGTCCTGACATGAGGAAAGTTTCCAACCGATTTTTCATACACAAACAACAGTTGACCGGCGTTGCCTGGTGAAACGTTGTTGTGATGCCTCGTGTAAGGAGGAGAAATGCGTACCATCACGTTTCCGACTTTGATAAAGGTCGGATTGTATCCTATCGCAATTGCGGTTTATCGTAGAGCGACATTGCTGCTCGCGTTGGTCGAGATCCAATGACTGTTAGCAGAATATGGAATCGGTGGGTTCAGGAGGGTAATACGGAACGCCGTGCTGGATCCCAACGGTCTCGTATCACTAGCAGTCGAGATGACGGGCATCTTATCCGCATGGCTCTAGCGGATTGTGCAGCCACGTCTCGATCCCTGAGTCAACAGATGGGGACGTTTGCAAGACAACAACCATCTGCACGAACAGTTCGACGACGTTTGCAGCAGCATGAACTATCAGCTCGGAGACCATGGCTGCGGTTACCCTTGACGCTGCATCACAGACAGGAGCGCCTGCGATGGTGTACTCAATGGCGAACCTGGGTGCACGAATGGCAAAACGTCATTTTTTCGGATGAATCCAGGTTCCGTTTTCTGCATCATGATGGTCACATCCGTGTTTGGCGACATCGCGGTGAACGTACATTGGAAGCGTGTATTCGTCATCGCCATACTGCCTTATCACACGGCGTAATGGTATGGGGTGCCATTGGTTACACGTCTCGGTCACCTCTTGTTCGCATTGACGGCACTTTGAACAGTGGACGTTACATTTCAGATGTGTTACGACCCGTGGCTCTACCCTTCACCGATCCCTGCGAAACCCTACATTTCAGCAGGATAATGCACCACCGCATGTTGCAGGTCCTGTACGGGCCTTTCTGGACACAGAAAATGTTCGACTGCTGCCCTGGCCAGCACATTTTGCAGATCTCTCATCAATTGGAAACGTCTGGTCAATGGTGGCCGAGCAACTGGCTCGTCACAATACGCCAGTCACTACTCTTGATGAACTGTGGTATCGTGTTGAAGCTGCATGGGCAGCTGTACCTGTACATGCCATCCAAGCTCTGTTTGACTCAATGCCCAGACGTATCAAGGCCGTTATTACAGCCAGAGATGGTTGTTCTGGCCACTGATTTCTCAGAATCTATGGACCCAAATTGCGTGAAAATGCAATCACATCTTAGTTCTAGTATAATATATTTGTCCAATGAATACCCGTTCATCATCTGCATTTCTTCTTTGTGTAGCAATTTAATGGCCAGTAGTGTAGAAAAACTTTTCAAAAACCAACTAAGGCCGTGATTAGACCAGCTAAACCAACTGAACGGACTAACCGCAATATTACCATAGACAACTGCAACAGTTCAGTCTCATTATCAACTCGTCTCAAGTCAAGGGTATTAATGTTCACGGGAATCTTGAAAAAATAATAAAAGAAAAATTCCAAAAGAATACTTACATGTGAGAAGCAAGGAAGTTGGACCTGCAGCTTATCCAGTCACGCATGATCTAAGTCTAGTTTCATTTATGCCAAGTAGACGCTAGGGTCGTGATTAAAATTTCGTCTATGCACCATAAAGTACGTAAAGATGGTACTACAGGTAAACCAGAAATAATTTTTTACTGTATAACACTAAATGTGGAGTTCATGCCCTACATGAAAAGTGTGTTAAGTATTCAACTGCGCGACGTACCCAACGGCCAACGCCATTGTTTTTGCTGCCATCATTTTTTGGAGAAGCTTACAAAGGAGTTTGCAAAATCTTTGGTGACACCACAGATGGAAAAGCGAATCAACCACTCTCACGAACCCCGCGAACTTAGTGTGTCCATTCTCCGTGTTTTGAGTGTAGCAGAACCAAGGGCAGAAGTCGTTGTAGAACGATCGAAAAAATGCAAAACATGCACCACCAGTGACCTAAAAAAAAAGAGGAAGACGATTTATGATTCACATTATTGCAGGAAGCCAATCAGTCTGGGATAGTCTACAAAAATTGGCAGCGAGTGGCAGGAAAACTTCTGAGAAGGTCATTATAAATCTACGAAGTACACGTTTTATTTTTATTTTTGAAATGTTTTATGGGAATTTCTTATGTCTTCGATACTGTGTGTATAATAGTAAAAATACTGCAGACCGTAAAATTTAGAGCGGAGCGTTTTTGAGTTTTTATGGCAATAACGATATCGTATAACGTTACGTTCACGTTGTACAGTTTTCCGTTTAAATGCGTAAATTTTTTTTGCAGAAATACATTTTAAAATTTATTTGAATATATTTGTAAACTTTTACATAAAAACTTAACTGTTTCATTGAAATTGCTGAACGCAATTTTATAGCTATTTAAAAATGTTCAAATGTGTGTGGAATATCATGGGACTTAACTGCTAAGGTCATCATTGCCTTAGTTTACACACTACTTAACCTAAATTACCCTAAGGACAAACACACACACCCATGCCCGAGGGAGGACTCGAACCTCCGCCGGGATCAACCGCACAGTCCATGACTGCAGCGCCTTAGAGCTATTTAAATAGATCAGCCTTTCAGACTGGGCCTGAGACAGAATGTGACGGAAAAATTACCCCGGAAGCTGAGGGTTAAAAATAAAAAGTATCCTTTTTCATTCACTTCCTAGTACTTCACAAAACCGATAGGGCAAGGTCGGCTATAGTGGCCAGTACGGGTAAAGTGACCACTTAGTTTTATTCTCTTGAAAATTGCTGCAGCCTAGTGGCAAACATTTGAAAGGTTCGAGGAGACTTCCTTGGTTTTATCACCGAGTTTCGTCGTGTTGTTGCGTGTGTTCCCCTGGAGTGAAATATTTTGTATTTTCCTACAACTGATGTAAGGCAAGTGACAAATTCGTCTCTATGTGTTAAAAATATACCGGGTGTAACGGGAATAAGTGTATTGGGACCTAGGAATGACGGAGAGGCTTCGCCCCGCCGTAGCCCTCAGTGGTTCGTAATCCCACAACAGGCCACAGCGGTCTACCCACCCCACCGCCGCCCCACACCGAATGTGTGGTTTGGCCCCCAGTATACACCCCCCCCCCCCCCCCCCTCCCCGGAACATCTCACACCAGACGAGTATAACCCCAAATGTTTGCGTGGTAGAGTAATTATGGTGTACGCATACATGGAGACGGTGATGGGCAGCAATCGCCGACATCGTATATCTGAGGCGGAATAAGGGGAATCACCCCGCATTCGCCGAGGCAGATGGAAAACCGCGTTAAAAACCATCCACAGGCTGGCCGGCACACCGGACCTCGACAATAATCCGCCGGGCAGATTCGTGTCGGAGACCGGGACGCATTGAACCGCGCGGGTAGCAGGGCGGGCTACACTTTCAAGTACATATGGCGAGACTATTTTCCTGTCCGCCCCTGGTAGCTGAGCGGTTAGTTCGGAGCTAGCGGCCGTGCGAAGCGGAGGTCCGATACTTCCGCCTGTGCAGCGTGTGCGAGTGTTTGTTTCCTTGTGGACTTAGTCTGCGCCCGGGCTAGTAACAACGATCATGGCGAACAAGTACGGGAAAGCTACATTACGATTCAATTTCTGCAAAGACTACGAATGACCAAAGGCTTTAGCAGTGGAACGATTCATTCGAAAGGATGTCAAGATATCGCCAAACGATATTGTCGGAATTCACCTGTCCATCATTAGTCTCACGGTGTATGTTAAGATGGTAAATGACGCGGCGTGTGACAGAATTCTACAGGCGACAAAAGCAGGTCTCCGATTTTGCCATGGTGACGGGAATGTCGGCGCGGTTACTGTAGAACATGCTGGTCTGGGTGTACGGACAATACGTGTTTTTGAGCTGCCATTTGAGCTCCCGGCTGATGAAGTTATCGAGGTTTTTAAGCCATACGGCACGGTACATGGTCACACAGCAGAACGCTGGACACAATTCGCCACGTACCCCGTTCTTAACTGAGTGCGACAGATCACTATGTCCGCAGCTCGTGGTCGTGTGGTAGAATTCTCGCTTCCCGCGCCCGGGTTCCCGGGTTGGATTCCCGGCGGGGTGAGGGATTTTCTCTGCCTCGTGATGACTGAGTATTGTGTGATGTCCTTAGGTTAGTTAGGTTTAAGTAGTTCTAAGTTCTAGGGGACTGATGACCATAGATGTTAAGTCCGATAGTGCTCAGAGCCAGATCACTACGGATCTTCAGAAGCATGTCCCGTCCTATTTGACAAGTGGTGGTTGTCGGTTGGTGGTGATTTACGATGGTCAACCATGTACATGTTCTGGCTGTGGCCAGGAGGGACACCTCAGGTCGAACTGTATGAAACGGCGGATTACGCAACTGCCTTCAGATGTGCGGGAGCCGTCGCCGGCGGTGACAGTACTATCGAACACCTATGCCAAAGCCCTCACTGCGTCCGCTGATAATGGTTCAAATGGCTCTGAGTACTATGGGACTTAACATCTTAGGTCATCAATCCCCTAGAACTTAGAACTACTTAAACCTAACTAACCTAAGGACATCACACACATCCATGCCCGAAGCAGGATTCGCGGTTCCGGACTAAAGCGCCAAGAACCGCTTGGTCCGCTGATGACCGAAAGGACACAGCTCCGATGGAAGATCAAGATGGCACTCTCCGAAACCTTGTAGCAGACGTCGGGATGACAGAGGATGCTGCTCCATCGAGCATACAATCTACGGCGACAACATCAGTTGAGACCGGACTCCCACCAAGCACAACGATAGTACCCGAAGCAGTTCAAGGTACTACGGATGCTGTTCCGTCTGGAACGCACTCTGTGACGACAACATCAGTTTCGACCGAACTGCCACCAAGTACAACAATGGAACTCGAAACACTTCCAGTTCCTACGGATGCTTTTCTGTCGGGCTGCCGTGATTCCCTACAGTCTGAGGCCACGGAAGGAAGCTCACGCAAACAACGTTTCCCGAAAAGGAGGAAACGGCGGCGTCGCACGACATCTCCTTGGGATGACTCCCCTTGCCCCGACGACGATGTGCCTGTGGACCAAGACGACACAACAGCCTCTACGCAACAGGATGAGGCAATGGAAACGGTTCGATCAGACCGGCAGCGGTCTCACACATTAACAGTACAGGGACGTGGTGATGCTGAAGAGGAATCACAGCCAGTTGGCTCTCCAAAGGCAGATGCTGTGGCTATGGACACGAATATATCACTGCCTGAAAAGACATGGTATGACGATATTGAGGAGGCGCCGGCACTCACGATGACGGCCTAATAATTGCTGAAGGTAAAGGGAGAGGGGCGGGCGGTCGTCTTCTAACTCAGCCCCCAGCGCCGATGCAGGGAGATGTTGTTGCGCCTCGACAGAGTGGGATTCAACGCCATGCGAACCGTATTGGGACATTAAATATAAATAACGTGCGTTCACCGGCCAAAATACATCTACTGAAGGAAACGATTTGGGCATCTGATGTGGATTTTGCTTCGCTGCAGGAAGTCCACATATCTGCTACCAATCCTATTCGTCACATGGAGATCACAATGGGAGTTTACGTGCCAGATGGATTCCCAGTGGGAAACGTGTGTTATCTTCCGTCAGCCAGGGGAAAGGCTTTCAAGACGTCTGGGACACGCATCATCAATCTTTATGCACCGTCGGGAAATAATCGGCGGCCGGAAAGGGCGCGATTTTATGCAGAAGACATTGCCCCACTATTCCATGGACGTCATGAATGTGTAATAATTGTTGGAGATTTCAACTGTGTTCTCAGACAGAAAGACCAATGGCCGCAAGCAAACATCAGCCAGGAGTTGCGAATCGTTGACAACGACCTTGTACTTAGTGACACGTGGGAATTACGACATGGAGATGCAGCGGGATACACCTATGTGACAAGTCATTCGGCGAGCAGATTAGATCGCATTTATATCTCACGGGCTCATGCAAATGATGTCCAGGACGCGGAACGCCGGCCATTGGCATTTTCCGATCACAGCGCTTACATCTGTACGGTGCTTCTTCCCCGTAGAGCGATGTGGAAAAGTAAGGCCCAGTGGAAACTAAACATTCAAGATCTACATGATCCTGAATGCCGTCAACGGATTCTTGAGACATGGACGATGTGCGAGCGAAGGGTTGGAAGGTATGCGACGCTGCTTGATTGGTGGCTGACTTGTGCTAAACCGGCGCTTCGCCGTACGTTCATCTCATATAGCAGGGAGATGGCAGAATGGCGCCGCCGTACGACTGACTTTTATTTTGCAGCGCTGCGCGACCTGGATGATGGTCAGCCGGGACAGGACATCTGGATCGAACGCAAAAGGATAAAAGCTAAACTAGTGGCTTTAGCTCGGAAACATATTAGGGAACCATGGTGTGCGCCAGATGTCATGATATGATAAGGCACGAGATTCCTTCCATGCACCACATCGTGAATGAACGAAAGCACCGACGACGCGTTTTGGTACGGGAATTAATTACCCGCGAAGACCGAAGAGTGAAGCGTCAAGCGAACATTGTCTCAGCATTTGTCGACCATTACCAACACATCTATCAGGAAGAAGCGGCCCCTGTCGATGACCTCGTCCGTATAGCCACACACGTCTCCCGTACACTGACGGTGGATGCCGCGGGAACCTTACTGGAAGACATTAGCTGTGAGGACGTACATGATGCTATCGCACATGGTGCGTTGAATCGGTTCCCAGGCATTGATGGGCTTCCTGCTGAGTTTTACCGAGAATTTCGCAACGAAATGGCACCGCGATGGACGGAAATGTACAACAAGATGTTAAATTCCGATGCGCCTGCCGGCCGAAGTGGCCGTGCGGTTAAAGGCGCTGCAGTCTGGGACCGCTACGGTCGCAGGTTCGAATCCTGCCTCGGGCATGGATGTTTGTGATGTCCTTAGGTTAGTTAGGTTTAACTAGTTCTAAGTTCTAGGGGACTAATGACCTCAGCAGTTGAGTCCCATAGTGCTCAGAGCCATTTGAACCATTTGCACACATGCGCCTATTCCACCGGCTTTTATGAAAGGCCTCTTGGTGCCAAAACATAAACCGAAGTCAGGGATTACGGTCACATATTATCGCCCCATCACCGTGCTTAATGCCGACTATAAGATCTTTGCACGGTTGCTAGCGTCCCGATGTCGTATGTTAATTCGTAGCGTTCTCTCTCCGGCGAATGTGCAAACAGCTATTGGCGAATGCCGTGATGTGATAGCGCTAGCGGAGGAGTGCCGGCTTAAAGCGGCGATGGTGGCGGTTGATTTCGACAGTGCTTTTGATAAGGTGCACCACAACTATCTGTACGCTATAATGGAACAAATGGGATTTCCAGACCGTTTTACTGGTCTCATTAGAAGGATTTATGGGGGCGTACAATCCTTGGTTCAGGCTAATGGGCGTATAGCAGGGCCCATTCAGATTCGACGATCCATTCGCCAGGGCTGCCCTCTTTCGACGCTGCTTTTCGCGATGGCGTTGGAACCATTAATTGGGGGGCTAACAAATTCTCTTTCTGTGATGGAACTAAGGGGCTACACCTTCAAATGTCGTGCCTATACGGACGACCTCCTGCTGCTCGTTCGTTCTGAGGAAGAGGTAAAGACGGTCCTTGAACTGTTGTTGGACCACAGTGTGACGGCGGGTAGTGAAGTGAACATGAACAAATCGGCGGCAATGCCGGTTGGAAGGGGCCTTACGCCGGACGAAATCAGTCCTTTTCCTTATGTGCAACGATTCCGCTATCTCGGCATAGACTTTACCTCATCTGTAAAACATACTGCGGCAATTAACTACCGACGTATTTTATAGACAACACGTACCATGGTCCGACATCATCTCCTACGGAGCCTTGATCCTTTGCAGCGAGTCGAGTATCTGAACACTTATGTGGGTTCTCGAATGGTGCATATTTCGCAGATCCTGCCCCTACCACTCACGCTCGGACGTCGACTTGAATCAGCACTAGGCTATTTTGTGATGATTGGGTCGCCCCTCAAGGTGCGACACGCAACGCTCACGCTCCCTACGGACAAGGGGGGACTCGGACTTACGAATGTTCACTGCCGAGCGACGGCACTCCTTCTAGCCACGATGTACAAGTAATGAGTAGCGGAGGTGATTCCCTTACATCCCGCCTACTGGATCTCCTGTTTCCAGCGTCCCTCACACCTCCGGTGGCGGTGGGCAACATTTCAACACATTTTGCGCATGTATCAACATTTATCGTGGAACTTAGTTGTATCAGAGACGAGCTTCCACGCACGAGACCGCCATGCGTGAAGGATTTTTATGTTTGGCTGCTACGAGGGATAAGTCGTAATGTCATTGAACTCAAACACCCCAGGTTGCATTGGCCGAAGATTTGGAGACATGTGCACCAAAAATTCCTTCCTACTATCGTTCGGGCACTGTGGTTCTCTGTTGCCTGTGGCAAGTTCAACACCAACCAACGGCTCCATGCAGTTGGACTAATGGACACTCCACTATGCCCGATATGTCGCCAAGTGGATGACGACCATTACCGCTTAACTTGTATTGCGGTGGAGGACGTCTGGCTCCTAGGAAGACAGATGGTAGCTTGCTACCTTCGTGTGACCCCGCAACATATTACACCTGCTTCCTTCTTACATCCGGAGAGTGACTACTTTTCGGCGACTAAATCACAGTCGATCATCTGAGTCAATGGTTGAACAATCGCGTACCTCTATGGGGATGCTGCCAAGTCCCGACTTGACTTTTGGTATTTCTTGCAGCAAGCCCACAATGAGGTTCATAGATGGTCACACTATCGGAAAACCTTTGCCAACTATCTTCAAGCAGTCTTCCTCGACCCATCACGCAGTTGGGATGTGCCGGGTGCAGTCGGTGTGCACATTTGACAGCTGATAATGTACCTCACATCTTCTCTCACCACTCAATATGTAAAGCACATACTATACCATGAAATGATCTACATGTTCCTTTTAACAGAGTGATCATTATTGAAAAAAAACTGTCCCTGTTCCTTTAAATTTGTGATTGTCACTAAGAAAAAAAACGGTAAAAAAAGTCAGCGTGACGGATTGCCGTTTTACGGGCCCAGGTTCGATTCCCGGCTGGGTAAAAAAAAAGTGGTCAGCGCGACAGCGTGTCATGCCTAACGGCCCGGGTTCGATTCTCAGCTGGGTCGGAGATTTTCTCTGCTCAGGGACTGAGTGTTGTGTTGTCCTTATCATCATCATTTCATTCCCATCGACCCGCAAGTCACCGAAGTGGCGTCAACTCGAAAGACTTGCACCACGCGAACGGTGTACCCAGCGGGAGGCCCTAGCCACACGGCATTTCCATTTACCTTATTTTCCTCTGAGTATCACCTCAGGTGTTGAAGTGTCGACGCATGAACGCAAAACGCTTAGTCTACACTCGAGGCGTAGTCCACTTAGTAGTGCAGTTACGGCCGTGCAGAAAGCATCAGATAGTAAATTATGTGTTCATGGGAAGACTGTTTAATGCAGGGGAAAAATAACGAGCACACCGGTTTGTGTATACGTTAACGTACTAGTGTAGTACGTTAACGTATACACAAGCCTGTGTGCTCGTTATATCTACATTTACACTCGTTACACCGTGTGTATCGTGATAGTTACTTGCTCTAATGCTGGTAAAAAGTTGCATTTTAGCCTTAGAAATCAAGTGTTTATGAATTGCACAGGTTACGTAATTTCCGATTCTGATAAAATTTAACGTAATGGCTCCAGATGGGCGAAGCCGCCATTCCCCTGATGAGGCAAAATATCCACTTTGTAATCCTTTTACTGATAGAGAACGGTATTTATGTTATTAGTATAGTGAAGCATTAGTGTATTAACCACTTGGTGGAAAGCTATGTACTCTTACTATAGGTCTATGTTAAGATATCATCAAATTATTTATGAAAATCACTACATAAATCATGGGATTAGCAAGCTTTGCAACAGACATTGGCTGGTGCAAGCAAAGGGAAGATGCCGTTTGCTAAGCAGCCAGGCTATTCGTATCCCAAGAACACATTTAAAAGAAGCTTTCTTAAGAAAACCATACTGTTACTGAAGATAAGGACATTCTTGGTAACAGCAAGAGGGAGAATTCCTTCACAACATTTTGCATGGAACGAAGATATTATGCGATATCAGTACCTGTTTACGTCACTTGGCCTTTCAGCTTGCTGAGCGGAATTATCTGCCATTCTCATTCACCAAAAAGATAAAAATATGGCAGGCAAGGAACGGGTGACACAGTTTAGGAAGACACCCAAATATAAACCTCCGAAAACCAGATTCCCCTTCATCTAGGGTCTTAGTTTTCTGCCACTCTGTCTCTGGCCACTTTGCCCTACCTACCGAACAAAATGGTCATTTTGCAGATTTTGCAGACTTTCACTTCAGTTTTCTACTGCAAAACGAGGATCTGAGTAATAATACAATTGTTTTGCTGTTACAGAATGTATACAGTTTTTACAGATTATATGCTTAACCATGAGATGATTTCAGAGGAAAACAACATCTTCTATAGGATGGAGAATGGCCACTTTACCCATTTTTCCACTATGTACATGTAGGAAGACATGTCCTGTAACTCAAATATTGTGCTGTAATACCGGTAATTACAGCTCTATCTCTGCGCAACGTTATTTCCTTGTCAATCTGTTCTCTGTCTGTCTGTCTGTCTGTCTCTCTCTCTCTCTCTCTCTCTCTACAGTTGACGTCACCGAGTTTTGTCCGCTTCTTTCTGGGGCCGCACAATCCTTTATTTGGTCCCGACAGCTGATAATGACATTACAGAGTGGGCTGGCCGGAGTGGGTATTGACGAATGACAGCTGATCATATTTGGAGACCGCTCCAGCTGTAATAGCAGTTCCGATCTCATACAAATATACATAGGGACAGAGGAGATGGAGGAGGGTGAGCGGGAACGGAAGTGGAGAGGATAGAGAGAGAGAGAGAGAGAGAGAGAGAGAGAGAGAGAGAGAGAGAGTAGACAACGCTAACACTGCATCGCCGAAAGAGCTGACTACTCTGCCCTCTGAAAGGACGACTGTTTTTAACTAAAGCGCTGATGAAGAAGGGTTAATTGTCCCCCCTTTTTTCAATTAGGCGCGCATATAACACGCGCTATTAAAACGAAAATGAAGCCGGAATTGGAAATTGTTGTTTGCCGGTGGCCACGTCACGGGGCCTCGAATGCACCGAATTCACGCTCGACCGCGCCCACACATGGGCCGCATTCAGTCGTCACAAGCAGCCCGCAAGCACTTTCCGCATCTCCCCTTCCTCTCCCCTCCCTCCCCCACCCATGTCCACGAATGCCGCTCCGATATTCCGCACCAGTGTTCCCCGGCCCTGCAGATGAATACACGGCCAACGATAAAATTCGGACCCAAAAATTGCGCCCTTGCGGGCGCCGAATACCTCTCCCTCATTCAGCGGACCTGATGTAACGCGTTCCGTTCTTACGAGTGGGTTTTATTAGCGCTTGCGAGCTCCGCCACAGGGGCCTGCGGCCACAGATCGAAAGCAAATCGCGAACCCGCATCGTGCAAGAGGTCATCTGGCAAGCCGGAGACGGATCACGTATTGTTTGCTGCGCACTCGTCAGAGCTGCTTTCGCGGTAACGCCGGCTTTCTGTATCTACGAGCACGAGATTATTGTGGAACTGACGCCTAAAGACAGGGGCGGAAAGTACGGGGTGTAACGGGGATAAGGGCAGATATTTTTGTTGGTGAATGAGGACGGTGTACTGAACGACGTAAAATCAATATTTATGTCATTTGCCGACTAATTACACTAGTCAACAGCTACTTTACATCTGGGATGTGATACATCAACTAGTATGTATTTTGGTGTGTAGAATCCGAATATACCTTTCAAAATGTTTTAGCACGTACCATTATTGCGTTATTAGAAGTTTTTTATATTTCATATTCAGTTGGGTTGGACTGTTTGGGGGTAAGAGACCAAACTGCGAGGTCATCGGTCTCATCGGATTAGGGGAGGACGAGGAAAGAAGTCGGTCGTGCCCTTTCAAAGGAACCATCCCGGCATTTGCCTGGAGTAATTTAGGGAAATCACGGAAGACCTAAATCAGGATGGCCGGACGCGGAATTGTACCGTCGCCCTCCCGAATGCGAGTCCAGTGTGCTAACCACTGCGCCACGTTGCTCGGTCGTATTCAGTATTTCGCTTCTTGCTGTTCTTCTGTTCTTATGTTTAATTTTTTGTTTTTGATCTGCAGAGAAGAACTAGAAAATCTACAAATCGTCAGTAAATGGTTGGTGTGGTAATCCAATGATATGAGAAAGATCCTCAGTGAATGTTTCCTGTGAAATATAGTGCAAACTGTTTGTGTTTAAAACTTAGACTAAGAAAAACTGCTACTAGTAAATGTCGTTGCTGTCTAAACCACCCCGACAACTTTTGTTATGTGTGTGGGAAATTCAGTCCAAAATCTCAACGAAAACCAATCACTGATTTGGTTAAGATGGCATATCAATCGTATTTTAACTGTCCTGTTGGTGATCAAGATAAACATTTTGCACCTCATAGTGCCTGCATAACTTGTACTACAACCTTAACAGAGTGCTTGAATGGAAAACGCCGGGCCAATACATTACGTGTCCCGATGGTGTAGTGTGAGCCTAATTACCATTATTCAGACTGTTACTTCTGTCTCACAATTATTTCTGGACATTCTAGCAAAACTAGTCATAAAATACAGTATCCAAATATATGTTCTGTGCATTTTCCTGTGCCCCATGATGAGGGGTTGCCTGTTCCTGTCTGCATCTTGAAAGCCACGGAACCAGACACCATGTCAAGTGAATCAGAAAGTATTGAACATACAGAAGAGTACTGCCCTCAATATAATGACACTTCGCCTCATCTCCTTAATCAAAAGGAACTGAACGATTTGGTTCCAGATCTAAAACTGTCGAAACAGCAAGCTGATCTCTAGGAGCCGAGAATGCAACAACGGAACCTGCTATCTCCAGACTCAAAAATTTCCTGTTTCATATCAAGAGGTGCTCGAATCTCTCTGATTTTACCCCCATGAGCTTTTGGGAAAATACGGGGGGTAACGGGGATAAGCGCAGATATTTCTTTTGGTGAATGACGACGATGTACTGAACAACATAAAATCAGTATTTATGTCATTTGCCAACCAATTACAATTATTATAGCAATTACAAGGTGCATGTTTTTAGGTTGTTTAGGTACTTCCAAGTACATATGGTACAAGGAAGCCAGTAATGTTCGTTTTCCCCACAGCAGCAGGTCAGACATAGTAGTGTGGAAGCACAGATGGAAAACGGGTAGCCGGCCGCTGTGGCCGAGCGGTTCTAGGCGCTTCAGTCTGGAACTGCACTGCTGCTACGGTCGCAGGTTCGAATCCTGCCTCGGGCATGGATGTGTGTGATGTCCTTAGGTTACTTAGGTTTAAGTAGTTCTAAGTCTAGGAGACTGATGACCTCAGATGTTAAGTCCCATAGTGCTTAGAGCCATTTGAACTATTTGAAAACGGGCAGTCTGTACTGCCAGGCGTCATTAACTTGGCGGCCCAGGTACGCCCATGCGGAAAAGAGGTCGTAAAGTTTGTCACGTGATTACCGGAAGACTGTTAGAAGCAGAGAAAACACAACCAACACACTGAGGTGTGATACCTCCACTTATACCCGTTACATTCTGTACATGCTGGCGGAAGCGATATGTATGTCGACTATTCTAAGAGCGCACGCCGCACACCCTATTGCAACAGTAAAGCACATCGTGATGCACCACTTTGTCATGTAACGTCTGACATTTGTGTTGGATGAGCATCTCCATGACGCTATCACGCTTATTAAACAAAACTGGTACGCAACTTGCAGCTCATCTTGGGTCTTTTTCACCTGCCAATCCTATGTGTGAAATGTCCTAGTCGGACGAGCAATACTCAAGTGCCTGCCGAACGAGATTTTTGTAAGCTCCCACGTTCGTACATGGATTACTCTTCCTGAGAATTATTCCAGTGAATCTCGTCTGGCGCCTGCCTTGTGTAAGGTGCCGTTGTCGATAGCCTTACCAAATAATCGATTATAAATACCTACATATCACTGCCCTTCTGGAAGGCTCCATCACCAACTGTTCGCACCAATAGGCGGGGAGTCGTCCCATTAGATCACGCACACTCGTGATTATCGGGTTGGATCCCCAGTGTCGCAACGGTTACGCTGATTTAAAGAAATATCGCTAAGGTTTACATTTTGAGTTCAGTGAATGGAGGAAGATGTTGTTTATTGAGGAAAAAGTTTCGTCTATATATTTTCATGGAATAGGAAGTTAAAAGAAGAAGTGAGATCTCCGAATATTTCGAGTGTTGTCGCCATTAATGCCATGGGGCCGTTTCAACATTAATAAAATGACTTGATATTGTCGGGTCTTGGAAGAAGTTTTACTTTATGTCAGTAATTCAGTTTACCCCTTCAGACTGTACCTTTCAAATTAAACATTGCTTTGTGGCTAGACGGAGTGAGTGCTGTGAACTTGTGTATGAGTCTAATTACAGAACATTTCCTTGTCTTCTGAATTAATAAACTGTGTTTCCATGAAGTGACTTTTGTCATTTAGAATATCGCTAAATATAGACCCCTACAGTCTTCACAGCACTCAGTCCGTATGCTGAAAGGTACTGTCTGAAGGGTTAAACTGAATTACTGACATACTGTATAACTTCTTCCAAGATCCGACAATATCAACAGTCATTTTGTTAATACTGAAGCACCCACATGACAATGGCGAAAACACTCGTAATATTCGGAGATCTCCTTTGTACGAAGGTTGGTTTCAGGCACACGACTGAATTCAGCAACTGCCTATGTACCTGAATGTGAACGCCAACCCTTTCCTCTGACTTGTCCGATAGACTTGAGAATTATTAAATAGCAAGGGTGGGAGCGGGGCGATTGCAATTGGCTTCGATAACTTTTATGCTTTCGTTACGCGTTGAGCGTCTCCTTAAGCAGCCTCCCTGATAGTTTTTGGATGTGGCTACTTCTGGTGATTATTCGACAATCGTGTGATCATATGATAACGGGTGTTTCCGCCTGTTTATGTGCAATACGCTACATTTAGCCGGCCGCTGTGGCCGAGCGGTTCTAGGCGCTTCAGTCTGAAATCGCACTGCTGCTACGGTCGGAGGTTCGAATCCTGCCTCGGACATGGATGTGTGTGATGTCCTTAGGTTAGTTAGGTTTAAGTAGTTCTAAGTCTAGGAGACTGACGACCTCATATGTTAAGTCCCATAGTGCTTAGAACCATTTGAACCATTTTGAACGCTACATTTGTTTACGTTTAGTGACAACCACCAATCCATGCAGCAATGCGTCGACCCTGTGCACCTCTTCCCCCATTTCGTTACAGTCTTCCAGCGTTGCGACTTCTCTACGAACAGCAAAACTGAGCTTCCGACGTTATCTGTTAGGTCATAAAAACGTATCATATTTTTACAGGAGGGTATTAGTCAAAAGTAGAAGAAAAGATCCTATAACGATATGTTGGAAAAACCAATAACTGTTCAGTTATGGGCCTTTGTAAATCTAAGTTTCACAGCCTACATTTTATGTAGAGACAAAACTGGCTTCATAACAACCAGTGTAGCAAATTGCCACAATACGCACGCGTTGCCAGTGGCAAATCCTCGGCTGAGGAGTCAGGACTGCTTCAGTCAACGTGCAGACAGAAATTATCGGTGACAGACTCATAGGGCCATACGCTTTACCACATTAACAGGTGCTGTGTAACAGCAATTCTTCGCGATGAAACACTACTGGAGAACGTTACCTTGCAGAAATATATAGATTGCAATACATGCGGAACAGGCAACTCAACATTTTCCACGTGTCGTGCGAGAGGCCTCACCCCAACGTTTCATGCCCGATGGTCCGATCGAGATGCCACAGTAACGTGGCCTCCCCATTCACCGGAGCGGAAAACTGCAATTAGCATGAAAATGCTGTGAGACGATGCGACTATTTGGATGCACTTTTAATAACTTTTCTTATGTCTTGATCTCGCTTTTATTTTCCCAGCAACATCCTACGCGTTTCGACCTTCTGTCATTCAAAGGCTACAAAATACAACACAAAACTGGTATCTGAAGATATGAAAATATGATACATTTCACCATTGATAAGAGACATAGTACGAGTATAATATGGCTTCCTAGCTTGCCAGTGCTATGTCAGTCACATAAAATTGTTCATTAGATACAATGTATCATGTAAACATTCTCAGTCACGAAACAGAAAATTTTTGAAGCCAAGAGGACTAATCCGGTAGGTGGCACTGGGTACGTGGTACGCACAGCAATTTGTTTTTGTTTACAACCATAATTTTCATCGATACGTCGTTTTGTGCACATGGTGAGCAAAAGTTTAATTATTTGCTACATACACTTCTGGAAATGGAAAAAAGAACACATTGACACCGGTGTGTCAAACCCACCAAACTTGCTCCGGACACTGCGAGAGGGTTGTACAAGCAATGATCACACGCACGGCACAGTGGACACACCAGGAACCGCGGTGTTGGCCGTCGAATGGCTCTAGCTGCGCAGCTTTTGTGCACCGCCGCCGTCAGTGTCAGCCAGTTTGCCGTGGCATACAGAGCTCCATCGCAGTCTTTAACACTGGTAGCATGCCGCGACAGCGTGTACGTGAACCGTATGTGCAGTTGACGGACTTTGAGTGAGGGCATATAGTGGGCATGCGGGAGGCCGGGTGGACGTACCGCCGAATTGCTCAACACGTGGGGCGTGAGGTCTCCACAGTACATCGATGTTGTCGCCAGTGGTCGGCGGAAGGTGCACGTGCCCGTCGACCTGGGGCCGGACCGCAGCGACGCACGGATGCACGCCAAGACCGTAGGATCCTATACAGTGCCGTAGGGGACCGCACCGCCACTTCCCAGCAAATTAGGGACACTGTTGCTCCTGGGTTATCGGCGAGGACCATTCGCAACCTTCTCCATGAAGCTGGGCTACGGTCCCGCACACCGTTAGGCCGTCTTCCGCTCACGCCCCACCATCGTGCAGCCCGCCTCCAGTGGTGTCGCGACAGGTGTGAATGGAGGGACGAATGGAGACGTGTCGTCTTCAGCGATGAGAGTCGCTTCTGCCTTGGTGCCAATGATGGTCGTATGCGTGTTTGGCGCCGTGCAGGTGAGCGCCACAATCAGGACTGCCTACGACCGAGGTACACAGGGCCAACACCCGGCATCATGGTGTGGGGAGCGATCTCCTACACTGGCCGTACACCACTGGTGATCGTCGAGGGGACACTGAATAGTGCACGGTACATCCAAACCGTCATCGAACCCATCGTTCTACCATTCCTAGACCGGCAAGGGAACTTGCTGTTCCAACAGGACAATGCACGTCCGCATGTATCCCGTGCCACCCAACGTGCTCTAGAAGGTGTAAGTCAACTACCCTGGCCAGCCAGATCTCCGGATCTGTCCTCATTGAGCATGTTTGGGACTGGATGAAGCGTCGTCTCACGCGGTCTGCACGTCCAGCACGAACGCTGGTCCAACTGAGGCGCCAGGTGGAAATGGCATGGCAAGCCGTTCCACAGGACTACATCCAGCATCTCTACGATCGTCTCCATGGGAGAATAGCAGCCTGCATTGCTGCGAAAGGTGGATATACACTGTACTAGTGCCGACATTGTGCATGCTCTGTTGCCTGTGTCTATGTGCCTGTGGTTCTGTCAGTGTGATCATGTGATGTATCTGACCTCAGGAATGTGTCAATAAAGTTTCCCCTTCCTGGGACAACGAATTCACGGTGTTCTTATTTCAATTTCCAGGAGTGTATTTACTGTCATTCGCACGGATGGGTCATAGGCCGATCGAACATGCATAAGTGGTTGCTCAGCGCTTCACACTGCATGTCATCAGTTGAAAAGTGTTGACAACGGCGCTGCTATAGGTGTTCCACAACGCTTTCGCGCTATTTTATTTAAAGTTGTCATTTTATAGACATTTGGAGTCACAGTTTTACAAACAGTCTTGCAGTTTTTTTTAACGTGTGATGAGTAATATTGTGTATCCCTTCACCCCCTTACCTCCTTCTTTAATTGCGTCATGGCGCTCTACAATGTTTGTTATTCACATAAAACAGTTTTATGGTCATAGAACCACAGAAGGTCTTGTGTACGTTACCTTAAGTCTGCCAGCTTTAACAAATTCCCTTCTGACCCTCTACTAACCTCTATAATTTTAACTTCTGTTAAATATCTACAAATTTTTACTGATGACAGTAATTTATATGCTGTAAGTTGTAAAAATGTAAAAGATTTGTTTGTTAACAGACAGTTGGCCCCAGCGCCAATCAGCGGGTTGTTCCAATGTATTAGTTTCGACCACGCAAAAAATGAAAGAAAGAAAAGATGTGGTACACATTGTTTTGTAAAGTAACACCTTTTTGTAAAACATTGTAATGTGATTTCCGTGTTGTTTACTGATGAATTATTTAATACGATGTAACGATGAAAATTGTGGTTGTAAACAAAAATTAACTGTAGTGTTAACCACATACCCAGCTTCCAAACTTTTCCCTTGGTATCTGTTTGCACTTGTCTCCTGATTGAGGATATTGACGTGATTTAATGTAGCTAATGAACAATTTTTATAACTGATATAACCTTCCTAAGCTAGGAAGCCATATCCTAGTCGTTGTACTATGTCTCTCATCAGTGGTGAAACGTATCACATTTTCATATCTTCTGATACCAGTTTTATGTTGTATTTTGTAGCCTTTGAAAATGACCGAAAGTAGAAGAGCGTAAGGTGTCGTTGGGAAAATAGAAGTGTGGTCAAGACACAAAAAAGTCATTAAAAGAAGCTAAAAACGTTGAATATCTGGCTATGGGGATATTTAAAGCCATTGGTGTACGACCAACCCATCAACAATGTACATACGTTACAGCAGCGTGTGACCAAAGCTCGTGACGCATTCCTAATGGAGGCAAGTATTTCTGAAAGGGTGCGTGACTCACTGCGAACAAGTGTTAAAGGATGTGTCAGGGATCAGGATGCATGGCGACCACATGCAACACTGACTGTAGTGTCTACTTCTTCGTAACAGGCAGATGGGAATAAGAGAACAGATTGACACACGTCTCAAAAGGTATTGTTTTCCGGGCGTATCATTATCGGAACTTTTCTTCCATTTTTGACCAGTGCTACCTCTTGTAGGAATATGAAACTTTTTTAAACACTATATATAGAGTAATAATTACAATTAAAGTTCCACTTTCAAAACGCTGTTAAAAAAGAACCGCTGCGCACAGCAATGTCAAATTTTAACGAAACGTTATCGAATAAAGGAGAAAAGTGATGGAAACAAAAAAAAATTAACGAAAATTTTCCCACTGGATGGAGCTGTAAGCAACATGCCGTAATTGGGTTCGCGATACGATGGGTATAATGAGAATTGCCCATTAAATCAACTGTATTGGGCAATAAGCGTGACCGCACAAGTTTGGGATTCAACAGATGTGGTACAGATCGTTAAATGAGCCCATGCACCATGCCAGGTCGTACTGCATCGGATGGGAAAAATCGATTTTCAGCTGCCCTGAGACAAATAACTGTGTAGAAGAGACAAATAAATCTGTTGTTAACTGTCGTGAGACTGGGGCAGGACGTGTTCAGTATGCCGTCCATCGTTCTCTGCGACAACTTGAAACCAAGAAACAGCATGTTCCACAACAGATCGGTGTGTCTCGGGAGTCGCGTTCAGAATGCGTTGAACAATGCGTCCCTTCAATTCAGCTACGTTCGTAATTGGAGAAGTGAACACAACATCTTTCAGATAATCCCGCAGCCAGAAGTCACAGGGATTAAGATCAGATCATCTGAACGGCCAGGGTGTGGGGAATGACGGCTGACAAATCCACCATTTCCGAAATGCTTCAGCAGCGGGTGCTTCACTGCCTGTGTATTGCGCGGAGGAGCACCATATAGTATAAGAGTGATCCTACGCACACATCCATCGTGTTGAAATGATGAAATCACTTTGGAGCGCAAAAGAGTCTCATAGCGTTTAGCTGTGACGGTCCAGGTATAACAGGACTCGGTGGATCCATCGCCTCCAAATACACACACGCACACACACACACACACACACACACACACACACACACACACACGGCCCTACGATAAGCGATACACCCAACTGCACTGTACAGTTTCCTTTAATGAATAAAGCGGCAGCGATTGATATGCGAGCGGATTTTCCGTTACCCATGTTCAAAAATTCTGTTTATTGACATATCCTTAGAGATGGAAATGGGTTTTGCTTCTCCATAGGATGCTCCATAGCCACTCAATGTCCAGTTCAACGGGAAAAGGAAATTCTGGAGGAAACGTCTCTCTTATTGGCAGGTCAGCATGAAGCATATTCTGAACATGTGTAATTTAGTATCAAAAGCAGCACAGTATGTATCGTATTGTATGCACCGTGCTCTCAGTCATGCGCGCTGCATGTTTGCTCGATCCCTTCAACAATGCTGTGGATACTTCTTCTAATAACATGGGGTCAATTATGTTCTTCCCTCTGCCACAGTGCACTTCAAAAGAACCTGTATTTTCGAGTTTCGTAATCGTTCCCTCCAGACCCTTGGCAGACACCGGAAAAACGCATCTTTTCGTACTCTTCAGTGCTCGAAACTTCTGGAGAGCTACTAACGTAGTCACCGTTCCTATAGAAGAGCGTTGCCAGAAGAGCGTGATTTTTCATCGAGATAGTCATATCGAGTTTCTCAGATAGAAAGTGAGGAACAACTGTGTGCCCCATGTCTTGTAATGCGCATATTCTTCTGCTTACAGCACCACCTCGAAGTAACATTTTCGTTAAATATGTTTCTTTCCCTTATATATTGTGAATAATAAGGTCCCATCACAATTTGTTACACCATGCCCGAAACGAATGGCGTCACTTATTTTTAGAGTCGTATAGGTATCAATTCACTCAATTTTCATAAAATCAACGGCAGCCTTTCCTTTACGCTAGCCTAATGAATGCATTATACTGCTTCTTAAACAATTTGGTTCAGTGACTTTTTTTTCTCCTCGTGGTATTACAAGTCACAATGAGAAACAAATCTGCGAATTCGCTTCTGTTATTTTCTTGCAGCAAGAGTTACAAAAATGTTTCGAAATGCCGTTCAAGAAGCTAGCCGTCGTCATTAGACTATCCACAGATAAACTGGAGACAACGAAATCATATTATAACCCGAAATATACGCCAGTTAAATATCTACGTAATGTTAACAAGAATAAAAGTAAATATAAGTGCGCATACCGCAAGCGATGATGTAAGGTTTTCGCTGAGTTGATGAAGGAAAACAGGCAACAGTAGATAGAGGGCAATGTTTGGTAGGGAGAGTATAATCCTCTCTTTGTCTATTCAGTAAGTTTTTTTTTCGAGTTTGGTTCCAGATTTTTGAAAAGATGATGTATATTATGTTTACACAGGATTTAACCGAACTCATCGACAAAATGTCGTTGGTTTATCAGTTATGTTCTCCGAGTGCTTTGATATAAAGGATGCGTGGTTTCTGACGGCACATTACAGAGCAATCATCTAATTACGATTTATTCGGTTCGTTACCCCTGTTACCCTTGTTTCTGTAAAGATACGAGGTTGTAATAAGCAATCACCAAAACGTACAAGCACAAAACACAAACGCGTACGTATAGAAGAAAAAGTGATGTGATGTTGTCGTTGCTGCTGGAACAACTCAGCACAGAGTCGTTGCGCCGACCTTCCACTGAATATAGTGTAGCCAAACACGAGGTATATGTGGGCCAACTCTTCAACACTAAACCTATCTCTAGTACAGCTGTGCATCGCTGTTAACGCAGAAGGAACACTTTCGGAAAAACAAACACTACAAACTCTAGGTGGGGGGAGCAGTACCGAATGCAAGCTTGAGAACAACAAAGAGTGGACTTTATTATTAACAACAAGAGCCGTGAATGAAAGGAACAGGTTTGTTTCGAAACATAGGGACCGTATGTCGTCGCCATTCGCATTGTTGTGCAGATATTTTCAGTCCAAAACAAATATGAATACAAATAGGGCCAAAGGAAATTCAACTAGTCTGTAATAAACCACTGGAGTCGCTTACACAAAAATACTGCGAAAATACTCCCGAACAAGCTCCAAAATTTTCTGGTCTGATTTCGGGTTGGCCCTGTGATAGTCCCTAGCTGGGAATGATGTCTTTCGAGAAATCAGCAAATAAACGCACTTTCTTTGTTTTCACTTAATAGCGTCGAGTAGAAGTACACTCTAAGGCAAATACGTAAATAAATAAATAAAAAATAGCGACGCACCATAAAGAACTATCGGAATGGAAGGAAAATCAGTAAATGTGGTGTACAGGAACAGGTAAACAAGTGATTACAGTTTTAGAAAAGTTGGATGATTTATGCAAGAGAAAGTGTCACAAATTTAGAAAGTCAATAAAGCTTTGGTCCATCTCTGGCCCTTATGCAAGACGTCATTCGGCTTGGCATTCATAGATTTGTTGGATGTCTTCCTGAGTAATATCGCGCCAAACTCTGTACAAATGGCGTGTTAGATCGCGAAAATCTAGATCTGGTTGGAGGGCACTGCCCATAATGTTCCGAACGTTCTCAATTGGAGAGGGATCCGGTGACCTCACTGGACAGTGTAGGGTTGGCAAACACGAAAACAAGCAGTAGTAACTATAACCGTATGCTTACGGGAATTATCTTGCTGAAGTGTAAGCCGGAGATGGGTCGCCGTGAAGGGCAACAAAACGGGGCGTAGAATATCGCCGACGTACGGCTGTGCTGTAGGTGTGCCAGGGATCGTAACAAGTGGGCTGTGCTGTGAAAACAAATGGCACCCCAGACCGTAACTCCTGATTGTCGGGTCGAATGGCGGACGACAGTCAAGTTGTCATCCCATCGTTGTCCAGGGCGCCTCCACCCACGTCTTCGGACTGGAATCTCATTGACTAGGGTAATACTGTCTTTCTCCCACTTCGAGGTGTACCCGGATGACCAGGAAAGACGTGTATGGAGACGACCAAGAAACTGGTGGGATACCAACCTGAGTGTCGCCGACAACACGCCCCCCCCCCCCCCCTCCGCCCCACCCAGAACTGTCAGGTCTGGGACGCCATTTCTTTTGATAGTGGGAGCCCTATGGTCGTCATTCACTGCACGCTTATAGCACAGCTGTACGTCAACGATATTTTATGCCCTGTTTTCGTGCCTTCCATAACAAGCCACCTGGGCTTTCGTTTCAGCAAGATCTACATCTACATCTACATACATACTCCGCAATCCACCATACGTAGCGTGGCGGAGGGTACCTCGTACCACAACTAGCATCTTCTCTCCCCGTTCTAAACAGAACGAGAGAAAAATGACTGCCTATATGCCTCTGTACGAGCCCTAATCTCTCTTATCTTATCTTTGTGGTCTTTCCGCGAAATATAAGTTGGCGGCAGTAAAATTGTACTGCAGTCAGCCTCAAATGCTGGTTATCTTAATTTCCTCAGTAGAGATTCACAAAAAGAACGCCTCCTTTCCTCTAGAGACTCCCACCCGAGTTCCTGAAGCATTTCCGTAACACTCGCGTGATGATCAAAACTACCAGTAACAAATCTAGCAGCCCTCCTCTGAATTGCTTCTATGTCCTCCCTCAATCCGACCTGATAGGGATCCCAAACGCTCGAGCAGTACTCAAGAATAGGTCGTATTAGTATTCTACCAATGAACCGAAGACGACTATCTGCCTTCCCCACAACTGCCATTACATGCTTGTCCCACTTCACATCGCTCTGCAATGTTACGCCCAAATATTTAATCGACGTGACTGTGTCAAGCGCTATACTACTAATGGAGTATTCAAACATTACAGGATTCTTTTTCCTATTCATCTGCAGTAATTTACATTTATCTATATTTGGAGTTAACTGCCATCCCTAACACCAATCACAAATCCTGTCCAAGCCATCTTGTATCCTCCTACAGTCACTCAACGACGACACCTTCCAGTACACCATAGCATCATCAGCAAACAGCCGCACATTGCTATCCAACCTATCCAAAAGATCATTTACGTAGGTAGAAAACAACAGTGGACATACCACACTTCCCTGGGGCACTCCAGATGATACCCTCACCTCCGATGCACATTCACCATCGAGGACAACATACTGGGTTAATAGTAACTTGCACACGACTAGAGTTTCTTTCTTCCTACTTGTCAAACCATACCTTGGCCAGCTAGATTATCGGATCTGTGCCCAATAGAGGATTATGGTTATGGGCCTCCAACCACCTCGGGATTTTGACGATCTAACGCTTTAGTAGTATATGTTTGGCACGCTATCCCTCAGGAGAAAGTCCAAGAAAACTATCAATCACCTCCAAGCCGAATAACTGTTTGCATAACGCCCAGTGATGGGCCAACACGTCATTGACTTAATTTGTGGAGTCCTTACTCTTGAATAAATCATCCAATTTTTCTGTAGTTGTAATCATTTGCTTTTATTTTTTTATTTGTCTTAGATTGTAGAGTGTGGGATAACTTATCTCCAAGAAACTTCTCATTGCTTAGAAATACAACGTAAGATTATACATAATACTCATCTCCAGTCATCTTGTAGACAACATTTTAAGATTTTAAGAAGATGTGTATTTCCATTACATCGCAGTATACATTTACTGTCGTTGAATATGCAGTAGATAATCACAATTTAGAACGAGTAAGGACACCAGTAGCTATTAGAACAAAAAAGGAACTTTAAAAATTTTCATTAAAATTGAACTTGGCTCAGATATGGATGAGCAATGCTGCTACCAAAATCTCTTTTCATTTACCTAGTTATATGAAATACTTCACAAGTAACAAAGCGAAACTGCGAAACAACTAGGTATGGGCGACTTTCATATCCAAGAGAAGAAACTGGACGGTAATCGTTTGAGGGGGTTCGATGATACTACAGTACACGAATCTCAAATACTCTTATATTCTGAGTAGTATAAGAGGAAGTGTTTACAGAATGTCTCTAATGACTTCATTGATGAGTCATGGGTTTTTCCATCCCCACTCCTATCCCTGATGAGAAATGCCAATTCCACTATGTATAAAATGCGGGTATTCAAATTTTGGCAGGAAATTCAAATATTGACCGGAAATTCAAAAATAGCCAAATTGTGCTAGTGTGTTTCATGTTGGAGTGCAGTATGAACTGATGGAAAATTCAAAATGGTGCGTTGTAATGCTGACAGCCTGGAATTTTGAGGCAGTCTTAGTATGATTTCAAAACCCAAGACTTGAAACGTTGGTACAGTCTTGCTATGATGTCAGAAAATGAGATGCGGATGCAAGATGGCCGACCTGGATAAAATATGGCTGACACGAGATGACTGACGTGGAATTCTGATGCATTAAAGACACGTAACGTGTATCCACAGTACGTGTGGACTGCTTCACTGTCTGAATCACCTCCTCATCGTTCACAAAATGTCTTCCACGAATGGCATCCTTTAAAGGCCCAAATAAGTGGAAATCCCAGGTGGCTAGGTCAGGGCTGTGTGGAGGATGGGTTAACACTGTCCAACACTGTTTTGCGATGTGTTCAGCAGCCCTCAGACTTGTGTGGGGGTCGAGCGTTATCGTGTTGCAGCAAAACATCTCCTGGGTTGCTGTGACGCCGAAGTCGCCGGTGCGCGTCTTGAGTTTTGTTAATGTGTTGACATATGCTTCTGAATTAATGGTACTACCTCTTGGTATCACACCAATGAGAATCACATCTTCACAGTCCCAGAACACGGTAATCATGACCTTACGGGCGGAAGCAGTTGCTTTGAATTTTTTCTTCTGTGGGGAGTGGGAATGGCGCCATTCCATCGACTGTCGTTTTGTTTCTGGCTCAAAATGGTGAACCCAGGTTTCATCATCTGTCACAATCCAGGAGAACAAGGTCTACCCCTCAGCTTCAAAACGTTGCAACAAATCAATTTTTTTTTTTCTCAGCGATATGTGATCCATCGTTAGACACCGTGGGACCCATCTTGCACACACTTCTGAGTATCCAAGTGTGCGAATAATTGCAGCCACACTTCCTTTAATGATTGACAGATGCGGCCCCAACAGCCGGGTCGTAATGCGTCTGTCCTCGCGAATGGAAGCATCAGCTCTTTGCAACATGCCAGGTGCGACAGCCGTGGATGGTCTCCCCGACCGCAGCAAATCGTGGAGCTCCGCCGAACTGCCTTCTGATGACCTCACCCCCCCCCCCCCCACCCCCCTGCCCAGCGACTAACCGTACTTTTGTCTAAAGCAGATGCGTCATACACTTTGCAAAAGCGTTTGCGAATATTCCCCACAGCTTCTTTCTCTGCAGTGAGAAATTCAATGACTGTACGTTGCTTGCAAAGTACATCACCTACAGACGCAACTTTGAAACTGTCCTGCAGCTACGCTATCTGTCAGAAGTGACGGAAGCTTTGCGCGCACACTCAGAAGACTTCAAATAAAACATACGTAACGTTTCGCATTGGTAGCACTGTTTTCGGATGAGAAAAGAAATGCGATGTATTACTTTCTGCTCAACCCTCGTAATATTGTTCTAAGTGCACTGTCTTTGGTTTATTAGAATAGGATTATTTACGTCAGGACTTAAAGTTGTAGCGTGTTCGTTATCGCATTGGAACGCGCGATTTACTGGATTATAATTTCTTACGATTTGTTGTATCTCTGAGCCTGCGTTTTGGGTTTGACATACGCCTTCGGCGCATTGTATGTCTTTCTTATTTAGTAGATTCTCACGTCTCGTTTATGCTCCAGGTACACCCTGTAACAGGTGCCTGTTCTGAAGTTAATACTTTTTGAGGGAGTATATGTCAGACAAAGTCGGCCTGATACTTGTATATTTCTCACTATTGGTCGCACCGCCAATTGGTGGTCGAGCGGGACAACTGGCCGTCGTCCAAGGTTTCTGTTGTGTACGGCGTTCGTGTCTGTACCTGGTTGGCGCCTGGAGCTCAGATAATTTGTAAGATTCTCAGACTTAAGAGGAATTTCTGTATATGTGAATACTGCCTGTCCTTCTCAGACTTTGGCTAAGTTGTGATTCAGATGAAAGACTTGCATGTTTTAAGTTGCGAATGCATTTGCCAAGCTTGTCATTTACTGTCTGGAAGTCAATTTTGTCACTGTCCATTTTGTCTTCAGTTTAGTCCTCGATATACTTAACACTGAAAGCATTTTATTGTAATCGCGTTACTGTAATCCCATGAAATCTGCAGTAACGTAAATTGGCTACTGTAGTTTGATCTGTAACGATTGATCCCTATCATTCTACTGTTAAGGATGGTACAATAATCCCATGAAAGTTGCATTAGCATAAATCGGTTGTTGCCGTCTGACGTGTAACTGATAATTACTATGACACGCTGCTCAGAAATTGTTATTTAATCCTAGTTTGTTGCTTTTACTGACTACATCAGTAACAGAATTATTGTCTCAAAGGCAAACGTATGCCTGTTTAGTTATTTGGCAAAATTATTCGTTGTAATTGTTATTTCAATTAATTGTTTACGTGAATAAAACTGTGTGCAATAAAAGGTGAATATTCTCCTTCCCCCAAAGTCCAGTCCTTCCACTTAGTCGTTTTTGAGGCGCCGATGTATTGCCTTATCAGGAACCTTTCCTATCGGGTATAGCCACCTTTCACTCTCTACTCTTGAGTCTTTCGATTATCTACGAAGCCTACAGACAATCTCTTTACTTAGCTTTCCTACAGGTTATACTTCGACAAAGCCCCTACACTCTACCTTTGGCTAGTACCTCGTCTTTCTATTGTCACCACAGTCAAACTTCATTCAATCACACACTCGTAGAAGGATATAGACAAGATTTGGGAAGTGTAACCCATTAAAATAAAGAACAGATGAACTCATTCTCACATTCACACGCCATATTTAATGAGTCTAAAATAATATATATATATGGTGTCCGTTCTTTCGGACATGTCAGAAAGAACAGATAAATTTTGATGCCACAGCCATTACAAATCAAGAACGACAAAAGGATAAATGACATTAGCTACTAGATGGCAGTGGTTTAATCAAAGGGGAAAGTCTGAACTTGTGCCGAACTGGGATTCGAACCCTGGTCTCCTACTTACCCGGCAGATGCGCTGACCACTGCGCCCTCCTTACACAGTGGTAGCCGCAACTGCACGGACTACCCTAGCACGATTCCTGCCAGACCCAGAGTCTCATCTTATCCATACATTACAGATGTAGTGCCGCTGCCCATTATCTTCATGACCCGCGGCATTTTGCCGATTTCCGTAAGAGTTCGAGCATGATATGCATTTGCACTGAAGTGATTAGCTGGTCGTTCTCACCTTAATTGTATATATGGCATTTGTTCTTTCAGATGTACTTAAAGAACAGACACCACGTATATAATTAAAGTAAGGACGACCAACGGATCATTTCAGTACAGATGTGCGCAGCACTCGAACTCTTACGGGAATCGGTGAAATGCCAAGAGTGGTGATAATAATGAGCAGGGGCTCTACATCTGTAGTGTATGAATAAGATGAGAATCTGGGTCTGGCAGGAATCGTGCTAGGGTAGTCCGTGCAGTTTCGACGACCACTGTGTAAGGAGGGCACAGTAGGAGACCAGGCTTCGAATCCGAGTTCGGCACAAGTTTTAAAATTCCTCCGTTGATTAACCCTTACAGACTCGAATTTTTTCAATTTTTTGTATAATTAATATGCAAAAGAACAATAGTGTCTTTTAATTACACAGTGGAATATAATTAACGGACAACTTCCGTGTATTATGGCGGCCACAAACAACTGCTTGATTCATTTGTTGATATTTTTATAGTGATTATGGACGGGTGGCGGCGCTTGTGCATGACGAAGAGATTGAACAGTTATAAATATGTACAGAATGTTTCCACTAATGAAAAATGTTTGTTACACCTAAGTGACAGTAAAAATTAGTGTACGCAGTTCTAGCGCGGGGGCCTGAAAGAGTTAAATCAATGCTAAAAAAAATGGTTCAATTGGCTCTGAGTACTATGGAACTTAACTTCTGAGGTCATCAGTCCCCTAGAACTTAGAACTACTTAAACCTAACTAACCTAAGGACATCACACACACCCATGTCCGAGGCAGGATTCGAACCTGCGACCATAGCGGTCGAGAGGTTCCAGACTGTAGCGCCTAGAACCGCTCGGCCACGCCGGCCGGCATCAATGCTCACTTACAGCTAATCTATTTAATTCCTTTGTGTCTAGAAGTAAATTTGCTACGTCACAGAGTACTATGACAATCAGTCTAGTGACATTCCAAAATCACTAGCATGTAAATGGTCTAATGGAGCATACTAACAGTATTGCTTCTAAACCTATAACTTCTGTTGTTAGAGAGACTTTCATGTTTCTAGCATAAAAAGTAAATGTTTTCTACTACTATGTGAACTCATCTGCAAACGTTGAGTGTGGAGCCACATTTAAATCTAGTTTAAACTAATAGCCTGTTCACGGACTCGTTCCACGTCATAGCAATGTATCGTATAATTGAATTTTTTTTTCAGCACACAGTAGCGCTTACCCCCAACGTCAGCAACTGTTAGTTGGATATGCTTCAGTCTGTCTTCCGCTACAGTTTTTACCCTCTACAGATCCCTCTCACACCAAGGAAGTTCTTCCCTGATGTCTTAACACACGTTATCATCCTGTCCCTGCTTCTTATCCAATTTCCCTACAGCTCATGATTCACTTCTATCCTATGCTATGCCCCAGACATACATTTTCAGAAATTTGTTTCTCCATTTATGCTAATTTTTTATATTAGTGGATTTCTTTTGGTCGGGAATGTCCTCTTTGCCTGTGTTAGTCTGCTTATTGTTCTCTCCTTAGTTCGTCCGGTATACGTCATTTTTCTTCCAAGGTAGCAGAATTCTTTCTTCTGTTTTGTTGTCCTCAATTCTGATGTTAAATTTACCTCTAATCCCATTTCTACCACAATCTCGTTACTTTTGTCTTTCTTCTATTTACTCGCAGTCTATATTCTGGGCTCCTTAGACTGTTTATTTCATTCAGTGTGTCGTATAAATCATCCTCGCTTTAACTGAGGATAGAAAAGTCATCAACGAATCTTGATACCCTTTCGCCCTGAATTTTAATTCCACTCCCGAACATCTCTTTCACTCCTTCATAGTTTCTTAAACGCACAGGTCGAACAGTAGGGGAGAAGGACTGCATCGTTGTCTTATACCCTCTTTAATACAAACACTTCGTTCTTGGTCTTCTATTCTTATTGTCCCTTTCTTGGTTCCCATACATACTGTGTACTACCATGTTTTTCCTTATACTTACAGTCCTGAAAAATTCGACCATCTTCTTCCATTTTACATCGGAACCGCTTCTAGATCGACAAATGATACGAACGTGTCGTGATTTTTCGTAAGTCTAGCTTCCATTATCAATCGCAACCTCGGAACTCCCTCTCTAGTGTCTTCACCTTTTAAAGCCAAGCTGATTGTCACAGGTTTCATTTCCATGCTTCTTTATATTATTCTTATCAGTACTTCAGTGAATGAGCTGTTAAACGGATTGTGCGATAATTCTCGCACTTTTTTGCCCTCGCTAACTTCGGAATTGTGTGGATGATATTTTTCAAAAAGTATGATAGTGTGTCTCCAGTCTCATATAGTCTACAGAACAACTTGATTAAGCATTTGGTTGCCATTTACTGCAACGATTTTAGACCTTCCTTAGAAATGGTAACGATGCGAGGCCTTATTTCATCGCAAGCCTCCCAAAGCTCTGTCAGACTTTGATTATAATACTGAATCCCCCATCATCTAATTCGACTTCTGTTTATCAAGTCGGCGGACAGGCCCTCAGTGTGTTCTTTCCAACCATCCGCGGTCTCGTCTAGTTTAGCAACCGAATTCCTCTGGCACACTTTATGTTGACACCTTTACTTTTAATTTCACCGAAGCTTGTTTAGGATTTTCTATATGCTGAATCAGTGCTTCCTACGACTATTTCTTTTTCGTTTTTTTCACATTCTTCCTAAACCTAGTTTGTCTTTGCTTCCATGCACTTCCTATTTATTTCATTCCTTAGTGATTTGTATCGCTATATTCCTGTCTTTGTCTGAAAATGTTTGTGCTTCATGCTTTCATTGGTCATTTGAAGTATTCTTCTGTTACGTATGGTTTCTTCGCTATTATCTTCCTTGTTCTCATATTTGTCTGTGCAACTTTTTGGGATGCCCTTTCCTGTTCAACTGAACTTCCTACTGTGGTATTCGCTGTCGCAGTGTCTACAGCTTAAGCGAACGTCAAACGTACATCATCAGTAGTCGGTACTTCAGTATCCCATTTCTTTCCCCGTTGATTCTTCCTGGCGGTTCCCTTAAATTTCTGAATGTACATCTGCTCTTCGGTACGCCTCACAGTCAAATATCTCATATCGCAACTTCCGTCTGACCACGATGTACTCCAGCTGGAAAATTCCGGCATATCCGGACCTTTTTCCAAATATACCACATCTTATTGTAATTTTTGAAGTGTTTGTTCGCTATTAGTAACTGAAATTTATTGCAGAACTGTCTGTCTCCTCTGTCATTCCCACTATGAAGCCCATATTCTCGGGAACTCTTAATCCTTCACCTAATACCGCATTTCAATACTATTCAGCATTATCATATACCTTCTCTATCTCTTCCTCTTCTGCTTGTGACGTAGGTATGTATCTTGAACTGTTGTTGCTGGCGTTGCTCTGATGCCTGTTCTGATGAGAGTAACCCTGTCACTCAGCTACTCACAGTAACTCTTTCTCTGGCGTACCTTCCTATTCCTCTACATATACATCTACGTCATTATTCTGCAATTCACAATTAAGTACCTGGCAGAGGGTTCATCCAACAACCTTCAAGCTACTTCTCTACCGTTGCACTCTCGGACAGGGTGCGGGAGAAACGAGCACTTACCGTGCAAGCTCTGATTTCGCTTATTTTCTTATGATGACCATTTCTCCCTATGTATGTGGGCGCCAACAAAACATTTTCACACTCTGAGGAGAAAGTTGTTGATTGATATTTCATGAGATGGTCCTGCCGCGGCGGAAAACGCCCTTGTTTTAATGATTTCCACCCCTATACGTGTATCACATCAGCTTTATTCACAAATTTCCGTGGATTAAGTCTCACTAACTTCATAGTTGATGAAAATGAAGGTCTTGCATATACCTGTGAACTGTTTTGGAAACGACAGCCCATTTTTGTAGTTTGTAAATTTTAAGATCAATTTTTTGCCTTTACCACGGAAAAACATTATTCTCAACAAATAATGTCATACAGCACATAGCCTTATGCAAGCGTTTGCACTTTTGCCACTTGAGTGGCTTGCGTGTCAGTTTCGGTAACTGTTCATCCAAACGATTTTTGGCCATTAGGCAAGTATTCATCCAACCATCCAGATATATGTTTTAAATTGTTTCCCGAAAACACATTAAGGGAACGCCAGGTGGTTGCTTCAGTCAAGATGATGGCTAATTTCCTGTTCAATCGTTACAGGATTCAACTCGCTCTCTGGTTGAAGCGATTATGGACAAAACCGTAATTTTATCTCCTTTTTGATCACTCTTCCTTGGGGCGAGCGATCGGCCGCTTCCATACAAAAAGAGATGAACGACAATTTCTATTTCTTTACCACTATTAAATTTCAACTCTTCCGCATACAATTCTTTATCCAGAATTTCTCTTGCTGTTGTCTTCTAATCTTCTCCGAGTAAAATAAATTAATGTTGCCTCTTTTCGATGTTAGAAGGAAGTTTTTGTATGTCCATCGTTTTAGCAGGAGGTCTCTGTGACGACGGCTGTTTACTATCGTGACAAATAAAAACATCTACAGCCGTCCTTATGATTTTATTTTATTTTGTCGCTTGTGGTTGGAGTGCTGACACATTATCTGCGTATCCCGTAATGCTGGGAACTGATGTGTTATGCATGGGGATCATATCAACCGGTATCGCATCAAAAACAGCGTGAAGATGACGCACTGAAGCGTTGAAACTGGTAGCGACAAAATAAAATAAAATCATAAGGACGGCTGTAGGTGTTTTTATTTGTCACGCTAGAAGGAAGTGTTTGGCGTCAGCGTGAGAAGTGTGGACTGGCTCAAATGGCTCTGAGCCCTATGGGACTTAACATCTGAGATCATCAGTCCCCTATAACTTAGAACTACTTAAACCTAACTAACCTAAGGACATCACACACATCCATGCCCGAAGCAGGATTCGAACCTGCGACCGTAGCGGTCGCGCGGTTCCAGACTGAAGCGCCTAGAACCGCTAGGCCACACCGGCCGGCAGAAGTGTGGACTACAAAGTCAATACGCACTGAGATGGTATATCGAAATGCATGGCTCCTCTGCCGTGTGTAGCATGGGATTCTCTGGAGATGTAGCAGACTCGTAAAAGTCTTAGTTTACTGTGGACGCACCAAAAGTTTTCTGAAGAAGCAAAGTGTATTACTTTATATAACGTTCAATATTTGCCGCTAGCGGCAAACACTCAAATGTACAATACAATTTGCTTCACTATAGAGACAGAAAGACGACCATCACCAGTCGGGACCACCTATGCACTTCACGCCTAGTGGCTATAGATTCGTTCCATGCCACCAGAAATAATAGAATCATTTGGATATTTCGAGCACAGTTTATTTCTAAGCCGCCTTCTGAAACCAATAAGTTACTGTATCTGAACAACGCTTTTTTTTGACAATAGTAGTCTTTCTCTAATTTTCTTCAGATTTTTAAAAATATCGTTCTCTTCCAAACCGCCTCTATAGCCGGGTTGTTACGTCGCTGTCTTTGGTGCGAAAAGGCAGGCCTTCTGTTTCCAGTATCGCCTGAGGTTTTCTGAGACAGGGAGGTCCGGAACGGTGTCTGCGCGGACTTGTGAGACGAAGCGAGGAGCTGCTTGAATACAGAATCAGCGGCCTCATCAGGATTCGTGTACTGGCAATAACGACTGGAGGGGCCCGCGACATGCTGATCACATGGCCCACGTCCGTAGCTCACCACTCGCACTGCCTTGCAGGAGGCCAGTCAGCCAGTCGGAACAGGCCTAGGGGCTAGTCTGTGAGCCATGGTTACGTTTTTACTATTATCTTCCTTGCGTGGACCTTCTATTTTCGTTCCCCTAGACAGCACATTGTTGTTGTTGTGGTCTTCAGTCCTGAGACTGGTTTGATGCAGCTCTCCATGCTACTCTATCCTGAGCAAGCTTCATTTTCCAGTACCTACTGCAAACTATATCCTTCTGAATCTGCTAAGTGTATTCATCTCTTGGTCTCCCTCTACGATTTTTACCCTCCACGCTGCCCGCCAATGCTGAATTTGCGATCCCTTGATGCCTCAGAATATTCCCTACCAACCGATCCATTCTTCTTGTCAAGTTGTGCCACAAACTCCTCTTCTCCCCAATTCTATTCAATACCTCCTCATTAGTAATGTGATCTACCCATCTAATCTTCGGCATTCTTCTGTAGCACCACATTTCGAAAGCTTCTATACTCTTCTTGACCAAACTATTTATCATCCATGTTTCACTTCCATACATGGCTACACTCCATACAAATACTTTCAGAAACGACTTCCTAGCATCTAAATCAATACTCGATGTTAACAAATTTCTCTTCTTCAGAAACGCTTTCCTTGCCATTGCCAGTCTACATTTTATATCCTCTCTACTTCGACCATCATCAGTTATGTTGCTCCTCAAATAGCAAAACTCCTTTACTACTTTAAGTGTTTCATTTCCTAATCTAATTCCCGCAGAATCACCCGACTTAATTCTGCTACATTCGATTATCCTCGTTTTGCTTTTGTTGATTTTCATCTTATATCCTCCTTACAAGACACAAGAATCACCCGACTTAATTCTGCTACATTCGATTATCCTCGTTTTGCTTTTGTTGATTTTCATCTTATATCCTCCTTACAAGACACTGTCCATTCCGTTCAAATGCTCTTCCAAGTCCTTTGCTGTCTCTGACAGAATCACAATGTCATCGGTGAACCTCAAAGCTTTTATTTCTTCTCCATGGATTTTAATACCTACTCCGAATGTTTCTTTTGTTTCCTTTACTGCTTGCTCAATATACAGATTGAATAACATCGGGGATAGGCTACAACCCTGTCTCACTTCCTTCCCAACCCCTGTTCCCTTTCGTGCCCCTCGACTCTTATAACTGCCATCTGGTTTCTGTACAAATTGTAGAAAGCCTTTCGCTCCCTGTATTTTACCCCTGCCACCCTTAGAATTTCAAAGAGAATATTCCAGTCAACATTGTCAAAAGCTTTCTCTGAGTCTACAAATGCTAGAAACGTAGATTTGCCTTCCCTTAATCTTTCTTCTAAGATAAGTCGTAAGGTTAGTATTGCCTCACGTGTCTACTTAATTTCTAATATCTTCACCGCTTCTCATTTGGAGCTATCGTTCTGATCTGCGCTTCTGGTAATTAAGTTTGTCTACTTTGTTAACGGTTAGCCAGCAAAGCAAAATTTTTCCCCTTCAGTTAACAAAGAAACTACTTCTCTTAGTTTCCCGACCAGTAAAAGAACAATCATTGTTTGTGGATGGCTGGACATAAAGAATAAGTCAGACGACTGTACACTTCTTCCCTATATCATTTTCAGATGAAGCTACAAATAACAACATGAAAAAGTCATTATGCAACTTCTCCGGCTGCTTACCAGAGCAGAGGAAAAAAAAAAAGAAACATCCGAGTGTAAACATTTCAGTTTCGAGTTACAGCGGCATAGTGCGTGTGATGCCTTTCCTCACTCCTCCAAGCGGGATATTTTTAGTGGATAAATTAATGGTGCCCTTTGTCTCTGGCTGTGCGCCTAACGAGATTCGCTTTTTACGTGAGGCTCCTGCCTCGGGGAGCGCATGTGACTCGCAGCGTGTGGTTGGCCTGACCCACATATCGGTCTGTCGGTCTTCTGCTTCTGTACAGACCCATCTCAAAATAAGGAACGGCCGGTGAAAAGTGTCTGGGTTTCGCCAGGAGGGCTACATACGCTCCACGTGACAAACCTGAAGACTGTGAATTTCCACTTGTTTCAGCATCAGTTCTAACACGTGTGGCAGAAAGGCTTTCCACACTTTATTACTTGTTGTCGTGGTACCTTTCTCTTCAACATTGTCGGCTATACAGCGTGTTTCAGGAGGAAAAGTAGGTGGGAGTGCAGACTAATTCGAACAAAACTTTTCATACAACAGGTATCCAATTTTTATTGGTTCCGTAGATACAGTTGGTTACAGGTATAAGTATTCATTTTGTGTGCTGGTATTCCAGTTGCGTTGGGTTTATTTAGCGACTGTGCTTTTTTATTTTGAAACTAAAGTAATGGAGTTGTACTTGAGTTTATATAACTGAATTTTTTAATTGCAATTGTGACTGTAATTTTTCCAGTTCTACAGTATCGTTTATCCATGCTGCATATGTTTACAAATGTCGAAGGAACAAAAGTTGCTTCGGCTCCAAGGACGGCTAGGTTCTTCCAGCATGACTGGGCTCCGGCACAACCTACGCATCAGGTACGTCATCTAAACTTAACTTTCCGCGGAAGATGAGTAGGCCGGATTGGTCACGTATTTCGGGCACCAAGGTCCCCGTGCGTGATCCCTTCAGAATTTTGCTCGTGGGGATGGTTGAAAGGCGAAGTCCACAAACAAAAATTCAAGAGACAAGCTGATCGTTCGAATTATGAATATTACTACCCCACAAAGAACGTTAAGACCTACACGTGGTTTTATAAAGACAATTCGGAGGTGGATTGAAGTCGGAGATGGAGTTTATGAAAGTCAGCTTTGAACTTGAAACTTCCTGGCAGATTAAAACTGTGTGCCGGACCGAGACTCGAACTCGGGACCTATGCCTTTCACGGGCAAGTGCTCTACCAACTGAGCTACCCAAGCACGACTCACGCCCCGTCCTCACAGCTTTACTTCTACCAGTACCTCGTCTCCTACCTTCCCGAGTTCGAGTCTCGGACCGGCACACAGTTTTAATCTGCCAGGAAGTTTCACACCAGCGCACACTCCGCTGCAGAGTGAAAATCTCATTCCATTTGAACTTAATTATTTGCCTTCTGTTAATATCTTCCGTAATTATTTGGGTTACTTTATAGCGGTCTCATCTTTGTAAAGAATAAAAATTGGTTGGATTGTATACGGAATGTTGTGTCCGTATTAGTGTGTAATACCACTTCTTTAAATATTTTCTATTACTCCTTAAACACTCTGTAGAGGTCACTTTTCTTATCGACAGTTATTGTCTTGATCTCATAATGTTTTATTAAAATTGATTACCGGCTTCGGCTTTGCAGCGACCATGAGATCTAAAATATTTTACAGGCAGCGCGTAGTCAATACAGAACATATACTGATGCAGCAGAAACTTTCTTCCAAAAATGCATCGCTCTACATGTTATTTAACAGTATGCATTACTCTGTGACCATCGTATTAAACGGCAGAATAGTACTGAATGTAAGGAACTCACGGTTTGCTTGAGCCATATATTCCCATCATATATGTAGATACAATAGAGATTTATGTTCGCTTTCTTTCCGATATAATTCGGCCGTTTTGTCGCGCAGTCAGCTAGCTCTATTCCCCCTGCTAAAAGAAAAAATGAAAAGTGTTGGTAGCTCCAGAGCACACAAAGGTCGCGATCGAAATTCACTCCACAGGATTTAATTTGCTTTGAGATGGATTTAATTTATTTCGAAATATAATTTTGAATTCATCTTTCGTTTTGAGTGTTAACGAGATTCACAAGGGATCTATGTCGTGTGTCTCGGCATCGCGAGTGCAGCATTTGTGGTTGTAGAGAGTGAAGTATCGAGTTTACGTGTCCGCTATCACTGGCTGAGCGGCTTCGTGAATTCGAAATAGATGACCGTGTGCGGCGCAATAGCTTCAAGAGTGACTTCAGATTTGACCAACTTCGCCTTCGAATTCTTAACTTTGACGTCTGAGAAGACGAAACATGTGGAATTGACTTCGTAAATAGCACTTCCTACATCAGGATTGTTATCTGAGTTGCAAAACCACCGTATATGATCATAAGTAACCGTGGATTACGATAGGTTTCTTACACGTCTTGGTCATTTCCCCTAGAAAGCGGAAGCGACGAATCGTCTAGGAACTGAGTGAGAATATAACTTACAGAGCGTACCACCTAAAACATGCACCAGAAACATTGCGGAAATGGAAAATGTTACTGATGTGCGGTTTCCACAGAATGGATTGGTAGTCAGGGGCTCGTACTATTGGCCAGTCAACAGACTATATAATACTTAGAATGTTAATTTTTTGTACAAACATACCATTTTTAAATGGAACAAGGCCCATTGAAATTTAGAAACTAGAAGTAGGGCAAATTAGAATGTCAGTCGTGTTTGTTGAAGGGTTCTCTAGTGCGAGTCGTTTACGAGATATCTATTTTGAAAAGTTCACACACCGACACTTGTAAAATACCTGTGGTAGCACACACCAAAGAACAACACGAATGTGAACACTTGGTATGTGTATTCTGACCAGAAACGAGACACTACAGTTTGTGTTCAAAACGACCACCGGCAGCGGCAATACAAGCTTTCAGTCTGGTACAGAACGACTGCTGCACACGTACTAGCTTTCAGCGGAGATACTGAGCAGGCTGAAACAATACGTCGTTGCATATCATCAGATATAGACGGTATGTCGTTGCAGACAGCGTCTTTCAGCTTTCTCCAACAAAAAACGTCTATAGGCGTCAAATCCGGGGAACTGGCCGGCCAAGGTAGAGGCCCTCTGCGTCCAATCAACCGATTTTGAAACAATTCGTGAAGACATGATGTAGTACTTCGTGCGCTATGGGCTGGACAGCCATCATGTTGATACCACAAATTCCTCCTAGTCTGCAGACGACACAGCCTTCTAGCCCTTAACTCACGAGTTGTGATCTCTCAGACCTCGCGAAAATTTCCGAACTCGCTCTCCAAGGACAGTTGTGGAGGAATGCTTCTATACTCCCCCTACTCTCCTTAAATTGTCAAGCCTACGATATTTTGCTGTCTGTTTCGTTATCGCCTTCTGTGTTTATTGTTAACACGTGTTACTGATAGGTGTTGGGGTCTCCTAGACCGCGCCTCGTGAACTACGTTCCTGTTTTCTTCAGTACGGCATAGCTCAAAATGTGTTGGCATGAATGTGACATTTTTAACTTTCCCGAGTTTGATGAAATTGTTAGTCGGTCTTTGTAGGAAGGTTTCAGTGACACAGATCAAGAAATAAATGAAAAAGACGACGATTTTACATTAGCCAGTGATCACAGTTCTGCTATCTAACAAGAGTAGCATTCAGAGGAAGAACTTCAGGAAAGTTGTGATGTGGATCTGTCTGTTTCTTCAGTGAAATACTTAAAGTGTCTCTTAAAATCGAATGTGTTCTCAGTGGTGGTAAAAATGTAGTTCCCAGCAATGAATGTCAGTTTGACAGACTTTCTTTTTGTACCTATCGGGTGGAATTTAAATTTAAACCCTGGAATTTAGTTTTATTTGGAAATTCATTTGCTACAGAGATTTTATAATTTTTCAGAATGTAAAATTCAGTTCTATAACAGTCTATTTATGTGTACTATTTAAAAGAACCACACAAATTATGTGCTTTTGTGTGATAAACGCTTCAGGTTTTGTTTAGTACAATAAAATAAACTAGAAGCATTTAAACAACACTTAAATAATTGTAAATAAATGTTAAAATGTTAATAAATGTTAAATAGCATAAATTAAAAATTTCAAAGGATTTTTGTCTTAAATCTCGGTTTAAACATAGGGGTCCCAGAGACCCCACCTTGTGGTGTACATTACATAAAGCTAACCTTGTGACCTAAGGGCTAGCATCCGTGGAAGATGGTCTGTTAGCAGACTTACATTCAGTGTTCCGTCTGTGAAAAATGGGCCTATGAGCTGATGGTTCACTATCCCGCACCACACGTTTACACTCCATGGACGCTGACGTTCTGCCAGACAAAGTCAGCTAGCTTCATCATTAAACAAGATGCATGATGTACCTGGAGCATCCTGTCTTAATGCCCATTTTCATAATCGTTTCCATGTAGCTGTTGATGGAGAGAGGTGTGATGGGGGTGGAACCCAAGTCGAAGGAGAATGCGTAGGACACTTACCTGAATCAGGCCACGTCCTCGTGTGGTTGCGCTGGAGCTTATGTGCGGATCAGCTGCAACAGCAGCAAGAACATTAATTTCCCCCTCTCCTGTCGTCACTTGTCTCCTTCTGTTACGTTGTCTAGGTGTTACCGTGTTACACCATCACATTCACGTAAGTCGTTTAAGAGGCTGATAAATAATTGGCGGGATGGTTGACGACTATTGGGATATCTTGCCGCAGACGCCGTACAAGAACGAGTTGCATTCTTCCTATACTCTCCATACACCATGAGCATGTTGTTTTTTTATGCATTGGTAGATCCAATCACCCACTCATGACCTACTTGGACTGTCACGCTCTTACTGACTACCAACTTGCAATACACTCAAGGAACACTCAAGTACATTGTAAGCAAACACAGCAACGTCGTACCTAGCAACTGTGCAGGATGAATGACACAAACAGGTGTCAGTGTGGAAACTTTTCAATGTACGATACCTAGTAAACTACTTTCACTAGCCTCCTGCAACATACATCACTAACGTTCTATTTTACTTTAGCATGCTAATGTCAACAGGCATTATTTCATTTCCAAAAGTGCATGTTTGCACAAAAAAAAACACTTTCTAAGTATTGTTACAACCTGTTTATTGGCTAACGGTACGAGCCGCTAACTATCAATCCATTCCGTGAAAACCGTACGACAATAGCACTTTCGACACTGAAGAGCCAAAGAAACTGGCACACCTGCCTAATAGCGTGTACGGCCTCCGCGAGCACGCAAAACTGCCGCAACACGACGTGGCCTGGACACGACTAATATCTGAAGTAGTGCTGGAGGAAACTGATACCATGAATCCTGCAGGGCTGTCCATAAATCCGCAAGAGTACGAGGGGTGGAGATTTCTTCTGAACAGAACATTGCAAGACGTCCCAGATTTCCACAATAATGTTCAGGTCTGGGGAGTCTGGTGGTCAGCGGAAGTGTTTAAACTCAGATGAGTGTTCCTGGAGCCACTCTGCAGCAATTCTGGGCATGTAGAGTGTCGCATTGTCCTGCTGGAATTGCCAAAGTTAGTCGGAATGCACAATAGGCACAAATGGAGGCAGGTGATCAGACAGGACGCTCACGTACGTGTCACCTGTCAGACGTATCAAGGGTACCATATCACTCCAACTACACACGCCCCACACCATTACAGAGCCTCCATCATCTTGAACAGTCCCCTGCTGAGATGCAGGGCCAACGGATTCATGAGGTTGTCTCCATACCCATACACGTCCATCCGCTCGATACAATTTGAAACGAGACTCGTCCAAGGAGGCAACATGTTTCCAGTCATCAACAGTCCAATGTCGGTGTTGACGGTCAAATGGTTCAAATGGCTCTGAGCACTATGGGACTTAACATCTGTGGTCATCAGTCCCTGAGAACTTAGAACTACTTAAACCCAACTGACCTAAGGACATAACACACATCCATGCCCGAGCCAGAATTCGAACCTGCGACCGTAGCAGTTACGTGGTTCCGGACTAAAGCGCCTAGAACCTTCGGCTCCGAAAGCCCATATCGATGATCATTCGTTGAATGGTTCACACGCAGACACTTGTTGATGGTCCATTGTTGAAATCTGCAGCAATTTGCGTAAGGGTTGCTCTTCTGTCACGTTGAACGATTCCCTTCAGTCGTCGTTGGTCCCGTTCTTGCAGGATTTTTTTCCTGTTGCAGCGATGTCGGAGATTTGATGTTTTACCGGATTCTTGATGTTCACGATACACTCGTGAAATGGTCGTATTGGGAGATCCCCATTTTATCGCTTCCTCGGAGGTGCTGTGTCCCATCGCTCGTGCGCCGACTATAACACCACGTTCAAACTCACTTAAATCTTGATAACCCGCTATTGTAGCAGCAGTACCCGATCCAGCAACTGCGCCAGACACTTTTTGTCTTATATAGGCGTTAGCCGACCGCAGCGCCGTATTCTGCCTGTTTGCATATCTGCGTATTTGAATATGCCGTCTATACCAATTTCTTTGACGCTTCACTGTGTTTCCGCAATACTTGAGGTGAAAGTTTAGGTGATTCTTCCGTATTCAGGTCCGCGTAATCTGCGGAACTATTTTGTTCTACGTAGCTATCCTCATGCCTGTTACTTAAAAATAAACAGTATTTAAAGCAAAACCAAAACTTTCAATCTTTAATTCCAGTTTTATTCAAAACTTGTAGACTTATTATGTGTAACAGAAGGCTGTTGTGGGGAAAAAATACAGATTTATCATCTAGCACTAGAAAATGCAAGTTCCTCAAAAAAACATAATTAAAAAAACAAATTAAACATTGTTTCAATACTTCATCGAAGTTACAAAAAACATGTTTATAGTATTCATTAACAACTTTCACTTTTATCAATAATAACAGGAAACTCTTGCCTGTGATCATGATGAACTTTGTATTGAGTACAAAATAAAAATGGTTCCAATGGCTCTGAGCACTATGCGACTTAACTTCTGAGGTCATCAGTCGCCTAGAACTTAGAACTAATTAAACGTAACTAACCGAAGGACATCACACACATCCATGCCCGAGGCAGGATTCGAACCTGCGACCATAGCGGTCGCTCGGTTCCAGGCTGTAGCGCCTAGAACCTCACGGCCACTCCGGCCAGTAAGTAAAAATGACATAGACTTTTTATGTTTGTACATAAAAACTCTACTTTCATCAGACGTAATTGCTTTGTTTGCATAAAAGCGCAGAAGTTACGTGATCAACTAATTTTTATTGTATATAAAATGCAACGTTTTTTCTGTTAGGATATAAAGTGCATACTAGATTAACAATGAATGATGTGCGGAACAAATTATGCGTAAAAAAAATTCGTCGACTCCCAGTTTCTCTTACACATTCATTTATGTTTCTTTCCCTACCAATGCTGCCAGTACTACTGATAATCCTACCATTGACTTTGTAGTTTGTGTGCTGCACTAAAACTACGGAACCGCAGTTCTGGTAGAACGCAACTCTAGTTGTTAACGAAGAGTGGTGTGCATGAATGATGGACGCAATGGGTGGAACATCAACCTTCGTGCCTAGCAACAACGAGGTGATCTAGCAGTAGTGGACACCGGAAGATCCTGCGGAAGATCCCAGCAGAGGGTTCGAAACGTCTATCATTATAGAGGAAATACGACGCCGACTAATAACCCCAAAGATTTTAACTTCAGTGACAACGGCCACGAAAGCCTGCAGACTTACATAAAACGAAATGAACGCTGCGCTTTGGGCTGAGGACAGTTAAGGTGTATAATTTACCTTTCCAGGTGCAAACCTGGCATTGCACAGCTTGTCTTCGACGTCTCCGGTACTCACACTGAGCAAATTGTGTAAGCGATGGTTAATAGTAAAATCAACACTATGCTTTTCTCACTCCTTTGACCTTTTCCGCCCACGTCCCATTCCTAATACATTGGATATGGAAACATCCCAATATGTATTTCTTGCATTCATGGCGTCTGATTTTTATCTAGAGGCCAGAACTGGAACTCAATGTTTTTCCAGCTGCATTAACGCAATAGAATATCTACCAACTTTGGCCCCCATACAATTGCAGCCCACACTAGACCTCTGTTAGTAGCAGCACTTTGGTTGTAACCACCCAGTAGATAACGATGGTCGCGTTGTGAGAACTGATTTACAGAAATATATTAAGTTATTTGCGGCAATCTATGATGGGCAATCTAGAACTTGTTCTGCTGGTAACTCCACATAACGCCTGCGGGACGAAAGCGCTCGCTTCAAACCGGTGCAGCTGACCGTGCATGAGACTAGCGGCAAACACGGCAGACACCGCGGCTGTTCCCCAATTACTCTGACGTTATACGAGGAAGTAGCGTTCTTGCTCTGACTCTTGCTAAGACTTCAGCTCAAAATCAAACCAGTGAATTCAGTGTTTTTTAAGATGGGAATCAATGCATTTCGAATATATGACATAACTAAAGCCTCCAGTAGCGATTTCAGCAATGGTGCATGTGTTTCGTCTGTTTCAACACAAAGCAGTCACTGTCTTCCGAATTGGATAAAGAGCAAGAGGTACAGAAGGCAAACAAAATGGTCGCAGGAACGGTTACGGCAGAAAACGTACCATAAAAGAAGCAGCTTGGTTTTCCACTTCTAGCAAGGTCTCGAAACAAGGAAAATCGTCTTATGACTATAACAGTCAGAAAACATCCTCGAACACAAACAAGAAAATTCATATCAGATGCGGAAGATCTGCGGACATTACAGAGAAACTACAACCATCTGTTACAAAAAGCCGGCCGGAGTGGCCGAGCGGTTCTAGGCGGTTCAGTCTGGAACCGCGCGACTGCTACGGGCGCAGGTTCGAATTCTGCCTCGGGCATGGATGTGTGTGATGTCCTTAGGTTAGTTAGATTTAAGTAGTTCTAAGTTCTAGGGGACTGATGACCTTAGATGTTAAGTCTCATGGTGCTCAGAGCCATTTGAACCATTTTCTGTTACAAACATGAAAAAACGGAAATGAAAGAATCAGGTGCGATGAAGTCACGTCTTGCTGAGAATAGGAGACTCACAAAGCAATCCACCAAGAAGAGATGACAGCGCCCTGTTACTAATCACCAAGACGCGTGACCTAGAGGAAATGCGTAGTGAGAAAAACTGCAGAATCCGAGTTGGCAACAAGATCCGAGACCAGAATGTTTCGCGCACGTCCAGAGCTGGCGATTCCAGTCCCAGAGGCCACGTATTCTGTGCTGTGCCCCTCTTCGTTAATCAGGCAACGTAATCCGCTTAACTTTGCACCCAAGCGAGGAATATTACTCCACATTTGCACCGCTTCCCTGCCGTTCGCACAAATCCTCTAATGGAACTCGCGCACCTGCGCTACATGCCGAGCGCGGCAACAGCGATGTATTCAGGGGCCTCAATGGGAAACTCCCTCTGCTTTACCCTGCTGTCTGAAAAGGCGGGTAAGTATTTTGCATGGATTCTATTAAATGTTAAGCCGCTTGGAAGATCTGCTCTGTAGAAGAGAGGAACAAAAATATTTAATGTTCAGCAACTTTATTGTAAATTTTTTGTTAAAGAGCAACGTCCTTTCATTTAATGTATCTAGCCCCGGTATTGCAAACTGTTCAGTCTACATCTCATGGACGCTTCATAATTACTTTTTTTACTTTATTCCACTTACTATTCGTCTAGCTAGTATGACAATTTCATTCACAAAAGCCCTTCAGCATTGATTTGTAACTGATCTTTTGCCAAGTCTCTAACGATATCATTGTGGATTACATTACCATAAACATAAAAATGTCGGTACAGTGCCTACCGAGGATAGTTACTCGTCACTATATTTCGAATGTCGAACTGAATCACCGATTCTACAGCATATTCGTTTTAACTTGAGACAACTAAGTATCTCGAAGACAACCAATTGTACGAAGAAAATGTTCTTGGTAAAAAGTTAATATTAGTAATTAGGGAACATCTATCTGTGCACGTTGGCTACCTGCTACCCATCCTCCTGCGTGGGCAGGTTCAATTTGCGTTTTAAAATGGGAACCCCCGCATTTTTGCTGCATATTCTGATTCCACGCCACAAAATAAGGACGGTTTACTCAAGCCGTTGTTTTCTATTCTTGGTAGATGGCGCTGTAATCGGCAAATATCAAGTGTGCCTCTTTTTGCAATTAAGAATGGACGCATTTGACTCTACATATCATTTACGATGTAAATGCAAACTTATGTCTTCTAGCGGTTGATAGTTATACACGAGTATCAATACAGTCCTTATAAGGACTTCGAGTCTGAAGTGGAACGTGCCGTGTAATGTGGCGCTGAGTCAAGGGGCGAGCATGTGTTTAGACGATGTGTATGCATCTGTCACTTCATGGACATTTTATATTATTGTAGTGGTTGTGGTTCGTATTAGGCCGGTACCTACGTAGCGGCCATCACTAAAGTTAAGGCGATTCCAAGGAAACACACACCAAATCAGTCACCCTGACGGCAGCGTTCGAGGGTCTCCATCCGAAATCAAACATTCCGATGGTTTGGAGACACGTCACCATTGACTCCGCAGGTACGTTATTTGCCATAAATGTAAATTTCTAGCCATATTACTTGTACTATGTAATCACATTTGGAGCACTCAAGTATATGAACCGAGAGCACAGAGGTTTACATTTACGTCGTAAATGAAATGTAGGATCACATGAGTCTACATCTACGTCTGCATCTACGTGATTAACCTGCTATTCACAATAAAGTGCCTGGAAGAGGGTTCAATGAACCACCTTCAAGCTGTCTCTCTACGGTTTCACTTACGAACGGCGCGCGGGAAAAACGAGCACTTCAAATTTTTCTGTGTGAGCCCTGATTTCTCTTATTTTACCGTGATCATTTCTCCGTATGTAGGGGAGTGCCAACAGAAGGTTTTCACAATCGGAGGAGAAAACTGGAGACTGAAATTTCGTGAGAAGATCCCGTCGCAATGAAAAACGCCTTTGTTTTAATGATTGCCACTCCAGTTCACGTATCATGTCTGTGGCACTATCTTCCCTATTTCGCGATGATACAAAACTTTGTACTTTTTCGATGTCATCCGTCAGTCCCACCATGTACGGATTCCACATCGCACAGCAATACTCCAGAATAGGGTAGACAAGCGTGGTGTAAGCAGTCTCTTTAGAAGATCTGTTGCACCTTCTAAGTGCTCTGCCAATGAATCGCAGTCTCTGGTTGTCTCTGCCCAAAACATTATATATGTGATCGTTCCAATTTAGGTTATTTGTAATTATAATCCCGAAGTATTTAGTTGAATTTACAGCCTTCAGATGTGCGTGACTTATCGCGTAATCGAAATTTAGCTGATTTCTTTTAGTACTCATGTGAATAACTTCACACTTCTCTTTATTCAGGGTCAACTGCCACTTTTCGCATCGTACAGATATTTTGAAATTCTTTTTTGTCATTTGATGACTGTACAGGAAGGTAAATGACAGCATCATCTGCAAATAACCTAAGAGGGCTACTTAGATTGTCTCCTATGTCGTTAATATAGATCAGGAACAATAGAGGGCCTATAACACTTCTTTGGGGAACCCCGGATATTACTTCTATTTTACTCGATGACTTTCCGTCTGTTACTACGAACAGTGACCTTTCTGACAGGAATTCACGAATCTAGTCGCACAACTGAGGCGATATTTCATAGGCACACAGTTTGATTAGAAGACGCTTGTGAGGAACGGGGTCGAAAGCCTTCTGAAAATCTAAAAATATGGAATCAATTTGACATCCCCTGTCGATAGCACTCATTACTTCATGAGTATAAAGAGCTAGTTGTGTTGCGCAAGAACTATATTTTCTGAATCCGTGCTATGTGTCAGTAAATCGTTTTATTCGAGGTACTTCATAATGCTGGAATACAGTATACCGTATGTTCCAAAACCCTATTAGTAATCGACGTTAGTGATATGGGCCTGTAATTCAGCGGATTACTCCTATTAATTCAGCGGATTACTCCTATTTCCCCTTTTGGGTAGTGGTATGACGATCAACTTTCCAGTCTTTAGGTACGGAACTTTCTGTGAGCGAGCGGTAGTGTATAATTGCTAAATATGGAGCTATTGCATCTCGATACTCTGAAAGGAACCTGACTGGTATACCATCTGGACCGGAAGGCTTGCCTTTACTAAGTGATTTAAGCTGCTTTGTTACACCGAGGATGTCTACTTCTATGTATCTCATCTTCGCAGTTGTTCTTGATTGGAATTCGGAAATATTTACTTCGCCTTCTTTGGTGAAGGAGTTTCGTAAAACCGTGTTTAATAACTCTGCTTTGGTGGCACTGTCATCAGTGACTTCACCGTTGTTATCGCGCATGGAAGGTGTTGATTTCATCTTGCCACTGGTGTGCTTTATATATGACCAGAATCTCTTTGGGTTTCCAGCCAGATTCCGAGACAGAGTTTCGTTGTGGAAATTATTAAAAGCATCTCGAATTGAAATACCCGCTATATTTCGAACTTCTGCAAAACTTTGTCAATCTTCGGGATTTTGCGTTCTTTTAAATTTGGCATGCTTTTTTCGCTGCTTCTGCAGCAACGATCTGACCCGTTTTGTGTACCATACGGGATCAGTACCATCACTTATTAATTTATGTGGTATATATCTCTCAATTTCCGTCGATACTATCTCTTTGAAATCATTCCACATCTTTTCTACGCTTACGTGGTGAGATCGGAAGGAGTGGAGACTGTCTCTTAAAAAGGCGTTAAGAGCATTTTTATCAGCTTTTTAAAATATATGTACTTTGCGTTTCTTTTAGATGGTTGCGGGTGTTACGGTATTCAGCCTTGCAGCAACTGCCTTGTGGTCGCAAATCCATGTATTCGTCATGATACTCCCTACTTGCCCAGGATTATTTGTTGCTAAGAAGTCCAGTATGCTTTCGCAACCATTTACGCTTCGAGTAGGCTCATGAACTAATTGTTCAAAGGAATTTTCTGAGAAAGCATTCAATACAATTTCTGATGACGTTTTAGGCCTACCGCCGGCTTTAAACGTGTAATTTCTCCAGCATATCAATGGTAGATTGAAGTCGCCAACGACTATAATTGTATGAGTGGGGTATCAATTTGAAAAGAGACTCAAGTTTTCTTTGAACTGTTCAGCAACTGTATCTTCTGAGTCGGTTCTTAATTGCAAAAACAGGCAGACTTGATATTGTCGACTACAGCACCATCTAACAAGAATAGAAAACAGTCGTCTGAGTAAACTGTACGTATTTTTTGCTATTAAACTGGGGGTTTCTTATTTGGAAATACACAGCTGGTCCCGCCTAAGTAGCAGGGATGAGTAGGAAGTGATCAGTTGTAGTACAGACAGACGTCCCCTAATTACTAATACATTGGCGGAAAAAAATTAGTACACCCATTTAGAGGTTTCCAGTTCACTCAAGATTTTTTGTTGCAACAGTGCATATGGAGTACATAAAATCATTACATTTACAGATCAGTAGCAGAAGCGGTTCAGTAGTACCAGGTGCCGACCCACGCTGAAATACCCATATTAGTACGTGGTGCAGACTCCACTGGAGGCAATGCAGGTGCTGGCTCTGGCATACACTCGATTGTACACATGACGAATACTGTCTTGGGATACATTAATCTGCGTCTGCTCGAGCTGTTCACGTAGTTCTGTAAGACTTGTCGGTTGACGAGTCGCGTGAGTCACTTCTCGTCCCATTATAACTCACATGCTCGATTGGAGACAAGTCCGGAGATCGTGCTGACCAGGGAAGTTGCTGCACGTATTACAGAGCACGTAGAAATTCACAGGAGTGCGCGGGCGAGCATTATGCATTAAGTACACATCACCTTCCTGTTCCAGGAACAGCAAAAGAACCGGTTTAACAAAATTCTGCTCTTAAATGATAGAGCACAGCAATCAGTCGTCCTTTTTTCTTGCAGGCTTTATTCGGCAAATCGAGATTTCGGCTAGTGCATAGTCATTATCAGTGCACCATCTCACAGTATTAATGCATGTTCTAGTACGTCAGTTCCCTGTTGTTCGGGCTTCTGAAGCATGCATTGAACATGCATTGGTGCTACGAAATGATTCACTGATAATGACTAGGCACTAGCCGAAATCTCGATTTGCCGAATAAAACCTGCAAGAAAGAAGGACGACTGATTGCTGTGCTCTATCATTTGAAAGTCATATCAAAGTCGTTGAGTGCACCCACGTTCCTCACCGAAGGTAAAGTGATGAAAATTCTGCTCGTATCAAGCGCCGGTTACCCTCCCCTCCAGAAGCACCAAAGGCGAACGTGAATTGTAGCTTATTGCACTGCACGCCATAAGGGCAGGGGTGGAGCCATCGTGTATTGAACGAACACACTCTGCGAGATAGCTCTCACCAGGTGCACGTCGTACGGAGAAACAACCATTACTTGCGTGCAGGCAGAAACTGTTTTCATCGCTGAAGACCAAAGCGCGACATTCTATGTCCTGAGTGATCGCCTGACAGCACCAGTCGAGTTGTGCAAGTTGATGGTGTGGCGTGAGTGGAACACGGGGTAGAGGTATATGTATCCGCAGCTCCAGTGCTGATAACCGGTTCCCAACAGTGCGTGTTGACATGTCTGGGCTGACAAGCCCTTTTTTCTGTGTTGTGGTAGCTGTACGATCTTCCACTACTGCCTCACAATACGGCGATCCTGGTGGGCGTCAGTGGTGCAGGGACGTCCAGAATTTCGTCTACGGGTGTGAGGATGTTCACGTGACCATCGATACCAGCATCGTTGTTAACTGACGCAGCACATACAACTTTTGTTGGAATTTTACGAAGATACCAACCCGCCGCTCGGAAGACCGCAATTTGACCCTTTTCAAACTGGCTCAGTTGGCTGTAACTACCGCGAGTGCATCTCCGTGCATGGTTACCTGCTTGCTTCGCACGTTTGTAGCACACTGAGCCGTCTGGCAGTGAGCATCCCCTATTAAAGGGTAAGCACAGACGGCACTCTTGTAGCTATGCCACTATGCTGTTGGCGGACGACGTTGAAACCATTAGCAGTACACTTACTATCCTCCAGGTGGCACTGCCATGCCAGCCGGAGAGGCTGACAGGTTCTAGGCGCTACAGTCTGGAACCGCGCAACCGCTACGGTCGCAGGTTCGAATCCTGCCTCGGGCAGTGTGTGGATGTGTGTGATTAGGTTAGTTAGGTTTAAGTAGTTCTAAGTTTTAGGGGACTGATGACCTCAGCAGTTAAGTCCCATAGTACTCAGAGCCATTTGAACCATTTGACACTGCCGTCACCGGATCAAAATAGATGTTACCCTTCCGGGTATACTATTTATTTTCAGCAGTTTATTAATTATCACCTTAAACTTTTTTTTTTGTAAAATGCGTCGTTTTAGAGATGTTTGGTTCTCTCAAGTTAAAACAAATACTCTATAAATGTTGACAATAGAGACAAAATCGTACCGCATTTCTCATTATGTAAATAACGTACTTGCTAGTTGTCATTTCTTCCCAAGGAAGAAAGTCAAATAATGCACGGAGTCAATAGTAAAGTAGGAGAAAAAATTACGTCCAAACGGACTGACTAAAAATCACTGGAAAGGCTGCCCCATTTGAAGATGTACCAGGTATGACGACTGAACGTTGTGTTTAAATGCTGACATATGACGCAATTGTAGACACGATACCTGAGCAGTCTGTTACAAATATAACTTTAGTGAGCATGGCAAAACGAGATAACCGACTTTACTTGCGGAATGATAATTATTTGTGCTAGAGGCAAGGCGTCATAACATGTGAAACTATAGTCTTTACTTATTTTTATCATTTAAACACTGACCTACGGAATTTTCCCTCACAAATACAACTCAAACGTAACATATTCATTTATTACCCACAATATATAAGCCCAAGGCAATCTGACTGCGATACAGTGACAACATGGCTTCCAATAATTAAGACAAAAGAATGGCCCTGAATTGCAAGAAATCCTAACAGTAACCCATACTTTTTCAAATTCACTTACCCCACAGAAAATCTTCATAACACGAACTACAGCAAATACAGCAAGCAGCAACTACAACCAGCTAAATAAAAAGATTCTAATTACTATAGACTCTAACTACTAGGTGGCATATGGTGCAAAAGAAAGATTTTGTTGAAGATCAAACAATGCATTTATAAGATTTTACCTTATACACGTGACATCCAGTTCCAAAAATTATATAGTTGCTAATAATTCCACTACCGAAACATTACCAACCACATACACCCTCATTTTACATGCATGTCCTACCAACACGGAGTCTCCACTGAGAGAAATCATGTCTAAACCCTTCTCTGTCCGCTCGCTAAATGCTAGCCCGTCCAACCATAGAATCTCTTGCCGAGGATGCAGAGAGCTGTCAGCGATATTAATATAGTCTACAGCGTTGCCAACATACAAAGGCCACTTACACATGTCGGAGACTAAACAAAAATCCAAGTATGTAGGGTTAACCGTGTGTAGCGTAGGCCTTCAGTCACACGCGTAAACCGCCGCGCAGGACGACCTCAAGTGTTTGACGAACACTTGGCGAAAAGGAATCAAGTGGCGCAGCGGTTAGGACACAGAATCCGTTTTCATTAAGACCAGGAATCTAATCCTCCTCTAGTAATTCCGTTAAACATTTCTATGGTTTCCGTAAGCTACTCCATCCAGATAACTAGATGTAAGCTTCAACAGTGCCTTCATTGTTTCATCCTCCAATCATCTCCAACTTGGCTGGTGGTTCATCTATAGCTAGAATCCACACAGAATACGGTAGCCAGTCCGCAGTGACGAATTTTCGTCGGAAACACTGAGCGAGTTCTGTCGTTTGTTCCGAAGGGGAAGCCGACACTGTCTGCCCGCTTTCGGCCTGTTGGCGACGCGCTGCACTGCCAGAATCGAAGCACACACCTTGCACCATGTTAGTCAAACGATTTTACAGAAACTACTCGGTGAAGAAAATTTAATTTTTGCGTTACTTATAGCTTTGTATGTGAACTTCATAATGAAGTGCCCATCATTTCGTTAATGCTCATAATTGTTGTGATGTCTGCATTCAGATAAGACACTGCGGAAAATCCGAAAGAGTTTCCAAAGAAAAATAGAGGTCGCCAAGATTTTGCGTTTGATGCGTATTACATCATATGTTGCTTGGTATGAAACTGAGCTAACAAACTGAATTTTTCTTTACACCTGGTTTGAGACGTCTATCTGTCACCAATCTCGAGAAAACTGATTTATGTAGCAAACTAATTTGCAGTCGCACGTGTCGACAATGAAGTCAGAAAGAAATTTCCGTGAGATTCCTCAGATACCAAAAGGAGATTCTGGCAAATAATAGCACACAGAGAGGACAGTATTTTCCCATATGGTTAATATGTGAAATTTCATTATCTGTCGTGTTATTCCACAGACTACAAATTTTTTCGATGAAACAATGTAATTTTCAAGGGCCATCGATAGCTTGTGAATTGAGAACTGCTGTGGGTTTTTGAATATAATTGTAGACATTAGCCGGTCGTTGTGGCCGGGCGGTTCTAGGCGCTTCAGTCCGGAACCGCGCTGCTGTTACGGTCGCAAGTTCGAATCTTGCCTCGGTCATGGATGTATGTGACGTCCTTAAGTTAGTTAGGTTTAAGTAGTTCTAAGACTAGGGGACTGATGGTCTCAGATGTTAAGTCCCAAAGTGCTCAGAGCCATTTGAACCATTTGTAGACTTTACACGTTTACTTGTGTATCAAGTATGTGGTCTTTCATAAGCTGTTAACCTTAATTTTCCTCAGTTTCTCATTTAATAAACTTATTAACCCACTGCTTCAGGATTCTGTGAAACTGCGTCTGCACAATATCTTAGTGAGGTGACACTATGCGAACTCCGCTGCGTTTTGACAAAAGAATTGTCGTATACAGCAAAATATTCAAAAATGGTTCAAATGGCTCCGAGCACTATGCGACTTAACTTCTGAGGTCATCAGTCGCCTATAACTCAGAACTAATTAAAGCTAACTAACCTAAGAACATCACACACATCCATGCCCGAGGCAGGATTCGAACCTGCGACCGTAGCGGTCACGCGGTTCCAGACTGTAGCGCCTAGAACCGCACAGCCAGAGCGGCCGGCTAGCAAAATATTCAGTCCTAAGAACAGTAAAATGGCTAAGTGGTAAGTATTCAGAGTTTTGCCAAAAAGATAGTTTACAAACCGCTGCTGAGCGAGAGGCATGTGAAATATTTGTCTGACACGCCGGAAGCCGCTATGCAAAGCTTGTTCTGATAACAAGGAGCGGACGCTGGAGCATCACGAGGTTTTTAGCAAGCACAGCCGCCTGACCCTTGGACGGCACAGACAGCAGTACAGGGAGAACACTTGCAGAAGACGTTGAGCAATATCACGTGGTAGCAGCAAGAAGAGGCGCGTTAGCCTCATGACGGCCGCGAAAGAAACAGCCTTCATGGAACGTTTCAGAAGGGTGGCGTCGAGTGCTACCAGCCATTATAAATGGGTGACCCGCCGACCGGAGGAAGAGCGCAGATGAGTAGACGTCAGAGACGCTACCTCTGTGTCGGTCGGCTGGCCGGTGTCTCCGAGCGGTTCTAGGCGCTACAGTCTGGAACCGCGCGAACCCTACGGTCGCAGGTTCGAAACCTGCCTCGGGCGTGGATGTGTGTGATCTCCTTAGGTTAGTTAGGTTTAAGTAGCTCTAAGTTCTAGGGGACTGATGACCTCAGATGTTAAGTCCCATAGTGCTCAGAGCCATTTGAACCAATCTGTGTCGGTCGGGATCAGGAGCCGGACTTGTAATAATCCGTAGCAGAATATTCATCTATAAGGAGACCGCTTATAAAACACTAATACGACCTATTCTTGAGTACTGCTCGAGCGTTTGGGATCCCTATCAGGTCGGATTAAGGGAGGACATAGAAGCAATTCAGGGGCGGGCTGCTAGATTTGTTACTAGTAGGTTTGATCATCACGCGAGTGTTACGGAAATGCTTCAGGAACTCGGGTGGGAGTCTCTAGAGGAAAGGAGAAGCTCTTTTCGTGAATCGCTACTGAGGAAATTTAGAGAACCAGCATTTGAGGATGACTGCGGTACAATTTTAATGCCGTCAACTTACATTTCGCGGAAAGACCAAATAGATAAGATAAGAGAGATTAGGGCTCGTACAGAGGCATATAGGCAGTCATTTTTCCCTCGTTCTGTTTGGGAGTGGAACAGGGAGAGAAGATGCTACTTGTGGTACGAGGTACTCTCCGCCACGCACCGTATGGTGGATTGCGGAGTATGTATGTAGATGTACTGAGTAAAACTCCACTCGCCTCCAAGCAGCAGTCGGGATGTTAAAGTTTCATACTTATGATACTTCTACATAGTAACTTGTACATTGTTAGGCAATGTGCCAGTTGGGTACTTCCAGGGAAAATAACTACTTGTCTACGAGTAGATGACTTCCATCCTCTAACCGACCAGTTTCCTACCGAGGTCCACACTCTACACTAGTCTACTTTTCAGCCGAGGTCGGGCTACAGTAGGCGGCCCACAAGTAGTGCCTCATCGAAATCGCCGACAGAGGTACGTTCCTCTGTCTCGGGCAGCTAGCGTCAGTTTTACTCCCTCTCAGGACACGACAGAATCCCATTTTAGAGCGAGAACAACAGAAATGTAAGGCTAACTCGAAATTCATCTGTGACGCTTCTCTGAAAGTTACAAAGTGGCTAACAAGTCAGGCTAAAATGAATTATTGTTTTTGCTGCATTTTCATCAGAATTCTTTTTGGATACTAACCAAAGCAGAGGTGTCAGTATATCTTTTAGGATGATCACAATCCAGGTGCAGGCGTGGAGGGGCTTCACTCTGTATTTACAGAAAATATGAGCGTAGTCTTCAGTTTACAACGGCCCTTCCCTACCAGCAGTCACCATTTCCCCAGCAGTGTATGCTTTCAGCTTGCCCGCCCGCAGCCCCCATCAGCAACTTGCTCAACTGGCTGTGCACCTACCGGTCACGTTATTCTACATGCACTCCACCTCGATGGGACGTTAAACATATTCTTCATTTCTCCGTTGAAGGGTCCCCATAGCGTTCATACAGTTATAATAACATCCCACCAGTGCTTTGCTGAGCTCATGCGACAAACGAAACTTCAAGAAGTTCATATGTCATTCCAAATGACACAGTACAATTGTTTCACCAGATAATTCGCATCCAGAGGCCGTGAAACACAGTGATCTGTTCTATCTCACAATGCCTTTGTACACTGTTCTGCAAAACTTAAGGACGAGGTAGCTGAAGTAAGATAACATATTAACTACTCGGTGGTTGGTCCAGTTACCGTTTATTTCGAACGTTTTCCTCGATTCAGGATATTTACGGATGGACTGGATTGCTCTGTGGCTGCCACGCCATACACCGTATCCAGTTCCAGTACCGAACTGCGAACCTGCACTGAAGTTGTGTGGTGCAATTGGAGAAGCACGTTTCATTGTAGTCAATGACAAACATCATATGGGAGAGGACTTATTAGTCCGACAAATTTTCACGACAGATTTGGGAACTGAATTAAACGGAGTGACTGCCAGTTAGCGTCATACTTGCCCTCTTTTCATTCAAAGTTTAAGTGAGGCCAACGTTCAGCTAGTTGTTCTAATGTTCCGTAGATAAAAATAGCTAATTCTGGCTGCGATATGGAACGAGTCAGTTTCCTAATATTGTAATGCACCTTATTAGTAAAATAAAAAGGCAACATGATGATCGTTTACAGGATTCCTTAACCTTGGTTAAATTTTTACATGTATACAGTGATTTATACTCAGATATGTTCGATGTCTGCCTTTTGAAAATATTCTAATCTAGTCACTTACTTTATATTTTAAAATTCGGATAAAATGCTTATTGCTTTTAACGAATGCCGGCTGCTATGGCCGAGCGGCGAGTCCGGAACCGCACTGCTGCTACGGCCGCAAGTCCGAATCCTGCCTCGGGCATGGATGTGTGATGTCCTTAGGTTAGTTAGGTTTAAATAGTTCTAAGTGTAGGGGACTGATGATCTCAGATGTTAAGTCCCGTAGTGCTTAGAGCCATTAGAGCCATTTTTAACGAATTCTGTTACCAAATTCCGAAAACGTTTTAAATTTTTCTGTTAAACTCAACCCAAAAATTTAAGTCTTAAGAGTATCTGAAACTTCAGTAGCAATCGTCGGTTTCAATATTTTCATGTTTAGGACCATACATCAGCATCTATTTAAAAAGTAAAAGTCAGCAAAAGTCAACAACAATTAATGAAATTTGTTTTTATTTTTTCAGTGGGCATAAATTACGCCCCGGTTGGAATTATATGTTACTGAAGGTGCACTGATATTGAAAAGATATTGCTAAAAGGTGTTTCCAGGCTCTGGACCATACTTACACAACATTATGTCTGTAACAGGTATATTGTTGATATAAGTTAACAACCAATAATGAATTTCGCTTTTTTAAAAAAATTTTTAGGGTGGGAATGAAATAAGTCCTAGAGGCTTAGGTTTCACAATAATTATTGCTTGTACAAAGTACCAGAAGTTGCTATAACAAGTAATAAGTCTATACGGAACACATATGAAATCAACCGTCGAATCGTCCTAGCAATGCACGCTGAAAAGGACTTGTAAAGTTTTCTGCGTTCATGGAGTTGCCACGACCGATATTTCAATCGTTCTTTGATAAACTAGTGGATATGATTTCGAACGCAACGGCAACAGTACGACAGACCAGTCCTGGGATAGCAGATAAATGTCAAGAATATTCAAAAAGTGCAATTCTTTCATTTGTCCATGTCTAACACATTTCAAAACTTCAAACGCTTTTTTCTCGCTATATGGTTCTTCAAAACGTTACGCAGCATAACTCCAGCAATTTTCAATCTTTTTATCTGAAAATTTAACCACGACTTTGAAATAATATTTCAAGGTGGACAACGTAAGGGATTTTGTATTACGTAATGTAAACAGTATTTATTAATAAATACTGTCCTTTTTGGGAGAAAATCGAACGACTGTATTCAGACACTCACCAATTAGACGAAAATCGATATTTCTAAAATACTGATTTGGTTCATTAGTTACACTCACGTGGACTACACAGATTTTCTTTTCTTTTTTCCAGATTCAAATTGGTACCAGTTATAGTGTGTACTGCAGATCGCGACAAACTTGAAACGTCCCCTTAGAACAATTATACATATGAAACGTCCACTTAGAACAATTGTACAAGACTGTGCTTAACCTGACACACAATATTTTGTTAGCGCAACGCAATCTGACTTTCAAAATTCCCTACAAAAGAATGGCCCTGACAAACATTAAACTATACCTTTCACAAATCACTTACCTCACAAAAATCTTCGCTGCTCAAGCTACTGCAATACAGCGAGCGCCACTACTGCCAGCTAAATAAAAGATTCAAACTACTGAAGGCACTAACTACTGATAGGGATAGTTAGCAAATGAAAGATATTAATAGAGAACAAACAATGTATTTACCTTGATATCATCATATATAAATATACCAGTTCATGAAAAATTACAAAACTCCGCCATCTCTCTCCACACATCCACCACTGCTGGCGGCTCACCTCCAACTGCGCAACGCTACGCGCTGTTCACAGCCAGCTGCCTAACACTACAATGGCGAGTATTACAACAATGCAAAGCAGCCACAGACTGCACACAGCACAGCCAGTGATTTTCATACAGAGGTGGCGTTACCAATAAGAAATCCTAAACAGCCTACTTACATAAGAACCTCAACAGCCTACTTACATAAAGATAACATAAACAGCCTACTTACATAGCCCCCATGCTCCTCACAAAAAATTTTACAAATTTTTTTTGGGCAGTGGCCAATAACGATTTGAAAAAATTTTTCATAATTACAATAACAAAGATATCAAATGCACACACTTATTTATACAATGCTGGTCAAAAGCTAAAATTTTCTCACAGTCCATAAAGACAGTCCTAATCGTACATAACAGTAGAATAGCAGTGTTTTTTCTCAAAGTCTGAGCAGTAAAAGAAAATGCACACGGAAGTAGTGGATTTCCATGCAGTCTTGAAGAAGTAGTGTTGTCCTTCCAATGGAAAGACAGTGCTGACTCTTGATATGCATACAGGTAATGGGCCACAACAGAGCAAACCCACAGCAGAGTCAGTCGTAGTTTGGAAGAATATTGGTAGGTAGGTCATCACAGAACAGACCCACTGTAGTCCTGGTAGAGATTACGGTATTGATGGGCCACCAGAGGTGCAGACCCACTGCAGTCCTTGTAGAAATAATGGCATTGGTGGGTCATCAAAGATGCAGACCCACTGTAGCCCTTGTAGAGATAATGGTATTGGTGGGCCACCAGAGGTGCAGACCCACTGTAGTCCTTGTAGAGATGGCCAGCAGCCATCTGTTACGATTGTGCAGGTGCACATTCACCATCGAAGATTCTTGCAGAGAATATAGCAAGTCCATAAACCACCACTTGTGCACTCACAAAGTTTTTGAAATTGTCCTTAGAACCAGCAATGCTGTTATCCAGTCCCTTGCTGAGTTATTAACACACGTGCAAACACAAACAGTCCCTACTTCTCACATATTGTCCACATACTATGACCAACAGAAACGTGTGCAGTGAAATGTAACTAACAAGTTAATAATGTCATGAACTGGTGACAATTACAATTTTATAACATAAGAATACAATTACAAAGGTACAAAATACATCATTAAAAACATAACAATACAGATAACATTTGTAGTAAAATAGGCGTTACAAAAGAATAGAAATAAACATATACATGAGTGTTACAAAAATAGTGACATAAGTACATACATAAAATAATGAGAATAGTTTTCGAAACATTAATTTCACACATGAACATTGAAACAGAACAGAATTGTAAACAACTTTACAAGGAAAATAACATATTATTAATGCAACTTATATTTGAGGATAACAGTATTCCTCCTCATAGTGAATGTAGCTTAATATTAGAAGAGAAAAAAATTCTATGAAACAGTACACAGAGACAGGAAGAAAACAAATACTCAAGGGTACACAAACACATAGTGGGATAACACCAATAGGAAAGGACAGGGTTCGTTTTCAGTGTAACATTTGGTACTGCAGTCCAACCCAAAACTTCATATATCTTTCCTCTTATTTCATCCTTTGTTTCCACCAAAAAAATTCTATCTAAGCATGCTTTCTGTATTTATATGTTCACACATTTCTTACCTCAACATTTATTTCCAAGAAAATCCTACCTAAACCTGTTTTCTCAATGCATTTCTTCCAATTCATCGCAACTCATTCTCTTAGAGGCTACCCCCTCTTAAGCTAACTTAAATCTACTGAGCTCAGATGCTAAACTAAGGGACGAGGCAATGCATCATCACATAACAAATCAACACAAACAGCAATGCAAAAAATGCAAATTGGCAAAGCTAGCAGCATAAATGAGCAAAAGTCAAATTCAATAACACTATGCCTGGCAAACAGCAGCAACTTATACCTAAACATGACATAGCGCAAGCAGAAAAAATATTACACTAAACAACAATGCAGATAAGGGAAATGTATATTCACATCTTAATGTCTATGTAATTAAAGTGGTGCACCACAAGAAGTTATTCTACCAAAAAGTTACCAATTACTTGAAAAGAAAATTATGAATGCAGTTACTAGTTCCTTCTTATCGTTCTTTCCTTTCCAAGTGCTCCTTTTTTAAAGAATGTGGATCATAAAATAATTATTTAATAGATCTGTTGACAGAAAGTGTTCACATTAGCAAATGCATTTCATTTTATAAAAGCAATGCTGCAACACAGCTGAAAAACAGGTATCAAATGAAATAAGCAATTACGCAAACCAAAGCATAAAAATATCATTCAATAGTCATGTGACATTTCATAAGTTAGTAGAAATTCTCTCAACTCTCGTAGAAAGACGCTTGTCGTAATCAGGTGTGCAGATGTACGAATATTTCTCGTCATTTCATTAGGCATTTCAGTAAATATCATAAATTACGAGCTCCACATTATACTTTCAACAAGGAAATGTCAATACCGAGGATAATGGCCTTCCCTTTTTTTTTTCTACCTGTGCTTCCGGAAAGGCTAATGGCTTTTTTTTTTTCGGGCGGCTGTCGCCCAGGTGGGTGCCCGCGACGCATTATGTGCAGGTGGTCACTTAACTTTCTTACGGAAATATTTACGACACCAGCTTCCGCTACGGTAACAGTCTCACATAAAAATATTTCACAGGTCAAGAATTAGCGTTGCAAATCTTTAGAAACAAAATCCTATAAATATAAGTGTCCAAAAAAATGTTCAGTGGCATTGTGATACATTCACACATTTCATAACTCTTAAAGTACGTTTCTTGGTTTCCAACATCCTTTTCATAAATCAGAGTCCCTAAACACTACTCATTATTCCTTACCTCATTATACATATACATATTCGTCGACACTTCTTCAATATTTCATCGTGAGAAATACGTAGCATAATAAACATTCCTCAACAACGTAATACACATCGTCGTCGTAATAATAACATCATAACACCTCAGTCAAATCTCAAAATCGTCGTAACTTCCTCCAATAATTTCTGAGCCTAAAAAAATTCTCTGCTCATTTCAATAGTGTCATCTACCTCAAACGTACTTTAAAATCATGCTCCCTTACGAAATACGTCATTCAAAGCTCTCATAGTATCACAATGATTCCGAAAAATATGAGCGTTTCTCAAAGTACTGACAAAATACAGTTTCATAAGTGTGAAGTTACCCAACTGTGTATTGCGTAAACATGTGTCACTGATGTAGTAAAAAGAATGTTTGTTTCTCTGTCAAATAATGAGATAGCTGTGTAATTTGTGTGTTAGAGAAATATGGTACCGATGTGTAAAGTTGTATAAGCAAATACCATATTAGCTAGGGTTCCTTGTGGTTGCCACACACATGGTACACAAAGTAGGCGTGTACCCCCCTGAGGATAAATGTAATTATACCCTCAGGTGTTACAAATTACAGCAATGGAATGAAATGTATCACGGAAAACTTTCTTTGTAATTCAAAAATCTTTAAAAATAAATGTTTCAAGTAAAAAATTAATCACTCAAATACGTGTACTGTAGCGCTAAATGTGCGTCTTGTTGCAACATAATCTGTGTGGAAGTGTCGTAGTTATCGTCCTCCGAAAGCTAAGTTCTGCAGAAGCCAATGTACTTACCTCATGATAAATAAAAGTGAAATGCTTTGCGTATAGATATCGTAGTTATTATACTTATTGGCGTGATGAAGAAAGCACTGTACAGTAACGTAATGTTGTGCCACGAAAAAGGCTGTCTCATTGTTGCTATACCACAAAAGTTACTACTAAAACATGTTTTTCTTTCCAGAAGAATTCAGAAAACTGTGCAGATATAAAACAGAAACACCGCAAAATCAACATTGTAAATTGTCACTCATTAGTAGCGTCGTGATAAAATCGTGTAGCTGTCACATAAACTAACCTCTGTGTCATCTGGTATCTCTCAGAAAGCACTTTAAATTCAGAATGTATTTTCAAATAAACCAAAATGTTGCATTAAAATCTCATTAGCAGTTCCAGTATATGTCCTAAGTATGTAAGCCTCATATTCGTTATGTAATCGTGCAACTAACAAGGAGGAATGTATACACACAATAACATTGTGTCGTCTGTTCGCAATAACAATGCATTCGTAATTTCTGTTTAAAAATGTTCCCTAGGTTCTAGACTGGATATTTAACTTCAAACATTGTTGCATGTTAACAGTTTCTTAATTCTGACAAAGCATACTAGAAATATGAAGTGAAAAGTTTTATGGCAAAGACAAAGTTAAAAAGCAGATTATCCTTCAATAAATGGTTTTACATGTGAAATGTGGTGTAAACCTTTACTCTTCCTAGTACGCAGAGTTTCAACTTCAACGCAATTATCATGTGGTATACGTCGGATTCTGTAAGGTCCATTGTAAACTAGAAAGAATTTGTGACTCAAGTGTTTCTTCTTATGTGACAATGAATGAGCTTTAATGAGAACTTTCTGACCAATATACAATTTCTTTGTATTTGCTTTACCGTGTAGTTTTCTCCTTTTGCCTGCTGCAGATTTTATATTTTTAAGAGCCAAATCAATTATGTCTTTGTGTCGAAGTTTACGTGTATTTGGGAAAGGTACAAGCTCTCTGATTCTGTTCGGTGGTTCTTCATTCTTTAGTACAAGAGTAGGTGGTAAAGCAGTGGAATCATGAGGCATTTCATTCAGCACATTTTGAAATAAGTGTAAATATCTGTCCCAATGCTGATGCTTTCTGTGACAATAAAGTCTGCAAAGCTTATTGATTTCTTTCATAATCCGTTCAGACGGGTTACAATGTGGTGAGTACAATGAAATAAAAACAGGTTTGATTTTATGGTTGCGAAGCATGCGTGACCAAACAGCAGATCTGAATTGCGGTCCGTTATCTGAAATGACTTTGCTAACGTGTCCAACTTCACGTAAGAAATTTTTAACAAAGGCGTTGGATACAGACCGTCCAGTGGCTTTACGTAACGGTGTGAAAGAAACAAATTTTGAAGTAAGTTCAACAGCGACTAGAACGTACGAAAATCCATTAGATGTTCTGACAAGCGGTCCCAAGAGATCAACAGCCGCAAATTCTTTTAATTTAGAAGGAATGATAGGAAACAACGGAGCACGATGTGAGACAGTAGATGGTTTCGCCTTTTGACAAAGTTTACAAATAGACAAGACTCTTCGAATTCGCTTTTCCATATTGTTAAAATAACAAGTCGTTCGAAGAATATGATAACATTTTCGTGGACCAAAATGTGCGTAGCTGAAATGAATGTACCAAATGAGCTTATTAACAAAATCGTCAGGAATGCAAAGTACCCATAGCTTGTCATCAACAGTGCAGCGTTTGAACAGTATGTTGTTTCTAACCAGATAATAATGCCGAATCTGTGTGTGTGTCCTTTCATGCCATTTGCTCTTGATGTCTTTCCAAATCGGATCTTTATCTTGTTCATGAGCAATGTCCTTTAAAGATGTGGTGATGAAGTTTTCAAAGGCGACTTTCTGAATGTAAAGAATACTGAAATTTTTCTCGAGGTTGCCTTCTGTGGTACTTTTCTCAAGCCCAGCCGGTGCGCGTGACAGTGCGTCCGCAACAATGTTCTCCTTGCCGGGAATGTAGACTATTGTGAAGCGGAATTCTTGCAGAAACAATGCCCAACGTTTTAACCTGTCATGATTTAATTTTGAAGACATAAGAAATTGTAATGCACGATGATCACTGTATACTTTTACGTGCTTACCAGAAAGAAAGAAACGGAATTTGTTAAATGCCCAAACGATAGCTAAAGCTTCTAATTCAGTAACGGAATAATTTTTTTCAGATTTGGTTAGCACTCGGCTAGCAAAAGCAATGGTTTTCTGAATGGTAGTGTCATTTTCTATGGCTTCTTGAAATAAATGGGCACCAAGACCGACTTTAGAAGAATCCGTGCTAAGGCAGAAATCTTGTGACAGATCTGGATGAGCTAAGATTGGCGCGTGAAGTAACGCTTCTTTCAAAGAATTGAATTCCAACTGTGCTTGTTCGTCCCAGTTCCAAATAGTATTTTTTCCAGTGAGAGAACAAAGTTTTGGTGTAACAAGAATTTGCATATTCAGAAAACGACGGTAAAAATTTACGAGACCTAGAAAACTGCGGACTTGTCTTTTTGTGGATGGAACTGGAATGGCTCTGATTGCTTCTAACTTTTCAGGATCCGGCTGAATCCCTTCAGAAGAAATAATATGTCCCAAAAACTTCACCTTTGTCCTACCGAATTCAGACTTTTCCAAGTTAACTGTAATTCCAGATTCTGCAAAAATATGTAACACGCTGTTGAGGATGCGATTGTGTTGTTCCCATGAGGCTTCTGCTATCAGAATATCGTCTACATATAAGGTGATGTGACGTTTTAAGAACTCAGGTAATATGGAATTTAGCCCGCGAATGAATGCTGCCGAAGAAATGTTCAAACCAAAGGGAAGTTTCCGAAACTGATAACAAACGCCGAAACAAAGGAAAGCTGTGTATTTTCTACATTCTGGATGAAGTTCGATCTGATAAAAGCTGGATCTGAGATCAATGGAAGACAACACTTTTACACCATTAAAATTTTGAAGAAGTTCTTCCATCGTCTGCGGCCTGTCTGTTTCAGGAATAATGATAGTATTGATTTGTCTCGAATCTAAGACAAGCCTGATCGATCCATTTTTCTTCTCAACAACATGTAATGGATTGTTGTATGAGCTTACTGCAGGCTCAATAATGCCCTCGTCGAGCATAGATTGTATTTCTGTTCTAACACGGTCCCTATAATGTGCTGGAATTACATATGGTCTAACACAAAATTTAGTATGCTCACGAACACGAAATTGGTATTGAAATCCCTTGATTGTTCCTGTTTTATGAGTAAAAACTGTGGAATGTGCTTGTAAAATCTCAAAAAGGTCCTGCCTATCAGTGTCATTACAATTCTCAATTGTTTGAATTTTATTCTGAATTAACTCATTAATTTCAAATATGCCGTCGATGTCATCCCTGTCAGTACTTGCAGAGTGATTGTTAGTGTCTAGTTCCGTAGAAAATTCCGAACTGTTGTCTAACAGAACGTAAAGCCGATTAATTTCCTCATCATGGTTTGAGAGCCAATCTTCAAATTTCAAAGCTATTGACTTACCTTCTTTTTCTAAAGTTATTTCAGCATCGTGAAAGTTTAAGATTGCTTTGAATTCATTCAAAAAGTCTACTCCCAATATAATTTCCGTCGACAATAATGGAACAATAAGAAAGTTCGTAGAGAAGCTGTGGCTTTGACAAACGAATTCTAAGTTGGTTTGTTGGCGTACATCTACACTTTTTCCAAAGATTGCACCTTGTAATTTAATCTTACGTAACGGAAGTGTGGGGCAATCGTTCGATTTGTTGCATTTGCTAAAGGCTGTTTCACTGATTACTGAAATGGGACTGCCAGAGTCAAGTACTGCCGTAAATTTTACGTCATTTACTGTAATGTGAATCACAGGATATGCAATGTTGTTATGTTTTATGTCGTGTTCCTGGAGTAAGATGTCCCTAATGTCTTCCATTTTTACGTAATTACTAGCTACGGCAGCTGCGTCGTCAGTTTCATAAGTACGTTTTGTGGCTGCCAGCGGTGTGAGTCATTGCCTATTGTCTCTTTATTGGCGCGCGTCGTTATTGGGGTTTGGAGACCTAACTTCTACAAATTCACCTCCTCGAGAGGGCCCTGCTCTGTTTGAAGCTCGCCAGTTCTGATGCAATTCAGGTCTGTCGTTACGATCATATCGTCTGTCGTCATGTCGGTAGATTCCATAGTTTCTTTCTTGTCGGTCACATGGTGGAGAATTTCTCCCTGAATCGTAACTGCGCGCTGGTCCGTTGCGTCTAAAGTTATTCTGTCTCCCTTGATAGTATTTATTTTGGTTCCCATATTGTCTGTTTCTCTTATTGTCTCTGTGATAGTCATTACCACGGAGAGGTGATCTTTCCCTGTAGTTATTACTACTCTGCCAACGGTTGTCATACGGGTGGTGTCTGGTTTGGTCACGATTTGTGTTGTGAGAATAGCCTTGTCGTGTCCAGTTATTATTTCTTTCATCGTGGAATTGTGACAGATGTGACCTGTAATTATTGTGCTCCTGTTTCCGCGTTCCCCGATTGTCAGTGTCAATTTCCAATTCTTGTAACAGACCCTGAAATGCTTCAATGTCATCTTTGCAACGTCCTGCTAAAATAATATGTCGTAAATGTTCAGGCAATTTGAGTAAGCAAATGCGGATGAGTTCTGAGGGGCTGTATGGGTTTGAAAGATATTGATTCTTATGCAACATGTCTTCAAAATATTTGACAAGACTGGAAAATTCAGATTGTTCAAAGTGTTTCATCATCATGATGCTATGTTTTACACGGTCTTGTGTAGCTTGAGACCAATATGCTGAGAGGAAGGCATGGTAAAACTCTCCTTCACTGTGGCAATCGTGAATTACCGATCGCATTCTTACAGCTGGTTCATTCTCTAAGTAGCCACACATAAATTCTAATCTGTGTTCCAACGACCAGTTGGGAGGAAAACAATGAGAGAATTGATGGAGCCATGCTTGTGGATGAATGTCGTTGCCAGAATTCTTAAATGTTTTGAATTTACGTGTAGTAATGAACAGCTTATAGTCAAAATCATCATGTCGGCGAGTCGCATATCGGTCATTGTTAGGTCGTGTCGGCCGTTCCATCTCAAAATTCGGTGCACATTGCCAATTTCTTTCATAACTTCCGAAATGCCCTGTGTTATTATTTTGCGGCTTTTCCGTGTTTCTAAGTCCCTCTTCCCGTGTTGGGGCACGAGTATCCTCTGAAATACGTAATTCTTGTATTAACTGTGTCAGCTGATTTTGTACTTCCCGGATTTCTCTTTGGTGTTGTGTATTAATTTGATTCTGATTTTGTTTGAATTTTCTTATTTGTTCATACTCTTCTGTGTCAGTGAAGGCTACGGGTCTTGTGTCATTCAGATCATCATCTACCTTTGTAGATAAGTTAGTGAATTGATCCGAAAGTTCGGCTACTTTCTCCGATAGTGTACTTATTTCCTCAGCGTGTTTTTCTGAACCAAGTTTCAGAGTATCTACTTTGTCCTTTAAGTTTTCCTGAGCTTTTGCAAGTTGCGTAACCGAATCGGTAGATGCAACTGAGTCAAATTTAGCCCACAAGGTCTCATGATTTTCATGAACAATGGTTTGCAGCTCTTTTATGGCTGCTTCGTGATTCTGTAAAGCATTTTCATGCCGCGAAAAAATAGGTTGAAAATGCTCACAAATTTGTGTTTTTACGTCATTACAGACTTTTTGACATTTCGATTCAATGTTATGTAACTCAGTAGTTAAATCTTCACGCGTTTGTTCAAGAGTTTGTTCCAATGAGTCTAACTTTTGAAGCTGTTGCTGTGTTTGTCTCTGGTGTTGTTCCATTGTGTCTAACTTTTTAAGATTTTGTTCCATTGTGTCTAACTTCTGAAGATTTTGTCCCATCTGTCTCTGATTTTGTTCCATTTGTTGCATTAATTGCAATAGTAATGTATTAGTGTCTGGAATCTGTTTCTCTATGCTTTTTGGCAGTGCATTTTCACCGGCAACATTCACATTTTGACAAGCAGAAAATGTGTCTTGACTCATTTGAGAAAAAGGTGGGGACCCAAAACCTGAATCTACAGTATTTGCGAAATTGTGTCCTGTCATTTCGGATTCCTGAGGCGAGCTGTTGCCGACCGATCGATCGATAATGCTTCCCTCTTCACTAATTGTTTCACTGTCCACGCCATTGTTTGCCGCCCGCTCCATTTCCCTATGCACAATTACCAAATTACTACTTTGAACATCAGTTAATTCATTACTCGGTGGCGCTAACACACTGCTTTCATTTTCACTGCCATTTCTCAATTTACTTTGGAGCCTAGTATTACGTTTTTCACACGCCATTATTGTCACAATAATTCACACGATAACACAGAAAATCACAATTTGAGTAGCAAAAATAAGAGAACACATTAATATAGCACTGAAAATAATATCTAGTTAATTGCAGCTGCGAAATACTTGGTGCAAATCTACATGCATGCCACAACTGTTTTACAGTACAACAATGAAAGACTGCAACTACAAAGGAGATTCTCTCTACAATTACGCGCTAGCAATAAACAAAAGCTACACTAAATACACAAATTACAAGAAAAAATCAGAAGATTCCAGTGAGGTATCCTAGGCTAAGGGTCGACATATGAAACGTCCCCTTATTTATTTATTTATTTATTTATTTATTTATTGTTCCGTGGGACCACATTTAGGAGAAGTCTCCATGGTCATGGAACGAGTCAATACATGAAATTATAACACGATTGTAGAAACAGATAAAATGAAATATAAGAAACATATTCAGGCGACAAATCAAAAATGTACACTGGAATTTGCTTAATTTTGTATCTCTTCCAGGAGCTCCTCGACAGAATAGAAGGAGTGAACCATGAGGAAACTCTTCAGTTTGGACTTAAAAGTGTTTGGGCTACTGCTAAGATTTTTGAGTTCTTGTGGTAGCTTATTGAAAATGGATGCAGCAGAATACTGCACTCCTTTCTGCACAAGAGTCAAGGAAGTGCATTCCACATGCAGATTTGATTTCTGCCGAGTATTAACTGAGTGAAAGCTGCTAACTCTTGGGAATAAGCTAATATTGCTAACAACAAACGACATTAAAGAAAATACATACTGTGAAGGCAATGTCAAAATTCCCAGACTATTGAATAGGGGTCGACAAGAGGTTTTCGAACTTACACCATACATAGCTCGAACAGCCCGTTTTTGAGCCAAAAATACCCTTTTTGAATCAGAAGAATTACCCCAGAAAATAATACCATATGACATAAGCGTATGAAAATATGCGAAGTATACTACTTTTCGTGTTGAAATGTCACTTATTTCAGATACTGTTCTAATGGTAAATAAAGCGGCATTTAGTTTCTGAACAAGATCCTGAACATGGGCTTTCCACAACAGCTTACTATCTATCTGTACGCCTAGGAACTTGAACTGTTCCGTCTCGCTTATAACATGCCCATCCTGTCTGATTAAAATGTCAGTTCTTGTTGAATTGTGGGTTAGAAACTGTAAAAACTGAGTCTTACTGTGATTTAGCATCAAATTATTTTCCACAAGCCACGAACTTATATCATGAACTACATTATTTGATAATGTTTCAATATTACACACAAGATCCTTCACTACCAAGGTGGTGTCATCAGCAAACAGAAATATTTTTGAATCACCTGTAATACTAGAAGGCATATCATTTACATAAATAAGGAACAGCAGTGGCCCCAGCACCGACCCTTGGGGAACGCCCCATTTAACAGTGCCCCATTGGGACTGAACATCATTACCACTCTCAATATTGCGGAGGATTACCTTCTGCTTTCTGTTCTTAAAGTAGGAGGCGAACCAATTGTAAGCTACTCCCCTTACTCCATAATGTTCCAACTTCTGCAGTAATATTTTGTGGTCAACACAGTCAAAAGCCTTCGTTAAATCAAAGAAAACACCTAACGTTCGCAACCTTTTATTTAATCCGTCCAAAACCTCACAGAGAAAAGAGACTATAGCATTTTCAGTTGTTAAACCGTTTCTAAAACCAAACTGTACATTTGACAGCAAATTATGTGAATTTAAATGCTGCAGTAACCTTGTATATACAACCCTCTCAATAACTTTAGCAAACACTGATGGCATAGAAATAGGTCTATAATTGTCAACATTATCCCTGTCTCCCTTTTTATAAAGTGGCTTCACTACCGAGTGCTTTAATCGGTCAGGAAACCGACCACTCCTAAAGGAAAAGTTACAGATATGGCTGAGAACTGGGCTAACACACATAGAACAATACTTCAGTATTCTGCTAGATACCCCGTCATATCCATGAGAGTTCTTGGTCTTTAGTGACTTAATTATTAACTCAATCTCCCTCTTGTCAGTATCATGGAGGAGCATTTCAGGTAACAGTCTCGGGACACTTTTTTCTAAGAGCGCTATATGATTCCCTGTTGGGACTAGGTTTCTATTTAGTTCACCTGCTATATTCAGAAAGTGATTATTAAGTACTGTACATATATGCGACTTATCAGTAACACGGACATCCCCACTACGCACTGATTCTATATTCTCGACCTGTCTCTGCAGACCAGCCACTTCCTTTACGACTGACCATATGGTTTTAATTTTATCCTGAGACTTAGCTATTCTATCTGCATACCACATACTTTTTGCCTTCCTAATAACTTTTTTAAGCACCTTACAATACTGTTTGTAATGGGCTGCTGCATTTAGATTTTGACTGATTCTAACGTTTTGATATAATTGCCACTTTGTTCTACAAGATATTCTTATCCCTTTAGTCAGCCACCCAGGCTGCCTGTTTGTGCTAGTACCCTGTTTTGAACGTTCTAACGGAAAGCAACTTTCAAAGAGCACGAGAAAAGTCTTGAGGAAAGCATTATATTTATCGTCTACTGTATCAGCACTATAAACATCTTGCCACTCTTGTTCCTTGATACTGTTTACAAAAGTCTGTACAGCAACTGGATCAGCTTTCCTAAAACGTTGGTAACTATATTTAACATGTGTTGCAGCACAAAAAACTTTTAGACTTAAAATTTGTGCATCATGATCTGAAAGAACAATTATACATATGAAACGTCCACTTAGAACAATTGTACAAGACTGTGCTTAACCTGACACACAATATTTTGTTAGCGCAACGCAATCTGACTTTCAAAATTCCCTACAAAAGAATGGCCCTGACAAACATTAAACTATACCTTTCACAAATCACTTACCTCACAAAAATCTTCGCTGCTCAAGCTACTGCAATACAGCGAGCGCCACTACTGCCAGCTAAATAAAAGATTCAAACTACTGAAGGCACTAACTACTGATAGGGATAGTTAGCAAATGAAAGATATTAATAGAGAACAAACAATGTATTTACCTTGATATCATCATATATAAATATACCAGTTCATGAAAAATTACAAAACTCCGCCATCTCTCTCCACACATCCACCACTGCTGGCGGCTCACCTCCAACTGCGCAACGCTACGCGCTGTTCACAGCCAGCTGCCTAACACTACAATGGCGAGTATTACAACAATGCAAAGCAGCCACAGACTGCACACAGCACAGCCAGTGATTTTCATACAGAGGTGGCGTTACCAATAAGAAATCCTAAACAGCCTACTTACATAAGAACCTCAACAGCCTACTTACATAAAGATAACATAAACAGCCTACTTACAAACTCAACATGCCTCGTGAGAATTGCTATGGCTATTGTGTCGTCATTCTCTAATATTTTCCGACAAAAATGTTTTGTAATATACTAAATGGCTCTGAGCACTATGATTGTAATATACTATATTTATACTATATCTATACTGTATATACTACACTCCTGGAAATTGAAATAAGAACACCGTGAATTCATTGTCCCAGGAAGGGGAAACTTTATTGACACATTCCTGGGGTCAGATACATCACATGATCACACTGACAGAACCACAGGCACATAGACACAGGCAACAGAGCATGCACAATGTCGGCACTAGTACAGTGTATATCCACCTTTCGCAGCAATGCAGGCTGCTATTCTCCCATGGAGACGATCGTAGAGATGCTGGATGTAGTCCTGTGGAACGGCTTGCCATGCCATTTCCACCTGGCGCCTCAGTTGGACCAGCGTTCGTGCTGGACGTGCAGACCGCGTGAGACGACACTTCATCCAGTCCCAAACATGCTCAATGGGGGACAGATCCGGAGATCTTGCTGGCCAGGGTAGTTGACTTACACCTTCTAGAGCACGTTGGGTGGCACGGGATACATGAGGACGTGCATTGTCCTGTTGGAACAGCAAGTTCCCTTGCCGGTCTAGGAATGGTAGAACGATGGGTTCGATGACGGTTTGGATGTACCGTGCACTATTCAGTGTCCCCTCGACGATCACCAGTGGTGTACGGCCAGTGTAGGAGATCGCTCCCCACACCATGATGCCAGGTGTTGGCCCTGTGTGCCTCGGTCGTATGCAGTCCTGATTGTGGCGCTCACCTGCACGGCGCCAAACACGCATACGACCATCATTGGCACCAAGGCAGAAGCGACTCTCATCGCTGAAGACGACACGTCTCCATTCGTCCCTCCATTCACGCCTGTCGCGACACCACTGGAGGCGGGCTGCACGATGTTGGGGCGTGAGCGGAAGACGGCCTAACGGTGTGCGGGACCGTAGCCCAGCTTCATGGAGACGGTTGCGAATGGTCCTCACCGATACCCCAGGAGCAACAGTGTCCCCAATTTGCTGGGAACTGGCGGTGCGGTCCCCTACGGCACTGCGTAGGATCCTACGGTCTTGAAGTGCATCCGTGCGTCGCTGCGGTCCGGTCCCAGGTCGACGGGCACGTGCACGTGCACGACCACTGGCGACAACATCGATGTACTGTGGAGACCTCACGTCCCACGTGTTGAGCAATTCGGCGGTACGTCCATCCGGCCTCCCGCATGCCCACTATACGCCCTCGCTCAAAGTCCGTCAACTGCACATACGGTTCACGTCCACGCTGTCGCGGCATGCTACCAGTGTTAAAGACTGCGATGGAACTCCGTATGCCACGGCAAACTGGCTGACACTGACGGCGGCGGTGCACAAATACTGCGCAGCTAGCGCCATTCGACGGCCAACACCGCGGTTCCTGGTGTGTCCGCTGTGCCGTGCGTGTGATCATTGCTTGTACAGCCCTCTCGCAGTGTCCGGAGCAAGTATGGTGGGTCTGACACACCGATGTCAATGTGTTCTTTTTTCCATTTCCAGGAGTGTATATCTGCCTAATAACTATCTCAAGTATTATTTTTCACTCACCTTTCCTTCCTCCCAAAAAAAAAGTTGTCGAGAAAACGCTTTCTTAGGCCGTTACGGTGGTGTTACCCCTCACGTGATGTGGCTCACACTTTTCAGAGTTATGGACAAAGATGAGTATAGTCCAGTGTGCATCCTAGGTACTCACTGAGGTAGTGAAATACTGGTATAGTAATCGGGAGCACGGATGCTGAAATCTTCAGGATTCAGATTATCTGTGAATCCTCTAAAACGCTTAAGATGAATACCTGGGTCGTTCCTTTCAATAGACACATCCAATGTCCTTCCTAATCTCTCACCAATTCGAACTTGTGTTCTGTCTGTAGTGATCTGTGGATTTGTAGCATAACAGTTACCCACTGAGCCATTGGTTCACGCGGAGGAAAGTGTTCGTGTCTTCCCCACGAACTAAGTTCAGAAATACTCTGCACTCAATGCTCTGTTAATCATAAAATACTTCAATTTATATGAGGTTGTAAGAGTACTTTTACGTTTCGTACATTGCGAAAATTTGACACAGATTTCTTCTGAAGAACAGGCAGTTAAATTTCGTTGTGTTGTGACAAACCACAGCTGAATCGGAACTGTGAGATGGTTGCCATCATAGGCATCTCACACCTTCTAAATGATGTTACGAATGAATTTCTGGGCATGAGGAAGCTGAGCGAGTGAAGGGCTTCAGAGAAAAGCGCTCCCGAAGGACATTTCAAACTCTTGTGTAGAATAGCTGCATCTTAATCACAACACATCATAATTTTTTTACTATACATAAAATGCGAATTCATCATCTCGCAAACCAATCTTCAAAGTGGATTGGCAATGGTGAAACTACGAAGGGTAAAATGAAAATAATTTCTGTGGGGAAGACAGAAGGAGATAATCGTGATTAGTTACTCGAAAAATGGTAAAGCAGCGAGTGACTCTTTTAAGAACCTTTATAGAAGCATTGTAATTGCCACTTGATACAAAAACGATCAGTAAAGAACAAATTGCACCTTGGACAAGGACAGCTCATCTGTTCGTGCGTCTGTGCGATAAGGTGGCAAAGGGGCAATGCCACGCTTTAAGATGGATGCCATTTCCTCCTATTCCCAAGTTTTCATTCTATGAGAAATTTCTTCTTCCCAGATGTCAGAGTTAGAGTTTCACTTTTATTAGGGGAAGATAATTATGTAGGATTATAACTAAAGTAAAATATTCACTGCTGCACAACGAAGGTTCTGTTACGTTTAGTGAAATTATTTTTATAAAAGAATCTGTTCATAGTTTTTTTTTCTGTATCTCACATTAACCACAGCCAGCAGCAGGTCGGCTGGGGGCGTTCAGGTGCGAAGTAGGTCACCTACGATATTATCGATTGTATCATAAATGATGTCATCGGATTTCTCCCGCACCCCACCCCACCCCACTCACGTAGGTCAATTTCCCTGTGTATAAAATGGCGGGAATTGCAAAAAACAATCCAAGAGAGAGCATTGTCATTCAGGTGGAAGAAGGTCAACTAGGTAAGTAACTGTATGCCGCACCTGCGGCAGTGGGCTTGTTGTCCTAGGTATAAACTGGCAACAAGTGCAAAACATCCACCAGAGAGCGTTGTCATGTTGATGCAAGTAGGTCTCCTGTGAAAAATATGGAACTGAATGTGGCCATTGTGTTTTCCGCTGATGTCACTGTGGAACTGCATCACTTGTGCCAAGTATAGAATACTCTGGGCATAGTCTCTACGCCGTCACAATCCAAGATGCTAGGACAAATGGAAGTAATCAGTCTGCTGCTGACCTACTTAACATGCTTTTCCCCAAGATATTATTCACTCTGACGGGCATGGCTACATAGATATCACATAGCATAACGTTATTAAGTTCAAAAATCGCGAGCCCACTTTGCTCCTAAGTTGAAACAACTGCCTTTCTGACGTGTGACAAGTTCTTTTAAGCTGACTTGAAACGTGTGTGACTGTCACTGTCATGTTTACTCTCGTTTTAAAAATCTATTGGTGCTATGTTTAAACAATATCCCTCTGAATTTGAGTTTAAACAATCCCCTTGTCAATAATCTGACGTAACATTCCGAGCAGATTTCTTACCACCATTCACCTCCAGTGTCCAGGTTTGCTAGCCATCAAGAATATACTGGAATACCACTAACATTGCATAGTGCACCAAGGAATGTGGTGTTACTCTCTACAGTGTTAAAACTATTTTTACGGGAGTGTCATCACGAAAGCAGCATTTTCTCACATGAAAGAAATGCTGTCAGATTACATGACTGATGTCGTTTGTATAATAATTCACCACAATTTACCACATTTTCAACTTTCAAACGCCGATTTGAGAAATGTCCTAGACTGTGCGAGCAATGTGGATGGAAACGGCGGTACAAACGCTGCCAAGTAGGGTCTCGGACCAGGTTACGTATACTGTAAGGCAGGCCTGCGCTACGAGAATAAAGCTTTATTTCCCCTTAAACCGACTTACGATCTAGAAGCAGGTTCACCTACGAATATTGTAAAAGGAAATACGACATAGGCTAGAATCTACCGCATCACAGAGGGCTTAGGAAAACTATTTCACATTTGTGTATCTTTTTCAGATTTACGTGAGCTAAAACAGAGAAATCAGCTGTTCATTCCTCAAAAAGAAAGAGGTCTTATACGCTACAAGAAGCAATTACTGTGTTAAATATCTAACCATTATTAAAAACCATTCAAAAGCCAAGAGTTCACAAACTATTTTTTATTCAAGACCAGTTTCAGCAGTCTTACCTGTCATCTTCAGGTCTTAAACATGTTTTCGTTGTAAAACATGTTCATTTTACGCCGAGCTCATGTACAAGATGTCAATTGAGTAAACCTCAGCACATTATAAACGTTTGTCTTTACTTCCATATACATATACATGTGCCGGCCGGTGTGGCCGTGCGGTTCTAGGCGCTTCATTCTGGAACCGCGTGACCGCTACGGTCGCAGGTTCGAATCCTGCCTCGGGCATGGATGTGTGTGATGTCCTTAGGTTAGTTAGGTTTAATTAGTCCTAAGTTCTAGGCGACTGATGACCTCAGAAGTTAAGTCGCATAGTGCTCAGAGCCACACATACATGTGCAATATGTAACGTTTATAATGTGCTGAGTTTTATTCACTAGACATCTTTTGCATGAAGCCAAAACATTTTTTACTGCAAAAAAAAGTTTAAGATATGAAGATGACAGCTGAGACAGTTGAATCCGGCTCTTGAATAAAAAATATTTTGTGCAATTTTGGCTCCTGAATGGATTTTAACAATTAAAACAGATCGCCCTCCAGTATTCTCAAAATGAGAATAAACAATCTAATATTAGAAGGAAGACTTGACCTATCTTTTCCCGTACATGGCTCTGTGCTGCTTGGAGGTAAAATACTTGCTGTCGGACAACTGTCTCTAGCTACATCGCTCTAAATTACGTCATACAGGATACATTCGTTGAACTACACATTTTATTAAATGTAAAATAAATATTCTTCTTTATGCCGAACGTAAGCGCATAATGACAGTGTTACCAACTTCGTGCAACATACGCTGTCAACTTATTTGGCATTGCAATGTAATTTCATAAACACTTAAATGAAGTACAGAATTTACCAACAATCATTTGGTAACCACCCAAGTCAAGTAACAAAAACTTTGCCTTCCAGAAAAATAACTTTATTTAAGCATGTGTTCAAACTGTTGACCATGGATTAAAGGCACATTTGCAGTCACCGTTCGAAAGAACGATGAACAGACGTAAGTACAGTGGATGATAAGGTAGGGCACGTACTGGCGACGACACACATCGTCTGGCGTAGCTGGCGCTTCGTCATAGACTACAGCTTTGATTGGTCCCCAAAGAAAGAAATCAAATGAGTCAAATTAGAGGACCACGCAGGCCATTTGACAACGTAATTTCGTCCTATCCAACGTCCAGGGAAGTTCTCTTTCAGTATTTGCGTTGCAACACGGGACGAGTGAGCTGGACAACCGTCGTGTTGCAGCCACATGCACTGTCGAAGATCCAGTGCTACCTCTCCTACAAGAACCGGCAGAATGTTCGTCAGAAATTGTACGTACTAATGTCTGTTTATAACGCCGAGGTGAAATACGGTCCCGCAGTGTAATTTCCTGTGATATCGCACCATACGTTCACTCTCCACGACCGCTGATGTTGGACCTAACGAAGACAGTGTGGATTTTCGGCTGCCCAGTAGTGAATGTTATATAAAATTACAGTAGTGTGGTTGGTAACCGTTGCTTCATCATAGAGAGCGCATGTTGGAAACACGTAGGGTCATCTCTCAGTTTCTGAAGGGCTAACAGACAAAATTCTGTACTAGGTTCGAAATCACGGTCGTCGAGCCCGTGATGTAGTGACAGATGACAGGGATGGAAACTCTGTCGATGCATAATGCGAATGACACTCGTCTGGTTAGTTCCACATTCCTTGCCAATATGTCTCGTACCACTGTGCGGATTCATTAGCGTCGTAGCGAGAACAGCTTCTTCGTATTGTCTGTCAGTTGCAGTCTTCTTTCTTGTCCTCTTTTCGACGTTCAAGTACCCTGTCCGCACTAGCGTTTTAATAATTCGTGCAATGCCCTGGCGCGTCGGACATTGGAGATACGGATAAATACTACCGCTGTACTGTTTCTACGGCATTGCCTTTACATACATCATATAAAAGTATATCCAGTTTCTTCTCATTGGTGTACATGCATGCACGCAACAAATGTTAAAGCAGAAATGAGTGGTCTGCAGTGCAGACAAGTGCACTGTGGAATCAAAAGTATCCGGACACCTGCCTGAAAATATCTTACAGGTTCGTGCCGCCCTCCATCGGTACTGCTGGAATTCAGTATGGTTTTGGTCCACCCTTAGCCTCCATGACATCTTCCACTCTCGCATTCATACGTTCAGTCAGTTGCTGGAAGGTTTCTTGGGGATTGGAAGCCCATTCTTCACGGAGTGCTGCACTGAGGAGAGGTATCGATGTCGGTCGGTGAGGCCTGGCACGAAGTCGGCGTTCCAAACTATCCCAAAGGTGCTCTATAGGATTCAGATCATGAATCCGTGCGGGTCAGTCCATTACAGGGATGTTATTGACGTACAACCACTCCGCCACAGACCGTGCATTATGAACAGGTGTTCGATCGTGTTAGAAGATGCAATCGCCATCCCCGAATTGCTCTTCAACTGTAGAAAGCAAGAAGATTCTTAACACATCATTTTAGGCCTGTGCTGTGATACGGCCACGCAAAACAACAAGGGGTGCTAGCCCCCCCCCCCCCCATGAGAAACACGACCACACCATAACACTGCCGCCTCCGAATTTTATTATCGGCACTACACACGCTGGCAGATGATGTTCACCGGGCATTCGCCATACCCACACCCTGCCATCGGATCGCCACATTATGTACCGTGATTCGTCACTCAACGTTTTTCCACAGGGTCAGTCGTCCAATGTTTCTGCTCCGTACACCAAGCGAGGCGTCATTTGACATTTACCGGCGTGATGGGTGTCTTATGAGCAGCCATTCGACAACGAAATCCAAGTTTTCTCACCTCCTTCCTAACTGTAATAGTACTTGCAATGGATCCTGATGCAGTTTGGAATTCCTGTGTGATGGTCTGGATTGACGTCTGCCTATTACGCATTCTGACCCTCTTCAACTTTCGGCGGTCTCTGTCAGTCAACAGACGAGGTCGGCCTGTACGCTTTTGTGTTGTACGTATCCCTTCACGTTTCCACTTGACTATCACATGGGAAACAGTGGACCTAGGGATGTTTAGGAGTGTGGAAAACTCGCGTACAGACGTCTGACACAAGTGACACCCAATCACCTGACCACGTTCGAAGTCCATGAGTTCCGCGGAGCGCCCAGTTCTGCTCTCTCACGATGTCTAATGACTACTGAGGTCGCTGATATGGAGTAACTGGCACTAGGTGGCAGCACAGTGCACCTCTTATGAAAAACGTATGTTTTGGGGGTCGTCCGGATACTTTTGATCACATAGTGTAAACAGGCAAATGTGTTGACATTCTGACACAGTGTAGCACGAGAGCTGTGCTTGGCTGTATTTGCACCGCTAATGCTGATTCCGGCCACCGTGCTCTTAAATTTTTTACGACTGGTTCCAACATCAATATTACAAACGCTATATCACTGTAATTGCCTTCTCAAGAGCGATGGAATGCAGTTATAAAAAGTATACGGTTCCATTTTGAAAAAGGTACTTGCTTCAGTATCTCCGTTTATGTCAACGCTAAAACCATTACTCAAGAAACAAAAACAAAAAAAAAAAACAAAAATAGAGATACGGGCACCTCGACGCTCTTAGATTTGTCGAAAACTGTGTTTTGATACGTGTAACCGTTCACGAAATAAGTGTTACGTCAAACGTCACACGCCCTGTAGACATAAACAACGAGAATATCAGTCAATACATTCTCTTTCAAAAAACTTGATGCATATCAGAGAAACCATCCAGTATGTGCTTTCACTATGTGTACAGATTTTATGGAATATTCTGGTTAAACCCTCTAGAGCTCACCCATCAGAGCACTTCAGAAGGCGTCTCTATTGTGACTTTCTAGCATGTTATTCACATATGTCACTTCAACAAAGTAAACCTCTTAAACACAGCACGCTATTTCTGATCTACATTTCACTGTACCATTTCCCTACAGGTGAATATGTCTAAACCAATATGCATGAATATGTCTAAAACAGACGGACTGTACATCAGGTTTATAGGTGTCCTGCTTCCAAAACAATACTGTTTCAGGTAAACACATGTTATTCTCACACATGGAACGGGACAGTAAACTGCTTAGTAGGGTAACAGTATTGCTATATTATTGTCCTGCAGGTATTAACGTGCGTGGTTGTACGTTCGTAATTAAAGACGGCAGTTGAGGGTGACGATCCATGGCATCAGTTAATGATGACAGAAGCCAATAAGCGATCCAATACGGTGATTCACAGTGACATCAAAGATACCAGAATACAAAACGACTGACTTTCGGATATGGGCACAGTCCTAAATTGTTGTCCAAAATAGTTAGCTCTGTATATATCTATTCCCAGCATTCATACTCAGTGAGCAGACTTACAAGCCTTCAAGTGTGCTCTGTACATCATAGTGAACGTCTGATCATCATTGTGAAGCGTCAGACAAAAAAAATGACTTGCACAGTTGGATTAAGTCTTAAACCACTTATATGTTGCTCATTATTTATTATTATCATTCATTGTGTATGTGTATTTCTCATAATTTTCTTTCATTTCTCCTTCAGCACAACTGTTTCCTGATGGGTAGATTGGTTCTTAATCCAAAGGTGTAAATCAGATTTTTGTCAGGGGGTAGTAGATCTCTGCTGACGCTTCATGATGATGATCACCCTTTCACTATGGTGTACAGAGCACAAGTGACAGTTTCACTTGATGGCTGGTAAACCTGAACACTCAGGATGAGCGGTGAGTGTGGACAAGTGCAGCAGCACATCTATTTTGGACTGTGCTCGTACCCTCAAGACAGCCATAATGGGTACTGATATCGTAGATGTCATTGTGAATCGCCGTATTGCATCGTACTGGATTCTGACATAATCGGTTATATCAAGGATCATCACCTTCGACTGCCATCTTTAATTACAAACATAGAACCATGCAGTTTAGAACCAGTAGGGCGATGATATAGAAATGCCGTTACCATATTAAGTGGTTTATTGAACTATGTTCCAGGTGAGTAGACGCGAAATAGTATTAAGATGGGCGTAGAACATCTTTAAATAGCTGACGGACAGTGCCTCTCGTTTAGACACGTCCATGCAAATTTCTATTTATGTGGTAATCGTATAGGCCAATGTAGGCCAGAAATAGCATGCTTTGTCTAAGTCGTGAAGTGTTCTGATGGGTGATCCCTATAAGGCTGCACGAGAGAATTCCATAAAATCTGTACATGAAGGGAAATCACACGCTGGATGATTTTGTTGATATGCAACAGTGGTTTGAAGAGCGGTGCACTGCGTGGTATTCTCGTTGTTCGTGTATATTTTCTTGGGTAATGCTTACACCCTGTAATCCAGAGACACTACCAACGTTTGATAGTTGACAGATTTTTCGTAAATTAACATTACATTAAACTCTTGAAGTGGTGAAAATTCTATAAAAATACATTTAACTTTGCAGAGAGTAACACCACACATATTGGTGTTATTAGCGTAGACACTGGAAATAGTGGAAACTCAAAGTCTGGAAATAATTGTGTGTCCTGCTACATTGTATCATGGAGGGTTTCTGGAAACAGTTCACCATGGTGCTCCAGTATATTCTTGATGGCCAGCAAGCCTGGACGCTAGAGGTGAGTGGTGATTAGAAATCTGCTCGAAACGTCAGATATCCTATGTTTGTCAAAAAATGTCTCTACTTTACATAAGGAATCACTGAAAAATATAGTGCTAGTCTGGACATTACGTCGCATTCTGTTTATGGGAAGGAATTGCGGAAACATCTCAAAGATATGGAGAAATTATCCGTGGTGGTGTTAGAGGACCAGTGTGATTACATACTTTACTGAGCATACAGATTACTTTCACACTTCAGTCTTGTGGTATGGGTAAACAGATATCACCCACTTCATACTAATACGGACCTTCTGCAGCCAATCCATACGAGAAATTTGAACCTGACAAACTGTTCCCTTCGACTTGACCTTGAAAGGAAATAAATGAAGGAGGAACGAAAAAGATATAATCCACGATTTTTGCTTTTCTCTCTGATCCCATGGAACTAAAGGTGTGACATATGTCTGATCTATAACATTCACATTCAAGTTTCATACAGCTTTGCCCTGAACATTTTAAACATTACAACAGCAGTCAGACTCAACACATGGCCCAGTGGTTAGCATCAGTAGATGCTGATGAAATTTCGGGTTCGACTCCCAATGGTGACCGTGGTTCCTACTGCGGTGGAAATGTCCCGAAAGCAATCCACTCAGCGTTTCAAGGACTACTGTGCAGCTAGTTTATGAAGAAACCGAGCCTGTTGGTTGAAGTAATCCTATCCCAACCATGGGAATGTGATTTTTAGTCATATCGTAATCCAATTAAGGCGACTGGAAATAGCAAGAGTAATTTCCTTTTCCATCCTTACCCTATCCGAACCTGAGCTCCGTCTCTAGTGATCTCGTTGACGATGGGACGTCGGCCGCTGTAGCCGAGCGGTTCTAGGCGCTTCAGTCCGGAACCGCACTGCTGCTACGGTCGCAGGTTCGAATCCTGCCTCCAGCATGGATGTATGAGGCGTCCTTAGGTTAGTTAGTTGTAAGTAGTTCTAGGTCTAGGGGACTGATGACCTCATATGTGAAGTCCCATAGTGCTTAGAGCCATTTGAACCATTTTTGGCGATGGGACATTAAACGTTAATTTTTCTTCTTTGTTTTGAAAATCAGGTGGTGGCCCCGACTTAGAAAACCAACGTTAACAGTATGGAGTAGTGTGATATCTGAATATGGTACATCGGTTGTCTATCAGACGACTGGTACGAACTCCATAGTGCTCCACTAGACATGGTTCTCCTGCATTCGAAATGACTTTTCCACTCTGTTATAGTGTCACTAACCACAGTGCGCCTTGGTGTTTTTCACATTCATGGATTCTTAACAAAGGGACTGATAAATATATACTAAGATGGTATCTGTTCTTTCAGACATGTCCGAAAGAACAGATACTATCGGTGACCAAGCAGCTCGTTAGAATGAAATTACAATGAAATGAAAACCCTTAGCTGCTTACAGGCGTTGACATATGTCAACGGGGACAGATGAAAATGTGTGCCCCGACCGGGACTCGAAGCCGGGATCTCCTGCTTACATAGTAGACGCTCTATCCATCTGAGGCACCGAGGACACAGAGGATAGTGCGACTGCAGGGACTTATCTCTGGCACGCATCCCGCGAAACCCACATTCTCAACGTATTGTCTTCTTCTTCTGTGCAGATGCACAAACAGTGCCCGAACTCTTACGGGAATCGGCAACGTGCCGCGAGTAATGAGTATAATGGGCGTGGGCACTACGAATGTAGTGCGGGACAATACTTGAGAATGTGGGTTTCGCGGGATGCGTGCCAGAGATAAGTCCCTGCAGTCGCACTATCCTCTGTGTCCTCGGTGGCTCACATGGATAGAGCGTCTGCCATGTAAGCAGGCGATCCCGGGTTCGAGTCCCGGTCGGGGCACACATTTTCATCTGTCCCCGTTGACGTATGTCAGCGCCTGTAAGCAGCTAAGGGTTTTCATTTCATTGTAATTTCGGACTGATAAATTACTGCTGTGGTCTGTGTAGCCAGACACTCACCCGGCTCTGAGCTAACCGAATGCCACTCCAATACTAGCGTCCAATGATGCCTTCGACAAAGGTTGCAGTAGCAGTTGGTCGGCAACACATGGATCGCCAGTCTAGTTTTCAAATAATGATGTTTCACGTCATCTAGTACTACGAGTTTACTCTTGGCAACTGCAACACAAGAATCTCCCGTAATGTTCTTGGCATATGCAATATGTAATGCTGTTGATTCTTGGCAATAGCCACACAAGATATCTATTACATTCAGGTGACGAAAGTCATAGGCTACCACCTAATATTGTGTCAGACCTGCTTTCACCCCACGTAGTGCAGTAACACGACGTGGTATGGAGTCGACAAGTCCTTGGACATCCCCTGCAGAAATATTGGGAAATGCTCCCTCCACAGACGTCCATAAATGCTAAAAAGTTGCTCGTGCAGAATTTTATGCAAAAACTGACTTCGTGATTACTTCCGATAAATGTTCGCTGTCATTCATGCCGGGCGATCTGGATGGCCAAGTCATTCGCTCGAATTGTCGAGAATGTCGTCAAACCAACAGCTAATCGAGTCGTGCAACATGCAGTTTTGGGGGGCATTCGGATGTGGCGCTGACCCGATGTTGGACTGCACTGGAACGTGAGGGCAGGCATACTTGTCGTCGAGGTTCCGGTCGCCCACCTCTGTCCACCAAAAGGGAGGATCACTGTATTGTGCATGAACGATACCGTACCCGCTTTACATCTGTGCGTGCCATCCGAAAACAAGAAATGGTCTCCTAGCAACATTCTATGTGATCCAGCACTACTGGTCGTTAATTAGCAGCAGCGGTCCCACGCTTAGCCTGCCGTTAACTCCACAACACAAACGGCTGAGTTTGGAGTGGTGCCTTGACTGGGATGCACGGACCGCTGACAAATGGCACAGCACTGTGTTCGGATATAAATCTCGATTCTGTACTACAATGGATGACCACTGTCGATGGGTATGGTGGCTACCTGGAGGCAGGTCCCATTCTTCCTCTGTTTTGGAGACACGTCATGGTGTGGGCCACGTCTGGTAGTGATTGAGGGAACTAACGGTACAACAGTCAGTCACAATCCACCGCTCTATATATTTTTTGTCAAAGTCAACATCATTTTAAGACCTTTATTCGAATTACTAGTTTCTACAGAATCGTGCTGTCATCTTCTGACTGACATTACACTTTGTGCATATGCTAACATACATGTGTCGAAGACAGTTGTATGTAAACAAGACGCAAAGTATATTGCAAATCTGAAGATGACAGCACGATTCTGTCGAAACTAGTAACTGGAATAAAGGTCTTAAAATCAATGCTCTTCGCTTTCACAAAACATATATATATACACGGTGAGTCACCTAACGTTACCGCTGGATATATTTCGTAAACCACATCAAATACTGAAGAACCGATTCCACAGACCGAATGTGAGGAGAGGGGCTAGTGTAATTGTTTAATACAAACCATACAAAAATGCACGGAAGTATGTTTTTTAACACAAACCTACGTTTTTTTTAAAATGGAACCACGTTAGTTTTGTTAGCACATCTGAACATATAAACAAATAGGTAATCAGTGCCGTTTGTTGCATTGTAAAATGTTAATTACATTCGGAGATATTGTAACCTAAAGTTGACGCTTGAGTACCACTCCTCCGCTGTTCGATCGTGTGTGTCGGAGAGCACTGCAACATACATCGCGTTTCTACAGAATGATCTGCCAACGTTGCTCGAAAATGTCCCACTGGAAACGCGTCGACGTATGTGGTATCAGCATGATATTGCACCTGCACATTCCACAATTAACACTAGGCTGACCCTTGATAGGATGTTCGACGGGCGTTTCATAGGTCGTGGAGGACGCATAAATTGGCCAGCCCGTTCTCCTGATCTTACACCTCTGGACTTCTTTCTGTGGGGTACGTTAAAGGAGAATGTGTACCGTGATGTGGCTACAACCCCAGAGGATATGAAACAACGTATTGTGGCAGCCTGCGGCGACGTTACACCAGATGTACTGCGGCGTGTACGACATTCATTACGCCAGAGAGTGCAATTGTGTGCAGCAAATGCTCGCCACCACATTGAACATCTATTGGCCTGACAAATCGGGACACACTCTATTCCATTCCGTAATTGAAAACGGAAACCACGTGTGTACGTGTACCTCACTCCTCATGGTAATGTACATGTGCGTCAGTGAAAAAGACCAATAAAAAGGTGTTAGCATGTGGATGTAATGTGCTGTTCCAGTCTCTTCTGTACCTAAGGTCCATCATCGTTCCCTTTGGATCCCTATGTAATTCGGTGCTCTCCGATACACACGATCGAACAGCGGAGGAGCCGTACTCAAGCGTCAACTTTAGGTTACAATATCTCCGGATGTAATTAACATTTTAAATGCAAAAAACGGCACTGATTACCTATTTGTTTATATGTTCAGATGTGCTAACAAAACTAACGGGGTTCCATTTAAAAAAACGTAGGTTTGTGTTAAAAAACATACTTCCGTGCATTTTTTTTATGGTTTGTATTAACCAATTACACTAGCCCCTCTCCTCATGTTCGGTCTGTGGAATCGGTTCTTCATTATTTGATGTGGTTTACGAAATATATCTAGCGGTAACGTTAGGTGACTCACCCTGTATATATCGCCCCAACAACACGTGTAAGTTATCAAGCGTCCTCATGTGTTTCCCCTCGACCGACCGTATCGTGGTGCTAGTTTTCAACAGGACAATGCTCGTCCACACATGGCACGTGTCTCTGCCAATTGTCTGGGTGATGTTGCGCTACTCCCATGGCCAACAAATCCTAAATGGTTCAAATGGCTCTGAGCACTATGGGACCGAACATCTGTGGTCATCAGTCCCCTAGAACTTAGAACTACTTAAACCTAACTAACCTAAGGACATCACACACATCCATGCCCGAGGCAGGATTCGAACCTGCGACCGTAGCGGTCACGCGGTTACAGACTGAAGCGCCTAGAACCGCACGGCCACACCGGCCGGCAACAAATCCTAGATCTCTCTCCGACATAACGTGTGTGGGACCAGTTCGGTTGTCAACTCTGTCCGAGTGCCAGCATCTAGGATATCAAGGAACATTTACGACAGTTGTAAGCCAGATTACCTCAGGAGTATCCTCTGCTGCAAAAACTGTCTTATGACAATCTTCCCAATGCACCAAGGCTTGCGGGATTGCAACGTCATAGTGATAAGTGGCCTCATACTGCCAAGTTCCATGTAAATTTGACTCGATTTTGCAATCACTGAACTAACATCATGCATGTACTCTCAATCCAAGTTTTATTTTGCAAACCAAGTTTTATTTTGCTACCTCCATCCTTTCTGGGACGGTTTTCTTTTCAGGCCGTGTGCTGAAGTTATAAATCTGTTACTTATTAACACTGCGACAACGTGCCACTAAGGTACATAGTCGAGTTTCACCTCCTTCTGACTACACGTATAAGCTTTAACCGTTTGTGACAACAGAGGAACCAGGCCATTCCATTCCAGTGAGACCAGCAGTTTAGTTTCTGTAGAAACACAGGCACGGCAGGAAACTGCTGTATTGCTGCGTCCGCCCAGGCTGCTCGGCAGTATTGCCCTGTGAATCACGTGTCCTCAGTGGCTAATCTACGCTCCTACGCGAGACGCTGCGACGCTAGGCGTTTAACGACGTGTGGTCGTCGTAGCGGAAGACGGCGGCAGCATTGCCACGGCTGTGTCAAGTGTGTTTGGCGGCGGACTCGCCTGTTGCGGCCATCGCTCTGACTCCTCTGCAGGCGCAGCTTGACGGATTGGTTTCCAAACATCCGCTGAAGATGTAAACCGCTCCGGAATGCCGAGTTGTATCCACTGCGTAGTTTATTTGTAGAAGCCAACGGACTGCATGAATATACTGGTTCCGTATCGTACTCAAACCTGGCAGAAAGTACTTCCTAGACACACAAGGACGAGCAGTTAAACGATCAGAATATTCACATGCATCCGACAACAGCCGCACTCGCAACGCTGTAGTAACTTATTGTCGTTCTCGGGATTCACCTCCTTTATGGTCTTCATACTCTACGAGATTTGCTAATTAAATAATATTATCGCAGGGTTGTGTATTTCGTACAACTTATAGTGACGCCTTCCTTTCTTGAAAAGCACCACCCAGATCTTCCTTGTAGACAGACGATCCGCATAATTCCCACTAATGCAAACCACTGGATTTTTATTACTGTCTTGTCGTGAATCTCAAGATTTGTCACCTGAACGAGGTCTTGCAATTACACGTGTATTTACAAAGCAGACTATTTTAGACTAACTGTAACGTGACTGTGTAACGAATAACTAAAAAAACAATAAAGTATGCACCAAAATACTGTCGTAAGAGGCGAAATGCGTTCTCAAGAGCCGGCCGGAGTGGCCGAGCGGTTCTAGGCGCTACAGTCTGGAACCGCGCGACCGCTACGGTCACAGGTTCGAATCCTGCCTCGGGCATAGATGTGTGTGATGTCCTTAGGTTAGTTATGTTTAATTAGTTCTAAGTTCTAGGGGACTCATGACCTCAGAAGTTAAGTCCCATAGTGCTTAGAGCCATGTGAACCATTTTCGTTCTGAAAACTTAATTCATCAAGTTCAGGCTGGGTACAGTACATGAGGCCGCGTTGTTACTGCTACTAGTACTGTTGTTCCACCTACACTCCGCAAGCCAACTTACGGTGTGTGGTAGAGTGTACTTTGCATACCATTGTCGCTCCTCCCCTTTCCCTTTCCGTCTCTAACGACCTCGATGTCGACGGGACGCTGAACCCTAGTCTTCCTTCCTTCAGTTACGAATGATGCGCGTGAAGAACGATTGCTCGTGAGCCTGTGCGTGGACTCTCTCACTTTTCGTTCATTGTCTCTTGGCGAGATAAACGTACCAGGAAGCAACATATTGGTTGACTCTTCTAGGATGGTGTACGCTTCTCTTATAGTGTGTAAGTTGAGCTGGCTGAGCATTTCCGCCAGACCTTCGCACTTCCTAAAGGAACATGTCACTTAACGTGCTGCTCTTCCTTTAATCTTCTCTGTTTCCTCTTCCTGATACGATTCCCATACTGACGAACAACATTCGAGTACTGGTCGAACGAGTGTTTTGTGAGCTATCTCCTTTGTGGACGGATCACATTTCCTTAGGACTGCTGTAACGAATCTGAATCTGGTGCCTGTCTTACCTGCAGCTAGTTTTATGTTATCGTTCCATGAGTAACCCTCGATATTTGTGGACGTGACTGCTTCCTATGATTTTTCTGCAATCATATAATCATACAGAAGGAGGATTTCCTGTCCAGGTATTCGCAATACATTACACTTTTTTATGTTCCGAGTTAGCTGGCACGGCTTACAACAGCCGTCGATGCTCTGCAGATCTTGCCACAGCTACCACTTGAAGGAGTGGTACTTCCCTCGCCTCTACGTACTCCCGGGCACATACGCGACGGCGTTTAGGTCGCCGCCGGCGGCCTGGCGGCTCTCGGAGTCACGTGAACAGCTGATGGGTAGCGTTCCGACAGTTCCTGAACCAGCTGTGGACGAGATAAATGACCTGTTACTTTAGGTATATCCTCAGTTTCGGTGGCTGCCGCGGCTGCGCTCATGGGCGACTCTGAGGTCAAACGTAACTCGTTGGTCGCCTCTCTGGTTGCCCTGACAGCGGCCATTCTGCCCGATCGGCGCGACTCCCTCCCGTCTTCGGACAAGGAAGGATGTTTGCGTAAACAACGCTCCCCTAAATGACGCAAAAGGAGGCGCCGTACGACGTCGGAACGGGACTCTTGCCCCTGTCCAGATAATACACTACCTCTTGTGCAAATCAACCTTTCAGCGTCTAAGACTATCGACGACGGCGTCGTCAGTGCGTGGAACAACGGCCCTCAGTGGCTCTCACATCGACGGAACGAATGTTCCTGCTTCTGAAGTCGCTGCCGAAGAAGGAACAATATCAGAAAATCTGATGGTGTCGGCAGGTGTTGACCATAAGGATACTATGTCAACGGAGTCACCACTAGCGTGCAGCGAGAATTTTGAAGAAACAGCATATACGGTACAGGAATCTCCGCTCTTCGGGGAGGTGACCAGCCGAGGTCAACTTCTGCGTCGTGGAAGGGGTGCCGGCAGCGCCTGCTGCCGGGTGCCCCCGCATCTTCGAAGCCGTGACCTGTGGCTACGATAGGGCGCAGCCCCACTCACACTACGTCGACGGCGTCCACGCGCACGTCAAGTTCCTTCTCCTGAAAGAAGTGGTATGGGCTTCGGATTTAGACATTGATTGCACTGTTACAGGAGGTGCATTTAGCAGCGTTACAGCGGGTAGCGGGCTATGACTTCTTAGCTTGTCATGGCGATCTCCTTGGCCGTGAAGTGGCGGTGTATGTACGCGAATGCGTCCTGATTGACGACATCGCGCATCATCGTCTTCCAGGTATGTGGCTTTTACAATTAACTCCACGCCTGCCATTAATGTGTATGCGCCTTCTGATACCGGGCGTTGGCGTGAAAGTGCCTGATTTTATTGGGAGAAGATTGTCCCATTGTTCTTAGGTCGATGCGAACATCTTCTTTTTTTAAGCTCAGTACCGCCATTAGACTGTTGTTTATTTACAGTGTTACATTTAAATTTAGACAATCATGATTTAGACTTCAAATTGCAATTATCAAGTGTTTTAAGTGTTATAAATTGCCTAAGATGGCATACTGTCGTACTAAAATACACTATTAGACATATTGTCGATGTATCTGGCAGAGCTTACTGCTTTGTTTCATTACTGACTACACCATCTTGACTCAATGTGTCTATTACTGCATTTAATACGACAGTATGCCATCTTAGGCAATTTATAACACTTAAAACACTTGATAATGGCAATTTGAAGCCTAAATGTGTGTGTATGTGAAATCTTATGGGACCTAACTGGTAAGGTCATCAGTCCCTATACTTACACACAACCTTAATTATCTTAAGGACAAACACGCACACCCATGCCCGAGGGAGGACTCAAACCTCCGCTGGGACCAGCTGCACAGACCATTACTGAAGCCTAAATCATGATTGTCTAAACGTAAATGTAACACTGTAAATAAACAACAGTCTAATGGCGGTACTGACTTTAAAGAAATATATTATGACTGTGGCCCCACATTATGAAATAGTTATTGAATATCTTCTCTTTGGAGGGGACTTTAACTGTGTTCTCGGCGCCGGCCGGTGTGGTCGAGCGGTTCTAGGCGCTACAGTCTGGAACCGCGCGAGCGCTACGGTCGCAGGTTCGAATCCCGCCTCGGGCATGGGTGTGTGTGATGTCCTTAGGTTAGTTAGGTTTAAGTAGTTCTAAGTCTAGGGGATTGATGACCTCAGATGTTAAGTCCCATAGTGCTCAGAGCGATTTGATCCATACTATGGGATACAGGGATACCTGGGAAGTAAATTGTACAGACTACCCGGGATTCCCATTTCACACGAGACATTCGGCAAATCGATTAGACCGCCTTTATGTCTCTCGCGCGCTGGTTGATGCGCTGCTCTATGTGGAGCACTGACCTTTGGTGTTGTCTAATCACCGCGCATGCATGTGCACACCGCTTCTTTCCCATCAGAAGGTCAACAGTCAGTATTTGCAGGATCCCGATTGTTGCCACTGTATCACTATAACGTAGACAAAGTGTGAGCTGCGTCTCCCATCCTATGCACCAGTGATAGACTTGCGGCTGAATGTGCCAAACCGATGCTCCGTCACACATTCATCATTTACAGCAGGAAGTTGACCACTTGGTACAGGCATAATAAGGACTACTACTTCAGCACCCTCTGCGACCTTCCCCGGAAGTGCAGATTGAATGCAGCATGATTATGGCGAAGCTACTAGCCGTCATTCGCCGGAAAGTACAGGGGCCTGTGGTGCGTGTCCACAGACCTGATGTGGTGTGATGGGAGAATCCCCCCATGATTCACATTGTACACGATCGCAGACACCGCAGACAAAACTTAGTACCCGAACTCACAGATCACCATGCGTAGCGCGTCACCTGCCGGCTTTGTTGAACATTATCGTCGAGTCTGCCGTGCCGATGATGGGGCCCGCCTGGACTTCCATACCATCGGTTTGGACGTTCTACTTGCTATCACGCTAGAGGGGGGTGGGGGGGGGTGGGAGGGGTTACTTTAGTGTAACCTTTCACCTCCGAGGAGGTCAGTACTGCTATCTTCAGCGATGCACTGTGCAAGTCGCCACACACTGACGGACTCCCTACTGAATTTTATCGTACATTTTGTGGTCTCATGTCTATACGATGGACGGAGATGTGTAATAAACTGATAAAGCCTGCAGCTGCGATTCCACAAGCTTTTGTCAAGAGCATTACGGTTTACGTTCATAAACTGACACCTGAATTACTGCCCTCTTTCATCTTATCACCTTATTAAATATTGACTACAAGATTTTTGTGCGTTGTTAGCGGTGCTCTGGAGACCGCTCTTGCCACGTGTCCTCTACAACGAACAAACTAGGCCAGGTAGCACAACAGAGGTGCGCATACTTCGAGTGGCGATTGCAGCCGTAGATTTTGACAGCGGGTTTGACAGGGTGTGGTCCATATTCCTATATTTGTGTTAGGACGGGTGAGCTTCCCTCCTCGGTTCATCAGATCCTTGGGCTGCTCTTTAGCACCGTGCATTCGTTGACCCAGATCAATGGGCGTTTGGCGAGTCCGATACCGATCCAACGGTCAGTCCGCCAAGGATGTCTCCTACCCATGTACCTTTATGCAGTGACGTCAGAGCCTCGTAGACCTGCTAACGGCGCAGTTATCTGGACTCTCCTTATGCGGTTACATCTTCCGATGTCGCGCACACACAGATGACCTCCAGCTCGGGAGGAGGTCGCACACATACTCGCCACCATTACGGATCATTGCAGGGCGACTGGAAGTGTGATGTATGTGCGCATATCCACGGCGCTTTCTATTGGTTGCAGGAAGATCTGGCGCCCCCACCGTCAGACGTCTCCGCTATCTTGGGATCACCTTTACGTCGTCAACGTACCGTACATCTATGGTCAACTTGCAATATCTTTTGAGAATTAACGTATGACCGTCAGTCGAAACCCACACCGTCTCGGTCCTTTACACCATGTTGCCTACGTGAATGGCTACGTGGCGTCCGGAATGTTTCATATTGCGCAGATTCTACCGCTGCTGATTACGATAGGACGTTGTATTCAAGCGGTATTGGGATATTTTCTGACGGCTGGTTCCATCTTCAAAGTACGCTGTGACATACCTACTCGGCCCCGCGTGCAGGAGGGCTTGCGCTTACGAACGTACGCTATCGTACCGTGGCACTTTACGGCCACGATGTATGAACACTGGTGCATTGTCGAGGCCTCCATTACGCACCTTTTACTTGCCGTCCTTGTACCAGCGTCCCTCACCCCGCCGGTCCCGGTCGGCAGCACCATGCCCGTGTCTGCTCGTACCGAACTCCCTCAATCCCGCTGGCCGTGGCAAAAGATTTCTATGAAATGATAATTAAATCAAGACCCTAAGCTGTCGACAGGCGTTGATATACATCAACGGGGACAGTTGAAAATGTGTGCCCCGACCGGGAATCGAACCCGGAATCTTGTGCTTACATGGCAGACGCTCTATCCGTCTTTTTTTTTTTAAATCTCATCTTGTTCTATATTGTTAGTCGAATTCATTCGTGGCGAACGTCCGATGACACCCGTACTGGTTGTTAGTTGATCCGTCCACTCAGTTTTTTTATTACAGTGGGTAACTAAGCGCTCTGACCGAACACGCTGAGCTACGTGCCGGGATCCATCTGAGCCACCGGGGGCACAGAGAAGAGTGCGACTGCAGGGATTTATCCTTTGCACGCTCCACGAGAGACCAACATTTCCAACTTAATGTCTACACAGTACATTCGTAGTGCCGCTGCCCATTGCAATCATTATTCGCGGTAGACAATCATACCGAGTCCCGTAAGAGTTCGGGCAATGCGTGTGCGTCCAGCACATAAGAAGAAGGTCAATGGCCGGTTAACCTATTTCTATGTACTTACCCTGCGAGGTGTCTCCTGTAACGTCGTAGAACGCAATTTCCCATCGTTGCGGTGGATTGTCATTTGGCAGCACATTCATCACAGTTTCCTTCCGACGCATACCGAATCGATCTGGCATTATGCGACCTTTGTGAAGTATCCAACTAATTAGATGTTCCATTCTATGTGACTGACGGACTCTGCCCTCTGCGCCGTCTGTCACAGCGTCGACAATGATCACCGCCGATTCAACTCTGTAGCCGTTGGACGACAAATGGTCGCGTGTTTTCTACGAGTGCCGCTGCGTGTTATTGACCCAGAGTCCTGCCTTTACCCAGCGGTAGAATATCTTCCTGCCACGAAGTCTCAGGCGGTTCTCTGGGTAAAGGACTGAACCTTGGCATATCTATTCGGAGATGTTCATCACTTGTCCCTTGATTTTTGGCAGTACTTGCAGACTGCACATGCGAAGGTTGCACGCACTTCCCGTTATCGCGCGTATTTTTCCAATTATCTTAACAGCGTTTTGACAACGCTCCACGCTGGCGAATTCACGGCTTGGCAGGCGTCCACCCGATTCGGAATGAAACATGCCGTGCGTACACCTTGGAGTCGGCCTGTCTGCCATCCTTTATCATCTTGGGGGATTTCCATGGCTAAGGATGGGTGGACTATTTTTAATTTGTTTTTCCGCTATATATATACGTGCAAAAATTTAAATGAATAAGTAAAATAAAAATGAGCAGTGTGAGGCTTGAGCACAGCGATGGGAGGGGGGAGGCATCGTGGACAGACCTCAGGATTTGACTCTGTCCACCTTGTCTCCTCAAGTCTCTAGCTCTGTAGCTGACTCTGACCCTCATAAAAAAGATAAAAAGCTAAAAAATTAAAAATTAAAACAAATAATTAATAAAAAAGACATGCGTTTTACTTGTTTCAAAGCACTGAAAAGCTGTAGTAAAAAAAAAGTGGTCAGAGCAAAAGGAAAATAAAACTGGACAACGCTACAGGCTTTCCTGCGGGAGAACTAGTCTCGATTCACAGTACGGTAAAAGTTTCTTCCTTGCTGGGAAGACTGTATCGTGATGCACTCAACCTCGTAAACCCAGGTAGGAGATATCTGACTGAGAGGTAAGGGCTCCAAGGTCGAAACGTCGACAAGAGCGCAAGTCGCTTAGTTCATTCATCTTCCACTCATCAAATAATGTTTCCGCCATTCATGTTAATATGTATTGCGTGTTGATTATTTTTTGTCTGTACTATCCAGATTGTAACCTAAGGAAACATGATCCGTTAAATTATTCTTCTGTACGAGATATGATATCTTGTATATTTAGCTATTGAACACTGCATGAAATGTGAGCATACAAGTTTATTTTCATTCGCCCTGGTTCGTGTTCAAGCTGACCTCCCACGTTCTCCATACGTAATTAAACATGTACTCCCTTATGGTCAGTGTTCTTGAATGTACTGATTGACACTAATTTCGTTTATATAGAGAGGGAATGAGCTGTCTTAATCAGAAATTAAAGTTTTATTAAATGACGTTTTAGTTACGCAGGTAAGAATGTGAAGAGGTTGGACCTCGAAACACGAGCGAAAAGACGGAGACATTGAGGTGATTCCTGCTACCAGACTACCTGAGATCCTTTCAGTTTATTAGGTGCTGTAAGATACAGAGAGCAATAACATTTTCTATAAGACGCAATTCCTACCCATGTACGGTGAGTAGGTACCTGAGGTCTGTTGTAAGATTTATAGTTCCGCTTTTGTCTTGGATAGCTCTTGCTAACCCGTCTTTAATTATTCTGTTGCGCCTTGCGAAAGTTCTTGCACTACTAAACTTAAAATTCGTCAGATTGCGTTTATTCACATGTATATCAGATTGTTAATAAATGGGTAACGTTTCGGGATATAAAAACCGGGTTCATAGCGTCTTATGAACTCCCAAATTAATGTAAACAATGGCGGAAGACTTTCAACTTCTTATGCAATTTCTTTATCTGAGAATGGAATAAATATCAGTAATAGCGTTGGAGTATCAAACTGTCCGTAGCCTTTGGCATCTTCAATAAAACGATTCCGCTTGCTTCACCGCGTCATCCTGGTTTTTGTACATCAACATTTCGCTCTCTGGTGTAAGTAATCTTCATGATGGTACTGTATACTAAGGACTACAGTAAATACTATAGTAGATATTACGTGAAAAATACGATGAATGCCACTTCGAATAACAGCTAAAACATGACGAAGCGGTCACGTATCCGGAAAATCTCTGCTGTAGGTGGTGAATCACTTTAGAGCAGAAATCGTTGTTATTTACACGCTGTTCATTTCTATTGTTGTTTACAATTTATTAATTACAAGTCTTTAATCAGAAAGGGAAACGAAAATTTTTCTTTTGCTAATCGTTTTCATACAGTAATTAATTACAGTAAGCATATAAACTGTTGTATACGAAACTCGAAATGTCTGTAAGCAGTAAGAAAACATGAGTTTCATGTTCCTAGCGGACAGGAGACTAAAATAAACAAGGAGGTGTATGTACAGGCTTGGAGACAATTTCTGTACATATCCCAGTTACCACCCAAGCTCCTCTGAACACAGAACTGCATGCTAAGAAACAGCTCACTTTGTAGCATCATGCTGTCTTGTATTCAAGTAGACGGAAATAATTTCAAGGTTTGTAAGAGATGTAACTAGACTGCGCAGGTTTTGGGTCTTCTGGAGACTTAACTGGATTAGATTCGTATTTGCGAGTCATTTTTTATAAACTGTTTATTCAGAATCCGCTTCAGACCACTGCAATAGCCGGTCGTTGTGGTAGAGCGGTTCTAGGCGCTTCGGTCCGGAACCGCGCTGCTGCCTCGGGCATGGATGTGTGTGATATCCTTAGGTTAGTTTGGTTTAAGTAGTTCTAAGTTCCAGGGGACTGATGACCTCTGATGTTAAGTCCCATAGTGCTCAGAGCCACTTGAACCATTTGAACGACTGAAATACATTTATCTCGGGTGAAAAATGGATAGCTAGTGACTTATTCCCAAGTAGTTCAATGAGTATGACAAAGCAGCATGATATTTATACCTACACATTGAAGATGGAAAGTGAAATCATAAATACATGCAACATTGGAGTTGCAAATATTACCAGTGCGTGTAACTAAGATGCCAAACGTCATCAAATGAACGGAAGGTAATTTTGCATATTCTTTGGTGATGTGAACTGCACAAAGACTATGAAAAGGGTGTGAGGTGAGAAGACCACGGTCCATGAGTGTGATAAAGTTAATGCACAAAGATGCCACCTAGTTTGAGAAGATCAAACACAGCTGAGTGACTTTCAGTCATTGTTATATTCAAGCACGAAGAAAGGAGTAGGTGAAATACGACTAGGGTATTAAACATGAGTTCAAACGAAACTGTATTTCAATGTACTTGCCGATTCACGTATGAGTTAAATATTGTCTTTAACGAATATCGCTTTTACAGCCGATGTTATTCGCTCCACTGAAGAATCGTACCACTTCTACCAGCTGCTGCAGCAGTTGAAAAAGTGTACAATGTGAAAATTCGCCTGACGTCATCACATGTGCGACGGTGACTGGCGCCTGTTTAGCGCTGGCGTCGGGGGCCGCTAAACGTGCAGTGGTTAGCGGGGCGTAATGAGGTGTCAACACGCGACACGGGCATTTCTAGCATCACTGCAGACGTAACGAAAAAAGACAGCACATTTCACCTACTAAAAAAGGGATACTCACAATTTTGGGGCATCTCTGTATCGTTAATGTCGCTTTAAATTTTGTCTACGGGAATCTAGTATAAGAGAAATAGACTTTGTGAAAGTTACATAATCTACAAACTGACTAAATGTATTACATGTATACAACCACATTACATCACATTCGTTAGTATATGATATTCAGTTCTTCATCTTCCAGTATTTTTTGTCTTTCTTTCGGTGGAATAGTTGAGCTACATTTACACAGTCGTGAGATAAATCACTACACACACAGTGCACAGTTTTCTGACAGAAAAAGAAGTAAAATAGTGAATTGCTTAGTTGCAAGTTCCATAGGTCACTAGAAGGACCTTTTATCGCAAAGATACTGAAAAGCTCTAAACTACTGTGAAGGTATGTTTATACACTATTAGAAAAAAAGAGCGAGCCCGAAGGACGCATTTAAAATTACACTAGAAAGTCTAAGTTTCGTTAGTCATTTAGTCATATTTTTCAGTTCCGTTGGAAGGCTAGTAAGAATGAAACCTTCAGAATCGTAGATACAAACACATTTTACTTTTCTGTTGGAAGACTAGTGAAAGTGAAACCTGCAGGATCATGCATACATTTTTGTACCTTGATTAAGAAAGTGCTATTCAAGTGATAATCATTCTATGCTTACTGAGCATATTATACAGATCCGTTTAAATGAATTCATATTGTCAGTTAAAAATTCAACGAGGCTGTTATCTGCAAGATGTAGAGTTTTTTTTATTTTATTTTATTTACACGTCAAGTTCCGTAGGACCAAATTGAGGAGCAAATCCCCAAGGTCATGGAACGTGTCAGTTCATGAACTTACAACATAAAAGTAATAACAGATAAAAATAAATGTTCGTGAACCTGAAAAAAGTCAGTCCATAATTTTAAGTAAACGCTATCAGCAATACAATAAGAATCAGCTTAATTTTTCAAGGAACTCCTCGACAGTATAGAAGGAGTGACCCACGAGGAAACTCTTCAGTTTCGATTTGAAAGCGCGTCGATTACTGCTAAGATTTTTGAATTCAAGTGGCAGCTTACTGAAAATAGATGCAGCAGTATACTGCACACCTTTCTGCACAAGAATTAAGGAAGTCCGATCCAAATGCAGGTTTGGTTTCTGCCGAGAATTAACCGAGTGAAAGCTGCTTATTCTTGGGAATAAACTAATATTAGTAACAAGAAACGACAATAAGGAATATACATATTGAGAGGCCAATGTCAAAATACCCAGACTCGCGAACAGAGCTCGACAAGAGGTTCGTGAACTCACACCACTTATTGCCCGAACCGCCCGTTTCTGAGCCAAAAATATCCTTGTAGAATGGGAAGAGTTACCCCAAAATATAATGCCATACGACATAAGTGAATGAAAATAAGCGAAGTAGACTAATTTACGTGCTGAAGTATCACTCACTTTTAATACTGTGCGAATAGTAAAAATGGCAGTATTAAGTTTTTGAACATGATCCTGAACCTGGGCTTTCCACGACAGCTTACTATCTATCTGAACACCTAGAAATTTGAATTGTTCAGTTTCACTAATGATATGCCCGTTCTGTGAGATTAAAACGTCAGGTTTTGTTGAATTGTGTGTTAGAAACTGTAAAAACTGAGTCTTACTGTGGTTTAACGTTAGTTTATTTTCTACAAGCCATAAACTGAGGTCATGTACTGCCTTATTGGAAACTGAGTCAATGTTGCACACAACATCCTTTACTACCAAGCTAGTGTCATCTGCAAACAGAAATATTTTAGTGTTACCCATAATACTAAAGGGCATATGATTTATATAAATAAGGAACAGGAGCGGCCCCAACACTGAACCCTGGGGCACCTCCCACTTGACAGTGCCCCACTCAGATCCCACATCACAGCCGTTATCAACATTGTGAATAATGACCTTTTGCTGCCTGTTGCTAAAGTAAGAGGTGAACCAATTGTGAGCTACTCCCCTTATTCCGTAATGTCCCAACTTCTGGAGCAATATTTTGTGATCATCACAGTCAAATGCCTTAGTTAAATAAAAAAATACGCCAAGCGTTCGAAACTTTTTGTTTAGTCCATCCAGTACCTTACAGAGAAAAGAGAATATAGCATTTTCAGTTGTTAAACGACTTCTAAAGCCGAACTGTACATTTGATAGCAAATCGTTTGATATAAAATGATCAATTAACCTTACATACACAGCCCTTTCAATAACTTTTGCAAACACTGATGGCATAGAAATAGGTCTAAAATTATGTACATTATCCCTTTCTCCCTCTTTGTAAAGCGGCTTTACTACTGAGTACTTTAATCGCTCAGGAAACTGACTATTACTAAAGGAAAAATTATAAATATGGCTAAATACAGGGCTAACATGTGCAGCCGGGACACTTTAATAAGAGCGAACTGTCTCCATAGATTGTTCTGATCACCACTTTCTGAACTCAGACTAAACCGAGGTCACAAAAGTCGTGGGATACTTTCTAATTGTGTCGGACATCATTTTGCCCAGCATAGTGCAGCGTATCTGGTAGGTCGCTTGTGTACAGCCTAAAATGAGAGACAAACATATTTGCGCTTAGTACCTCCCCTCGTCCCAAACACAAATTTTTGAGAAAACCAGCCTTTAAGTTAATAAGGCGCAATTTACTAAAAATTGTAGGGCTCGATAGATAGTTGGAAACAGAGCATTTTTCGTCAATATAAAGGGGACCCGGAAACGAATATTTTCCTAGAAACGCTAAAAGAAACTTTTACGACTGCCGTTTATCTCTATAATAATTACAGTAAAGGATATGTTCTAACTGAGTCACTGACTCATCATCGCCTAGCCCAAAAAACTAAGGACAAAACTTTTAGAGCAACATCCGTAGAAACTGGTATCTGGCTTCCTGGTAAGAAATAAAAAAAAATATGTTTTTCAGTGTTTTTGGAGATTCAACCATAAGGGGGTGAAACAGAGTATGAAAGTTTTATGGAAATATTTCTTTATGCTAGCACTTTAGAAGCTAAATTTGTGAAAATTTGGCCTCTCTGTCAGAAATAAAACAAAGTAAACTTTACACTGTACTTGGAAATTTAACCCCTAAGAGGGTGAAAGAGGGCCAGACTGTTTCATTGGTTAATAACGTCTCAGCCCAAATAGCTATAGATGGAAACATAAAATTTGGAGAGGGTGTAGATCTGTGACTGAAGACATCCACTTCTAACGGAATGAAATAGGGGATGAAAGATTTTTTGAAAATATGTCGCTATTAAGGCAATTCTGATGGTAGAACAACGAAAATTGGTATTTGGTTTCTCAGTTATAAATCAAGAAATATGTGTTTCAACATTTTTGGAAATTCAGTCACACAGGGGTAAAATAGAGAGTGGAAGATTTTCCGAAAACAAATCGTTATTAAAGAACTACTAAAGTTTTTTTTTTTTAACTACATCTATGAAAATCGGTATTTGACTTCCTGGTTAGCAACTAAAGAAATACGTGTTTCAGTGTTTTTGGAAATTCAATCCCCAGGGAGTGAAACTGCGGATGAAAATTTTTATGAAACTATTTCGTTATGAAAGCATTTTCAAAGCTAAATCTATGAAAATTTGTATTTGACTTCTCTGTTAGAAATATAAAAGTACATGTTGTACTGCTTTTGGAAGTTCAGCCCCTAAGGGAGTGAAAGAGAGGATGAAAATTTTAAAGAAAGCATTTCGTTATGTTAATAAATTTTAAGGCTAATTTTATGAAAATTGGTATTTCACTTCTCGGTTGGACATAAACAAATATGAGGTAGAGGATGAAAGTTTCTATGCAGATATCACCGCAAGAAAGCAAAAGGAATGATTAACAAAAACCTTGGACTCTAACTACCACATCTGCTTTTTGGTCGGAAGTACATTCGGTAAAGACTAGGCGTTAATTGGCGTGAAAAGTTTAAAGGTGTTGCGACTTGAGAACACCATAAAAATTCGATTAAACCAACTATGCGGACACACAGTCTACGTGAACGAAGCTATGGGTGGAAACCATCCTCTGTATATAAAAGAAAATGTCTTTCATCATCATCATTCATCCCCATTACGGTCGGAGGAAGGCAACGGCAAACCACCTCCATTAGGACCTTGCCTAGTAAGGCGGTGCGGGTCTTCCGCATCGTTCCCCCACGCTCTGTCAAGAAGCACGGGACTTCATTTCCATTTCCATGTGGCCAGATGCTCTTCCTCTCAAGGCGGAGAAAAAAATTCTAGAACGTTGTCAATTTGCCTAAGGGAGGGACACAATGTTATGCCATTTGCATGTGAAAACTCTGGTCAGTTTGTACCTTGTTATAACAGTTTGTTTATTGTATTTTCTGAAGCGGAGATTTGAGACTAGCCTAGTATTTGCCTAAACGGGCGTGGAAAGCCGCCTAAAGCTGCACCCAGGTTGGCTGGTGTACGTACCAAGCACCATGAAACAGCCGATTCCACTCGAGTCTGGGTTTCCACACCTCCCTATATCGCAAGCTAGTGTGATAATGTTAAGATGGCAGGAGGCCATGCCTGTGTACGTGACCTGATCGATCTCCCTTATTTTACTGGCGTTCCTTGGGCCACACGACAATCTTCCTCAAATGTCGTTTCTCTGAATTTACAGACTTTGGCGAAAACGATAACTTCTTTCAGAGGTTTCCGTTTCAGTTCCCCATAGTTTCCTTCAGCTTTCCGTATTGACTCTATCGACCCATAATGATAATAAGAAAGAGCGTATGGCATTGGTGGCCGGGAGACCCCTCGCGGTGCGGTTCGGCCGCCGCTCCACAAGTTCTTTAGCGCCACTACGGCGACTTGCGAGTGAATGAGAATGAAATGATGATGAAAGACGCACAACACCCAGTCATCTTGAGGCAGAGAAAATCCCTGACCCCGCTAGGAATCGAACCCGGGACCCCGTGCACGTGAAGTAAGAACGCTACCGCAAAACCACGAGCCGTGGACTGTCGACCTATTATGAACATAGTTCGATCTCTGAGTAAAGGCTGTAAATGCTGGATAAATACCCAAAAATAATCACATTATCGTTTTGTATCCAGTTATTAAGAGTGGACAGAAGTTTAAGAGAATCGTAGGAAAAAACCAATTTGGAAGGAAGTAGAATACTGAAGTACTAAGAAAGGTTCAAATGGTTCAGATGGCTCTGAGCACTATGGGACTTAACATCTGAGATCATCAGTCCCCTAGAACTTAGAACTACTTAAACCTAACTAACCTAAGGACATCACACACATCCATGCCCAAGGCAGGATTCGAACCTGCGACCGTAGCGGTCGCGCAGTTCCAGACTGAAGCGCCTAGAACCGCTCGGCCACATCGGCCGGCTAATAAGAAAGGATAAGACACGTATGAAGTCCGCCAAAGGTATGGATATTGCGATAAGGAATAACACAGTAGACAGTTCAGCTGCCAGTTATAGGCGCTTCACTCCGGAACCGCGCTGCTGCTACGGTCGCAAGTTCGAATCCTGCCTCGGGCATGGATGTGTGTGATGTCCTTAGATTAGTTAGGTTTAAGTAGCTGTAAGTCTAGGGGACTGATGACCTCAGATGTTGTCCCGTAGTGCTTAGAGCCAGTTGAATCATTTGAAGAGTTCAGCTGAAGAGGAGTGGAAAATTCTTATCACAGCAATCAAAGATGTTTGAAAGACAAACATAGTAGTAGAAAGCTAACTGCGAAATAACTTTGAATAACAGAAAAGTTATTTAAATTTTTCGACGAAGGAACGAAATACTAAAATGTTCAAGAAAGAAATACAGCAATCTAAATCCCTTAGGAATAAATGAATAGAAAGTGTAGGACAACCAAAGCGAAATGAGTGTAGGAAAAATGTGAAGAAATCGATAGAAATGGTCACCTTCGGTGAATCTGAAATAAACAGTGCAATGAGAATTCCACTCTTAAGGGCAGAGGAGAGAGAGGATAAGTGCGAGGAGTACACGGCAGGCCACTGTGAAGGGGATAAATGATGTGACAGAAGAAACTGGAGTCGATATGGATGATATGTGGGATCAGACTTTAAAACAGCTTTGGATGACTTAAGATCAAATTGGCAGAAGAGATAGATAGCATTCCATCGGAATTTCTAAAATCATTGGCGAAAGTTGGCGTGCAGAATCCATGAGATTGGGGACATACCATCGAAATTTCGGAAAAGTATCATCCATTCAGTTTCGAAGATAACAAGAGCTGATAAGTAGGCGAAATATCTCACAATCAGCTTAGCAGCTCACACGTCCAAGTTGGGGAGAATAATAATCAGTTTGGCATTAGGAAAGAGAAAAGCATCGGAGAGGCAGTCCTCCGTAGCGCTAAAAAAAATTTAAGACCAGTTCATATGATTTGCAGACGAAGAAAAGATGTTCGACAATGTAAAATTTTGCAGATGTTCGAAATTCTGAGAACAGTTGGAGTAAGCTATAGGGAAAGAGAGGTATTATATAACGTGTACGAGAACTATCATACAATGTGTACAAGTACTAAGGGGAAACAATAAAAATGAAGATCAAGAACGAAGTACTTGCACGATAAAAGGTGTTAAGACGGGGACATAGTTTTCGCCCCTTCTGTTCAACCTATATATCGAAGAAACAATGAAGCAAATAAAAGGAAGGTCCAAGAGTGGGACTGAAATTCATGCAAAATGATATCGAAAGATTGAATCATGGCATTGCTATCCTCAGTGAAGGTGAGAAGAATTACTGGATCTGTTGCCCGGACTAACGAGTCTGATGAGCACACAATTTAAATTGAGAGCAAACCGCAGAAAATCGAAAGTAAGGAGAAGTAACAGAATTGAGACTAGTGGGAAGCTTAACATTCATACTGGTGATCACGAAGCAAACGAACTTAAGAAATCATGCCACCTTAGGAGCAAAATAGCCCATTACAGACCAAGCAAGGAGGAAATAAGAAGCACACTAGTAGAGGTAAAGAGCGCATTCCTTGCCAAAAGAAGTCTGTAGTACCAAACCTAGGTCTTAGTTTGAGGAAGAAATTTCTGACAATGTATGTTTGGTGCACAGTATTGTATGGCAGTGAATCATGGACTGCGGGGAAATCAGAACAGAAGTGAATCGAAGCATCTGAGATGCGGCGCTGCAGAAGACTGTTCAACCGGTGAAGTAAGGAACGAGGAGATTCTCGGTAGGATCGGCGAATTAAGAAACATTTGGAAATTAGTGAGAAGAAGAAGGGACAGGATGATAGGACATCTGTTAAATCAGGAAATAACTCCCATAGTACTAGAAGGAGCTGCAGGGGATAAAAACTGTAGAGAAAAACAGAGATTGAAATAACACAACAAACAATTGCGGAACACATGAAATGTATTGGCAGTTGCGAATATGGTCAATCATCAGCTGTATAATGGAACGATGACGCTTAAAAATTTATGCTGGATGTCTTACCATTCTTTTTTTATTGCTTTTACCAACGTTTTTTTGTTTTCTGCCTACTTTTTTAGCTTTATTTTATTCTTCTGCTAACCAAGGTACTCTTTATACTTGTTGTTACCCCTACGGGGCACCGCCACTTGTGACCCTGCCACACGAAAATACACTGATTCCTCTTCAGACGTTGCCATCCTAACTACACCTTAATCTCCCCCCTGCACCAACCTATCGAAACAAAACTAATTAAAAGGAGAAGTCATTCGAGCGCCAATCCTTAAGGGCGATTGAAGTGAGGGATAAGATATCGCAATAATTATGAAACAAGTTTTTATGTTCTCATTTATTTTTCTATATTTTTTTATTTTTCATTTATTTATTTATTTCTGTGCGTATTAAATCCGTTCGTTGGCCTATAAATGTTGGTGCACCAAACTGTGGAAGGTGGTCATGGACCACACCCCGACTGTGGGGGAGGGGGTAAAGAAAGACACTGTGGTGATACGCTGCGATGGTTCGTCTGTAATGGATAGGTGTACTGTAAACGATCACAACCTGATTCCAGAAGTCGAGGACTGTATGAGGATCATTGTGAAAGAGACATTCTAAAGCCTGTCCTCAAAACCAAATGAGTGTGTGGTGCTTCGCTGGACTGTAGTGTGACGTCTGGGGGATAACCATTGTCCGTGGGCATGGAGGTGACAGCCTGTGATGCGTTGAATGAGGAGCCAAATGTTCCGTTTCAGGGGGCAGGTAAGACGATGCTCGTCATTGTTGTCGAGGTGGCAGTCAGAACAAAGCACGAAGTAGCCAATCTTATGTCATGAAGTCGACGTTTGGTCGGGAATTTACCGTTGACAACGACATACCAGAGTGCAGATACGTTCGATGCTAAAAAGGGGGCGTGGACCCACCCCCAAACCATCTGCCATTTGACGTCTGGATACTGTACCTGTATGAGTTTGCGAGGGATGGACGATGTAAACAAAGATAAAAGACCTTTGCACAAGGAGGGCGGGTAATCGTGAGATTTTTCAGAGCATAACTGAGTTGGGCGAAGTAAGTTACGATATGGAACAATAGTGATGAGACAAGTGCTATGTCGATCAGTGGAGAGAAGTTGTTGGAGTCTATCCAAGAAACTGCGTGTTAAATATGGGGAGGACCTTCGTCAGTGCAGCAGCATAGTATGTACAAAGAGCGCAGGGGACCGTGCTCACATGTTGACGAGTCCAAGGCCACGTTTTAGAGGCCACAATGTTGACGTTTTGTAGCGGACCTTGAAAATTGCTGCCAAAAGTATCAGAATGCCGATTGCAGATGGAGACCAAGGAGTGATGCCACTGGGAAGATCTGGGAAACATGTACCAGTTTATGGGTCACTTACGTGTTAACATAGGACACATGTTGTGCTTGGTTCAAGTTAGAATAGACATGGTAGTGAGCATGGCGCTCTATAGATTGCAAAAGCCGACGGTAAGCCACAGCCGCGTTATGGTGTGTGGAGTCCTTGAAGTCGATGCTACCCGAAATATGTCTATACAGCTGTATACAGTGGATGGCGTCGTTGATCTCTTGGGTGCAAAGGGCAAGAAGTAGGAGATCATTTGCGTAGGCCCTGCAACGGTAGGCGTGGTCATGTAAGGTGAGCCCCTGTAGGCAAGCTATAAGGCTGGTGATGAGGGGATCGAGAGCAATGGCATGCAGTACTGTGGACATGGGTCATCCTTGGCACTCAGAGTCTTACATACAAATCAGCCCAATAGGTCTCCCATTGACATAGATCATGGACACAGGAGGACACAATAATTGGCGAACGGCATCCACAAAGAGTGTTGGGAACCCACATGCATCGCGACCGCGAGTAGGAATGGGTGTCGAATGTGGTCAAACGCACACATTAAATCGATAGAGACCACTGCCGCATAGAGTCGACAGACTGCGGCTATCACAATGAATTAATGGCATTCTCCAAAAGCCATTTGAAGGGTAACCCCACACCCACGACCAGTCTGCCAGTGAAAGGATCGTAGGTAAGACCACGCATATGTATGCCAGTAAGAGGCGCATATATATTTCATAATCCTTGTTTATTAATCTAAGGGGATGGTATTCGGAGACATTTGTTCCTTCCAATGGCTTAGGCACCACTAAAATAACGCCAGTGGCAAATTCGGGTGGTATCGACAAGGACGGAGTAAAGAGCTCATGAAGCATCTCCGTCCAGCGAGAGAGCATTAAGATAGTGAATGCCCAGTAGAACTCCACCAAAAGACCATAAGGTCTCGGTGACTTGCTCTTCACTGCCTTGTCGATCGCGTCTACCACCTGTCCGTGGTGATCGCAGACGTCATTAGTATCGATTCCACAGTAATGAGGGTCTGTTCAGGAGTGCGGCGGAGTTCATCAGCAAGTTGCACCGCCGTCGGATCGACGTCGTAATAGTAGCGATAGTGGTCAGCGCCGGTAGACACCACCACCGCTTGCGTTGTGTGGGGAGTATCATCAGAGGTGGTGAGGTAGAGACGAAAAGGCCACGTCGACGAGATGGTCAGATGCAGTGTGGGCCCTGTTGTTCCGAACGTACCAGGATGCTGTACAATTTGTCATGTTGGAGAGCGAGCCTTTACTATGCTGGTATTCCCTATGGACATCAGGTGATGGGAGGAGCGCATTGAGCTTGCGAAGGAACATTTAGTGTAAACTCGTAGTATCCTGATCTCATGCCACTGCTTCCTTGCCACATGGCATGACGACCTTTGTGTATGCAGGTTTCACACACTTGTGTCACCAGTGCAACATGGATGCATACTGTGGGAGATATTTTTTGCAGGATGCCCATGTAGTGGCAGTACATTGTCAGCCGTGTGAGTCTCCAAGAAGGAAATCCTTCACTGTGCCCCACCGACTGAAGTGGCAGAATGATCGTGGAGATGGTGACGCAATGTTCCAAAAACGGAAGGAGTCATTCTTCTGCTTTGGAGAATACATTTCCAAGGTGAACAGCGATGTAAAAGTGGTAGAATATGTTCGCAGAATGTGCTCTATACTGGTTATAACTGGGGGGGGGGGGGGGGGGGGCGGGGGAGCAATGAATCTTTTCCCAAGCATCAACTAGATGAAAGTTGTCAACTAAGGTATGGAGCATTTGGCATGGCGAATAACCGGATTTCTAATCCTTCCGGTGGAGGACGGAGTTAAAATCGCTGCTCGCAACAGAGTGATCACAGCAGCCATTTCTGTGGAGAACTTGGACTGTTGCCAACGATTTGTGGAGACAGATGATGTACATCTCGAAGATGGTTAAGCCATCCCCTGTCTGGACAGGGGAAGTTACAGACAACCCCTGTCTGGGCGGGGTGAGTATCATATCTGTGAGAGCGATCTCTTCGCATAAGTAAAAGGCCATGCCTCAGCCCGATTGATCGCCTGAAAACATGTACGAGTCATAGCCATAAATTGGTCGCAGTGTGGCAACATGAACTTCCCGAGAAGGACTACATTGACGTCAGATTCCCGAAGCATATCATGGAGGAGATGCACTCTTTTATACAGTGCCAACCATATTGATGAGCAGTATGGCAAACCAGTAGATTTATGCTAGTAGTGGTGAACCCGCCTCTACCATTGCTGGGGGCAGTGTGGGATGGAGACCAAAGGAGAACCCATTCTGCCGGCCGCAATGCGTCGATTCAACATTAGCTTCTAATTCTTTTGTTGGTAGGAGGGGGAGGGGGGCGGGTGGGCAGACAATTCCGCGGAGGAGACATTTCATCCTCCATATGTCACTCTCACGCCCTGATGCCGAAGGTCTGTCCAGTGTCTATATGAATTTCGTCTTGGTGAGTGAGGTCAAGAGAAATAGGCAGGGAGACAGGCCTCTCAACCTGCGAACCAGTCGGTACTCTGTTTGTGGAGGCCTCCACTGACTGCACAGCCAGCAAAGCGTGACGGTCATCGTTAGTATCACCCACCGACATCTGCATGAGATCGTCAATTGGGTGGGCGGCTTCTCCATCGTCTTGGATGAGTGCGTCGTCAGGACCGGTGAGCGAATGGCGACAACGTTCACACCGACGCGGCTAAGGTTGTTTGTGCACGTGTTCCTCAGTGTCGGACGACATCGAGAAGGAGCGTCGACTAAGTTCGAAGGCCTCAGTTGGTGGAATGAAGGAGTCGAGCTTGTGTTGTGGAGAGGTACCCATCTTTAAGGCGTCAGTCGCTGGAGTGCAGGTGGCCGCCATGTCGTTGGATGGTGGGATAGCAGGAGGTGCCGACTTGAGAGATTAACTGGACTGGGCTGCCCTGTAAGTTATTGGTAGGGCGATCAGCGTGAGTGGCACGGATGTTTCTGATAACGGGAGCTGCAGAACACGTCTTTGCATGCATTTCGACCGCAAAAAGCCCTTCAGCTGGTACAGGTGTGGTGCTGACCGTCATACATCATAATGGCACGGGAGCTAAGAGGGCACGAGACTCTTCAGATCGATATGAGCCTACCTGACGCATTTTAAGACTTTCACTCAGGTTCAGAATGTCATCAGCGGTTGTCGATATCGACCTATAACTTTTTCATTGACGAGTAGAACTGGCTTTAGATCTCTTTAGATCCTTTCACCATGAATTTTGATTCCACTCCTGAACCTTTCTTTTATTTCCATCATTGCATCTTCGATGTAGATATTGAATAGTAGGGGTGAGAGACTACATTCCTGTCTTACACCCCTCTTAATCCGAACACTTCGTTCTTGGCGGTCTCCTCTTATTACTCCCTCTTGGCTCTTGTACATATTGCATATTACCCGTCTCTCCCTATAGCTTACCCCTATCTTTCTCAGAATTTCGATCATCTTGCTCCATTTTACATTATCGAACGCTATTTTCAGTTCTACAGATCCTATGCATTTGTCTTGATTTTCTTCAGTCTTGTTTCCATCATCAACCACAGCGTCAGAACTGCCGCTCTGATGCCTTTACTTTTCCTAAAACCAAACTGATCGTCATCTAAGACATCCTCAGTTTTGTTTTCCATTCTTCTGTATATTATTCTTGTGTGTCTCTTGGATGCATGAGCTGTTAAACTGATTGTACGATAATTCTCGCACATGTCAGTTATTGTAGTCTTCGGAATTGCGTGGATGATATTTTTCCGAAAGTCAGGTGATATGTCGTTAGAGTCATACATTCTACACCCCACGTGAATAGCGGATTCGTTGCCACTTCCCCCAATGATTTTAGAAATTCCAATGTTATCTATCCATTCCGCTTGATTTGATCTTAAGCAGTCCAAAGCTCCCTTCAATTCTGATTCTAATTCTGGATTCCCCATCTCTTCTAAATCGACTTCTGTTTCTTCTATCACATCAGACAAATCCTCCCTCTTTAATGTACTCTCTCCACCTACTCACTCTCTCCTTTTTTTTTTTAATAGTGGAATTCCCGTTGCGCTCTTAATATTACCACCCATGCTTTTAATTCCGCCGAAGGTTGTTCTAACTTTCCTATATGCTGAGTCAGTCTTCCGACAATCATTACTTTTTCGATTTCGTCACATTTTTCAAAAATGGTTCAAATGGCTCTGAGCACTATGGAACTTAATTTCTGTGGTCATCAGTCCCATACAGCTTAGAACTACTTAAACCTAACTAACATAAGGACATCACACACATCCATGCCCGAGGCAGGATTCGAACGTGCGACCGTAGCAGTCGCGCGGTTCCAGACTTTAGCGCCTACAACCGCTCGGCCACTCTGTCCGGCTCACATTTTTCATTCAGTCGTTTCGCCCTAGCTTCCCTGCACTTCCTATTTATTTCATTCCTCAGCGGCTTGTATTTCTGTATTGCTGAATTTTCCCGAACATTTTTGTACTTCCTTCTTTCATCGATCAACTGAAGTATTTATTCTGTTATCTTCCCAACTTCTGTGATCGCCCTTTTTAGAGCTGTCCACTGCTCTTCAACTGTACTGCCTACTGAGCCATTCTTTATTGCTGTATCTATAGCGTTAGAGTACTTCAAGCGTATTTCGTCATTCTTCAGTACTTCCGTATCCCACTTCTTTGCGTGTTGACACTGCCTGACTAATCTCTTAAACTTCTGCCTACTTTTCACCTCTACTACATTGTGATCTGAGTCTATATCAGCTCCTGGGTACGCCTTACAATCTAGCATCTGATTTCGGAATCTCTGTCTGACCATGATGCAATATATATGAAATCTTCCCTTATCACCCGGCCTTTTCCAAATATAACACCTCCTCTTGTGATTCTTGAACACAGTATTCGCTATTAGTAGCTGAAATTTACTACAGAACTCAATTAGTCTTTCTTCTCTCTCGTTCCTTGTCACAAACCCATATTCTCCCGTAACCATTTCTTCTACTCCTTCCCCTTCAACTGCATTCCAGTCCCCCATGATTATTAGATTTTCATCTCACGTTACGTACTGTATTACGCTCTCAATGTCCTCAAATACTTTCTCTACCGTTTCATCTTCAGCTTGCGACGTCGAAATGTATACCTGAACTATCGTTGCCTGCGTTCCTTTGCTTTCGATCCTGGTAAGACCAACCCTGTCAATGAACTGTTCACAGTAACGTACTCTCTGACCTACCTTCCAATTTATAACGAATCTCCTCCCGTTATACGATGCACTGCTGCTGTTGATATTAATCTATACTTATCTGACCAGAAATCCTTGTCTTCTTTCCATTTCACTTCACTGACCGCTTCTATATCTATACTGAACCTTTGTATATCTCTTTTGATATTTTCTAGCCTCCCTACCGCGTTCAGACTTCTGCCATTCCACGTCCCGACTCGTAGAACGTTATTCAATCTTCTTTCGTGGTCACCTCCTGCTTTGCAGTCCCCTCCCGAATTGGGGACTATTCCGGAATCTTTTGCCAATTGAAAGATCATCATTACACTTTTTCAATTATTGTTCACATGTCCCGGGGATACACGTCGTGTGTCTTTAATCCAATGGTTTACATTGCTTCTGGATTCCCATGCCGTTGATTATTGCTGATTCTTCCGCCTTTAGGGACAGTTTCTCGCTCCAGGGACAAGAGAGTGCCCTGAATCTCTGTTTGCTTCTCCGCCCTCTGTCACAAGGCCGTTGGCAAAATGATGGTGACTTCTTATGCCGCAAATCTTCGGCCGTCAATGATGATTATTAATTATTGCTAGTGGTTTGCAACCGTCTTCCCGCGCACGCATATTGCCTGCTTCCGGCATGATAAATTCCGACGCCGCCACGCGATTATCATCAATCGCGCCTTGCAGCAGTGACAGCAGCAGCTGCCACCATCTGATGATCTCGAGCAGTTGCATCGATGAAATGTTGTGCTAGTTACACAATACGATCCTGCGGCAAACCCGAGAAGCGTATTTAAACTTCCCCTATTTGAATAAATACTTTCCGAGCACCAAACCTGGTAGCATTACTGTCAAGGACATGGGGAAGAGAATCAATGCAGAATCAATTCAATTGGAATACTTTAATGTCCTGTTATGGTACACTACACTATTACATACCGGTACCATTACTGCTACAAAAGGGGCTCAATATGGCGGCCACCAGTGTCCAGACGCCGGCCGCGGTGGTCTAGCGGTTCTAGGCGCTCAGTCCGGAACCGCGCGACTGCTACGGTCGCAGGTTCGAATCCTGCCTCGGGCATGGATGTGTGTGACGTTCTTAGGTTAGTTAGGTTTAAGTAGTTCTAAGTTCTAGGGGACTGATGACCACAGATGTTAAGTCCCATACTGCTCAGAGCCATTTGAACCAAGTGTCCAGACGAGTCTGAAAGCGCAGGATTGCGTTCTGCATAGCAGAACGAAGCATGCCCGTAGGTATGCTGGCTACCTCTCTTGATATGCTGCGCTTCAGATCAGCACGTGTGTGAATGTTTCCCCCGTAAACCTTGTCCTTCATGTACCCCACAACCAAAAATCACAGGGAGTGAGATCAGGTGATCGTGCTGGCCAAGCATTTGGAAACGATCGGCTGATAATTCTATCACTTCCAGGACCTCCACCTCGCATGAAAACTGTTGAGTTCAATGCGTCTCTCTCCTGTAGGTCGGATAAGACATGCTGGCGAAGCATATCGCAGTAACGCTGGCCAGTCACACTGCACGTCTTTGGTCCTTGAGCGCCAATCTGTTCAAAACTGAATGCGCAAAGGATGAACGTAGCCTTGAAGCCACACCATACGGTGACACGTTCACATACAGAGGAACTTAATTCACAGGGACTGGAGGTGAAGATCCCTACACTCGGCAATTCTTTGTGTTGACGTCACCCGTCACAGAAAAATCAGCTTCGTCTGTCCGTAGGATGGTCGAGGGCCAACCCTCGTAAACTTCAATCCTTGCGAGAAAGTGGAGAGCGAAGTCAACACGTCGTTATGCGTCCTGTTGTGCAAGCTGCTGTACGATACGGATCTTGTACGGATACCATTTGAGAATGGTTTGAAGCACCTTCGTACAGTGGACAACAGGATGTTGAACTATCGTGACACAGCATGCGCACTGCCTGACGATCGGGAATTGCGCGCAGCGTTGTCTGCCACAGCAACAGCAACTTCATCAACCACCTGTGGTGCAACCGGTCGTCGGCCTCTTCCCGGAAAGACGCCCAGTTCTCCAGATGATTCGAACTTCTTCATAATGTTGTTCACAGCAGGTGGAGAAAGAGCACCCTTCTTAAATCCTTTCAACCGGCGATATTCTCAAAGTGCAGCTCCAGCGTTACTGTTGTTTTGGTAATAGAGCTTCACCAGTAATGCTCTGCTCCTTTTGTCCAAGCTCATGTTGACTGCGACTGGTCAGGTGTGTGAGACTATGAACCACGATGACTGATCACGGCACCTGGTGGCTACAGTTGGAACTGGGCGGTGGCAATCTGACGCATGGAAAATTACGCACCTCATACTCTGGACATTAATGCTACTAAGTTTGGTACTAGTACGGTAACCAGTTTCCGTTCTATAACGTGTTAAATAGGAAAAGTTTAATTATAACCTCTCGATATTTTTACAGTCACGTAGTAATCATCTACTAGTCGTGTAATTAATGTAATCCAGCCCTCGGGGGGAATGTATGAGAGAAAGGAGATTCCAGAAGTTGCTTATGATACCATGAATCATAAGAAATTAATATTGGAGCTACCGACTGACGCAGTTTATTCAATGCTTGCTGCATAACAGGCAACTTTTTGCCACTGTGTCAAAAGTGGCCGATGTAGGATGAAAAAATTGGCCTTCGCCAAGGTAGTGTGCTCGCTGCGATATTATATAACATACAAATCATTGATCAGCCTCTCAACAGTGAAGCCCGGTCCTCCATCTATGCAGATGGCAGAGCTGTCGCTGCTCAACGAGCAGAGTCCGGGCTAGTATCAGCTCTCGAAGAAATTTCTATCTACTATGGCGACAAGCACTTTAAACCCAATCCGGATAAAACACAAATGTGTGCATTCCACCTAGACTCGTTTGTTGCAGCACTCCACGACGTGAGAGTTTCTTCATATTTGAGTAACTGCTGCAAGTTACATCCTTTTGAATCTGCTTACTGTATCCATCTCTTGGTCTCCCTCTACGATTTTACCTCCTACGCTTCCCTCCAGTACTAAGTGGGGGATCCCATGATGTCTCAGAATATATCCTATCAACCGATCCCTTCTTTCCGTCAAGTTATGCAACAGATTTATTGTCTCCCCAGTTCTGTTCAATTACGGTAACTACTCATCTAATCTGCAAAGTTCTTCTGTAACTCCACATTTCGAAAGCTTCTATTCTGTTTTTGTCTAACCTGTTTATCTCCCACGTTTCACTTCCATATATGTCTGCACTCTAGACAAATACTTTCAGAAAAGACTTCAAATCCATATTCTGTGTTAACAAATTTCTCTTCTTCAGAAACACTTCAGTTGCGAGTCTACATTTCATATCATCTCTACTTGGGCCATCATCAGTCACATTGTCAAAATAGCAAAAATTATCTGCTACTTTAAGTGTCTCGTTTCCTAATCTGATTTTCTTAGCATCACCTGATGTAATTCGACTACATTCCATTATCCTCGTTTTGCTTTCGTTGATGTTCATCTTATACTCACAAGACATTATCCATTTCGTTCAACTCCTCTTCAAAGTTCTTCGCTGACTTTGACAAAACTACAATGACATCAGCAAACCTCAAAGTTGCATGCACGTTTATATGCTTGCACTCAACATTCTGGCGGATACACAGGTTAGTAATGTACCAGCATTTCACATCCGCAATTCATAATCTCGTGCTTACTTTAAGCTGTGAACTTGCAATCTTAATCACTTAAATATGAGAATCATTTGATAGGAGAGAGGTATTTCACAAACAATAATGTAATTTACTTATTTATTTGTCCAACTAAGAGAACCCCAGCACACAATATAATTCCAAAACTACAGTGAAGTATTAAGAATTGGGAGAATTTCGTACTTCGAGAGTCCCATGCTCAGCAGTCATTCTCTGCAAGCAGTTCTCCTGAGTCGCAGGGTTCGCTTAAATTACTGCAGACCATCAAGCGTTCAGAGTCCTGCCTTGCCCCACATTCGCACAGTCCGTCATTATTGATATACCAGTTCTTCAAATTAATTTTGCATTTGTCAGTATTCCTCTCCATCTGTAGGGGTCTTCCAAATCCCGGTTATAATTATAATTCGATTGGGGCTTAACTTACCGAACAATACTGTATAGACACAAGACAGAAGGTATGTACCAGGAACCAACTAGAAGGAAAAGTGACGAATACAACGTCGGGAGCGCAGCGCAGCGTTCTCCGCAGCTACAGATGATACTCTGCACATGCTGATCACGTTGATGCGGCTCTTCGCGAGACTGGCTGCACAGCCACAGGATGGCTAAGGCCAACTCCAATGAATAATCTATTTCCACACATGGAATTAGCACCTCCAGATGTAAGAAGACCGATGACAGAACAGACCGAAAACAAGAAGCAAGCAGCAGATCTAAGGTATCCGTGTTTAGAACTTATCCGTAACCATTGCTTGCAGAGAATGACCGTGCCATTTGACTGATGAACATGGGGCTCTCAAAGTGTGAAATTCCCTCAATCATTAATACTGCGCTATAGTTTTAGAATTATATTGTGTTCTGATGTTTTTTAGTCGAACAAATAAATAAAGTACATTATTGTACGTGAAACACCGCTCTAGTATCAAACGAACCTTGAACAGATACACTGACGGAAAAAATACCACAAACAAAAAATAATTTATGTAGAGTGTGAATGTCAAATTGATTCCATATTTTTTTAGATTTCCAGAAGGCTTTCGACACCGTTCCTCACAAGCGTCTTCTATCCAAACTGCGTGCCTACGGAGTATCGCCTCAGTTGTACGACTGGATTCGTGATTTCCTGTCAGAAAGGTCACAGTTCGTAGTAATAGACGGAAAGTCATCGAGTAAAACAGAAGTAATGTCCAGCGTTCCATAGTGAAGTGTTATAGGCCCTCTGTTGTTCCTTATCTATATTAACGACATAGGAGACAATTTGAGTAGCCGTCTTAGATTGTTTACAGATGATACTGCCATTTACCGTCTTGTAAAGTCATCGGATGACTTGCAAAATGATTTAGATAAGATATCTGTATGGTGCGAAAAGTGGCAATTGACCCTGAATAAAGAAAAGTGTGAAGTTATTCACATGTGTACTAAAAGAAATCAGCTAAATTTCGATTACGCGATAAGTCACACAAATCTGAAGGGTGTAAATTCAGCCAAATACTTAGTGATCAAAATTACAAATAACATAAACTGGTACGATACATAGATAATATTGTGGGTAGAGCAAACCAAAGACTGCGATTCATTGGCAGAACAGAGACTGTTTACACCACGCTTGTCCGCCCTATTCTGCAGTATTGCTGTGCGGTGTGGGATCCGCATCAAGTGGGACTGACGGATGACATCGAGAAAGTACAAAGAAGGGTAGTTCATTCTGTATTGTCGCGAAATAGAGGAGATAGTGTCACAGACATGATACGTGAATTGGAGCGGCAATCATTAAAACAAAGGCGTTTTTCGTGGCGACGGGATCTTCTCATGAAATTTCAATCACCAGTTTTCTCCTCCGATTGCGAAAACATTCTGTTGCCATCCGCCTACATAGGGAGAAATAATCATCACGATAAAATAAGAGAAATCAGGGCTCGCACAGAAAAATTTAAGTGCTCGTTTTTCCCGCGTGCCGTTCGAGAGTGGAACGGTAGAGAGACAGCTTTAAGGTGGTGCATTGAACCCTCTGCCAGGCATTTTATTGTGAATAGCAGAGTAATTTCGTAGATGTAGATGTAGAATATCAGGAATATGTTGTCTAGGTTACATATATAAGTGATTTACGTTGCAAGATCACAGCTTAAGTAAACGTGAGATTAGCCATTGCAAAAGTGAAATGCTGGTACATTTATAAGCCGTGTAACCGCCAGAATGTTGAATGCAAGCATGCAAACGTGCAGGCATTGTGTTTAACAGATGTCAGATGCCATTTTAGGGGACGGAGATTCTTGCCTGTTCCACTTAGCCGGTCAGTAGAGAGATGGTCAATGCTGTTTGTGAATGACGCTAGAGTTGTCGTCCGATAACGTCCCGTATGTGCTCGACTGGAGACAGAGCTGGTCATCTAACGGGAGAAAGCAACATATCGACACTCTGTAGAGCATGATGGGTTACGACAGCGGTATGTGGGCGAGTGTTATCCTGTTGGAAAATACCCCCTGAAACGCTGTTCATGAATGGCAGCACAACAGCTCGAATCACTAGATTGACTTACAAATTAGGGTGCGTGGGATAACCAGGAAAGTGCTCCTACGGTCATACGAAATCGTACACCAGACCGTAACTCCAGGTGTAGGGCTAGTGAGTCTAGGACGCAGACAGGCCCTCAACTGACCTCCTTCTTACCAACACACAGCCATTACTGGCAATGGGGCAGAACAAGATTGCATCACAAAATAAAAAGGACCTCCACCATGCCATCCAATGAACTCTCATTTCACACCGTCGAAGGTGCAAATGGTGGTGGTTTGAGATCAGTCGAATACACGCTACAGGGCGTCTGTCTCAGAGCGACCTTGAAGTAACAGACTTCCAACAGTTCGTTGTGTCAATGTGGTATCAACAGCTACTCGAACTGCTGATGTAGATTGAGGTACTGTGCACCGGAGCCATACGCCCAACACGATGGTCTTCCGTCCCGGTAGTGCCACGTGACTGTCTGGATGCGAGCAATCATGTACTGTGATTACATTCCTGGCAAGTCTTGGTGTAGTATCCCGGATGGAACATCCATCTTCTCGTAGATCTATTACACGCCCTCGTTCAAACTCAGTGAAGTGTTCATAATGGCGTCTTTGTCCCCTTAAAGGATTCTTGACTAACCTGAACTCACCACTTCCAATCGCAAAGGTAAGTAATGCCTACCACAGTTACAGTGTCTATTTCAAGCAAACCTGATTTTCATCTTCATAATCCCAAAGAAAGCAGGTGTTGACAGATGTGAAAATTACCGAACTATCAGTTTAATAAGCCACGGCTGCAAAATAATAACACGAATTCTTTACAGACGAATGGAAAAACTGGTAGAAGCCGACCTCGGGGAAGATCACTTTGGATTCTGTAGAAATGTTGGAACACTTGAGGCAATACTGACCCTACGACTTATCTTAGAAAATAGATTAAGGAAAGGCAAACCTACTTTTCTAACATTTGTAGGTTTAGAGAAAGCTTTTATCAATGTTGACTGGAATACTCTCTTTCAAATTCTGAAGGTGGCAGTGGTCAAATACAGGGAGCGAAAGGCTATCTACTATTTGTACAGAAACCAGATCGCTGTTATAAGAGCCGAGGGGCATGAAAGGGAAGCAGTGGTTGGGAAGGGAGTGAGACAGGGTTGTAGCCTCTCCCCGATGTTATTCAATCTGTATATTGAGCAAGCAGTAAAGGAAACAAAAAAAATTCGGAGTAGGAATTAAAATCCATGGAGAAGAAATAAAAACTTTGAGGTTCACCGATGACATTGTAATTCTGTCAGAGACAGCAAAGGACCTGGAAGAGCAGTTGAACGGAATGGACAGTGTCTTGAAGGAGAGTATAAGATGAACATCAACAAACGCAAACCTAGGATCATGGAATGTAGTCGAGTTAAATCGGGTGATGCTGAGGGAATTAGATTAGGAAATGAGACACTTAAAGTAATAAAGGAGTTTTGCTGTTTGGGGAGCAAAATAACTGATGATGGTCGAAGTAGAGAGGATATAAAATGTAGACTGGCAATGGCAAGGAAAGCGTTTCTGAAGAAGAGAAATTTGTTAACATCGAGTATAGATTTAAGTGTCAGGAAGTCTTTTTCTTTAAGTATTTGTATGGAGCGTAGCCATGTATGGAAGTGAAACATGGACGATAAATAGTTTGGACAAAAAGAGAAAAGAAGATTTCGAAATGTGCTGCTTCAGAAGGATGCTGAAGATTAGATAGGTAGATCACATAACTAGTGAGGAGGTATTGAATAGAAATAGCGAAAAGAGAAATTTGTGGCACAACTTGACTAGAAGAAGGGATCATTTGGTAGGACATATTGTGAGGCCTAAAGGGATCACGAATTTAGTATTGGAGGGCAGCACGGAGGGTAAAAATCGAAGAGGAAGACCAAGAGATGAATACACTAAACAGATTCAGAAGGATGTAGGTTGCAGTAGGTACTGGGAGATGAAGAAGCTTGCACAGGATAGAGTAGCATGGAGAGCTGCATCAAACCAGTCTCTGGACTGAAGACCACAACATCAACAGTGGCGCTACTAGCGCAGTTCTCATGCGACTGGCCCATTATCTGAATAAACACCATGTTTCAGATGTAGAAACACGCATGCCAAATTTCGTTATGTCGCACCACTCCTTCTTAGTGTAGCAATTTTTTTTTTTTCGTCAGTATAATTTCGGTGGCCGCTGTCACGAAACAAGTGATTAGGGCGTTACTTGACGTTCCCTCTGGTCCTGGGCAGAGACAGGCAGCGCGGCTGGAGAAGGTGGGGTCAGCTCGGGAACTGTGCCGAGCTGCGCTCCCCGGCGCCGCACGCCAAGGCCGCCACCTGAGCCGGCGCGTCCGCGGGCAGCTCCAGGCCCAGGTCGGGTGACCACGCGTTGCGCAAGCCGGAGAGCGGAATGGCTGCACGCACGCGTCGCCTCGCTCACGCACTGCCAACCAGGTATCTACCGTGGTCCTGCAATTACTTTGCTATCCTGTTACAGCACTCCCTGTCTAAAGCTGATGAAAATGACCCAGACACCTGTTAGTGGACATTCATACGAAATTTACCAACCCGTCGCCTTTATGACGGCTTCAGCTCTGCCGAGGACACTTTCAGTGAGATATCTGAATGCCTCTGGCGGAACAGCAGCACATTCTCATCAAGAGAAGGTAGTGAAGCTGGACACTGTCGTCTGGAGTGAAACTGACGTTCTGACTCATCCCAAAGTTCTTCCATTGTGTTCACTTCAGTACTCTGGATGGGCCACTCCATTTTAACAGTGTTTTTGCCCTCAATTCACTGCATCGCAGGTACTGCTTTACGAAAGGCTGCGTTGTCATACTGGTACAATCATCATCCGTGAACTCTTCCTCTACTGACTGATGACCTCTGAAGTTAAGTCCCATAGTGCTCAGAGACATTTTGAGCTCTTCTGCTACTGTACCTAATATACAAAGCTGTAAACTGAGTTCATATCTGTGGTGTGCGTACTGTATGACCTTCGGTACACACACCATCAGATTATTGGACTTATCGCTCTAACGAAGTAGGCGTGGTCTTATCGTGGCGTGTTTATCTTCTGCCGTTAGGTCAGACGATAGAAATGCCACTTGCACACTTAGAGTAGCAGATTGACGGTGACCAACTTTAAACAGAACTTGATTAATTTTCACACACATTTATTAAAATAATAAAAATCATAGACATTATGTAACTTGATTCTGGATGCTGTTTACAATTGACAATCTGAAGTTCCTTTGGTCTTGGTACGTTAATCTTATTCTCACATATCTCTGATACTTGACAAAATGTCTATACATTTATCTTCATGGCTATGTACAGGAATATGATAATCTTATTAGGCGCAGACTGAAACTTGACTACAGACAAATGCAGACTAAGGCAGACTGACTAATTAGAGGTCTGTACACTCATTATAATACCTCGCGCATTCAGGTATCACTGCGAGAGTGTGATCCGCGAGGAGAAAAGGTTCTACGTTAACAGCAATCTCATTGGCTGCGTTACATGTTAATATGCGGATCGGCGGAAGCAGAATTTGGTCCGTCTCTAAGACAGCGCCATCTCGTAGTGCGGAGACGGACGGTCGCTGCGCCTGCGCTGTTGTGCTTAGCGGGGCGCGCTCTAGTGGGAAATTGTGTACGCGCTGACTACGCGGAACTATGTACACAACAATATCCCTCCAAATTCAAAACTTTCTTAAGTGCAATGAGGGGACCACACTGGGCCACACCAAAACAATGGAAAACGCCCCCCCCTCCCCCCAGCATTAACCCTACCTTCTCAATAATCCACTGTGGCGACTACACATTGATGGCAGGTAATGTTCTCGAGGCATTCACCAAATCCAAACTTCTCTGTCGGATTGCTACGGGGTACAGCGTGGTTCGTCACTCTGAATAATTCATTTCCAGTCATCCCCTGTCCAGTGGCATCGCTGTGTACACCACCTCTAGCGTTGCTAAGCATTGATTAAAGAAACGTGTGGCTGATAAGCATCTACCCAACAATTGTATCTTTAACTCCTTGCGCACTGTCATTGTTCTAACTGGAATGTTGGTAGCACTTTGGAACTCACAAGTGATTCTTTCCGCTGATTCCATGCGATTTTTTTTTCAACCACCGTCTGCTATCCTCGACGGTTCCTGTACGTCTGTACATGATATGTGTCTGGCGTTAGTTTAGCTATGGTTGTTCCTTCGTGTTTCCGCTTCACAAACACATCACCAGCAGTCGATGCCAGAAGATTTCGGAAATGTTATTGTCAACAAACCATTGTGTCACAAATGCTGCCTTACGAAAGGAATGCTTGCATAAGCAATGATCGTTTCCAAACGGTCCCTGTACTATACGCTGCACAAAGTGCTGCAACATGTGTTCATATCCTTCCGTAATCAGCGTTTTCTTAAGCGCAGCAATGGAACCTCCCTCTAAACACGAAAAATACCCCAACAGCGTAATACCACCTCCGCCGTACGTCACTGTTGGCACTAGACATGGTGGCAGATTACGTTCTCCAGGCTCCCGCCAGACCTAAACTGTTGCATCGGATTGCCACAACGTACAGCGTGATCCATCTATGTAGACGTTTCGAGTCATCCACTGTTCAGTGCCGTCACTGTTCACACGAGTTCAAGCGTCGCTTAGCGTTGACTACAGAAATATGTGGTTTACGAGGAGCCAATCGACCGCTGTACATCATTCTTTTCAAATCCTTGCTGGTAGCATTTAGGGACTCACAAGTGAATCCTTCAGCTCATTACATGCGATTTTTTAGAATCTCCCTTCGCAAAGCATGATGTTTCCTGTCCGTCACTACATGCGGTCTGCCTGTTCTTGGTCTACGTGTGGCTATTCCATCGCGTTTGCACTTCACAATCGCATCAACAACAGTCGAATTGGACAGCTTTAGAGAAGTTGAAATGTCCGTAATTGATTTCTTACACATGTTACATCCAGTGACTGGCCTCTATTCGAAATCACTGAGCTCTCCTTTGTGACCTACGCTGCTGTTAATGTTTTTTTACTGACAACAAAATATTCCCCACCTCCTTCTATTCTGGCCGTCAGTTTCACATTAGGTGGGAGTGTCCAAATGCTGTAGATCAGATAATATATACGATGCGAAGTTTTATCACCGCGTAAAAATATCAAGCGATGACTATCAACCTCGGTGACGGTGTTAGCCCTATCTACATACTCAACCCTGAGTGCGACAGTTATTTTTTTACTAACAGTGAATGAATCGGGATCGACTTTGGTTATAGATGTCTGCCTTTCGGGTTTCGAGTAAGCGTCTCACCTAGAACATCACCTCAGCGTCACTCTCGAAGTACCCACCACACAATGGTTTCTTCACCGAGGAGAGAGGAAAAAGTCATTTGGTGCCACGTTAGGAGAATACGAGCGGTTGAAAGGGGGATTGGGGGTGGGTAGGTAGCATTTCAAGGCCCAAAGAAGCGGATGTGTGATAGTATCTTGTTCAGAAGAACTATGGCAGTGTCTTGGAGCGAAAACACTCCACCTTGACAGCCTCTCGTAAGCTCCTCAGGAGATTTCGGTAGTTTGCTCCTGCAATAATTTGGTTCTTATGAGCACAATATGTCAACAACGCACAGTGACAGTCCCAGTAACTTACCTCTGAAGGTTACTAGGCTATCGCTTTCTTGCGCCGTAACGAAACCAAGTGTTTCTACTGCTTGATTTGATGCTTTTTCTCGGGGTCGTATTGATACATCCAGCACCCGCCTGTTGTCACTAAATGGCTAAAGAAGTCTTGTGGATTGAAGAGATACAGCTGCAATATTTCCGCAGATGCCTCGCAGTAGCTCAGTAGCTGACTTTTTGAAATGGTGTGAGCAGTCGGGGAAACCTACGCGCGGTAGTCGTTGTCATGCACAAAATGTTGTAAGTTGAAAACAGGTGGATAACTGGCATGCCGCCTCGATCTTGGAGCACCACAGTCTCCACCTGTATCGAGCGAGGTGGTGCAGTGGCTAGCACACTGCACTCGCATTCGGGAGGGCGACGGTTCAATCCCGCGTCCGGCCATCCTGATTTAGGTTTTCCGTGATTTCCCTAAATCGATGGAGGCAATGCCGGGATGGTTGCTTTGAAAGAGCACGGCCGACTTCCTTCCCCATCCTTCCCTAATCCGATGAGACCGATGACCTCGCTGTCTGGTCTCCTTCCCCAAACAACCCTACCCAACCCTCTCCACCTGTCATAGGGTTCCGAGTTTCTCTTACAAAAATGATTTTCCACTTCTTCCTTCTCCATTTACGCTTGTTTGGCCACACTACAAGCGTCTGCGACACATAACCACAGTATTATATGATGGTACATTGCTGCTGCACACTTGCCAGCCCAGCATGGATTACTGCGGCGTAATCCGCCTTCAAATACAGAAAATGAATTATCTCATGTCCTTTTCGTTTTTTGATCCAGTAGTGGCGCGATGGTAGTTGGGGGGAGGCATGGGTTTCCGTCCGTACTACAACTACAGACACGCACATGCAAAAAAACAAAAAGTTAAGTATACAACGTAATTTATGCGACGTTACAACTAAATCTTACTTCTGCCTGTCATAACCGCCTCTGCATCCGAGCTCGCTAACGCATGCCTTGTGGGGGGCTTCCGACTCGGAGGCAGGCTAGTTCGAATCCTGGTGTTGCAAAATTTTTAGTACTGTTTTGGGCCGGCAAGAGAAGAAAATGCAGTGGCGTAAGAGTTCCTGAACCTGAATTTCAAATCTGTGTGTGGAGACCCATAAAGTGACGGCATGTGACACTGTTGACGGTGATCCACCCGTCAGATGGATACGTTAAGCTCGGCGCCCTCTTGCCTCTGTTCGAGAGGAGTGGTGGTATGTCCCAGCGCCGGGTTTCATCTTCTCCCTTCCCTTCGTCCCTGAGAGCACAAACCCAACACTAGGTTGCTCCAGCACTCATCACAGTCATCCACAAGACAGAGGAACACACTTGACATCTCATGGCGGTTAAGAAGTAGGTGGTGGCAAACCACAACGACTGGCACCTTGCCTTGAAAGGCGATGCAGGATTCCTACACCTGACGCCCTACGCTTATTCCCTCAAAATGAGACTACTTTGCCTTTTTATGACTTTCCAAGATGGTTTACTACCAGTTCATCTAGTTCACTGTGATAGCAGAAATAATTGTAGTAGGAGTTGTGCTAATTAGTAGCGGGAGGCACGCACACAAGGCAAGTAGTGTGTTTTTTGAGCGTTCCTTCCCTCATCATCCGCGAAGACGTGGTGCCGCGCGAAATCTTATGCATGAGTGTTCATCAATTACAGCTTCCGTACACCTGTTTTGAAACTGACGCTCGGTGCTGATGCAACAGCAATTGAGCAATACGGCAGTGACTGGATGGAGCAGATACATCGGTTGTAATTACCTTGCTACTATGTTTTAATACCCTTCTCCATAGCCGGCTGGTGTAGCCGAGCGGTTCTAGGCGCTTCAGTCTGGAACCGCGCGACCGCTACGGTCGCAGGTTTGAATCCTGCCTCGGGCATGGATGTGTGTGATGTTCTTAGGTTAGTTAGGTTTAAGTAGTTCTAAGTTCTAAGGGACTGACGACCTCAGATGTTAAGTCCCATAGTGCTCCGAGCCATTTGAACCTTTCTCCATAAACATCTACAGATGTTACAAACGTCTACTGTGTTGTCGTAACCCTCGATGGCTCCACTGTTTATCACTAATCCATCCTTCCTTTACAACATTTTTGCTTGGAAGGCAAGTGTTTAGAGGCATTAACTACATTCACCACTGTGACACTGGTACAGTCCTCTCTGTAACACAATGTCTTCCACATATTTTCTTTACGGTGTCAATTAAGACTTTGCTGGTTCTCAATTCTTTGTTAGGAAGCAAAATTTCGTCGCTTCAGTTGAGTCTTAACGATTTCGGCTGCACCTATCTCTGTGTAAATAGAAGCGGACAATGAAACTGGTTTTAGCAGTTCTCAGAAACCATGAGCAATGCAGTCCTGTTTCCGAACTGCATATTCCTATTTTCCAAATCAGAGAAAAACCACTTCGCAATTTTATTACACTGTAACCATCGGGTAATCCAGTCAATAAAGTTTTGTGTTCAGGATCTTCTTGACAGCTAGATGAATTGAAACGCAGCACTTTCCTAGTTTGGGAAGAATGCGGCTGGAAAATGGCATAGACTAAGAGGGTCACCCCGGAATACGCTTACAATGACGTATGGTAAACCTGGAAACCCTAAAGCAGGATTAAAATATCACTTTGCTCTGGGATGTACGCTCTTATTAAACTTATGTGCAATTTAAAACTGTATATCAAAGCAGAACTCGAACCGAAATCCTTGCAGTAAGTGCAGACTGTAGTTCTGATCGAGTTTGTGAATCACTCGTGGATAGTTCAGCCAGTAAGAACATTGAGCGCAAAGGCAAGGATCCGGATACCACTCCGACCTCTCTGAAATGTTCTATCTAAATCAAGAGTTGATGCGCGCTGCTACTGATCACCTGTACAGTTTCTTAACCACTGCAGTTCGCAGTGTCGGTATAGCGGCAGCTGCATCATGTGGCCCCAACATATCTCATAGGGTTAGCTACCTCGCCCTACGAGAAGATTTCCAACGTTACCAAATTGTCAGTGACTTATAACAGGGGTCAGGCAGTTATCATGCAACTTTTAGCAGTGAAAACGTACCAATTCTCTTAGTGTAAAACTCGCAAGTAGACATCAACGAAATCGTCGACTATGTCCCGCTTCTTGAATCGAAACGGATACATATACGTTAATTTTATGTGATAAGGTTAAGATTTCCTGGTTTTCGGAAAATGTTCCATGTTTGTAAGACAAGTGTCAGAAATTAATATACGCCTCTTACATAGTCCAACTGAGACTCTGTATGCCTGTGTTTCAGTTTGCATGGTCCAACTGTAAAGAACCGAGAGTTCACAAAAAGTCCGGTTTAATGAGAAATTTAAGATTTGGAATGGCCGATATGTAAACGATCCGAAAGACTGCAAATGAACTTTGCGTTAAGGTTCCTTAAGCACACATTATGATTACTCAGCCCTTAGATTTGACACGTAAGTTCAAACAATGACGAGACCCTGGCGTGCTCCCCATGGATATTAAAAAAGAAATGGTCGGGCCTCGTAATATTTTAGCATGACATAGATAATTCAGGGAATTATCAGTGCTAAGAACTTACGGGGCTTAGTTTTAGCTGAGTTCGCAAAACTGGTAAATCCTATACATGAAAGCGAGAGCACGTATCTCTTTATAAAATTGTATTTTCTCACACTACTTGTCACTCACCGACAATGCGCTTTTCTCAAAGTGCCTGGGGAGTCAAACTACTGCTTCCTTATTATGACCTGTGGGAAATACAGTTTAAGAAAAGTATTTTAAAAATAACAGCCCTCTACAGTATGATGTCGATGTTGCTCCCAAAAAATACGAGTCTCTGCTATGTGCGCCATGATTACCGTTTCCTGAAACAACTAGTTCATCGTGAAGCGCCTGGCAACTACGAACCAAATTTGGAGAAATTGTTTATCGACTATTTCTCAAAGTTGTGGCGTCGTCTTATTCTGAATTACCTGAGATCATGACTACCCTTGTACGTCGGTGGACAACAAAAAGTTGGCACGTAACGACTCCATGGAATTTGGGAACTTTTCATTAAATATGACATTTAATTTATTACATTTTGTTTTCCGTTCTTTTTGGCTCTTTACGTTCTTGTAGATTTGTAGCTACAGGATAATAATAATGCCAATAAAAGTTGAGCAAGTGTCTGTTTCTCTGGCGAAGAAGCGTAACAGCAAAAACTGTACTGCTAAAAGGAAATACTCGTACACACTAACCCAACTCAATGGCGGCCGCTGCACATCCGAATCACAAGTGAACCAACAGACCGATAACAGCTACTGGAGGACAGGCGGACCGCTTCCAGATGTCTAGTGATTCTGTTGAATCGGAGAAAAGAGCAGTGGAACAATAGAAACTGTCCTCTGCAGGAACTGAGTGACGGAATTTGTGGACCTCTGAAGTGGGTCACGTTGCCTCCAGCGAAGAAATTCTGGGCGTCCTACGGGCAGAGGCAGTTAGACGCAGGGGTCCTGAGCACATCAAAACTTACGGCTCCAGCCGTAAGCATTCAAGCACAATTGGTATTTCAGGTTCAACTACCGCTAACAGCTTCCAGTCTTCTACAAAACACAAGAAAATAAAATACGGCTAAATCTGTCTCGATTAGCCAGCTGGAGTGGCCGAGCGGTTAACGGCGCTACAGTCTGGAACCGCGCGACCGCTACGGTCGCAGGTTCGAATCCTGCCTCGGGCATGGATGTGTATGATGTCCTTAGTTAGGTTTAAGTAGTTTTAAGTTCTAGGGGACTGATGACCACAGCAGTTAAGTCCCATAGTGCTCAGAGCCATTTGAACCATTTGTCTCGATTAATAAAGTACAAAAATGAAATCTACAGAGAAGTTACAAAGGAATATAGACAATATTACATCTACATCTACATCTACATCTACATCTACATTGATACTCCGCAAGCCACCCAACGGTGTGTGGCGGAGGGCACCTTACGTGCCACTGTCATTACCTCCCTTTCCTGTTCCAGTCGCGTATGGTTCGCGGGAAGAACGACTGTCTGAAAGCCTCCGTGCGCGCTCTAATCTCTCTAATTTTACATTCGTGATCTCCTCGGGAAGTATAAGTAGGGGGAAGCAATATATTCGATACCTCATCCAGAAACGCATCCTCTCGAAACCTGGCGAGCAAGCTACACCGCGATGCAGAGCGCCTCTCTTGCAGAGTCTGCCACTTGAGTTTATTAAACATCTCCGTAACGCTATCACGGTTACCAAATAACCCAGTGACGAAACGCGCCGCTCTTCTTTGGATCTTCTCTATCTCCTCCGTCAACCCGACCTGGTACGGATCCCACACTGATGAGCAATACTCAAGTATAGGTCGAACGAGTGTTTTGTAAGCCACCTCCTTTGTTGATGGACTACATTTTCTAAGCACTCTCCCAATGAATCTCAACCTGGTACCCGCCTTACCAACAATTAGTTTTATATGATCATTCCACTTCAAATCGTTCCGTACGCATACTCCCAGATATTTTACAGAAGTAACTGCTACCAGTGTTTGTTCCGCTATCATATAATCATACAATAAAGGATCCTTCTTTCTATGTATTCTCAATACATTACATTTGTCTATGTTAAGGGTCAGTTGCCACTCCCTGCACCAAGTGCCTATCCGCTGCAGATCTTCCTGTATTTCGCTACAATTTTCTAATGCAGCAACTTCTCTGTATACTACAGCATCATCCGCGAAAAGCCGCATGGAACTTCCGACACTATCTACTAAGTCATTTATATATATTGTGAAAAGCAATGGTCCCATAACACTCCCCTGTGGCACGCCAGAGGTTACTTTAACGTCTGTAGACGTCTCTCCATTGATAACAACATGCTGTGTTCTGTTTGTCAAAAACTCCTCAATCCAGCCACACAGCTGGTCTGATATTCCGTAGGCTCTTACTTTGCTTATCAGGCGACAGTGCGGAACTGTATCGAACGCCTTCCGGAAGTCAAGAAAAATAGCATCTACCTGGGAGCCTGTATCTAATATTTTCTGGGTCTCATGAACAAATAAGGCGAGTTGGGTCTCACACGATCGCTGTTTCCGGAATCCATGTTGATTCCTACATAGTAGATTCTGGGTTTCCAGAAATGACATGATACGCGAGCAAAAAACATGTTCTAAAATTCTACAAGAGATCGACGTAAGAGATATAGGTCTATAGTTTTGCGCATCTGCTCGACGACCCTTCTTGAAGACTGGGACTATCTGTGCTCTTTTCCAATCATTTGGAACCCTCCGTTCCTCTAGAGACTTGCGGTACACGGCTGTTAGAAGGGGGGCAAGTTCTTTCGCGTACTCTGTGTAGAATCGAATTGGTATCCCGTCAGGTCCAGTGGACTTTCCTCTATTGAGTGATTCCAGTTGCTTTTCTATTCCTTGGACACTTATTTCGATGTCAGCCATTTTTTCGTTTGTGCGAGGATTTAGAGAAGGAACTGCAGTGCGGTCTTCCTCTGTGAAACAGCTTTGGAAAAAGGTGTTTAGTATTTCAGCTTTACGCGTGTCATCCTCTGTTTCAATGCCATCATCATCCCGTAGTGTCTGGATATGCTGTTTCGAGCCACTTACTGATTTAACGTAAGACCAGAACTTCCTAGGATTTTCTGTCAAGTCGGTACATAGAATTTTACTTTCGAATTCAATGAACGCTTCACGCATAGCCCTCCTTACGCTAACTTTGACATCGTTTAGCTTCTGTTTGTCTGAGAGGTTTTGGCTGCGTTTAAACTTGGAGTGGAGCTCTCTTTGCTTTCGCAGTAGTTTCCTAACTTTGTTGTTGTACCACGGTGGGTTTTTCCCGTCCCTCACAGTTTTACTCGGCACGTACCTGTCTAAAACGCATTTTACGATTGCCTTGAACTTTTTCCATAAACACTCAACATTGTCAGTGTCGGAACAGAAATTTTCGTTTTGATCTGTTAGGTAGTCTGAAATCTGCCTTCTATTACTCTTGCTAAACAGATAAACCTTCCTCCCTTTTTTTATATTCCTATTAACTTCCATATTCAGGGATGCTGCAACGGCCTTATGATCACTGATTCCCTGTTCTGTACATACAGATTCGAAAAGTTCGGGTCTGTTTGTTATCAGTAGGTCCAATATGTTATCTCCACGAGTCGGTTCTCTGTTTAATTGCTCGAGGTAATTTTCGGATAGTGCACTCAGTATAATGTCACTCGATGCTCTGTCCCTACCACCCGTCCTAAACATCTGAGTGTCCCAGTCTATATCTGGTAAATTGAAATCTCCACCTAAGACTATAACATGCTGAGAAAATTTATGTGAAATGTATTCCAAATTTTCTCTCAGTTGTTCTGCCACTAATGCTGCTGAGTCGGGAGGTCGGTAAAAGGAGCCAATTATTAACCTAGTTCGGTTGTTTAGTGTAACCTCCACCCATAATAATTCACAGGAACTATCCACTTCTACTTCACTACAGGATAAACTACTACTAACAGCGATGAACACTCCACCACCGGTTGCATGCAATCTATCCTTTCTAAACACCGTCTGTACCTTTGTAAAAATTTCGGCAGAATCTATCTCTGGCTTAAGCCAGCTTTCTGTACCTATAACGATTTCAGCTTCGGTGCCTTCTATCAGCGCTTGAAGTTCCGGTACTTTACCAACGCAGCTTCGACAGTTGACAATTACGATACCGATTGCTGCTCGGTCCCCGCATGTCCTGACTTTGCCCCGCACCCGTTGAGGCTGTTGCCCTTTCTGTACTTGCCCAAGGCCATCTAACCTAAAAAACCGCCCAGCCCACGCCACACAACCCCTGCTACCCGTGTAGCCGCTTGTTGCGTGTAGTGGACTCCTGACCTATCCAGCGGAACCCGAAACCCCACCACCCTATGGCGCAAGTCGAGGAATCTGCAGCCCACACGGTCGCAGAACCGTCTCAGCCTCTGATTCAGACCCTCCACTCGGCTCTGTACCAAAGGTCCGCAGTCAGTCCTGTCGACGATGCTGCAGATGGTGAGCTCTGCTTTCATCCCGCTAGCGAGACTGGCAGTCTTCACCAAATCAGATAGCCGCCGGAAGCCAGAGAGGATTTCCTCCGATCCATAGCGACACACATCATTGGTGCCGACATGAGCGACCACCTGCAGATGGGTGCACCCTGTACCCTTCATGGCATCCGGAAGGACCCTTTCCACATCTGGAATGACTCCCCCCGGTATGCACACGGAGTGCACATTGGTTTTCTTCCCCTCTCTTGCTGCCATTTCCCTAAGGGGCCCCATTACGCGCCTGACGTTGGAGCTCCCAACTACCAGTAAGCCCACCCTCTGCGACTGCCCGGATCTTGCAGACTGAGGGGCAACCTCTGGAACAGGACACATACAATCCATTTTCAGCACGTCTCCGGACACACAAAGCTAATAGACTCTGTCAGAAACCAGAATCTCTCTATGCATCACAAATACTAATCTTGAGCAGAATAGCAGGGATCTAAAAATAATCTACAAGGGGGATCAAAAAAAGTGAACGGTTAGTTTAGACTAAACACTCGCCGGCCGGAATGGCCGTGCGGTTCTAGGCGATGCAGTCTGGAGCCGAGCGACTGCTACGGTCGCAGGTTCGAATCCTGCCTGGGGCATGAATGTGTGTGATGTCCTTATGTTAGTTAGGTTTAATTAGTTCTAAGTTCTAGGCGAGTGATGACCTCAGAAGTTAAGTCGCATAGTGCTCAGAGCCATCACATACATCCATGCCCGAGGCAGGATCCGAACGTGCGACCGGAGCGGTCGCGCAGTTCCAGACTGAAGCGCCTGGAACTCAGCGTAGTTATCACGTTACAGTGTGTTAATTTGAATGCAAACAAAATTTACAATAAACGGAGGAAAAAGGCTGAGAAAGAGCAGCACAAGGAGAGAAAGGATGAAAAGAGTTAAAAACTGCCTGAAGCTTTGGACAACAAACTGTGAGAGACATAAATTTGTGGTGCACCTAAATTCAGAGAGAACTGTAGTCTTAATTGTCATTATTCCAGTGGATAAGACATTAGCTTAAATCTGAAACTGTAGAAGCAAGTGATAACATTTCATGTATTACAGCTCTAGTCGTTATTGTACATTCGAGTACTTGCAGAAGGACGGAATGCTGGAACAGATATGCGACTGCATCGAAAACACGCTATCGAATGGAGTCTGGTATGACGTTCTTAATGGCAAAACATAATCACGAGCGAAAATAGCTTCAGTATATCCAAAGATGAAACGAAGGAAAACTGAGCATTGACGTCCCTCGATGACAAAGCGATTAGAGGTGGAACACAAGCCCGAATTGCAGGAAGGATGTGGAAGGAAGTCGTACGTGTCCTTTCGAAAGCAACATCCCGCAATTTACTGCAGCGACAGGACACACGAGGGAAGTGCGACAGTTACTTTAGTGTTTACGACATCACTCTCCTCGTGTCCTGGACAACTGGTAGCTAAATCCTGTTCAGAGTCAGGTTTTCACAGATTTTTCTAACTATATTAAATTGAATGCCACGATGGTTTCTTCGAAAAGGACGCAGCCGATTTCTCCTCAGAGTTTGTCAAATCTGGATGTGTGCACTATCTTTAACGACATCGTAAACCAGGTACCTTTAAGTCTTAAGCTTCGTTTCTTTATCAAGACAGACAGCAAAGACCTTGAAGACAATAGTTTTAGCTGTTTGATGCTACGTGCATGCTCCGTAGTTACTGAAATATCGTGCGAAGATCGCGGTCCTGGAAAGAAGTCGGCACCTCGCATCGATACCACAGAGGTTAAAGGCGTCTCGGTGCATTCTGCAACGACGAATGGGAGGCGCAGGTGAAGTCACGCCTTCTCTGCCAGCGCCCCAGCGCCACTGGACGGAGGCGGATACACGGGCGAGGAGATGGATATTTCGACCAAGCAGACAAAATCGTCTAGTTAGGACAACGTGTTACGTATTACAAGGGAAGGCCACGACTTTCGGGTCTCGGGTTGCTTTATATAGCAACTTTACATAATCTTCATACAGTCTTTATATAGTCTCTTAGGGTTTGCTGCCTGATCCTAAAATCAATTCGATTCGATATTTCGGCGATTCAACTAGTCGCAATCTTCAGGCGAAAGCTGCTTCTGCTGATGTGTCCCCGCTGAGAACTGAGCTCCTGAAGATGGCGACCAGCTGGATCGCCGAAATAAAGAATCGAATTGATTTAAGGATCCGGCAGCAAACCCCAAGAGACGTTCAAGACTTATTACGCCAGGAAAGCCTACGAAGTCATATGAAGACTTAATATGCTTTGAATAGCTCATTCGAATAACATAACGTGCAAGTAGCAAGGCGTACTATTTATCGAAAAAAATAGGGAAAATCGCAAGAGAAGTTTTACGCATCAGTGATCTACTGATGTGTTGTGACCTTCACCTTGAGCTAGCCGCGGTCATGTGGATAGCGTGCAAGCTTAGTAATCGGTGGACGGCTGGATCGAAACCCACTTTATTTTTAAAAGAAATTTATATTCTTCTTCAACACAAGTCAGTTTATTTTATACATATTACATTTGAAAGGTAATATAATGAGAGCGCACGGTTATCTTGCATGAACTTTTATTGAATTCCCCCGTTATTTCGCTATGTACTAATTTTTATTGAAACAACAAAAATTATGTGCCTTTTATTTCTATATCCAAATTAAAAACTTTATCGAGCGTCTTCAAACTTGTTCATATTTTATTGACAAAAAACTAAAAATTTGTTCTTGTGAAAATGCTATTACTATACATTCAATCGTACATCACCAACTTTCTATGCCGATATTTACGAAAATATTGCGTTATGCATGGTTTGCATCCAAATTGTCGGAAGAAAGGCAGATTTTTCAAAACTTCAACGAGCTTTATTTTTCCTTAGAAACTCTGGAGTTTCCTTGTGCACGCGGGATAACTGCATTCATTAGATGCAATACATGCCGTTTTAATGAGTGTTTTTCGTGCCTGTATGAAAAATATCATGCTTCAACTTGTAATGTCTAAAGCACATCTGACGGTAAATCACACATAACCCTCATATTCTGGCGTATTGTAACCATCGTAAACTTATTTACACCACGATTTATCGATGTTTGACTTGGGATTTCCAAGCCTTTTCCTCCTCCCTGAAACCCGTGTCTGCAGATCGAAGCGTCCAGGTGTAAAGCAGTTCTCGGTGCCTTACCCAATTGCATGTATAGGATATTTCGGAAGTCACGCAGGCATACATTTTCAAGAAAACTTTAAGCGTTTGGTCGTTTACTTGTCGATAGTTATAATATCTATTGTGATAATAAAAATTAGTAAAAACCAAACAACACTGAAAATTCAGTAAAAGTTAAAATATGCCTGTCTTTTCGTCATATTACCTTTCAAATGTAGTATATACGAAATAATACGACTAGTGTTGAAAAAATGTAAATTAAATAAAAAGCATCCCTTGGACTCGGTCCAGCGACCCACCGATTACGAAGCTTGTGCGCTAACCACAGGACCGCCGTCATCTTGCGCATCGCAACTGTACATCACGTATGTGCAAAACTTGTCTCCTGATTTTCTTCAAATCGCCTAACTAGTACGACTTACTACTTGCATATTACATTTTCATGATGGACTACTAAAAGTAAATCCGTGATCCGAATGTCATAGCCTCCCCTTGTTAGACTGAAGAGTCATTGTGAACTTCGTACTTCATGTGCATCAAATGATACTTTAATGTTCAAAGACAAATATAAATATTAGGTACATTCCTATGGCAATGGATTGAATAAAGTCAAGTAAAACATCTTATCAGTTTTGTAATAAAGTGAATTAATATTTCATATGTTGTATATCCACTCCATCATCCCTTAGAGGATCAAATAATCCGTAGTTATACCAGATCATAACAGTTACATATAGGACACTCTGTTAGGAAATTGCTACAAAATGCAGACACTTGGAGGTAATTAGAGCTTGACGCAAAACTTTGCTGGCTGTGAGCATAAACAGTCCTAATGCATTGGGGATAAATGAATGAAAATACATGAAGACGAGTGACTACACAGTTTTTCATCACACACTGGAATCATTAAGGCTATGTAATAGAATACGTCCAGAGCAATTCACGTTGGAAGACCAAATAACTATAGCTGTAAGATAGGAAGTTACCAGAGAGAAGTATATCGGAAGAATCCTAGGAAACGCTACGGTCGCAGGTTAGAATCCTGCCTCGGGCATGGATGTGTGTGGTGTCCTTAGGTTCGTTAGGTTTAAGTAGTTCTGAGTTCTAGGGGACTTATGACCTCAGCAGTTGAGTCCCAGAGTGCTCAGAGCCATTGGAACCAATCCTAGAAAAGTGTAACTCACACACTTGAAGGAAGTGGTTTCCAAAATCATCGATTAATAACTTCTTGTCCACTGTTTGTCAGTGTAAGATGTTGGAGTGATGTGAGAGATAAAGAAGGTGAAAAAAAGAGCCGCGTGGTGCTTCGCCGATTTGTTCGCTTAGCATACGAGTTTCGTGGGAATACCCAAAAGTCTCCAAAGGGAAACGCCACAAGAGACGCTCTGCGCTTTACGGATGTTCATAATCTTACAAATCCGCAAGCCCACACTTCAGCATGACTAAGCAACGTATTACGTCCTCTAGCTTTCATGTCATGTAACGATCACAAGAATGCCGGCCAGAGTGGTTGAGCGGTTCTAGGCGCTACAGTCTGGAACCGCGCGACCGCTACGGTCGCAGGTTCGAATCCTGCCTCGGGCATGGATGTGTGTGGTGTCCTTAGGTTAGTTAGGTTTAAGTAGTTCTAAGTTCTAGGGGACTGATGACCACAGCAGTTAAGTTCCATAGTGCTCAGAGCCATCACAAGAATGACCAAGACAGATTTGAGCGTATACTAAGGGGTATCCGAAATTTTTCTACCCGTCAACCTTCCGTGAATAAAGCTTGAGAAGGGCAGGGGATTATTTTTATATACGATGTGCCTTCCCCAGATGCTAAAACGTTATTGAAAACAGTACCAAATTGTTGTACTTTTTTCAAGAGCACATCATTACGAAAGAAGTAAAACTTCTTTCAACATATCAGTACATAAAAAGAGTTTTAGTATGAACCATAAATATAAATACTCGCTTGCGTGCTACTCCCGGCCAGAAATTCGGTGTCGGTACCTACTATTATTTGTGAAAAAGTACGTGAGCTCACCTCACGTGGGGCCCAGAACAATACGGAAGGTGAGTTGTAGTTACGATTTGATCCTTGTATACTATCCCCATGTACGAGGGCATGGTGAAAAGCAATGCCTCCGAGTTTTTATGTGATAACTCTTAAAGCTTTTTAAATAAAACAAATTTTATTAACATTCTACATCTTTGTTCTTCATTTCTGTATATTTATATATCAACAAAGGCGCCCTGGTGATGAACACATCTCTCCCAACGAGAGACAATTTGTTGATACCGCTTACTGTAGAATGTTTGACTTTGTTGGCGGAGCCGCAACCACAGCATTGGATGCACTGCATCGTCATTAAGAAGGTGAATTCCACGAAGGAGTTCCTTAAATTTTGCAGGTGAAAATCGGATGGGGACAAGTCGAGCCTGTTTGGAGGATGATCGATGACAATAAACCCAAAGCGTCAGACTGTTGCAGGTGTCGCAGGGCTCATGTGTGGTCTGGCACTGCCATGCTGAAACAAAGGGTGCTGCATGTATGACTAACCTTTCGAATTCGTGCTTTCAATTTCTTGAGGTCTATCACGCACCGACATAGTTACGTTATAAGCCACCGTATTATACGCCTTATTCACTGAAGCGCCAAAGAAACTGGTCTAGGCATGCGTATTCATATACACAGATATGGAAACAGCCAGAACACGGAGCTGCGGTCGGCAACGCCTATATAAGACAACAAGTGTCTGGTGCAGTAGTTAGATCGGTTACTGCTGCTACAATGACAGGTTATTAAGATTTAAGTGAGCTTGAACATGGTGCTACAGTCGGCGCACCAGCGACGGGCCACAGCATCTCCGAGGTAGTGGTAAAGTGAGGATTTCCCGTTCGACCATTTCACGAGCGTACCATGAATATCAGGAATCCGTTTAAACATCGCTGCGAGCGGTAGAAGATCCTGCAAGAACGGGGCCAACGACGAGAATCGTTCAGCGTCACAGAAGTGCAACCCTTTCGCAAATTGCTGCAGATTTCAATGCTGGGCCATCAACAAATGTCAGCGTGCGATCCATTCAACGAAACATCATCGCGTGACGCGGTGCGAGATCCAGTGTGAATTAGCCTTAAGCAAACAGGGTGATCCCTACATCACCTGCCAATTCCAGCTTAATGTTGACAACATGCGCAGAATACAATACTCAACTCCAGAGATGCTTCTACTTTATGAGCCCGCTGAAGGTCCACTCGTGTACCCTTGATGACAGCTCGATAAAAAGCTTTAAGCCTCGCCTGGACCCGTCAACACCGACATAGAACTGTTGATGACTGGAAACATGTTGCCTGGTGAGACGAGTCTCGTTTCAAATTGTATAGAGCGGATGGACGTGTAAGGGTATGGGGACAATGTCATGAATCCATGGACGTTGCATGTCAGCTGTAGACTGTTCAAGCTGGTGGAGGCTCTGTAATGGTGTGGAGCTTGTACAGTTGGAGTGATATGGGACCCCTGATAAGTCTAGATACGACTCTGACAGATGACACGTACGTAAGCATCCTGTCTAATCACTTGCATCCATTCATATCCGATGTATATTCCAACGGACTTGGGCAATTCCAGCAGGACAATGCGACAACCCACTCGTCTAAAACTGCTACAGAGTGGCTCCAGGAACGCTCTTCTCGGTTTAAACACTTCCGTTGGCCACCAAGCTCCCCAGATATGAACATTATTGATGCCTTGCAAGAGATCTCCACCATCTCGTACTCTTACGGATTTGTGGAGAGCCCTGCAGGATTCATGGTGTCAGTTCCGTCCAGCACAACTTCAGACATTAGTCAACTCCATGTCAAGTCGTGTTGCTGCACTTCTGCGTGCTCGCGGGTACCCTACACGATATTAGGCAGGTGTAGCAGTTTCTTTGGCTCTTCAGTGAAATTCTGACCCCCCCCCCCCCCCCCCCCTCCCCTGTGCTCTAGGAGCAGACACTTGCAGCTTGCGTCAGCGAAGTGGGAAAGTGGAGAGAGTAATATGCATGCCATAGTGAGGACTGAATAAAAAATTCTGAGGCATTACTTTTTAGCACATCCTCATAATTTATGTATGTTTCACTTCTCTTTCTTGTAATGCTAGTTTTGCACACTACTTTAATCTGGGTATGGGCCAGAAATTTGACAATGCGCAGTTTAAAATGGAAACATTTGTATCTGAATGCAGTTTTTGTATGTATATTCTAAAAGTTTATTTATGAGCCACCAAGGTAGCTGCTTCCTGGACTCGGGTAGGCGCGCCGACCCCGCATCGAATCTGTCCGGCGCATTAACGACGGGGGCCAGTGTCCTGGCCAGCCTGAATTGGTTTTTAGGCGGTTTTCCACATCCTGCTAGGTGAATACCGGGCTGGTCCCTACGTTCCGCCTCAGTTACAGATACGATTAATCAGCAGACCCCACAAGTCGGAATAAATGCTTGGAAAGAGAGAGAGATTCAAAAAGTTTATTTATATATGCATTCCTTAGCCCTTTCTTTAACGAGCGGTGAACGATTACATTCTAGAGTTATATATCACCTTCAAGTTTTATACTCTACTGGTTTTTCAAAGCATTGCGCTCAAGCTTTCTTACATGGCGTGCCCAAGTTAAAGAAAAGACGCCACCACGGTCTCGTTCTTGCATAGAAACTTCATTGGGATAATGCTGAGATTGCAAGAATCGCCGTCAGGTTGGTCAGAGTATTTGACTGCCATGCTGCTGGCCCGGGTTCGATTCCTGGTCGGCTCGAAGATTTTCTCCACTCGGGGACTAGGCGTTGTGCTGTCATCATCGTCACTTTATCATCTTGGACACGCAAGTTGCCCAATGTGTCGTCAGCTGAAAAGACTTGCACCTCAATGGCCGAACTTCGGCAGGTGGGTATTCCCGGCCATCAGTGCCACACGACCTTTTCAGCGGACAGACGGATATCCCTGTGGCGATTGTGGCCTGCTTGCCGCACAACGAAGCCTCGTGTTGCTGCTCTGTTGTGGCTGTCGTGACGGAAAACGATACCTGTCCAAAATAACGACAGGCCAAACTCATATAAATTCTACCCATCTTAGCCAGTCAGTAAGTCACCACCTGCAGCGAGCTACCAGAAGTAGGCTACTCCACGCCGACAGTTGTCTTGAAATGGTCATCTATCTGTCGCTGGCCGGCCGGAGTGGCCGCGCGGTTAAAGGCGCTACAGTCTGGAACCGCACGACCGCTACGGTCGCAGGTTCGAATCCTGCCTCGGGCATGGATGTGTGTGATGTCCTTAGGTTAGTTAGGTTTAAGTAGTTCTAAGTTCTAGGGGACTTATGACCACAGTAGTTGAGTCCCATAGTACTCAGAGCCATTTTTTATCTGTCGCTGCTAGGCGCTGACTGTACTAAGCTGTAGGACTGCCCGCTCCTTGGAAGTCCAGATGCCACTGTGAGTTAACTGGTGCCTTCCACCTGGATGACTCTCATCGACTCAACAATTGCCCTTCCGCCTAGTGCGGGCATAATCTACTGCTGACACCTGATGCCGCTGCTGAACAGCTGGGCTCCACGGCTCAGTCCCGCACAGAGCAGTGCGGCAGCGCCAGACATCGCGGGCACCTTTCTCCAGTTGCATGCTGCCCTGCCCTCAGCCCCCATTCAGCATTTCCTCGGCACCGTAATGCTAACGACGCACAGTGGATGAGAATCCTGAAAACTTGGATAGAGATTCAAAATCTGCTCCAATATCGCCAAAAATGGGTATAAAGGGGTTTCTGTGCCTTCTGATAAGGATTTTTAAATCAAAATTGAAAAATTCAAAATGGTGGATCTAATACGGCGAAAAGAATCTGTAAAAATCTGTAAAAATTCGTAAGAATCTGTAAAAATTAATGAAGTGGACAAAAAAGTGTTTGTCCATTATAATTATCCGGGCTGTTATGCCGTGGTCGGTTGATGAATTTTGTCTCAATTCCCAACGTTTCGTCTCCGACTGCGGGAGACATCTTCAAAGGGGTCCGTAGGTCGATGGAAGGTCAGTAGCGAGCCAGTGGGTGTGTTGGACCTTCCATCGACCTACGGACCCCTTTGAAGATGTCTCCCGCAGTCGGAGACGAAACGTTGGGAATTGAGACAAAATTCATCAACCGACCACGGCATAACAGCCCGGATAATTATAATGGACATGATATTTCCGGCCGTGAAAGTCTATATTTTAGTAAAAAAGTGTTTAATGGTGAAACTTATTATAAAAGCTCCTCTGTTACTGTCTTTATTGCAGAGAAGATATACTGATGAGAACTGAAAGATACATCAGTAAGAAAAACTGAATGTTTTATAAGCCTTCTTAATGTTCTTCCTCTTGTGCTTCCTGTCCTTCCTCTTCGTTTCTTTCTTCATCTTCTTCCTGAAACTCGCCCAGCTAATAATGACTCGATTGTTGTTAACCGCAACAGCAGCCCAACTTTAAGGTTGATGTCAGTGTAACATAATACATAAGTGCTAATCAGATTTAGTTGCTTTAGGAATCGTTTCTAAGTGCGACTGCTCAAAAATGTTCACACAATGAAAAACGATTTTACAATAACCAACGCTAAGATGTTTTGTACTGTTTACCTTTTATATTCAAATGGTTCAAATGGCTCTAAGCACTATGGGACTCAACATCTGAGGTCATCTGTCCCCTAGAACTTAGAACTAATTAAACCTAACTAACCTAAGGACATCACACACATCCATGCCCGAGGCAGGATTCGAACCTGCGACCGTTGCGGTCGTTCGGCTCCAGACTGTAGCGCCTAGAACCGCACGGCCACTCCGGCCGGCAACATGTGATTCCTCGTAATCCGCTGCAGTAGGTACCAAGAGGGCTACAGATTCTGACGACAAAGTTTTCACTTTCCTCGGAGATGGTTTCGGCAAAGAAGAAATACAGGGATCGGTTGTTGTCAGAAGTCTCCGGAACACATCCTCCATATTTTTCACGCGAGAAGACTTTCTGGAAAAGCTTAGGCGATACTGCCTGTTGAGACTGTTTGTTTATTTCTGTGTATCTTCCGACAGCTGACCGATTGGCAAAATAAAGAAGCAGGTAAGTCCGGTTCGTGAATAAACCGTCTATGGGCTCCTATTGGGATATTGTACCATCAGTAGACTTTGGAATAACGCCTGGCTGTTGCAATGACTTAAAAATTTCAGTTCTGTTTTCTCAGTGTAAATAACGACATTTTACAACTGTTGCTAAAATGATGGCTCACAGGCGAAGCTGCGACCGAGCGATGTGGCGCAGTTGTCAGCACACTGGACTCGCATTCGGGAGGACGAGGGTCAAACCCGTGTGCGGCCATCCGCATTTAGATTTTCCGTGATTTCCTTTAGTCGCTCCAGGCAAATGCCTGGATGGCTCCTTTGAAAGGGCACTGCCGATTTCCTTCCCCACCCTTGACAACATTCGAGCTTGCGCTCCGACTCTAATGACCTCGATTAGACGGAACGTTAAACTCCACCCTTCCGGAGCTGCGGCTGCTTGCTTGATTTTAAGGCTGATTCACGAAGATGATCGTTCATACTTAAGGACAGAACGAATATGAAGGCGGAATGTCGTTGAACTTGCAGTCCGGTAATAAGTTAATTAACAAAAACCAGCTATTTAATTAACGATTAAAGAATGAAGTAAGTGTTGGTAATTACCTACACACCATCTGAAACAGCCTCCGCTAAAAAAAATCTCCGTCTGACTTCGCTGAACAAAAATATTTCATTAGAACAACGAAAAACTTTTGCAGCCCCTAAGACCAGGATTCAGTAATCCTAACTTTAGCTAACTTATTAATCGAAACTTCTTGACTCTGGGACTTCAGCGCCTTTTCCGCACTCCAGGACAGACTTCCGATCCCAGTCTCCGACTGCATCAACACTTCCGCTGTGTTTGAGGGAATAAATGACTGACACTTTAACTCTCTTGGTTTTCCAGCGGCCCTACATTTGCTTCCTAACCGTCGCCCCACTATAAGTGGGGGAGTGGAGGAGGTTAGTGTTTAACGTCCCGTCGACAATGAGGTTATTAGAGACGGAGCACAAGCTCGGATTGGGGAAGGATGGGGATCGAAATCGACTTTTCCTTTACAAAGGAACCATCCCGGTATCTACCTGAAGCGACTTAGGGAAATTACGGAAAACCTACATCAGGACGGCCGGAAGCGAGTTTGAGCCGTCGTCCTTCCAAATCCGAGTCCAGTTTGCTAACCACTGTGCCACATCGCTGTATCTATAACTGACGACAAGGTGGAGAACTGAACGCCACCCAGACGACTGCCATAGAGGTCGAAACATCGTAAACTTCTACATATTGCTACGCACAGTGTTCCGACCTCTATAAAAGCTTTCAGTAGCCATATTTGATGTACATTTCACTGTGAATGCGTGCATGGGAGTACGTAAGAGTTTGATTTGCTTCATTGTGAGAGACGAATAAAAAGAAGCATGCAGGGTAGTTACACTGTGGTCATCATAACAATAAATCTGGTGCAAACTTACTCCATGTATCCTTCCCCGATTTCTGAAATCTCACTGGATTTCGTTTCACGTCGAGCGGAAACCAAGATGAGTGCAGTCAAGTACGATAAAAAGAATATGTTTGATGACGTGTGTTACGCGCACGTCGACTGAGCGATAATACGAGGCAACGGCGTTACTGGCGCACTTAACTTGAACACCACTGGCTACGCAGCTGGTCCAACTAAACCGCAGTCATGTGATCAGTTGCAGTTACGATGAAAAAAAAGAGACCAGCAGAGAAACAATATAGCTTCGAATGTGATTTAATTTTTAAAGTGAACAAAGTAATATTCGGCAAAACTCCAGCAATACCGCACGCTTCTTAGAGGAACTGACGGGAAACATACCATACTGTTCAAATGGCTGCGAGCACTATGGGACTTAACATCTGAGGTCATCAGTCGCCTAGAACGTAGAACTACTTAAACCTAAGGACATCACACACATCCATGCCCGAGGCAGGATTCGAACCTGCGACCGTAGCGGTCGCGCGGTTCCAGACTGAAGCGCCTAGAACCGCAAGGCCACACCAGCCGTCCTACCATGCTGTCTTTCTTAGCTAAAATAGCACTGTAATTAAAAACAAGAGTGGTGAAAATTCCTTCCCTAGAAGCAGGTTAATTTTTCTGAGCGTTGACGCCGAAGCGTATTGCAGGGATTGGGCCGTATAGTTAAATATTGAAGCTATTGGAGGTAGCACTTGAGGTCTGTCGTCTGGTAACCTTTCAGTTACTTCCACATTCGAAACCGGGAAATACATTTCAGTACTTAAATTATGATCTGCTACATTTATAGCGCGTATGGTGTCCTCAATGCTGTAAAAATTATTGTTGTGTTTCTGCGACGTTTATCATTCTGGTTCGCGTGAGACAACGTCTACGGCATAAAACAATGGACGTAGCCCGAATAAAGAACATGAGATTTTCAATTTTTGAACGAAAATTTATATTCTCTTAATTTAATCTACCTTGATTAATAATTATTTACAAAATGTCGAATAAGAATTCATACACGCAATGAAAACTGGAATTTTGCATGGAATATGTAACTAATAACAAGAGAGCGTGCATTTTTTATTAAAAATCATAATGAGATAAACACAGTTCCTCGGAAAAGTTCAAAGCTGTTTTTTTTCCTGTAAACTTGTCGAAAACATTAAGAACAACCAGTTTCTCGCCACTTTTTAACGGTGTTTCACGAGCGAGTTTCACAGTGGAGTAGGACGCAGCGTCTGCCTTTTTCACGTATTAGCAGCTCGAGAATCAGAGCACAACAGCACAGCGACAGCGACTATACATGATTTTCGAAATAAGACCTACGAAGCTAAAATGTTATTAAGAAAAACGTTGACGGCTGTATAGTATAAACGTAGACATCAGAAATAAGACCGCTGATATCCACAAGAGGTTAGAATAATTTAAACCAGACTCGTATTACAATATTAAATGGTGTGGAATGCGTGTATTGACCTAATGAAATACTTTGTAATTTCGTGTGCTCGAATAAAAACATATATTAAAATAATATTGGGTTACCCGGTTTCATTAGCAACGGGAAAACCCTTTTGGCCGCGTTATTTCCGTGCTGCGTAGGGACGGCGTAAGGCCGATGATGCATTTTCCACAGAGCGACTAAATATGAGCTGCATATCAAACGAGATCGGATAAACGACTCGACGTGGCAGGAAACAAAAAGCCGTGTTGTATGGCAGCCTCCCACCAGCCCCAATTGACAACGCGCATGAATTATTAATTGCGACGGAGCCGACAAATTATTCAGGAACTAATGTGATTATAAGTGACCGCCGCCGCGCTCTCGCTCGGATTGTGGTTTAAATGAAATGTCGCGCATCTGGGCGCGTCGCGTTTTTCTGCCAGAGAGCCGTGTTATTTAGGAGAGCACAGGTGGTTGCGGCGGCCGACGCACATGTTCCGGTCCGGTGGCTACAAGCAGCCGCGCCAGTGAGTGACGTCTGAAAGACGAGCAGCCAGCGTTCTCTCTCGCTGAGTGACGTTTGGTTTATTAAGCCCGCTCGGAGACTGTACACCGAACGTCTGCTCAGCCCGTCTCGGTCAGATCGATGCGTCCTCATCACTACGCATAGATTTGCATACTACCACGTGCAGAGTACTTTTATTTTGTGTGTGTTTGACTGACCGAGAACGTTTTCGGAGGCTCTGCGTACAGGACAAGCGTTCCCAGTTCAGTGACGGAGACAGCGGAAAGGAGAAGAAGGAATGAGGGGTCATACAAGGTCTCTGTGGTCCACTCATTCCGCTACCCGGACTGAGGGACTTCCAGCAGATGTAGCTCTCCCTTCACACAAGGGGTCTCACAATGGACAGTCGATGCAACTATCAGTAGAGTCGCTCCCAACAGCCTCGTTCGCAGACTCAGCGATGCTGGTTTCCTCGATGGACTCGTACGTCTCATACACTCAAATCTCACCAACAGGAGCTTCAACACTGACGTTTAGGGCAAATAGTCAATACGACAGAGTATACGAGTTGGAGTACACCAAGGTAGCATCCTAGGCCTCTCTTGTTTAGCCTCTACATTAACTACACCCAAAATACACAAAACACGACGGTTGCCATATATCGAACATCAGCTCACTACTATAGACAGCACTCGGAACCGCCGAGCCTTGCTTGAGGGAAGCGGCGTGAAGTACAAAGCAGTTCTGCTCACCTGTTGAGCAAAACAACTCCACAAACACCAACACCGCAGAAAAATAACACTACACACACGCCCAATACGTTTCCGTGAGAAAGTGAGGTTCCTAGGTGCCTGGCTGGACCAGAAACTAACCTGGGGTCTCGAGGTCTAGTACATGACACTGATTAGACCTCTGATGGCATACGCAGCTTCAGTCTGGGGTTACGCAGCTCCAAAACGCCTGCGCCGCCTTCTGGTCATACAGAATAAGGTGCTACATATCATAAGCAGTGCTTCGCGACACACATGCACAGCGCACCTTCAAACTGAATACCACCTCGAAAGTCTTTCGGAGGTATTCAAAAAACTCGCCACACGACTGTACAACCTTTTCATCCTAAATTTGGCGAACTATGATCACAACCATAGATGGAAACATAATCGCCCAAAGACATTCTTTACTAGGGACGCTTAACCACCTGTGCCAGGTCGAAGGTATACAAACAACGCATATGTGGGTGAACCCCTGCAAAGTTGGCTGGAACTACAATCTGTACGAACACACTCGCCCAACCGGCAGCAGCAAGGAAGTCACTCTGCGCACTCAACACAGAGCCCATACAGCCTTCGTACTGTCCGATCGATTTATGACCAATCCACCACTCATATGACAACCATGGCATGTTACAGGAACGCAGTCGCTGCAGTTGGCCCAACGGACATCGTCGTTGCCCAGCTTCAACAGTATCTCTCATCGATTCGGATGACACACTTTATGACGAACTTAAGTTATGACATTGGTACAAAGCATTGCATCATAACCTCACCCTTGCATCATCTCCTGCAACGAGCAAGCAAATCTGCTACTGCTCTCACTGCCCGCCAAGACTCCCGCAGAGCTCTTTCCCCTCTGCAACTGCTTTGCACTTTTTCCCTCCGCCCTTAATGTCTGAAGTAGCCCTGGAGGGAACTAACGCCATGAATACTGCAGGGCTGCCCGTAAATTCGTAAGAGTACGAGGGGGTGGAGATCTCTTCAGAACAGCACGTTGCAAGGCATACCAGATATGCTCAGGAATCATCATGTCTGAGGAGTCTGGTGGCCAGCGGAAGCGTTTAAACTCATAAGCGTGTTCCTGGAGCCACTCTGTAGCAATTCTGGACGTGTGGAGTGTCGCATTGGTTCAAAAATGGCTCTGAGCACTATGCGACTTAACTTCTCAGGTCATCAGTCGCCTAGAACTTAGAACTAATTAAACCTAACTAACCTAAGGACATCACACACATCCATGCCCGAGGCAGGATTCGAGTGTCGCATTGTCCTGCTGCAATTGCGCAAGTCAGTTGGGATGCACAACGGACATGAATGGATGCAGGTGATCAGACAGGAGGCTAACTGTACTATGTCACCTGTCAGAGTCGTGTCTAGGCGTATCAGGGGCCTCATATCGCTCCAACTGCACATGCCCCACACCATTACTGAGCCTCCACCAGCTTGAACAGTCCCCTGCTGACATTCTGGGTCCATAGATTCATGAGGTTTCTCCATACCTGTACACGTCCGCCCCTCGATATAATTTGAAACGAGACTCGCCCCATCGGGAACCATGTTTCCAGTCATCAACAGTTCAATGTCGGTGTTGACGGCACCAGGCGAGGTGTAAAGGTTTTTATCGTGCAGTCATCAATGATACACGCATGGGCCTTCGGCTCCGAAAGCCCGTATCTATGATGTTTTGTTGAATGGCTCTCACTCCGATACCAGGTGATGGCCCAGCATTGAAATCTGCTGCAATTTGCGGAAGGGTTGCACTTTTGTCATGTTGAACGATTCTCTTCAGTTGTCGTTGATCCCGTTCTTGCAGGATCTTTTTTCCGGTCACAGCGCTGTCGGAGATTTAATGTTTAACCAGATTCCTGCTATTCACGACACACTCGAGAAATGGTCGTACGAGAAACCCCCACTTCATTGCTACCTCGGAGGTGCTGTGTCCCATCGCTCGGGCACCGACTATTCGTTCAAACTCACTTAAATCTAGATAGCCTGCCATTTTAGCAGCAGTAACCGATCTAACAACTGCGCCAGACACTTGTTGACTTATATAGATGTTGCCGACCGCAGTGCCATCTTCGCCCTGTTTGCATATCCTTGTATGTGAATACGCATGCCTACATCAGTTTCTTTGGTACTTCAGTATATATTTGATGAATACTACATCACAACCAGGTATCTGCAATAACTGGAGGTGACCTGACTTATGGTGCGGAATTTGGCGGACCCCAATTGGTTCAATTCAAAATCGTGCGTTTTCGAGCGACCTGGGCATCAGCCCGCTAAAGTCGCTCTTGGCCGCGACCTGATAGAGAAAGTATGTGCCCTAGGTGCCCCGTGGGATCGGATGTGTACAACTGAGGCTCAGTAAAAATTTCATTGAAGTGAGGTAGCACACATGGATGAGTATATAGAAGAGTTGGTCATATGTAAAATCGGTAAGCGGATCTAAATCCCCTATTCAGTCACTCGTTGACCACGATGGCACCGAAACAGAGGACGACCGAAGAAAGGCAGAAATACTGAATTCAGTGTTCCGAAACTGTTTCACTGCGGAAAATCGTAACACGGTCCCTGACTTCAGCCGTCGCACGGACGCCAAAATGGAAAATATTGAAATAAACGATATCGGAATTGAAAAACAACTGCTATCACGTAGTAGCGGAAAAGCATCCGGACCAGACGAGATACCCTTAAGATTCTACAGTGATTATGCTAAAGAACTTGCCCCCTTTCTATCAGCAATTTATCGTAGATCGCTGGAAGAACGTAAAGTACCTAGCGACTGGAAGAAAGCGCAGGTCGTTCCCATTTTCAAGAAGGGTCATAAATCAGATGCGAATAATTATAGGCCTATTTCGCTTACGTCGATCTGTTGTAGAATAATGGAACATGTTTTGTGTTCTCGTATTATGACGTTCTTAGATAATACAAATCTCCTTCATCATAACCAACATGGATTCCGCAAACAGAGATCATGTGAAACTCAGCTCGCCCTATTTGCCCAAGAAATTCACATTGCCGTAGACACTGGCGAGCAGATTGATGCCGTATTCCTGGACTTCAGGAAGGCATTTGATACGGTTCCGCACTTACGTTTAGTGAAAAAAATACGAGCTTACGGAATATCGGACCAGGTTTGTGATTGGATTCAGGATTTCCTAGAAGAAAGAACACAACATGTCATTCTTAACGGTTCAAAATCTGCAGATGTAGAGGTAATTTCGGGAGTACCGCAAGGAAGCGTGATAGGACCTTTATTGTTTACAATATACATAAATGACTTAGTTGACAACATCGGTAGCTCCGTGAGGCTATTTGCGGATGACACGGTTGTCTACAAGAAAGTAGCAACATCAGAAGACTCGTACGTACTCCAGGAAGACCTGCAGAGGATTAATGCATGGTGCGACAGCTGTCAGCTTTCCCTAAACGTAGATAAATGTAATATAATGCGCATACATAGGGGCAGAAATCCATTCCAGTACGATTATGCCATAGGTGGTAAATCATTGGAAGCGGTAACGACCGTAAAATACTTAGGAGTTACTATCCGGAGCGATCTGAAGTGGAATGATCACATAAAACAAATAGTGGGAAAAGCAGGCGCCAGGTTGAGATTCATAGGAAGAATTCTAAGAAAATGTGACTCATCGACGAAAGAAGTAGCTTACAAAACGCTTGTTCGTCCGATTCTTGAGTATTGCTCATCAGTATGGGACCCTTACCAGGTTGGATTAATAGAAGAGATAGACATGATCCAGCGAAAAGCAGCGCGATTCGTCATGGGGACATTTAGTCAGCGCGAGAGCGTTACGGAGATGCTGAACAAGCTCCAGTGGCGGACACTTCAAGAAAGGCGTTACGCAATACGGAGAGGTTTATTATCGAAATTACGAGAGAGCACATTCCGGGAAGAGATGGGCAACATATTACTACCGCCCACATATATCTCGCGTAATGATCACAACGAAAAGATCCGAGAAATTAGAGCAAATACGGAGACTTACAAGCAGTCGTTCTTCCCACGCACAATTCGTGAATGGAACAGGGAAGGGGGAATCAGATAGTGGTACAATAAGTACCCTCCGCCACACACCGTAAGGTGGCTCGCGGAGTATAGATGTAGATGTAGATGTAGATGTAGATGTAGGCAGCATACTGCTGTTTATTTACCTTGAAAAGTATCAGGCGATTCAACATTCTTTTTTCATTTAATTTTAGGATGATTCAGGATCTAGAGGGTGATAATAGGGTGGAACCCAAGAGCAATGTTGTTATTAACATATGTCGGATCACAGTGACTGTTCATACTGAGCTCTTTCTAGTTTCATTTCCTTCAACGTGATACTAGGCTTTCATGCTTTCTGATGATTTCTGTGTCTGTCGGAAGGCACAGCACACCGGATTTGGGATAGGCAGGGCTGTGAATGTTTCGAAAAGAGAGGTTTTATTTCCGTAAGCCCAGGCTGAAGACTCAAGTGTTAGTCTTGACTGAAGTCTGAATTCTGGTACCAGCTGAGGGGGATGGCTGACCACTGTGTTTTACGACCAGGCCTTGGCCATTGACTGAATTGAGGAAGGGAGGTGATTGCAGCAGCTGAAGAGCGAGGCTTTCTCATGTTGAGGAGAGAGCCTTGTGTAGACAAGCATTTTACGGTTTTCAAAAGAGAAGTTGCTGAGGGTAATGGCCCAGCTTCATGGACACATTCCAATTCCAGAGAACCTCTGGTACAAGACTAGCTGCTGGGTGTGAAGGCAGGCAGCTGGTAAATTTGTAAGTGACGTCACGGAGACAGAATTGCAGCAGTAGTTTTTTAGATGTAGAAGGGCGTTGTATAGCGATGCACTGTACAGACTGGCAGGAAGAAACAGCTGGACGTAAGTACTATGTGTTGGTGGTTAGACGTCATGGAGAGTTGATCAGCGTCCGTGGCCATATGCTCTAGTGAGCGCAACTATAAAGTTTGTTTGAAGGCAAGGAGCTGTGTGCATTTTGAGCATATCAGTCACGTACATTGGAGATGGACAGATGTATGCATCTTCGCAGTCGTGTGGGGCCCAGAGCCGCTGTGACAGCGACACGACTCTCGGCCTCCACAGCAGAACCATTCGCTCAACGGTGGCATCCTGCACGGCTGTCGGTGATTAATTAACGTGAGCATAAATAGGGGAACTGGCGTGATAGGCCATTTTCTTGCTCCACGCTTGCGTAAATAAACAAAATCAACTGTCTCAGGCTCAGCACTGCTGTGGTGAATGTATGAGTTTTTCAGTTACTGTCTGGTCAACACTCTCTGTTTTTCGTTTGGGGCTTACAAGATTTGAGAGTAAATTTCAGACTCCCATTAACATCATAAGGGTATTTTCTTGCTGGTTCAAGTAACACTGCAAAGCAACATATCCATTAAGATAGATTTTGTATAAAGAATTTGAGAAACATTTCACATTCCATTCACAAACTCTGCGGGTAATAATGTTTTTATTGAATAACTTACTATGTTAAGCAAGAGCTGTTTGTGTTCAGCACCTACCATTCGTATTAAATAATTCATACTTGCAAACTTCCACTGTAGGATCTCTAGCTAGGGCCTCAAATAATGCTCGTTATCCATTAAAATTGTGCACACCAATTTGTACCTTAGATATTAAAGGCGTGTCTGACTGTTAATTAGTTTTCTGGGTCAAGGTAAAGTTACACACACGCGGAGTTCAGAACCTCTCTTATTATCTGTGGGATATTTTTGTCAGTATGTGCTAATAAATTCATCTAAATTAAATGTACATGAATGTTTACTGTGCCTCATGTCGTCATAACTTGTATTTTAGTTCTGCCATTCGATAATATATGATTAGGGAACTTGCTTCATTGCTTTTGAAACATCCCCTTAGAAAAAATTTATAAATGACAGTGCTGGAAAACCTCTACGTTATTTGATTTTCAAACAGCTGAGCAGAACTGAACATACTCAGACATTTCTCTCTTTACTTATTCTGATCAACACTAAACTGACACGCAATATTTCTGGCGCAACGCAATCTGACTTTCAATAATCCCTACAAAAGAATGGCCCTGACTAACAATATACCTTTCATGAATCACTTACCTCACAAAAATCTTCGTTACTCGAACTACTGCAATACAGCGAGCGCCAATACTGCCAGCTAAATAAAAGATTATAACTACTGAAGGCGCTAACTACTGATAGGCATTGTTAGCAAATGAAAGATTTTGATAGAGAACAAACAATGTATTTGCTTTAATAGTGTTCAAAAGCCATTATATATATATATATATATATATATATATATATATATATATATATATATATATCAGTTCATGACATCCAGTCTTACAAATTTCGTTTTTCTGACGGACACACGTCCAGATCTTCCGCTCTCAAAACTCCGCCATCTCTCTTCCCACATCCATCACTGCTGGCGGCTGACCTCCAACTGCACGACGCTACACACTGTTCACATCCAACTGCCCCACATTACAATAGCAAATATTCCAACAATGCAAACCAGCCACAGACTGTACACAGCAAAGTCAGTGATTTTCATGCAGAGCGCTACGTGACGTTACCAACATAGAAACCTAAACAAGCCTACTTACACTTTGACGTAGACATGAACATCAGGTGTAAAGCATAGTAGGCATTGTATTATACAATACTTAATTTCTCTTTTCATATTCCAGGGGTACCACTTGAGTTGCAACAGGGCTTTACTTAAATTGTAATGTAAGAAGCTGTGAAACACTGTGGAAATGAAATGCAGGTGCTAACATAATGAAGTGGCTGGTACTGTCAACACCAATCTCTGACTGCGGAATCCATGTTGATTAATCTATAGGAGATTTTCGTTCTCAAAATAAAAAAAGTCACACATAAAGAAGAGAGAGACACACGTAATACTGAGATGCATAACGGGATGCGTGAGAGTAAACGACCGGAGCGATCTAAGGTAGGATGACTGCAAAAAAAAAAAAAAAAAAAAAAAAAAAAAAAAAAAAAAAAAAAAAAGTCCTTGTACATAAAGATGATTGAGAGCTGCCATTCATTGGAAACACCATAAGGAAATCAAATTCGTCCGAGAAGAAGTGGCGCATAAAACAGTCGAGCGACCGTTTATCGAGTACTACTGGTTAGTTCAAATGGCTCTGATCACTATGGGACTTAACATCTGAGGTCATCAGTCCCCTAGAACTTAGAACTACTTAAACCTAACTAACCTAAGGACATGACACACATCCATGCCCGAGGCAGGATTCGAACCTGCGACCGTAGGGGTCGCGCGGTTCCGGACTGAAGCGCCTAGAACCGCTTGGCCACCGCGGCCGGCTACTGGTTAGTCTGGGCCTTAAAGAAATAAGAACACAGAAGAGATACGATATAATCCATAATGAAGAGCGGCGCAAGTGCAAGAGAGTTGCGGATACGTTCAATAAACTGAATTCCAGATCCTATATGCTATACGTTGTGCATCAGGATAAATTTAATTTTATAATTCCCAGAGAGTACGCCATAAGAAACATCTGCCAACATATTACTTCCCCACAAATACGGAGAAATTAATCCTTACATGATCCTTACAGGCGCTCGATACAGTCCATGGACTGTGCGGCTGGTCCTGGCGGAGGTTCCAGTCCTTCCTCAGGCATGGGTGTGTGTGTTTGTCCTTAGAATAATTTTGGTTAAGTAGTGTGCAAGCTTAGGGACTGATAACTCTAGCAGTTAAGTCCCATAAGATTCCACACAGATCTGGAAATTTTGAACAATTGGAAATACTTATTTCGTGTTATCACAAAATGAGCCTTTGTAATGTGGTGATTAAACCAGGTGTCTTTATGTCCCAGAACGCGTCGCCCAAAACACTTGCCAACTGTTAAATAATTTGAAGGAGAAAGAAAGAAAAATAATTCGAAAAAATTTGGGTCAAAGGTATGGAAATGAGATTTGTAAATTGTGAAGCAACAAGGTGTGTGAAAGACTGAGAATATAATAAATACAATGAGAAAATGGAGGACTACACTTTATGGCCACTTAAGACGAGTGGATAACAAGAGGCCGACAAAAAATAATTCAACTTCTTTGACGAAAGTCCTTAAACCCAAATTTCATGATTTATAGAAGTGAAGGAAGATCTTTGGTAGTTGGAAATAACAGACGGACGTAGATATGAATTTAGAGAATAATAATAATAATAAATGTAACTGTTATATCCTAGCCAGTAATGCCACCCGAGCCCGCTGCCAAAAGGTTGGCAACATCAAAGTCCGGACGCCGTCCGCATAAGCAGCGCCAGCGAGACAGCAAATCGCCGCAAGTCTGCGCGCGCCACCGCTGGCTTCTGGCTTCTTAAGCGCTGGAGTCGCGAGCGCTAGGACAGTTCTGTATTCGCCGCTCAGTTGTATACTCGCCACCGAATTGTGTACTTGCTAGTCAGTTGTGTGTTCATCGCAGCAGAGTTGTTGTTTGTCGTCAGCCGACGCTGACCTAGCCGCTCCGACTCGAACTAGACAGATTCTGTAGACACGGAGTTCTCTACTGAGTATCTGTATCTTCGTAAATAAAGATAAGTACCGACTTTTATTTAATCAGAGTGTTTGGGTTTTCATCTTTCTGTTCACTGTTCCAGCGGACCGGTCGGCCCGCTATTAAAAGTGTGGCGGTGACTTCGTAAGCCGTTTCTACAGCGAATTGTTTGTCGCTACGAACACCGCCACAAAAGTAACATCATGGAAGCATATTCCATAGCGTCAAGCATCGCTACTACATCATCTTTTTTTTCCAGCCATGAATTTAAAAATGATTCGAATGGCTCTAAGCAGTATGGGACGTAACATGTGAGGTCATCAGTCCCCTAGACTTAGAACTACTTAAACCTAACTAACCCAACGACGTCACACACATCCATGCCCGAGGCAGGATTCGAACCTGCGACCGTAGCAGCAGCACGGTTCCGGAATTGAAGCGCCTAGAACCGCTCGGTCAAAACGGCCGGCGGTCATGAATTTATCTATCAAGGATAATACAAAAGCATTTCATCTGTCCGTGGATACATTTTCTGTTACCGCTTTCTGTGCGTGTATTTCTTAATAATAACACACAGTACGTCCAACTTATAAACAGCCTAACTTCGTCAGTGCGGGGTCTGTACCATGCACTCAACTCCGCTTTATGGAGTAGGAAGTCGATTCGTTGCCGAACTCTTCCGCCGGGCTTCCCTGCGCCCGCACTCTACGTGTTTGTCGGCGCCGGGAAGAGCAGTGGTAAACAAGGAGTGCAGGCGCAACGCCGCGGCGTCGGCGGCGGCAGTGTCAGGTCTCACAGCGGGGTGTCCTCCGTCGCTGACGCTGCTCGTGTGTCGTGACTGACGTAAGGCCGGTCGCTCGCATTCCTCGCCCTGATACTCGCCGCCGCTGATAAGATAGCGGCCTCGCCACTGCGAGCACGCCAGGCCCTAACTGCGCCATCGCTGCTACACAACTGCTGTCATCTGCTAGATTTTAGGACTGCTGCGGGTGTTTTTTCTTCTCATAAAGGGTGTTATACTAAAGCAGTTCCGTATTTTGAGAGGCGTTATTTGGGGCAAAACATGACAAAAATGCCTAGCAACTATGGGCTTTAAAAGGCATATCTAAAGAACTATGAGCACTCGTTCATCTTCGATAGCGTCAAACACATTTCTACTGCGAGCTCTTTGCTATTATGAACGACCTACGTAATGCAATAAACAAATGAGAAAATATCAATCTTGCACTGTAGAACAGAGGAGCAATCTGCTTGCTGCTACATGCGCCTCGCGGAGTGGCCGCGCGGTTTGAGGCGCCAGGTCACGGATTGCACGGCCCCTCCCGCCAGTGATTCGAGCCCTCCCTCGGGCATGGGTGTGTTTTTTGTTCTTAGCATAACTTAGTTTCAGTAGAATGTAAATCTAGGGACCGATGACCTCATCAGTTTGATCCTTGGAATAACACTACTACATACGACCTCCACATGTTGGCCATTGGTAAAGGAGGTGCTCAATATTGTCCTGTCCATTCGTAGCAAGGCATGCTTCTGTCCGACGTCTTAGGCAATCTGAAAACCCCAGGTCATGGATTAGCTGGCAGCCATTGATGACACGTTCCTGTAGTGTTTCTACACTACCGTGTACCACTTAAGGATGAAAGTAACTGTCGCATGATGTGTCAATGCCAGGTTACATAGCTCAATGAAACTTGGAACATACATAGAAGGAACTACTACAGTATAATACTGAAAGATATAAGGAACGATACGAACAGAAATGGGTCGGCCGCTATCGCCGAGTGGTTCTACGTGCTTCAGTCCTGAACCGCGCTGCTGCTACGGTCGCAGGTTCGAATCCTGCCTCGGGCAGGGATGTCTGTGATATCCTTAGGTTAGTTGCGTTTAAGTAGTTCTAGATCAAGGGGACTGATGACCTCAGATGTTAAGTCCCATAGTGCTCAGAGCCATTTCAACCATTTGAACAGAGACTACCCATGGTCTCCTGGACACTACAGAAGACGGAGCATGGTTCTTAACACAAGGGATGCTCTGCAGTGTGCTCACAAGCTGAGCACAAGGTTGGTAAACAGTTATTGTGGTAGGGCTTCCCATTTCTCCACCAGCGCGGTTGGGAGGTGGTCTTTAGAGCATGTCGACATGCTGAAATACGTCTCGCCAAAGCATCCCACACATGCTCGGTGGTATAAGTCGGGGGGAGGGGCAGGGTAGTCCTTTCGCCGAATATCCTCGCATTACACGAGTTCTTCCACCTCCGCACACTGATGCAGTCGTCCATAAAAATGAAGTTAGGCTCGAATGCGCCCCTGAAAAGAGCGCGTGGGGAAGGAGTACAGTGTTACAAATATCTTAAACGATGAGTGCGCCGCGGTCAAAGATTTGAAGGTCAGTACGCCCATGCAATGTAATTCCTCCCACCATAAGCCCTGGACCACCAACACGGTCATGATCGACAATGCTCGGCGCACTCTCATATCACGAAAGATGAGAACACTTAATTCACCCAGGATCGCGTGGCACACGTTAGAGAAACGTACTGCAGCATGTCCACATGCATCAATCACCATGCAGCAGTTCTCGGTTGCGCTGGTGAACAAATGGAGCGCTCTGCCACAAGGACTACTTACCAGGCTTGTAGCCAGCATGTGAGCACGCTTCAGAGATGCCTTGTCACCATACATCATCATACAACCTATTAAGAACCATGTCCAGCATGTTGTAATATCCAGGGGACCGTTGTAAATCGCAATGACTTCGGTGCAACTACACTACTGGCCATTAAAATTGCTACACCAAGAAGAAACGCAGATGTTAAACGGGTATTCATTGGACAAATATATTATACTAGAACTGACATGTGATTACATTTTCACGCAATTGGGTGCATAGATCCTGAGAAATCAGTACCCAGAACAACCACCTCTGGCCGTAATAACGGCCTTGATACGCCTGGGCATTGAGTGAAACAGAGCTTGGATGGCGTGTACAGGTACAGCTCCCCATGCAGCTTCAACACGATACCACAGTTCATCAAGAGTAGTGGCTGGCGTATTGTGCCGAGCCAGCTGCTCGGCCACCGTTGACCAGACGTTTTCAGGGCAGCAGTCGAACGTTTTCTGTATCCAGAAAGGCCCGTACAGGACCTGCAACATGCGGTCGTGCATTATCCTGCTGAAATGTAGGGTTTCGCAGGGATCAAATGAAGGGCAGAGCCACGGGTCGTAACACATCTGAAATGTAACGTCCACTGTTCAAAGTGCCGTCAATGCGAACAAGAGGTGACCGAGACGTGTAACAAATGGCACCCCGTACCATCACGCCGGGTGATACGCCAGTATGGCGATGACGAATACACGCTTCCAATGCGCGTTCACCGCGATGTCGCCAAATACGGATGCGACCATCAAGATGCTGTAAACAGAACCTGGATTCATCTGAAAAAATGACGTTTTGCCATTCGTGTACCCAGGTTCGTTGTTGAGTACACCATCGCATGCGCTCCTCTCTGTGATGCAGCGTCAAGGGTAACTGCAGCCATGGTCTCCGAGCTGATAGTCCATGCTGCTGCAAATGTCGTCGAACTGTTCGTGCTGGTGGTTGTTGTCTTGCAAACGTCCCCATCTGTTGACTCGGGGATCGAGACGTGGCTGCACGATCCGTTACAGCCATGCGGATAAGATGCCTGCCATCTCGACTGCTAGTGATACGGGGCTGTTGGGATCTAGCACGGCGCTCCGTATTACCCTCCTGAACCCACCGATTCCATGTTCTGGTAGCAGTCATTGGATCTCGACCAACGCGAGCAGCAATGTCGCGATACGATAAACCGCAATCGCGATAGGTTACAATCCGACCTTAATCAAAGTCGGAAACGTGTTGGTACGCATTTCTCCTCCTTACACGAGGCATCACAACAACGTTTCACGGGGCAACGACGGTCAGCTGCTCTTTGTGTATGAGAAATCGGTTGGAAACTTTCCTGATATCATCACGTATTAGCTGTCGCCACCGATGGCAACCTTGTGTGAATGCTCTGAAAAGCTGAACATTTGCATGTCGCAGCATCTTCTTCCTGTTGGTTAAATTGCGCCTCTGTAGCACGTCATCTTCGTCGTGTAGCAATTTTAATGGCCAGTAGTGTATTATCTTTGAATGAAAGTGTCATTTCTCTTCGTCTCATAACGAATGTAGTTCAGTTACTAGAAAAATTTGGAGTAGGAATTAAAGTTTACGCAACAGAAATAAAAACTTTGAGGTTTGTTGATGACATTGTAATTCCATCAGAGACGGTCAAGGACTGGGAAGAGCAGTTGAACGGGATGGACATTGTCTTGAAAGGAGGATATGAGATAAACAACAGCAAAAGCGAAACAACGGTAACGGAATGTAGTCGAATTAACTCAAGTGATGCCGAGGGAATTAGATTAGAAAATGCAACAAAGTAGTAGATGAGTTTTGCTACTTGGACACCAAAATGACTAATGATGGCCAAAGTAGAGAGGTTACAAAATGCAGACTGGCAATGGCAAGAAAAGCATTTCTGAAGAAGAGAAAATTATTAACATCGAATATAGATCCAAGTGTTATGAAGTTTTTTCTGAAAGAATTTGTACGCTGTAGCCATGTATGGACGTGAAAACAGTTTAGACAAAAAGAGAACAGGAGCTTTAAGAAATGTGGTGTTGCAGAAGAATGTTGAAGGTTAGATGTGTAGATCACGAAACTAATGATGATGGTGTTTGGTTTGTTGGGCGCTCAACTGCGCGTTTACCAACGCCAGTACAAATTCCCAACCTTTCGTCAGTCCAATCTCGCCACTTTCATGAATGATGATGAAATGATGAGGACAACACAAACATCCAGTTATCTCGAGACAGGTGAAAAATCCCTGACCTCGCCGGGAATCGAACCCGGGAAGCGAGAACACGACCGCGAGACCACGACGAATCTAACGAAGATGTACTGAATAGAAGTCGGGAGACAAGAAATTTGTGGTACAACTTGGCCAGAAGAAGCGATCATTTGACACGACACATTCTGAAACATCCATGGATCACCAGTTCAATACTGGAAGGAAGTTTCGGGGGATTAAAAACTGCAGAGGCAGGGCAAGGAATGAATACAGTAAAGCAGATTCAGAAGGATGTAAGTTGCAGTAGCTATTCAGAGTAGATGAGCCTTGCACAGGATAGAGTAGCGTGGAGACTTGTATCAAATCAGTCTTTAAAGACAGTGAAGATCACAACAACAACAACAACCTACTGTACTAGACTAAAAAATTTCGTTCTATATCTGTTCCAAGTTACATCGAGCCATGTTACTTGGCAGTGACACATCATCCGAAAGTAGTTTCGTCTTTAGGTTTTGCACTCGAGTGTTCATCGTTAGTGGGGCTTGCACATACCGAAGTTTTCTGATGCCCCCATAATCAAAAATCGAAAGGATTAAGATCGGGAGAACGAACTGGTCAAAGTACTGAACACTGTTAGCTGCAACAGGAAGAAGATGTGTTTTGTTGATGTTAAACATTTTAGCGATTTTGAGCGAGGTAAACTCACACTGCAGTGTTCTTCATCGGCACGCCGATGTAGAAGAGTGCACAGAATCAGATAAGCGAAAAATTCATGCAACACGAACGTTTGTTTATGTATAAAAGCCGACTCCGGTATTTTCGTTTGTGTGAGACCTCGTGTAGAAGATACATGTGCTGATTTGCAGTTCTAGATTTGCATATTTTACTGTTCACTTTGCTTTCATTGACTGGATACCCATCTGTGTTGGGATATATTGTGAAATTTAGAGCATTCACGAGTGTTGGGATAAACTATTACTGTTATCGTCAATTGTAGACTTAAACTCTTATAAAATTTTTAAGAACAGTAGGCCTATATCTACGTCCGAAAGAATCGTTCTCTAACTTGACTGTACAATTACGTGAAAAGTAAATTATTTTGAGAATTTGTAGACGCCTAAAAACTATATTTTCGCAAGTTATCAGTACGAGTGTTTTGGATACGTAACTTACTTCGTAGCAAATCTGCGTTTGTGGTTCCCAGTTATGCCAAATAACACATCACCCCGGAATTTCTTTGTATATCAACGCAAATAAACGTGTATTTTTGAGAATTTTCGCAAGCTATCACTGTCCTCTGACTAATTTATGTGCAATTTGTAAGAGACTGGCATTTATAATTTAGTTACTAACGTATTGTGTTACATCCAGTTTTCCCTTAAAGAGGGGTAGTCCTATTTATTGCCAACTCTGTTTCCGAGACTGCTAACAACAACAATTAACTTCAACTCGTTTTAGGAATATAGTAATTTTTACCATTGGTTTTTGTGTTGTCTTAATAGAAATCTCATTTTGGGTATTTGCTTCAATTCTTATAATGAATTAGCAACTTTTTCGATCAACAGATCAAAAGACAATCAGCGGTTTTAATTTAAAGTTATTTGTTCACTACCTCGTAATAAAAACATTGCTCCAGCCAAAACGTAGCCCAAATACGAATGCTGTTCTCGTACACGGGATGAGTTGGTTGACATTCGTAAGCAGCTGGAACTTCCCCTGACTACTGTCAAACGACTGGCAACTGCTGCAAATCCGTGTGTTGGAAGAGCTCCCGACAGTTGTGTACCTGTGATACCATACCAGAGGTACCTCAGGTACAGTATTCACCCGTGAATCCTGTCTCCTCTGCAGAAAGTGCAGGATCTGTCATTACTCGTCCACTTGACCGAAAGTGGCGTGTCAGTGGAAGATCTAGACGTTCTGTACACGGTGGTCAGGGACCATGGAGGTCTCAGGGTGTCGTACCGATCCCCCTAACCAACAAGTATGAAGTGCTGTCTTTCACTAAAACTGAAACTCTGCTAGTGGGTCGCACTTCGTCCGGTTTTTGGGATACCTGTTTTGCCTTATGTCAGGAAGGGGCAAGAGAGTAGGAGTCTGTTAATCGTCGGCAGTTCAAACGTATAGTGAGTGATGGAAGCACTTAGGGAAATGGCAGCAAGGTACAGGAAAGGGTGAAAGGTCTCTGTTAGATTCCTTTCATGTTAATTTCTTAAATCTGTTGTCATTTACGGCATAAATTCCTCTTCTACATTTACTGTGATGTTTCTGACTATCTTGGAGGAGACTGAGCAGTGGAACGTGTTACTTTTACACATAAACAAGAATGATCTGTCACACTACTACACTTTAAACACAGTTTATATGTAATTCATGTCACACAGTCTCATACGGAACCTACATCCGCTTTCTTTTATATACTGTATATGATAAGATACTGTCTGCTAGAGAACAGTAGGATCAACATCGGAACATGTAGCTGGGCTTTCTAAAACCAGAGAGGTTTCTATTCTTAGTATGGTCCCGTCCGTCCCTTGTCATGTTGGTACAGGAGGCTGCCTCTCTCGTCACTTCCGTTGGTATCTGTTAATCACCCCCGGTAGGGACCCAGGCAGTCGGTCGGCGGCGAGCGTCTGAAGTGGTAAGATCTCCGGCTAAGCGCGTCTCTGCTAAGTCCGTAGGACAATGGATTTCTTCAGTTCAGCCTAACTGAAAATTTAATCACCTTTATTTCAGGTTTAGATCTAAAATATCTTAAATTGCAACGCAGTGTAATTCGAGTGTGAAGTTCAGAATATCTTCCAGTAGTTGCTTTGTCACTACTTTGTGAGTAAAGTGGAACCACGTGTGGATGATCCGTAACTCTAAGATCATCAATCTTAAATGCGAATGTGCGTGAGATTATAACGTCTCGTCTTGACAATATTTTTTCAATATAGCAACTTTTCTTTGTGTTCAACCCACGTCGGGTGTACTTTGTGAGGCCAGTACCACGTGCTTATACAATTGTTTGACCCATCAGGTCAGAGAAGGCAGAGAAGGTTGAGAAGTGCACCCTTGTACAAGAAGTTTCAAGGAAGCTCACAATTTGCAGCATTGCCCCCAGAACTGATCGTGGCCATTTGGTTCTTAGTCGAGTGGAAAGACTGAACCAGAGACTTCGAAAGTTCTGAGACAAGCTAGGCTGCGACTTCCTGGACTTGTGCCTTAAGGCTGAGAACTGCAGGGTCTCTCTAAGTGGGTCAGGTGTGCATTACACATCGGAGGCTGCTACTTAGACAGTTCGAGGTTTTTCTTTTGTAAATTGCGTTTCGGTGTAATTTATTTTAATTATCAAAATTATTGTGGAGTTACACTTTTTGTGTAATCGAAGTTGACCACGTGAAGCATGTGGTGTAAGCATCAAAGTAGCCCTCAGCTATTCTTTTCGGGAAGATTTCACAGAGAGTTGGAATGAATTTAGTATACCAGTGTGTGGTAATTTCATGACGGACAGGATTGTGCTACGAACGTAACTTCTTTGGGTGAAAATTAAATCGGATGGTTGTGGTTAATTTCCTCTTGCATATGTTTCAACGTTCTTCGTGTGTTATTTTATGAATGCAGTGTTGTATGCAGTCTCCCAATCTTGGTTCCATATTTTCCGTAAGATTACAAACTCACATTTTCACAATCCTAAATAAGGCACCAGTATAGTTATGTATCAAGTTTAATATGCTGAAATTTTAACGGAACAATGATCAATGTTAAAATAAATGTCCAAATATAAACTGATTTATTTCTTTATATTTAAATTGTCTTATATATATATATATCACCAGTTATCGTAAGGTGAGTACTAAAAGATTATAATTAATGTTAGTCTGGTTGGGAATTTGGTACGCTAGACTGGATACCTGGTGAAACAGTTGCCCTGTAATGCAAGTTTAACTTCCCCTGATAGCTCACAGCTTTTAACTCGCTTTTATTGTCTTGAATATCAGCACCGCTTTCAGAACAAATTAATGCATCAACATTACAAGGGCACCAGGTGGACTCAGTGTGTATGCCAGGGGGCCTCATTCAGCATGTAGAAGTGGGTATTCCAGCAGCCATTGAGGGAACAGGGTGCAACCAACTGCAGATCGTGGTGCAAGTTCGAACAAATATGCCCGTCGTCTGGGCTCTGAGGTCATACTTGGGTCATTCCAGCAACTGGCAGAGAAGGTTGAGAAGTGCACCCTTGTACAAGAAGTTTCAAGGAAGCTCACAATTTGCAGCATTGCCCCCAGAACTGATCGTGGCCATTTGGTTCTTAGTCGAGTGGAAAGACTGAACCAGAGACTTCGAAAGTTCTGAGACAAGCTAGGCTGCGACTTCCTGGACTTGTGCCTTAAGGCTGAGAACTGCAGGGTCTCTCTAAGTGGGTCAGGTGTGCATTACACATCGGAGGCTGCTACTTAGACAGCTGAATTTGTGTTTTTTAGATTAGGCGACTCTCCATCCAATCCAGATAAAGACAGCTATAGGAAACACCTAAGTATCAGTGTAAGATCGAGAGAAATGCCTGCCATTGATGACGATGTTAAAATCCTGATGCTAAACTGTCGAAACATTCGCAATAAAGTGCCAGAATTTGAAGCTCTCATAAAAACATTGAAGTTAACATAATACTTGGCACAGAAGACTGGTTGAAACCTGAAATTGATAGAGGTAAGATTTTTGGACAAATCCAAGTCCTCCGTTTGCCCTTTCTAAACCGATTCCACGTGGTCGTTCCATTCCATATCGCTTATTAATAATGTAAAATACTTGTAAGATGTAACCTGCTCAGTTGTTCACACTAATCTCGTAATCGGAGGCTAATGGGTTTACTCTCTGTGTTATAGGGATTTTCTTGCATTCATTTCCATTTATAGAGAGCTGTCACTCATGACACCTGACTCATGACTCATGACGCATGGAATGATCATATAAAATTAGTTGTTGGTAAGGCGGGTGCCAGGTTGAGATTCCTTGGAAGAGTCCTTAGAAAATGCAGTCCATCAACAAAGGAGGTGGCTTACAAAACACTCGTTCAACATATACTTGAGTATTGCCCGTCAGTGTGGGATCCGTACCAGGTCGGGTTGACAGAGGAGATAGAGAAGATCCGTCACAGGGCGTTTCGTCACAGGGTTATTTGGTAAGCGTGATAGCGTTACGGAGATGTTTAGCAAACTCAAGTGGCAGACTCTGCAAGAGAGGGGCTCTGCAGCGCGGTGTAGCTTGCTGTCCAGATTTCGAGAGGGTGCGTTTCTGGATGAGGTATCGAATATATTGCTTCCCCCTACTTATACCTCCCGAGGAAATCACGAATGTAAAATTAGAGAGGTTCGAGCGTGCACGGAAGCTTTCCGGCAGTCGTTCTTCCCGCGAACCATACGCAACTGGAACAGAAAAGGGAGGCAATGACAGTGGCACGTAAAGTGCCCTCCGCCACACACCGTTGGGTGGCTTGCGGAGTATAAATGTAGATGTAGATGTCATTGCACTCGCCGTATGTACTATGTGGTGTGGAGTCACAAGCACCTTTATTTTCGGTCCTTTGTTCTTTGAAGAGAATACAGGCAGAGGGCCAGTAAGGCGTACCGCGACGTCTGCACATTGTCGAGACCTGCTTGTGCAGGACGTGATTCCTGTTCTGGAAGAGCGCAGCCGTGTGGAAACCAATATTTTCTTGCACGATGGGACAACACCTCACGTCGCTCGCGTAGTGAAAGATCTGCTTATGTAACCCTCCGCGAACACCCCCAGAGGTTTTCCAGATTCATGGTCTAAAAGATGACCTGGTTTGAATCCCTGTGACGTTTGGCTCTGAGTATGTCTAAAAGAATGGTCTAACTAGGGACACGTTCTGTCTTTAGCTGACCTGAAAACCAGTATACAGAAATACATTGACCACAAGAGAAACGCACCATCACACTCCCCTCAGATTTAGTAGCAGAATGGCCCCGTGGATAGGTTCTCAAAAACTGAACACAGATCAAGCACGAAAACAAGAAGGTGTGCTGAACTGTGAAAAAAGCAAAATAGAAAAAAGGAACGACCCAAACTTAAGATGTGCAGCACCGAGCGAATTGCAACACAAGCGGGGTCGTGGTTGTTAGGCTGCCAAGCGTGAGTCTGTGTTCAAACTTTCCTCGCGCCGCATTTTTTTTTTTTCTCCACAAACGTTTGTACTGTCCATCCACTCATTGACGTGTCTGCTCTCGTTCTGTAGTGTTGGCAACTATCATACTATACATTAGTTACAGAACATGAATCACATGATAAGAATACATTACCGTCGCAACTAAATTTGATGAATACTGAGAGAAGGCAAGATGCCGGATAGACCTGTCACAAAAATGAAAACAACAAATAAACATGTGTGATCTGTGTTACAACAAAGGAATTCGAGAGTCAAAACTTCCAAAACGGAAGGCAAAAGTCTTAACATGTGGTACAGGTGTTGGACAAATAGGAGGTACGTACGTCTGGAAGTCCCTTGGTTACACCTCGCTGTTGCAGACGGACGTTACACCACTACACAGACACAAATCTGAATACAACGAACAGACACTTCAATGACCGGACGAAAAGTTCATAATTTTGTTAAAAAAATATGGGGCAAGAGCGAGATTTGAACGCGAATCTTTCCCTTTGCATTTCAATATCGGAACCACTGAACCAAGACGCCGGAGATACTCAATTTCGGTCGATGTTGTACATTTTGAACTTAGACCGATCTCTGTTTCTATTTTGCTTCTTTTTTCGTGGTTCCATACACCTTCTTCCGGTTTTTATGCTTGACCTATGTTCAGTTTTTGACGGACTGTCACTGGGCCATCTTACCACTAAGTCTGGGGGGTATGCTAAGGTGAGTTTCCCTTGTCAGATTCCACAGGAACTGCTGCGAGCAACTTTTGATCACATCGTTTAATGGATACAGCATCTCGTCGACGTCTCCAGTACTCGTACTGAACAAATTGCGTAAGCGGCAGTAAATAACAAAATCCACATTATTCTTTACTCACTTGTTTGACCTTTTCTGCCTACTGCTCATTTATAATCCATTACATATGGAAACAGTACTACACGCCTTTCTTCCAATCACAGCGCTAGATTTGCACCTGGCAGCCAAAATTGGAACTAATTTTTTTCCAGTGTAAATAGCTTTTTCATTAACCCACTAGAATATCTACTAATTTTCGCTGCCGTATGTTAGTTACAGCTCACACAGGACCTCTGTGAGTGGATGCACTTTACATGTAGCCAGCCAGTACAATAGACAAGGAAAATCAACACGTATTAACATTAATACCCGAAATATTATTCTATGAGGGGAGAAGTTTCAGCTAAGCTGCTTGAAAACTTGGATGACTAAATAAAGGATGGGTGTTGTTTCCCATGTGTTTAAGTGAAACTGTGGACACAGGAAAGTACTTAACGGTTCCCAAGTTAAACACGACTGTGCTGTACCTTCCGGAAAGAAATGTAATGTCCTGTGAAGTGGAAAATCCCGTAACATACAATGACGCATCACAAGCATGCTAGTCAGTAACCATCTCATCTTATCACTGAACGAAGTCGCTTCAGTATGCTGATTTCATTATCACAGGACCAAGCTCCTATACGAAGCATATCGGCTCATCCTGATGATAGCAATCCAAAGAAGAGAATTCAGTCAAGAGCGCCTCTTTGCGGACATTGAGCCTTGCGAATTGATTCTGTTGCTAAGCTATTCTATTGGCCGACCCACGTCAGAGTTCAGACGACATGCTAACGCCCAAGGAGACAGATAAATGACAACAGTCTTTTTGAGACATGTGCCTGTTGACGCACTCGTGAATATCCGACGTGAAGGGCGCCTAGCAACACACGCCTTTCACTCTTAAAAGTCATTCGCGTTCTAGAGCTACGGAGCGCATTAATCAGCGTTGTTATCAGCCACTTGACATTCGCTGCTGGATACACCTTTCCGTGCACTTACGTCTTCTCGTAAACGCACGCATGATCACCTTTATGTTTTCTAAAGTGACCTACCCACCTGCCCTTATATCGCCATGTCGGTCGTATTTCTTGCAATCCACTGAACAACTTCCTTTCTCCAAGCGCCATCCATTCGCTTGGCTACACTTCTATTTCAGCTTCATTACAGACATAATAATCTTCCACTCTGCTTCGTTTCCTGATATGTTTGTTCTCATATTTCTCGTAGTCGACGCCTGCCTGTCGAATGTCATCGTCATCTTGAACAGTTTCCAGCCCCAGGCAGAGTCTAATTGGAATATTACTTCATCATCTAGTCATGTTTTCCCACTGCTTTTCTGTGTCTACTCTGCTCCAGTCCTCGGTCCTTTTTTCAACTCACTCCTCCACATCTTTCAGCCATCTACCCATTAGTCTTTCTCTTGGTCGTTTCCTTCGCATCTCCATTTCATGTATCTTCTTCGGAATCCTCTTGTTTTACATGTATTTTAACTGCTCATACCACCTTAGCCTTCGTGTTTCTATCCTATGAAAGATTGTCTTTCATCATTTCTCTTACTTACCCTTTAACTCCTCATCCTATCTCGCCTTTTACTCCTATCCTACTTCTGAGGAACTTATTTTCATGTACCTGTAATCTACCTACATCTCTTTTCTTCATTACCCAGGATTCAGATGGATAAGTCAGTATTGGGATGTTATGGCTTCTATATATTACTTCTTTGCTTTTTTGTTGGACATCTATGTTACTATCCAGGCTCCTAACACTTCGCAGGAATGCATGTGTCTCTCTGCCACGTTCACTGATCTTCTCATTTCTTCCTATTACCTCCACTTCTCAAGTACTTTACATTTCGCACCTTCTACAATTGATCACCACCGATTCACATTCCGCTCGGGGTTCTATCTTTCTTTCTAGTTGTAACCAGGATCTCACATTTATTTACATTAAATTTCATTCCATACTGTCTCACAGTTTCTTCCCAAGCACTCAGCTGTTCCTGAACCTCCTCCCCCTTGTTTCCCCAGATCATCTGCGAACACCATTGTTTTCGTCTTATCTTCTCCATTCTTTTCTGTCACCTTCGTCATTATCACATACAAGACTATAACCAAGAGAAGGGGAGGCAGGCAAGACCACAAAGCAGCGGATGGCCTGCAGCGGTAAAGTAAAGTGAGGACTTCGAGTATCCCCTGTAGGAATTCCGAAAAGTGGCTGCTAATGGGTTTCTGGTCAGCCTGTGATAGGCCTAGCTAGCTAACAGTGAAACAACAAACAGCGTCTAGCCAGTGAACTAGCCTCAGGAAGGATGGCTATAAAAGACTGTGTAGTGGTAATACACAGTGATTACACACCGTCTTTTCCGTACATATGGAAAGCTTAGTACGTAACATGCTAGTTATCAGTTGCATTCGAAAGCAAGGGTCATTTTGTTATCAAAGCCATTAATTAAAAAGTCGCTTTTCAAGTTACTCTCTATGCGGATTCTCACATTAGACTCGTATTCGTGAGGATGATGGTCCGGCCTTCCTAAATTAGGTTTTAAATCTTTTCAGGTAAGTACCAGGATGGTTCCATTGAAAGGGCACGGCCGACTTCCTTCCCCATCCTTCCCTAATCCAATGGACCGAAGAACTCGCTGTTTGGTTCCCTCCCCCAAACCAATAAACCAACAAACAAACAATCTACGCGGGTTCTCAGTCGCTAAGCTATTGCAAAAAGATTGCTAACGCTGTTTGTAGACTGTTAAGCATACTACAGTCTTTAGATGGAAAAGTGGAAGTATGTGTGCTGGCTTTAACTTCCCGCCCCATCTGAAATTGAAGTTAAATTGTTATGACTGAATAATATGTAGTTAGTTGAATGGAAACTTCTGGGCGAGAGAAGTGGCTTCCGCAATATCTTTACACAACTGTCTCCCACACTTCCAATAGAAATTTTGTTACTATTTTCAATTCTTATGTCTATAAAACAAAGTGACTAGAAGCTACTGTTCATAATCATACTCCGTCTGACTCTCGTCATCGAAGTTAGAACCTGGAATAATATCTCTCTGGCTCTGCAGAATTCCGGCGATCGTTGTTAGTTAAAAAACCAAGGAGTTGAACTACCTTTTCGATTCATGAAATTATATTTTCCCATTAATGCTTTTCCTAGCCGCATTCTAGTATACATCCTCCTCCTGTAGAAGATGAAATGTTATCACAATTAACCAAATTTCACTCCGAATTCAAGATGGAAGCTTACAGAAATGACGCTAATTACAGTTCTAGTGGGATCCTACTCTCCTCAATTGTTAATCCGAAGTGGTCAGACCATTGTACAAGTGATGTTCCACATTATATCCACTGAGTCTTTATATCACGAGTCAGAAATAATCTCTCTCTCGTATACATAAGTAGTTATAAATTACTTGCTCTGTTACGCATAAATATTTGTGTTACATGCTTAAACGTCAGAGAAAGTCTGATACTACAAAGCACCACTTTAGAGGCATGGTGAGCTGAAGAGTGGGAAGCTCACGTGGCAGCGTTGGGGTTAGCGTGCCATGCTCAAGGCTAGATATTTACATTCAACCTCTGTTTCCCGCTTCTCTGTGGACGACTTGGTGCTTCCTGCTTCTCGGCGGTGGTCGAAGCTGGCTTATGGGACTGTGTATTGAATGGAGGTTACTTTCCGGTGGACAGTCTCATGCTGAAAAACATGAAGATTGTATCAAGGCTCATGCAGTTCGGCGTAATACACAGTTTGCAAGTCTTTTAGGTTTATAGACGTACCTCCAGTCGTGTCCTAACTTAACTCCCGTCAATGAACGAGAGAAATCTTGTTTCATGCTCTCGAAACAGTACCGGTTTTCAGTTGCTCATCTGTGAGGTAATCAAACGGGATTCGTTTCATTTGTGCCGATTTAACATTACTTAAAACATTCTAGTATTCATGGAGTTTTCTTTTGTTCCGATTCTCCCTTATGTAAACCTTGTAAACCACATGGTTGGTCATTGGACAGGTGTCAATAAGTTGGTCGTCACTGCTTACTTAATTGCTTCTTGATAATCAGAAATTCTACCAAAGCATCTTTCCTCCTCCGCTCATTTATGATTTGAATATGAACAATTCAATGCATTCTGTTTTCAGTGGAATTATTTTTCAAAGCGAAAGCAACTGCCATCAGCAGAAATATTTGGAATTTTTTGCATGCGTGCCTGCAAGATAAGTAACCATCACTGGGACTTCAACACTTCATGCTGTTCCATATGTGCTGTTGTGGATTGATTTTAGGCTTTCAGTGTGATGTCATACCTTCTCATAGCACTTGACCTGCACTAAGGGAGATCACATTTAGACTTCTAAATAATACTAGGATACCAGGTGTAATCGCTTTTCTTTCCTTTTGCGCAGTGGAAGCATTCTGTGCTCTTCAATATTTCAACTAAACCGTAGCTAGATAGCTTTAGTAATTATAAAAAAGCACATTTCAAGGGCATTTTACTGAACTCACATAATTCATGCGCTCGTTTCAGTTCACCTCAAAGATAAGTGTAGAAGACTTTTAGTTAAATTGTGGCAGAATAAAGATGCACAAATGTGGTGCTATCCACTGACTGTTTACAAAAGTCAATGTGTTGATCAGTAATCGTTTGACTCTGGGTGAAAGTAAAATATTGGCTTGGAAAAATGATGCTCTAGTCAGTTGCGCCGGCCGGTGTGGCCGTGCGGTTTTAGGCGCTTCAGTCTGGAACCGCGTGACCGCTACGGTCGCAGTTTCGAATCCTGCCTCGGGCATGGATGTGTGTGATGTCCTTAGGTTAGTTAGGTTTAAGTAGTTCTAAGTTCTGGGGGACTGATGACCTCAGCAGTCAAGTCCCATAGTGCCCAGAACCATTTGAGCCTAGTCAGTTGCAAAGTGCGTGCTGTAAGTCGACGTTTGTGTGCGAAAGGATCTACAACTGCTCAGAATTATCGCGAGTTGTGCGAATTTTACGGGCCTCCAGTAAATGCTGAAGGAAAGTTAGAGACGGATGTCGAATAGGAATGTTGCAAATCGGATGTATTCATTAACAGTAACGAAGTGCTTCATTGGAAGACATGACAGCAACATGTCTTGCTATCATATCTTCGAATGAAGCGCTAGTGAAACGATTAAATCCACGACATCTGGGTATTTATGGCACTATATGACATTTTCGTTTGTTTGGAGAGATGTGTATGGGGCCTGAAGATGGCATCGTGAAATGCTGTAAATGGTAGCCTTCAAAATAAAATAACATATTAAGTTACACGTCTGTTGGAGAATTTCATTGACACTGACAATTAACAAGAACGTCCACAAAGGATTTTGCTTTGGTCATTAATAAAAACTGTTGCCATTGCTAGTTCCTTAATTTTATTACAACGTTTCGACTTTTTTGTAAGAAGGATGGTCTCCCTTAATCTCATTTTAATCGTCCTGGTGCGAAGATGCGAAGCTGACAGCTGTCTCGACACATGCCATTTTGGCGCTGACATGCAAACAAAAAACGACTACTCGTGACAGTCGAGACTCGTAGTACGGTGGTGATACGCCAGGGGCGCTGCAGCAAACCTATTCGCCACGAATAGTCAACTGAGACAGTGAACTGGCGACTGCACGGGGCCGAGCTGAGCCGCCAGCCGGGAGACGGGCGGTCGGTCCCGCCCACGCCGGCACGCGGCTGCTGGCGGCTGCCGTCCCCCTTCATTGCTCAGTCTGCCGGCTCCTCCTCCGTAAGGACAACGACACGCGCCGCCGCGCCGGAGGAAGCTGATAACTCGCTTCCTGCCTCCCTAATAGTGCCCGCTGCCCGCTGCACGCTGCCCGCCGCTGCACTCGTCTTTGCAGATCCAGTAGACCTCATCCACTAGCGTTGCACTTTCCATAACATACGGAGGCTGCCTACAATTCTGCAGCCTACTTTCTTTTTTAGAATTCCGTACATCAGTCAGTAAAAATGGAAACCCTTATAACTACTTGTTGTCGTCTAGCTGTTTGTCTATCTGCATGACTATTAGAAACTATTTTCTTTTTCTGGGACTGGAAGACTTATTAAGTTGAAATTTGTTAAATATTAAGATTCCTTTAAAGTCAGTACCGCCATTGGACTGTTTTTTATTTGCAGTGTTACATATACACGATCATTATTTCGGCTTTACATTATCAAGTGTTTTAATGTTATACAGTGCCTAAGATGGCATACTGTCGTATTTAAAATACACTATTATACACATTGAATGAAATTTTCACTCTACAGCGGAGTGTGCGCTGATATGAAACTTCCTGACACATTAAAACTGTGTGCCGCACCGAGGAGGCGAGGTACTGGCAGAAGTAAAGCTGTGAGTACGGGGCGTGAGTCGTGCTTGGGTAGCTCAGTTGGCACCCGGCACGGTAGCTCAGTGTGTTCCGTCAGAGAGCCGGTTGGCCTCTGTAATAAAAAAACTGAGTGGAAGGATCATCAAACGAACTTGAACGGATGTCATCGTGACGTCCGCAACGACCAAAACTAACGATCAACAAAAAAAAAAAAAAAGTTGGTAGAACACTTGCCCGCGAAAGGCAATGGTTCCGAGTTCGAGTCTCGGTCCGGCACGCAGTTTTAATCGGCCAGGAGGTTTTATTATACACATTGTCTGTCAATATTTCTGGTAAAAGCCTACTACACAGTTTTAATCGGCCAGGAGGTTTTATTATACACATTGTCTGTCAATATTTCTGGTAAAAGCCTCCTGCTTTGTTTTATTACTGATACTCAGTGATACTCAGTGATAAAACAAAGCAGTAGGCTTTTACCAGAAATATTAACAGACAATGTGTATAATAGTGTATTTTAAATACGACAGTATGCCATTTTAGGCAATGTATAACATTAAAACACTTGATAATGTAAAGCCGAAATAATGATCGTGTAAATGTAACACTGCAAATAAAAAACAGTCCAATGGCGGTACTGACTTTAAAGAAATATATTATGACTGTGGCCCCACATTACGAAAAAAATATTAAAGTCTACGGCCCCTTTGTGATTTTAATCAAAGCAATGAAAAGAGGTGGGCACATATGTCAGTTTGATATTCGCAAGCTTAATAACCAAGATCTACAGGATACTTCTCGTTGACCTAGAATCATGAAATTTGGCAATAAGAAAGGTTTCACACTACAAAAAAAAGGAAAAATCCGAAAACTGTTAATTTGTAATCAAATCCCACGAAAAAAATAAAATTTTTGTCATTTCTTATCTGCCTGTCTGTCTACCCCCTTTTTCTCAGCCCGGGGACCGGGGGTCTATGTTGTCCTCATTATTACGTCATCGTCATTTGTGACAGTTGCTAGATTGGACTGTGAAAAAATTGGACTGTGTAACAACTGGGACTTTGTACGGGCGCAGATGACTGCGCATTTGAGCGCCCCACAAAACCACCATCATCATCACCAGATTCTCACTGTCGTTTCCATTTCACGACCGATCATAGCTTAATAAAGGTATATAATATTAAGTATTTATTAATGTTTTGCAATTTATTAATTGACTGTTCCTTGGACTGGGCTTCATGATTCAAACATTTTGTTGGTACACAATACAACAGCGCAAGAGCAGACGCCAAGACTAGCAGTTGACCCATTAAATTAGTATATACACTCTTGGAAATGGAAAAAAGAACACATTGACACCGGTGTGTCAGACCCACCATACTTGCTCCGGACACTGCGAGAGGGCTGTACAAGCAATGATCACACGCACGGCACAGCGGACACACCAGGAACCGCGGTGTTGGCCGTCGAATGGCGCTAGCTGCGCAGCATTTGTGCACCGCCGCCGTCAGTGTCAGCCAGTTTGCCGTGGCATACGGAGCTCCATCGCAGTCTTTAACACTGGTAGCATGCCGCGACAGCGTGGACGTGAACCGTATGTGCAGTTGACTGAGCGAGGGCGTATAGTGGGCATGCGGGAGGCCGGGTGGACGTACCGCCGAATTGCTCAACACGTGGGGCGTGAGGTCTCCACAGTACATCGATGTTGTCGCCAGTGGTCGGCGGAAGGTGCACGTGCCCGTCGACCTGGGACCGGACCGCAGCGATGCACGGATGCACGCCAAGACCGTAGGATCCTACGCAGTGCCGTAGGGGACCGCACCGCCACTTCCCAGCAAATTAGGGACACTGTTGCTCCAGGGGTATCGGCGAGGACCATTCGCAACCGTCTCCATGAAGCTGGGCTACGGTCCCGCACACCGTTAGGCCGTCTTCCGCTCACGCCCCAACATCGTGCAGCCCGCCTCCAGTGGTGTCGCGACAGGCGTGAATGGAGGGACGAATGGAGACGTGTCGTCTTCAGCGATGAGAGTCGCTTCTGCCTTGGTGCCAATGATGGTCGTATGCGTGTTTGGCGCCGTGCAGGTGAGCGCCACAATCAGGACTGCATACGACCGAGGCACACAGGGCCAACACCCGGCATCATGGTGTGGGGAGCGATCTCCTACACTGGCCGTACACCACTGGTGATCGTCGAGGGGACACTGAATAGTGCACGGTACATCCAAACAGTCATCGAACCCATCGTTCTACCATTCCTAGACCGGCAAGGGAACTTGCTGTTCCAACAGGACAATGCACGTCCGCATGTATCCCGTGCCACCCAACGTGCTCTAGAAGGTGTAAGTCAACTACCCTGGCCAGCAAGATCTCCGGATCTGTCCCCCATTGAGCATGTTTGGGACTGGATGAAGCGTCGTCTCACGCGGTCTTCACGTCCAGCACGAACGCTGGTCCAACTGAGGCGCCAGGTGGAAATGGCATGGCAAGCCGTTCCACAGGACAACATCCAGCATCTCTACGATCGTCTCCATGGGAGAATAGCAGCCTGCATTGCTGCGAAAGGTGGATATACACTGTACTAGTGCCGACTTTGTGCATGCTCTGTTGCCTGTGTCTATGTGCCTGTGGTTCTGTCAGTGTGATCATGTGATGTATCTGACCCCAGGAATGTGTCAATAAAGTTTCCCCTTCCTGGGACAATGAATTCACGGTGTTCTTATTTCAATTTCCAGGAGTGTAGTTGTGTTATTGCCCGTCTGGTCGTTGGACAGTAAAAAATTAGTTATATGACGATTAGTTTCACTACGCAATTTTGTTACCACAAAGCATCCCCGTACGTAACAACATCACAAAAGAAGAACTAGTTTCCAAGTCTCTCATTCATATTTTAAGGAGAAGTATGCGCACTTGCGAGGTATAAGCTCCAGCAAACGATCCCGTGCGAAAATTTGGGTCATAACTCTAATAGTATGAAGTTTTTACCTTCCGAAAATACAGGTTTTAAACTTTGCGCACTGGTTGCCTGTCATTCGCTCCACCCCACTGCGTCGCCTTAAATGCCCTAGCGCGTACTGTACAGTGGAGCGAGTATGAAGTCTGTGAAATACTGCTTTGGTATTAATAATACACTTTGTTCATTGTGTCAAAGTGTATGGCTTCTAACCTTTACTTTGTGGCAGAGATTTCTTTGCTTTGATAATTTTATTGTTGCGATTCACATATGCAGTTTGAGTAAATGAAATGAATGAGTGTCTCATTAAAGGTGTAGCGTATAGCTATTTAATTATTAATATCGCTATTATGCATTATTTTGTTTGGATTTTAAAGCTGATACTGTTAAAGTTAAATACATTTGCAGGAGATGTGATGTTCTTCAGCATGATTGCCATCGTTAATCAGTAAATTTCATTTTATAATAATTCTTCATTTATAGGTAATTTTCAAACTAGAACAACCACAATAGTTCGCAGTAGGTGTATCTACTGAAGTCGATTAAAGACACACAACCGGTTTCGCAACCTTTAAGTTGCATCTCCTGGTGTATATCTTATAGAACAGTTCATAAATTAATATTTCGATAATAGGGAAATTAAAGTATCTGAGATACACTCCTGGAAATGGAAAAAAGAACACATTGACACCGGTGTGTCAGACCCACCATACTTGCTCCGGACACTGCGAGAGGGCTGTACAAGCAATGATCACACGCACGGCACAGCGGACACACCAGGAACCGCGGTGTTGGCCGTCGAATGGCGCTAGCTGCGCAGCATTTGTGCACCGCCGCCGTCAGTGTCAGCCAGTTTGCCGTGGCATACGGAGCTCCATCGCAGTCTTTAACACTGGTAGCATGCCGCGACAGCGTGGACGTGAACCGTATGTGCAGTTGACTGAGCGAGGGCGTATAGTGGGCATGCGGGAGGCCGGGTGGACGTACCGCCGAATTGCTCAACACGTGGGGCGTGAGGTCTCCACAGTACATCGATGTTGTCGCCAGTGGTCGGCGGAAGGTGCACGTGCCCGTCGACCTGGGACCGGACCGCAGCGACGCACGGATGCACGCCAAGACCGTAGGATCCTACGCAGTGCCGTAGGGGACCGCACCGCCACTTCCCAGCAAATTAGGGACACTGTTGCTCCTGGGGTATCGGCGAGGACCATTCGCAACCGTCTCCATGAAGCTGGGCTACGGTCCCGCACACCGTTAGGCCGTCTTCCGCTCACGCCCCAACATCGTGCAGCCCGCCTCCAGTGGTGTCGCGACAGGCGTGAATGGAGGGACGAATGGAGACGTGTCGTCTTCAGCGATGAGAGTCGCTTCTGCCTTGGTGCCAATGATGGTCGTATGCGTGTTTGGCGCCGTGCAGGTGAGCGCCACAATCAGGACTGCATACGACCGAGGCACACAGGGCCAACACCCGGCATCATGGTGTGGGGAGCGATCTCCTACACTGGCCGTACACCACTGGTGATCGTCGAGGGGACACTGAATAGTGCACGGTACATCCAAACCGTCATCGAACCCATCGTTCTACCATTCCTAGACCGGCAAGGGAACTTGCTGTTCCAACAGGACAATGCACGTCCGCATGTATCCCGTGCCACCCAACGTGCTCTAGAAGGTGTAAGTCAACTACCCTGGCCAGCAAGATCTCCGGATCTGTCCCCCATTGAGCATGTTTGGGACTGGATGAAGCGTCGTCTCACGCGGTCTTCACGTCCAGCACGAACGCTGGTCCAACTGAGGCGCCAGGTGGAAATGGCATGGCAAGCCGTTCCACAGGACAACATCCAGCATCTCTACGATCGTCTCCATGGGAGAATAGCAGCCTGCATTGCTGCGAAAGGTGGATATACACTGTACTAGTGCCGACTTTGTGCATGCTCTGTTGCCTGTGTCTATGTGCCTGTGGTTCTGTCAGTGTGATCATGTGATGTATCTGACCCCAGGAATGTGTCAATAAAGTTTCCCCTTCCTGGGACAATGAATTCACGGTGTTCTTATTTCAATTTCCAGGAGTGTAGTTGTGTTATTGCCCGTCTGGTCGTTGGACAGTAAAAAATTAGTTATATGACGATTAGTTTCACTACGCAATTTTGTTACCACAAAGCATCCCCGTACGTAACAACATCACAAAAGAAGAACTAGTTTCCAAGTCTCTCATTCATATTTTAAGGAGAAGTATGCGCACTTGCGAGGTATAAGCTCCAGCAAACGATCCCGTGCGAAAATTTGGGTCATAACTCTAATAGTATGAAGTTTTTACCTTCCGAAAATACAGGTTTTAAACTTTGCGCACTGGTTGCCTGTCATTCGCTCCACCCCACTGCGTCGCCTTAAATGCCCTAGCGCGTACTGTACAGTGGAGCGAGTATGAAGTCTGTGAAATACTGCTTTGGTATTAATAATACACTTTGTTCATTGTGTCAAAGTGTATGGCTTCTAACCTTTACTTGGTGGCAGAGATTTCTTTGCTTTGATAATTTTATTGTTGCGATTCACATATGCAGTTTGAGTAAATGAAATGAATGAGTGTCTCATTAAAGGTGTAGCGTATAGCTATTTAATTATTAATATCGCTATTATGCATTATTTTGTTTGGATTTTAAAGCTGATACTGTTAAAGTTAAATACATTTGCAGGAGATGTGATGTTCTTCAGCATGATTGCCATCGTTAATCAGTAAATTTCATTTTATAATAATTCTTCATTTATAGGTAATTTTCAAACTAGAACAACCACAATAGTTCGCAGTAGGTGTATCTACTGAAGTCGATTAAAGACACACAACCGGTTTCGCAACCTTTAAGTTGCATCTCCTGGTGTATATCTTATAGAACAGTTCATAAATTAATATTTCGATAATAGGGAAATTAAAGTATCTGAGATACACTCCTGGAAATGGAAAAAAGAACACATTGACACCGGTGTGTCAGACCCACCATACTTGCTCCGGACACTGCGAGAGGGCTGTACAAGCAATGATCACACGCACGGCACAGCGGACACACCAGGAACCGCGGAGTTGGCCGTCGAATGGCGCTAGCTGCGCAGCATTTGTGCACCGCCGCCGTCAGTGTCAGCCAGTTTGCCGTGGCATACGGAGCTCCATCGCAGTCTTTAACACTGGTAGCATGCCGCGACAGCGTGGACGTGAACCGTATGTGCAGTTGACTGAGCGAGGGCGTATAGTGGGCATGCGGGAGGCCGGGTGGACGTACCGCCGAATTGCTCAACACGTGGGGCGTGAGGTCTCCACAGTACATCGATGTTGTCGCCAGTGGTCGGCGGAAGGTGCACGTGCCCGTCGACCTGGGACCGGACCGCAGCGACGCACGGATGCACGCCAAGACCGTAGGATCCTACGCAGTGCCGTAGGGGACCGCACCGCCACTTCCCAGCAAATTAGGGACACTGTTGCTCCTGGGGTATCGGCGAGGACCATTCGCAACCGTCTCCATGAAGCTGGGCTACGGTCCCGCACACCGTTAGGCCGTCTTCCGCTCACGCCCCAACATCGTGCAGCCCGCCTCCAGTGGTGTCGCGACAGGCGTGAATGGAGGGACGAATGGAGACGTGTCGTCTTCAGCGATGAGAGTCGCTTCTGCCTTGGTGCCAATGATGGTCGTATGCGTGTTTGGCGCCGTGCAGGTGAGCGCCACAATCAGGACTGCATACGACCGAGGCACACAGGGCCAACACCCGGCATCATGGTGTGGGGAGCGATCTCCTACACTGGCCGTACACCACTGGTGATCGTCGAGGGGACACTGAATAGTGCACGGTACATCCAAACCGTCATCGAACCCATCGTTCTACCATTCCTAGACCGGCAAGGGAACTTGCTGTTCCAACAGGACAATGCACGTCCGCATGTATCCCGTGCCACCCAACGTGCTCTAGAAGGTGTAAGTCAACTACCCTGGCCAGCAAGATCTCCGGATCTGTCCCCCATTGAGCATGTTTGGGACTGGATGAAGCGTCGTCTCACGCGGTCTGCACGTCCAGCACGAACGCTGGTCCAACTGAGGCGCCAGGTGGAAATGGCATGGCAAGCCGTTCCACAGGACTACATCCAGCATCTCTACGATCGTCTCCATGGGAGAATAGCAGCCTGCATTGCTGCGAAAGGTGGATATACACTGTACTAATGCCGACATTGTGCATGCTCTGTTGCCTGTGTCTATGTGCCTGTGGTTCTGTCAGTGTGATCATGTGATGTATCTGACCCCAGGAATGTGTCAATAAAGTTTCCCCTTCCTGGGACAATGAATTCACGGTGTTCTTATTTCAATTTCCAGGAGCGTATTTTAAAAGTACTGAGTGAACAGATTTAAATAAGAAAGAAAATATTATGCATCTGGTTAGAAAATTATGTGTGGATCACATACGCCCCACAAAGAACGAGTGTGTCCGTATATAACTAATAGGATCTGTAATTTCATACCAAATTTGGTCATTTGCAGTGCTATGTCATACGGTGCAGGGAGCTATTACAGAATGCCGCAGAGCAACAGTTGGCGTGGCCTTCTTCAATTGGTAAATCCGTCATCAATGATGAATTTCCAATCTATAAAAGTGAAAGAATGGAACTAGAAATCAGGAATTCATTCTTGACTAAAAAAGAGTGATACATGAACTGTATTCGCTGTTGAACAAGAACAACCATCAGCCGTATAATGCAATGACAACAGTGAAAATATGTGGCGGAGTGGGAGTCGAACCCGGATTTCCCTCTTTTCGCTAGCGGTCGTCTTACCACGCAGGCATGCACAAAGAAGCTTTGTGTCGTAATTCGGAATAACACAAACACTGCAACATCGCAAAAAACAGTTGTAAGAGGTCCGAGCAGATGTAATTTCGATGTATTGCTCATGCGCTGCCTGCGATATGCAAGATCTCTGACCAGAGAGCAGTGTTGACTGCAGTAGGAACTGTGTAGCTGTAGCAGTAAGTTGTTGCTAGTCTGGAGTCTGCTCTGGTCTGGTATGGTGTATCGTGTTGGCTGGCCCGGTCGTGGTGCAGCGATGCCGGAGCCTGAGTATTATTGTATAAGGTAAAAAGCAGCCTCGCGCATATGTAGTAATGTTATCTCAAGTCGCATGTAAATGTTTTAAAACTCTCGTAATAATAATCTTCCTCATAAAAAGTAGCTTTTAGCAACCATTCATTTCAATTTAAAGAATTTACTAATTTCTCCCATCCATGATCACCCCGATTATTGCAATAGAAAAATCAGTTGCTCCCTTTCATAAATGACAGATAGGTCGGCCAGCATTGCACAGAGCTGTGCCGGAAAAATTTATTGTAAGAGCAGTTATATCCGGCGACTTCATTGAGGTAAGAATTTTTCCTTTTTTTATTCAGAATGATCTTTCAGGGCCATGACGCAGCACTGCTGTCGTCCAAAATTTACCAGGTTAAATTCACAATGAATTATTGAAAAGTCATAAGAGAGCGACAATTTAATTGAGACGTTAGTTACAGTGTTTTATTACCAGGTTACTGAATTTATTTTTTTATTGAGACGTTACACTGAATGTGATCGACATAATTATAATTTTTACTGTTGAGAGGTTTAGGAATTTTTCTGTTGTGAGGTTACGCTAAATGTGAATGAATTTTGAGCTTAGATTAAATCAGAAAGAATTTTGTGGGTAGATTAAATGTAAACGAATTTTGTGTGGAGGTTAATGTGAAAAGAATTTTGTGTGGAGGTAACAAATGAGAAAAAATTTTGTGGCGTGGTTACACTGTGAAAGAATTTTGTTTTGAGGTTACACTAAATTAGAATCATATTCATATTATTTATTATATTTTGTCGGGAGGTTACACTTGGCGACAACCGGCCAGGATCGTATTTCTTTGTGAATCTCTGAGAAGTAGTTATATATCTGCTCTTATTTACTTAAATGTAGTTTGCATCTGGCGCAACGCATTTACTAATTTGTCACTTTTTCTTTCACAGATCATCGGCAATTTATTGCTCTTTGTTGTAATTGTGTTTGTTCCATTTCGCTTTGTCTTTGTTTCATTTTGTGCTTAATTTTGATTTGTGAAAAATGCCGCGAGAAACTGTTAACAGTACATCGCGATGTGCAATGAGTGAAATAGCCGACTCGAATAGTTTGACCGATAACAATTGCGACACACAGTGTAATAATGATAATCGTCTAATTACAGATAATCAGTGCCTACCGATCACTAGTAATGATTTTTATCCTAATGATGAACAAACAAATTCAATTATGTCCACAGTAAATGTAACAATTGATGACGCGGCACGTTCCGATACAATGAACGCTGCCCAGTTTGACACACCTGGTTTGCAAAATTTGCATAGTGAGCAGATAAATTTTTCTCACGAAGATGAACAATGTAGTCAAAATACGTCAGATTTATTTGATTCCGAGGTAGTGACCAACAGTGCACATCCAATTGGCGAACCTTTTCAAGAATCAGAAAATGACCAAATGGTTACACAAAACGTGACAATTGCAGGTACGCCATTAATCAGCACAGAGAATATAGTAGATAATATTGGCATGGATCAAGCTATGGCATTATTGCTACAACTTCAAGAATCAAACAAACAACTTAGTGAAAATCTCAAACAACAACTTAAGGAAAATAACGAAAATCTCAAACAACAACGTAATGAAAAACTAGACAATAATTCCAAACAGTCGAATGAAAAACAAGACAACAATTACAAACAACTTAATGAAAAACTAGATAACAATTTCAAACAGCTTAGTGAACAGATTACAGCCGTTGCCATGATACTAAGCAACAATTACGTGAGGAAATTAAGGCTTGTGCTAGGAACAGTAGCTTCGACCATAGATACTAATAGACTGGGCAAGCAGTGCAGCGGCTATACATCTGGCGTGGCTGCAACATAGAATCACGTGACTGTTGGCAGAACGTCGGGGGGAGTTCAAGGCAGCATTCTGATTCCTGATTTCACTTCCAGTATTTCTCAGTGGATTTCCTGCTAACTTCACCACATTAAATGTAGCTTATGTAAACACAGCTAGAAATGATAAATTATTGCGTAACCACTGTACAAATTTAGTTTTACAGCCATTACTTCACAATGAACTTTGTGAACTGCTGAAACACTTTCGATGTTCGGCAATATATTCGCCGCGAATATTTCAGTGTTACCAATTATGAGATGCATTCTCTACTAACAATACGCGTTATGCACTGCATAAAGTGTAAATATGGCGTGTGTGTGTTTTAGTGCCTTGGTTGTAGAAAGTGTTATAGACTTCATAAATCGGCATAAACAACGAAACCTGTAACGTAAACACACGTGTTCACATCGAATGTAACGAACTCAATTGTGTCGTTCACCCACAAAACGTAAAGCAGTTTCATTTGAAAGCTCTTTTTTGGTTTAAACAGTTTGTTTCGTAGATGTATCAAATAAGATATCTACAAAATCAGTACCTACTTACATGAATACTTGTTCCACAGATCATGAATACGATACTTCACAATGATGTGTCAGTTTAATGAAAGGTAGACCTATCATTACATGACAATTCTTCCAATCACTTATTTATACCTAAAAAATCGTCTACTGAGTAGGAGCTGTCATTCATAGATTCTTTTAGTTTGATTTTAAATGCTGGTTGGCTATCTGTCAGGCTTTTAATGCTTTTTGGTAAATGACCAAAGATTTTTGTAGCAGCATATTATTTATCCCATACATTACAGCTTATTATCTGGAAAATAACATAGGCCATACAACTACCTTTTTGCAAATGGTATTCAGTATTTGTTTCTGATATTCGTATGTTTTGTAACTGGGAAGTGCAAAATAAAACTAAACCCTGATGAGAAATCAAACCCCTAACTTGTTTTTGCAAATTGTTCTTTAAAATAATACCAGCATAATTCACCCCTTTTTGTACCAAAGTCAGATTTAATCCAGGATAGTAAAAAAGTGACAGTTTTTATTAGACACTGCCGAAATGGCAAGAACTACCAGCATAATTTTAATAACAAGCAAAATTTTAATTATCAGTATCGTCAAAATTATCAGCAACAGGAACCACATTTTGGTAACAATAGAGGTTTTTCCCAACAACAGCAACGCAACCAGCCGGTTAGCATACCTAACCAACGATGTAATGTGCAAGGTCAACCAAGCTTTAATGTTTCGCCGCCTGCAGGTATAGCGTCGGCTCCGCCAAATAGTAACGCACAGCAACAAGGAAATAACTACGTACAGAAAACACATGATTTCAATTCCTATCGGAACGCGCCATATAGCAATGTCTATCATGACAGACGTAAAAGTAATGAGCACAATTTTCAGAGTACGTTTAATAACAGTCGGTCTTACCAGCAGCATAATCAACCACAACAACAGATTATCATGAATGAACCAGACAGTAGGTATCATCCCGAACCTAATGCGTCAGGACGAAATAACAGAACAGTACAAATAGTCGAAATGCCACAGCATCGTCCCGCAAATAACGGCACGTCAGAAAGAATTTGACTAGATACAGTGCAGAATGAATCTTCCAGCAACGTAAGCAATACTTCAGATACACAGAATCTTGTTCACGAAAATGTTATTATTTTTGACGACATCCGAGACACACTTTTGCCTGAAAAACCAGTTATTCAAAAAACCATTTCACACCCCGTCATTGAAGTAAAGATGGGATCATCCAAATTTTCAGCAGTAATCGATTCTGGATCACCTATGTCAGTTATAAATGAGGAAACTTTCAACGAATGTAACAAAGAGAATACCTATCCTACGTTACCATTAGGCAAAACTAAAGTAAAAGGAGCAGTATCTGGTAAAGGAGTAGATGTAAAATTACAGACACACTTATCGTTTTGTATTGCAGGTCATACCTTTCACTCAAATTTTTGGTTTGTTCCCTTATTGACAACAGACGTTATTTTAGGTACGAATTTTCTGGTGCAACACGGCGCAATTATTGACTTTCAAAATTCCTATTTAATGTTAAAGGATGAAAATGTACAACTGGCATTAGATTTCAGCACTCTTTATCCGCAGAAGAACAAACAATTAATCGTACAGAGGTCATTTCTATATCGCGTTACATAAACTGTCATTTGACATTGTTCACAGATACGTACGTACGCAACTATAATTCTCCAGACGAAGGCGACTATAACGTTATACAGATGATTTCTGATAAAATTAAACAGAGCAGTGCAAATACAGACGACGAACGTTCAGAGCTACGCAAAATTCTTTTGCAGCAAGCTCCAGTTTTTGACAACGTCCCTGGTACTATGTCCGGTTTTATGTATGAATTTAAAGTTAAACAACACGACACATTTAAAGCCGAACATTATCCCATTCCTTATATTCACAGAGAACAAGTTAAGAAAGAATTGCAAGCTATGCTTGACCAAGGAATTATTGAACCGGCAGTTAGTCCGTACATAAACCCGCTCCATATTGTTAAGAAAAAGGATGGTTCACTTCGCCTCGTACTTGATTCGCGCCACATCAATGACATAGTTATTAATGAAATAGATCGCCCACAGAGACTAGAAGAACTTCTACAGAAATTTCATGGTACTGCTATTTATCCACGTTAGATTTGAAATCGGGATGTTGGCAATTTCAGCTCCATCCGAACTGCAGAAAGTACACAACTTTTCTCTGTTTTGGTGACTGTTACCAGTTTTGCAAATTACCGTTCGGATAAACTATTTCTTCAGCAGCATTTATTCGCGGTTTGAATACTATACTTCCGACAGAATTAAAAGACAGAATCACAGCTTATGTAGACGACATTCTTATTGCAGAAGCTAACTGGTCTGAACACAATTTGTTTCTTGAACAACTGTTACGAACTTTTCGTGCACAAAGACTCGCAGCTAATCTCAGTAAATCGCACATTGGCAAAACTTCTATAAAATTTCTTGGACATGTAATTTCAGCAGGAGGCATTGCGCCTGACCCGGAAAAACTTCAAGCTTTACGTGACATTATTGTTCCTACGACGAAGAAACAACTACGCAGCTTTTTGGGTTTAATTAACTTTTTTCGTAAATTTATTCATTACTCTGCTTTAGACACCCCTAGATTATGTCAATTGACGGGTAAGAACACTATTTGGTCCTGGGATAGCCAAGCACATCCTGAATTTGTCAATCTGAAACCAGCTTTGTTGAATGCACCACTTTTATCACATCCAGATATTACTAGAAATTTTTCCATTGCCACCGACAGTTTTAACACCGCTTTAGGCGTATACATTTTTCAGGAAATTGAAGAAGACAGTACTACAGTAATTAAAAACATCGCCTTTGCGAGTCGTATTCTGTCACCTGCTGAACGCAATTATTCTGTTACAGAACTTGAAACATTATGTGTTGTATGGGCATTTACGATATTTTGCCGTTTTCTTTATGGAAGACATACGACCGTTTACACAGATCATAGAGCTATCCAGTTTTTCCTTTCAGCAAAATTTGCACATGACAGGTTAAGCAGATGGAAACTTTATTTACGGGAATTTAATTTTACAATTGTTCACATTCCCGGTACACAAAATATTGTAGCAGACGCATTATCCCGTTCTCTCAGCAACAATCAGCTGGACATCGCAACCAACTTCTGCCAAGCAAATTTTAGTGTCATGTATATTCAACAAGTTGCATTTGAAAATTTCATTTCGTCGTCATTACGAGATATAGCACAGGAGCAGAGCAAAGACAACGTATGGAAAGAAATTAAACACCTTTGGCAAGATAGGAATAATGTTACCATTAGAAACCATTACACTGTACGCAATAATATTCTGTTTCGCCACTCTCACCCTGACAGCAACAATTGGTTACTATGCATTCCTGACGAGCTTGTTAACAAATTAATTTGGTATACTCATTTAAGTTACGCACATTATGGAGCCAGAAAATGTTTTCTTATACTGAGACAGAACTGTTATTTTTGCCAACATGGAGAAACGTATACGACGAGTTTTAGCCTCATGTAAAATCTGCCAGAAAGCTAAGTCAAACACGACTTCACATATTCCTTCGTTACATCCCATTGTGCCTGTTAAATTGAGACACATGGCCGCTGTAGACATTTTTGGTCCGATTCCCAGAACTAATAGAGGTTTTTGTTACATCTTTGTCGCTGTTGAACTCACTTCGAAATTTGTAAGCTTCACACCGTTACACAAAGCTACTGCTAAAACTATTTCGAATGCATTTGTAAAACATTTTCTATTTCATGTGGGACATGTATTGAAAGTAATTTCCGACAATGGACCACAGTTTCGATCTGCTGAATGAACACATATGTTACGAACAAGAAACATTTCTCCAATCTATATATCCAAGTATCACGCTTCTTCGAACCCTTGTGAACGACTAATGAACGAAATTGGTAAATTTTGTAGAATATACTGCCATAAAAAAAAACATATTGATTGGGATGCACACACACTCTCATTCCAGGATGTAATTAACTCAATACCAAATGAATCTATTATGCTATCTCCGACTGTTATCCTGAAAAATGTTGAACCACCTAACAAAATTAAAGAATTAGTATCCTTTCCTACATCTCGTCGACTACGACACCATGAAATAATTGACATTGCACTCAACAACATCAAACGTGCCGCAGAACGCCGGAGAAGACAGCAAAAACAGGTTTGTAGACGCCGTGACTTTCACGTTGGACAGAAGATATTAGTACGCACACATTATTTATCCAACAGAGGAAAGAGTAGATGCAGTAAATTTGAGCTTCTATACTGAGGTCCATATCGAATTCGCAGCTTTCCTCACCCCAATGTAGAACACGTCGAAACTCTGAGAACCAGAAAAAGTAAAGGCAATCACCATGTCTCCAATATTAAACCCTTTATCGAATGAGTATACTTTATGATTTACCACACTGGTAATGCCATTTGCAGATATTTATATGAACACGTACTGATGATTATTGTTGTGTCTAGACAAGACAGCCTAGACACAATGAGAGGAAGCCGAAAGGCACGCGCTTAAACTCCCGCAGGCTGGCGTGAGGTCTGAAACAGGATACGTAATGAATGCTATAAAGAAAAGTACGTAGCTTCTGGAATACTTAACTTTAATCCATAATTGTAGAACATCGCTCTTGATGATACATGCTTCATAATATTAATTAGCAATTGAATACGGCGCCTTGCTAGGTCGTAGCAAATGTAGCTGAAGGCTATGCTAACTATCGTCTCGGCAAATGAGAGCGTATTTGTCAGTTAACCATTGCTATGAACGTCGGCTGTACAACTGGGGCGAGTGCCAGGACGTCTCTCTAGACCTGCCGTGTGGTGGCGCTCGGTCTGCGATCACTGACAGTGGCGACACGCGGGTCCGACATATACTACCGGACCGCGGCTGATTTAAAAGCTACCACCTAGCAAGTGTGGTGTCTGGCAGTGACACCACAATTATCATATTTTTTCTTGGCAAGTGCCCAGCAAGGTAAGGTTAGCATGTCGCTTTTCTTGTCGTCACACATCAGACCGTGCACATTTTTCCAGATAAACTTACATATTTTATGACCAATTATTCAATTCTATCTAGTGACATATTAATTTTATCAAATTCTTTCTCCATTGAAGTCTTCAACTCTCGCCTCTATCAACTATACAACATATAAGCTGAACACAAAGAAAATCATTTCTTGTCGTTATATATCAGACAGTGCACATTTTCCATTTTTCGTGTATGTATGATTGTTTTCCTGTTTTGTTTGTATGCACTACGAAATCTTTAAGATATAACGAACACCAGTTGACTTTAACATTTTTCCTTATGATATCTCAATATCTTGACTATTCTACACTTTTGGCTACTGCATTATGAGACTGTGTGTACATTTTTGCACCTGAACACTCTCTATGTTTTTGACATAATACGTTTTCTGTCATGCTATGCTGTATGCTTAATTATATCACTAGAAACCAGTTTTTTTAATGGGTATATGATTTAAGTGCAAGATATTAATCCTTACTCATCATTTTAGAAAGCAATAACGTGTAAAAGAAATAAATTAAACAAACCACAGTGGATTAATATGAAATGGGAATTTGACCTTCGGAATGAACGAAAGAAAATAGAATACCTTGTGATGAAGAGTAAATGGATCAGAATTAACAAGCATTAACAAGAATATACTATACACATCGTATGATAGCAGACTTAACTAATTATTTTTCTTTCAGAATACGAGGCGATTGATGCCGGCTGTCAGAACTACACATCTTAGTTTTAGTGATGAAATATGCGAGAAATAAGAAACTCTATGCTATGAATAGTTGTATGAGTAAATGGTAATATGAGTAATGAATAATGAAGTGTCTATTTTGCAGATGATAATGAATGATGATGAATAGTTATATGAAGAATATGCTAATATGAATAATGAAGTTTTTCTTTGCAGCTGATGATAGTGATGAAGTTATGGTGGTACGAATAATGAAGTTTTTCTTTGCAGATGAGGATAATGATGAAGTTTATATATTTAATGTTAGTTAAGAAATGCTATGTAGTTATTTAAGTATTTGTTGCAGTTCGTTTTGACAGTATGTCTTATGTCACATGACTGAATGTTTTGGAAAGGACAGCTAGAGTACATACATATTGAGTACATGTTTCATTACCTGTTAATTCGAAGTTCACTAATTTTCAGCATAATATGCATTTCTTCTTTCAGCTTAATAATCCATTTTGTATTTTTTCCAGGAGAAGCTATTCATGAAATTAATGTGCTATAAGCAGTTAGTTATTAAAGCTGTTCTAGTACTTGCATTTTTTTACCCATTTGTGTGTGTCATTCATGAATGTGATCACATATACTCTACTTGTTTCATAACCTTGCTACAGTTGACTCATGACGAATGATGTTACTAATCCTTATTTGCAGCAATAAGTCAAAAGCAAATATTTTCATGCCCCAGAAATTAATTATCGATCCCAACGCAATGGATTGCTAGCACACAAAAAAAATGTATTACCAGTCCCAAATAATGCTACTAGTTTAAGAGATATTTATAGTACTAAATATAATGCAGATTTGTCAGATGTATTGAATCCATTATATCTATGTATTATTGAACAACAGACCTTGAGTAATAGTTACAGTGTATTACATTTTAAATATGTTCTATGTCACTTGAATGATGAGTTCTGAGTGATACTGAATGATGTTTTCTAGCCACAGACCTTGAGTAATAATTATAGTGTGTTACATTTTAAATATGTCCTATGTCACTTGAATGATGAGTTCTGAGTTATACTGAATGATGTTTTGTAATAATGCATAAATACTATGCCAATAATTTCTGTAAATAATATATTGTTATACTCTATAAATGCTATGCCAATAATTAACTCTCATTTTTAATGATGACTTCTGAATAATACTGAATAATGTTTTATAAAACTATATGAATACTTTATAACTGGCCAATGAATGCCACTGTTTCTTATAGTTTAAATTTGTCTCATGTCACTTACATGCTATTATATATGAATACCAGTAGCTTGATGCTACACTCATTAACTTCTGTTTTGAATGATGACTTCTGAACAATGCATAAAAATGTTTAGTAACTGGCCAATGAGTGCCAACGATTACTATAACTAGATGAATTATGTTAATGCTATGCCATTAATTAACTCTTGCTTTGAATGATGACTTCTGAACAATGCATAAATATGGTTTGTACCTGGCTAATGAGTGCCAATATTTAGTGTAATCAGATGACTTATGAATAATGTTCTGTAATACTCCATACATATTACAGAAATGTTTAGTAACTAGGCAATGAGTGCCAACAATTACTCGAATCGGTTGATAGACTAGTGTAATTTTCAATGATGACTAGCATAAGACTTAATGTCCTTCACCTTCTGACCTAATTACCAGAAATTACTGCAATATCCGTTTGTCCTGTCTATTCTCATGGAGCACTATATTTGGTTTTTGCACTAATTCTACGTTGGTGTACCTTACAGGAGTGTGGTGTTGACACATCATGCTGTCCACCACCTTGAACGATGGAGATTTTATTATGGTCCCACTGTTTGGTGTACCTAATGTACTACCAAAATGATAACATTGAATATTAATACGACATTTCAGTGTCTTGGCTACACTGATTAATACTTCAGGGAAGAGAACTTCAGATTGTCTCACTTGGTGTTGTGCTTCTGTAGAAAGATATGGACTTTCAGCGCAGCTACGTGCAACCTACTGTGCTACAACCATGATGCAATCCTTCCCTTTCCTTTCCTAGTTTTTATAAAATGGTATATATATATATATATACAAAACATATTAACAAATGACATAAAGTGCACACGCACTGTATATATATATATATATATATCATATTAACAAATGACATAAAGTGCACACGCACTGTATATATATATATATATATACACAGTGCGTGTGCACTTTATGTCATTTGTTAATATGTTTTGTACTCATTGCGTATCCTAGTTCTTGAAGAATGGTAGAGATATACACAGTGCATGTGCACTTTATGTCATTCATCAATATGTTTTGTACTCATTGCATATACATTTTGTCATTGCTTGATATGTTCTGTACTCAGTGCATGTGTACTCTATTTCATTTCATGTTTTGTATTTATATATATATATTTATATACTCTGTGCCTGTAAACTTAGTTAGTTAAGTAGATTTTAGAAAAATTTGTTGCCCATGGCAAGTCCAATTGACTCACCATTGCTGCCAAATGTAAGAGGTCCAAGCAGATGTAATTTCGATGTATTGCTCATGCGCTGCCTGCAATATGCAAGGTCTCTGACCAGAGAGCAGTGTTGACTGCAGTAGGAACTGTGTAGCTGTAGCAGTAAGTTGTTGCTAGTCTGGAGTCTGCTCTGGTCTGGTATGGTGTATCGTGTTGGCTGGCCCGGTCGTGGTGCAGCGATGCCGGAGCCTGAGTATTATTGTATAAGGTAAAAAGCAGCCTCGCGCATATGTAGTAATGTTATCTCAAGTCGCACGTAAATGTTTTAAAACTCTCGTAATAAAATCTTCCTCATAAAAAGTAACTTTTAACAACCATTCATTTCAATTTAAAGAATTTACTAATTTCTCACATCCATGATCATCCCGATTATTGCAATAGAAAAATCAGTTGCTCCCTTTCATAAATGACAGATAGGTCGGCCAGCATTGCACAGAGCTGTGCCGGAAAAATTTATTGTAAGAGCAGTTATATCCGGCGACTTCATTGAGGTAAGAATTTTTCCTTTTTTTATTCAGAATGATCTTTCAGGGCCATGACGCAGCACTGCTGTCGTCCAAAATTTACCAGGTTAAATTCACAATGAATTATTGAAAAGTCATAAGTGAGCGACAATTTAATTGAGACGTTAGTTACATTGTTTTATTACCAGGTTACTGAATTTATTTTTTTATTGGGACGTTACACTGAATGTGAACGACATAATTATAATTTTTACTGTTGAGAGGTTTAGGAATTTTTCTGTTGTGAGGTTACGCTAAATGTGAATGAATTTTGAGCTTAGATTAAATCAGAAAGAATTTTGTGGGTAGATTAAATGTAAACGAATTTTGTGTGGAGGTTAATGTGAAAAGAATTTTGTGTGGAGGTAACAAATGAGAAAAAATTTTGTGGGGAGGTTACACTGTGAAAGAATTTTGTTTTGAGGTTACACTAAATTAGAATCAAATTCATATTATTTATTATATTTTGTGGGGAGGTTACTCAGTGAAGCGGTAACTAAAGTAAAAAAAAGAGATGGGGACAGTTGTGTGAGTCTTTAATCGACTGCCGCATACTTTTGGACTTTTCATTCAGTTTTCTATTGTTAATATTTTAACACTTGTATGTGAACACCTGTGTTATGGCGTATGAATGGTCAATGAATTATGTATAATTCTTCAATTGCTTAGGTGTATTCACATTGATTTGGAGGTTTATAAATAGTGGCAGAATACCAGTACGAGATTATTGTTAAAATAGTATTGAACGTATATGGGCATGAGGTTAATATGTTATGTACTTGTATTAATTTTGTATTTTTCGTGTAACATAACATGTGTTCTCGAACAAGATTTCAAAACGTATTGGGTAGATGTGGCCCCCTTATCTCTCCTGTTCCCACGTCTTCTACATTCAGCGAGTAGGAGAGCTCTGGTTGTCATTAGACAGCTATAGTTGGGTGGAGCGAGTGCGGAAGTTTAAAAGCTGTTCTTTTAGAAGGTCAAAACTGTGTACTGTCATAATAATGACCCAAATTTTGACACGGGGTAGTTTGCTGCCGCTGATGTCTTGCAAGTGAGCTTTTTGCTCCTTAAAATACGAGGTCGAGTTGATGATGCTTCCTTGTCAGAGCAATATCCTCTCAAAAAGAAGTCCAGTTTTTGAAAGTGTTGTAAGGGCTTTTGGTACGTAATTGTCATCTTCTGGGAGTACACTCTTTCATCAAGACGATTTCAACTGTTGAAAGTAATAAGTAACCTCATGAAACCATAATTATTGTCCCTCATTGAAGCGGTCAGCTGCCAACTTGTAAATTTTAACAAAAGTTATGTAAGCGTTACACAATATAAAAAAAAAAGAAACCACTAGAATGAAGAAATAAAATTAATAGGTAGAAACTAAAAACTGGTTACTTCAGGAATTCTGCACGCTACTTCCGTACTTGGTGCCACCAGCGATAAGTGCCTTCGCCCTCTTTTTCGTGGCCTACTCAATGGAGTGAGTGCAGAAGCTCTGGGCTCACTTCCGCCACCACTTACGGGTGACCGAGAGACACACAGACACAGTAACGTCATTAAGACAAGTCCCGTCTCGAGGGCCCTCGGAAGGAAAGCGTGAATCACGCTTCCTGTCTTTCAAAACGAGGCGCGCGACGAGAGGGCAGGTCTAAATATCCGGCGCTGCAGGAAGCTTACGCAAGAGGTCGTCTTCACCACGACAAGGGGCGAGGACACGCATTTCCCGCGCCCAAGCAGTCGCCACTCTTCGGGAATTCTGGAGATTCCAGACGGCGTGGTGTGAAGTCTTCAAACGAAGAATGCTTCATAGCTACGAAATTCTGTGATGGCAAATCCACATCATCATCAGTTAACCCCTTTACTCTGAGACCAATCATATGACGGACCAATGAAAGCGAGATCCCATTACTATTCCCGTCATATGACTGCCCAACGACAGCGTGCCCTCACTAAGAGGCGACACAAAATATTTAATCGATTCACAATTATCAATAGTCAGTCAAAGTTTGTGTTTCTTCCTTATTTTATTTCTTCATTTTCTGATGAGGTGTTTCAAGTAATTGTTATTTTACACCGGTATTTGACTGTATTGTTGTTTATTTAATTACGACCCAGGTTTCGGTCTTCTATGCCATTTTCAAGTGACTTGAGTTTCTCATTAAGATATACTGCAGGACATCAAGCTCAAAATTGGCCATAAATTAAGAAAAATACTCCCTCCCAACGAAATGCCACACGTAAGACCAGCATGTTGCAAGAAAACCTGTTCTTATTAAATATGACGTGCTCACACTATCATTTACTGATATTTTTGCAAAATGGTGGTTTTACATATGGTATTTCGTGGGTAGCGATTATTTTTCTTACTTTATGGCCAATTTTGAGCTTGATGTCCTGCAATATATGCTACTGACAAACTCAGTCACTTTAAAATGCCATAGAAGGCCGAAACCTGGGTCGTTATTAAATAAACGAAAATAAAGTCAAATGGCCGTGTGTTTATTTAAGAATTATCGTATGATTGTTGCTCAGCAAGATCAATAACTGTTTTAAGTAAAGTAATGTAAAAATAGACCATTACTGGAATGATCAATTACTGTCATTCATCTGTCAAATTTTCTTCTGTTGAGAGAGTGTCGATCGATAGTGAAATGAAATAATGAAATTATAGTTCCAACATATTTCACAATAACGTGCTGACCAATACTAATAATCAAGCAGAAATAACAGTAACTTTCACCAATCACATAATACGAAAAAGGATTCTCTCATTGTTAAGCATAACTGGTAGTTACTTTTCAAAACAGAGATACAGTAACATGTACCCACTTACATAGTATATATTTTATATTTCCTGTGGGAAGTATTAGTGTACAGGAATTTACCTCTTCTCCCAGTTATAGATAGCAACTGCAGTAGTCCAGAAATTCCTTAATTACTCGAATTGAAAGAGATAAGTAGATTAATTGACAGCGCGGCACAGCACTGACTACATAAGGGCTACTATAGTGCTGTACACAGTAGCGTATTATTGTTATTATCATTATTAGTACTATTGCCGGTTGGAGTGGCCGAGCGGATCTAGGCGCTTCAGTCTGGAACAGCGCGACCGCTACGGTCGCAGCTTCTAATCCTGCCCCGGGCGTGGATTTGTGTGATGTCCTTAGGTTAGTTAGGTTTAAGTAGTTCTAGGGGACTGATGACCTCAGAAGTTAAGTCCTATAGTGTTCAGAGCCATATTAGTACCGTACTATTAGGGGATGTGGTCAGACACAAAACAATTACAGCCTGAAGTCTTCCAATTTCTGCAGTTCAGGAGTGAAGAATGCGTCAGTCAAGTGATTTAGGAACAGTAAGTACAATGCACACATTTTGACTTGTTTGATTTTAAATGGGGTTGCAGTGTGTAGGTCAAGTTAGTCCAGCAATGGAGGGGAAGTATGTTTTGCAACAAGCGTCTACCCTCACCGTGAATAGCTTTCTTGTCTGAGAAGGAATTGTGGGTAGCACTTGGGATGAACCCCGAATTCCTTCGTCATGAATTCGAACTCCCGCTTACCCCTCCCCCCCTCCCGCAACCCCCCTTCGCTCCCCCTCCCCCCCCCTGCCCCCCCGCACACAAGCTAAATATCATTCATCTTTCAACGTTTTAAAAATAGAAGTGTTCCAAGAGAAGTCTTCTACAGTTTAGTTACGTTCTAAAGTTGGTGATGATGTGGCGGAGGGGAGGGGGGGGGGAAGCAACAGGAGTTGAGGGGGGAGGGGGATACTAACTAATGTCTGCCTGCAGTCGGGGTAACGGTCTAAGAAAGGTTGGGACCCACTGCTGATAAAATTTTGGAATTCACGAGTGACTCCTTCCACTGCCTCCAAGCGATTTTTTGCAGTCACTCTCCGCACTGCTTCACAGTCCCTGCCCGTCAGTGCTCCCTGAGGTCTGCCTGGTATTGGTTTGCGTGTACTTGCCCCTTCGCGTTTCCGCTTCACTATCACATCGTCCACAGTTGAACTGGACAGCTTTACAAGGCTTGAAATGTTCCTGATTGATTTGTTACTCAGGTGACATCCAATGACTAGCCCACGTTTGAAGTCACTGAGCTCTGCTGACAGATCCATTCTGCTGTTACTGCTTGCTCCGTCTCTCGTGACACCTGGTGATCAATTCTGCATTACATAGGGATGTGCGGATACTTTAGACCAGTTAGCGTAGGTAAGTTATTCCGTTCCGGCGTGTCCAGTCTCTCGACGCGCATGCATTCTCTGACGCACGGCTTCCGTGACAGACGATTCCGCACCTCACGAGGGCACACCTTGCCGCTGTCACCGGCGTTAAGGAATTAATCACCTGTAGTTTCCCGGGTGTGGTTTACAACCGCGCTTTCCGTCTCTACGTGTCCAAGCATGCGTCATCTCTTTCGCCTTGATGCCACTCCATTGCTCTTCGTTCTACATTCTGTTTTACTGGAGACAGACTGGCCTCGTGGTCACTTGCCTTCGAGTTCCTTTTGAAGCCATTTCCTCATTGTTTTTCTTTGATCTATCCTCTTTAATCTCCAAATGATTTTGAACCATATGTTCTTGGGTTTTCGCTTAATGGTTGCTTCACTAATGGTTCTTGACTAACATTTTGTTTCTCTTTTTGTTAGGGTTTCGACTTCCGCAACTTAACTTCTGCCTCCTGCAGTCTACTTCTCTGGTTACACCTACATCTACGTCTACACTCCGCAACCCACCTTTCGGTGTGTGGAGAAGGGTACTTTGTGCACCAGTGTCACTAACCCCCTTTGCTTGTTCCATTCGCGTATAGTTGGCGAGAAGAACGACTGCCGATAAAACTCTACGGAAACTCGAATCTCTCTAATTTTGTTTCCCTGGCATTTTCGCGAGATGTACGTAGCAGGAATCAATTTATTGGTTGACTCTGCCTTGAACGGGCGCTCTCGGGACTTTAACAATAGAACAAGTGGTGACGTAGGAAGTCTCTCTTGCAGCGTCTGCCACCGGATTTGGCTGAGCATCTCCGCGACGCTTTCGCGCATTCTAAATGAATCTGTGACGAAATGCGCCACTCTTCTTTGGATCTTCTCTATTTCTTCTATTGATCCTATCTAGTGTGAATTCCAGAACGACGAACATTATTCAAATATCGGTCGAGCGACAGTTTTGTAAGCTACCTCTTTTGTGGGTGGACTGCAGTGGCTGAGGATTCTTCTAATGAATCTCGGTCTCGCATCTACCCTATCTGCCACTAGTTTTATGTGGTCGTTCCACTTTAAATCGTTCCACTCGTATACTCCTAGCTACTTTATGGAAGTAACTGCTGCCGGTGATTGCTCTGCAAACGTGTACTAATACAATACTAGGTGTTCCTCCCTGCTTAGGCGCGATACGTTGCATTTGTTTCTGTTCAGGGTGAACTTACACGAAAAGTCCTTACAAAATACGAGCACCATACCTCTCACTGTTCTCAACAAAAAAGCCAGACACATAATATCGGTTTTTTCTACAACCATAGCGATTTTTCAAAAATTTGTGATATAATGATGATGGAATTTTCGTCCATTCTTCTTTGTAGCTTTGTTACGGCGTTTTATGGGCAATTCATATGGCATTCGACTGAAGTCCAATTTATTCCGGAGGGAGACCAAGAGATGAATACACTAAGCAGATTCAGAAGGATGTAGGTTGCAGTAGGTACTGGGAGATGAAAAAGCTTGCACAGGATAGAGTGGCATGGAGAGCTGCATCAAACCAGTCTCAGGACTGAAGACCACAACAACAACATGTTATGTGTGATACAATTCGCGTTAAGAAACTGGCTTGACCAGCAGAATCACCTTATTTTCCCCCAAACAACTACCGATGAAGTATGAAGAGCAATTTTTAAGAACATTTCTCGTGGAGCAAAACAATGTCTAGCAAAAATACATAAAACTTGGATAGAAAACAGTCTTTACTGCAGTAAAATATTTATCTGCAATGGTGACTGTTTCGGTCAGAATGTGACCAACTTCAGTCCATTCATACCAAGATGCCAGGCGGTTGGGTGAACGGAGCAGGTGTCGTGGCTCCACGAACGTCGATTGACCGAAACCGGTTACCACTGTAAATAAATATTTTGTTGCTGTTGTGGCTGTTTTTTAAGCACTTTTAAAATGTGGAAATTTTTTTGTTCTTTGTGCAGAGGACCAACATCATTCTCGATCTAGCCTCAAGGTCAAGTGAAGAAGAAGCAACGAAATGAAACGCAATACAGTTGAAAATTTCGTACGAGAAAGTTTCGTGCCTTTTGAGTCGAGAATTTTTAACAGACGAACTAATACACACATACAAAGTAAAAGAAATAAAAACAACCAAATATCCCTAACACAATTTGCTGAAACAAACCTGTTTAAGAAACACACATTAGAATTATCTTGTGAAGTGATAGTAATATCTGTTCTCGTCTGCAAGATAAACAGCGTGATACAGAAAAAAGGTCAATTGTCAAACGTTGTCAGAGTAGCTGAACTAAACTTTTTCCCACATATTTCATTTTGTGAGCGATTGGGTTTGCTGTTTCGAGATTAAACTAAGAAAAACAGATCAAGACCAGACCTGCTCCTTCAAATATCACAGTCTCTAGTACATCCTCAAGTATATATCTTTAGGGAGTTAAATAAATTAACACGTGGATACCATATTATGGACTTCACACAAATTCCTTCCACTGTTCTACAGACCATAAAAAGCGATTCAGACAGCCTATAAATGGTTCTTCACTATGGTGGTCTCCGTAACTCAAAAGCAACAGAAGTTACCAGCAATAACTGACAACATCAGATTCCTTCAGTGGTCGGTGTTTATTAGACAGGTCGCCAGAGCTACCGTAGCGATGGCTGCGTGATGTGTCTCCCTGATGTTTGCACGTGACTATAACTCTGCTGTACGCAGACCTGTGTGCAGATAACTTCTGTGACATTTTACCCAAAAAGTTCGGTTCTTACAGTCGTGGTACGTTTAGGTTGACTCAGCTCTCTCCATTCGTTACGGCAGAAAATGGGCATATGATGTGCTGGCGCCCCACCCCCGCGCGCGCACGCATACACACACACACACACACACACACACACACACACAAACACTCCCAGACGCAATGCCCGACATCATACAGAATGTGTTCCTACTTGCTGTGGGAATCTGGTCGAGATGGTGAATTCATTAGCACACAGAACCCCTCTTGGCAAATTGATGGAGGTATGACACGTGTAATGACTGGAAACTGCACTGTACATTTTCAAAGAAGGGACACATTATAAATATTTTATAGCTGCTGCTTTAGAGGCAGTATCAATACGATTTAAAAATCGAAGTTTAGTTTTAATTCTATTCTAAAATTAAATGTTACGTAACCACTTTGTATAAAAACACATAGTGGTACAGTAATAGATCTCTTTACACAGAAGCTCTTAATCATTGATATCTATTAAATGGTGATAATTTCAGCGGTCGTTATGGTTTAACACATGCACTTAACTTCATGGTGGTCATAAACCAATAATGACGTCGTCGTGAATACAGAAAGCATTAATACTCTCTTTAATGCACCATTTTCCTTTCGCACTCTCAAATAATAAATCTAAAACATTTTTATCTTCATTTTTTTTCTTCACTTCAGAGCTCATCTGTGTCATACGAGAAGTACGTGTGTAGTTCAATTTACTGTGTTACATTCTTTGACAGAGCACATAACTGAAACCAACATCAGGAGAGTGGTTTTGTGCATAACTGATATCATTAAATAAAGCTGCCAACTGGTGCCTCTCAGACTGCGCGAAGACACACAAAAGAATGAAAACAGTATTAATGCTGATTTTTAAAGACTAGTCCTTTAGTAGCCTCGGCATATACGTACATAAGCTTATGATACAGTTGCCATAAGAAACAATAAACCTGAACACTGAGACGTCGACGTGCTATTTAAGTCTAATGACGGTATTACAAAAAACTGTAGGAGGCCTGAAGAAACCTTTATTGACAATTTGTGTTCTCCGATTTGCTTTTCGCGAAAGGGAATTATTTACGTAGCATTTACGACTTTCTTTGTGACATTGGGAGGGATGCCGGAGGTTTGTTGTTACTCACTGTGATGCCTTATTCTGTATTTCTTTCCTACGGTATTACTTTTTCTTTGTGATGGAGGAGCAGCAGGAGTGAAATTAGCGATAAACTTAACATCAACATTGAACGTCACACGTAGCAGACGAAGCGACAGAATTCTGCTACATTGGAATCGAAATAATGTACGATTGACGAGTGTATAAGAAACTGAATAGGCCAAGGAAGGAGGACATCCCTCCTGAGACAAGTCTACCAGTAGGTCTGTCGAACACAGGATTCAATTGGAGGATGAAATTTCCGAACATGTATGTTTGGAGCACAGCGTTATATGGAAGTGAATCGTAGGCTAGGGACAAACAGGAAAATAAGAAAATCGAAGCGTCTGAGATGTTGCTGCAGAAGGATGTTTTGAAACTGGATGGATGACGCGATATGATAAGTTCTCCGCAGAATCGGAGATAAAAACAAATAACTTCCGTGGTGCTAGAGGAACCCGTATAGGGCAAAATGTGCAGGAGATCACACAGAGATTGACCTATACGTATCTCATAAATACATCGAATGTCCTCAGTTGAGGCGATGAGGGAAAGAAAGACAGCAAGACGTGTCGGATGGCGTAAAAGCGGGACCTAAATCTCATGGTGTGTGTATGCACGTAATAATTTATGAATGAAATACGTACCATTTTTGAATAAGTATGTAAGATCACGTGTTACAAGCTTACAAGACAAAAAAGACTATGAGAAAAAAATGAAGGAAGGAAGGAAGATCGGCTCACGCAAAATATTTAACTTCTACTGTATGTTGATAAGTATTTTTTTGGGACCAACTAATTGCAACTCAATAAGGCACAATTTTTTGTCATGAGCATTTCGCCTTTGTCTTTGCAAGGCACTTTCAGTGGCCTTGAATATGTACATGTTTTGGTTTATGCTATTTACTTTACAAGTACTACCTGTTACGCTACATGTTATAAACAGGTCTGGAACTTTTGTATTTCTATGATGCACCAAGTATTTAAAGTTCTTCCCACAGATTTCGTGGACGTTGATCCATATGCTATGTTCCTGTTTCTTTGTTGTAACAGGTGTCCTTCTGTTAATTGCCATTTGAAATTTCGTGTTGTACACATCGTAGCATTAGGGATTGGACATACGTTTTGATATGTTTTGGACATGTGAGATCACGCCCATCTACAAGAAGGACAGTAGAAGTGATTCACGAAACTACCACCCAAACTACTGTCCAGTATCCTTGACATCGATTTGTTGTAGAATCTATATTCTGAGCTAAAACGTAATTAGGTATTTTGAACAGAGGAACAGAGTGATCTCCTCAATGGCAACCAACTCGCACATTTCCCCCATAACATACTGAAATCCCTAGACCAAGGCAGTCAAATGCTGGATTTATTTATTTCCGAAAAGCATTTGACTCAGTGCCACACCTATGCGTATTGTCAAAAGTACGATCATATGGGGGTATCAAGCGAAATTTGTGACTGGATTGAGGACTTTTTGGTATAGAGAACGCAGCATGTTATCTTGAGTGGAGAGTCACCGTCAGATGTAGCAGTAATTTCGGGTGCGCCCCAGGGAAGTGTATTGGAACACTTGCTGTTCGTGTTGTATATTAATAACGTTACAGACAATATTTATATTAAAATCAGGCTTTCTGCAGATGAGGCAATCACCAATAATGAAGCACTATCTAAAACAAGATGCAGAAATGATAAGTTTCCAAAGTGGTGCAAAGATTGGCAACTTGCTCTAAATATCCAGAAACGTAAAATTGTGCACTTCACAAAAAACTTAGTATCCTATGACTATAACGTCAGTTAGTCGCTGTTGAAATCTGCCAACTCGTACAAATACCTGGGTGTAACATTTTGTAGGGATATGAAATGGATGATCACACAGGTCCAGTCGTGAGTAAAGCAGATGCTAGACTTCTTTTTATTGGTAGAATACCGGAAAAATCTACAAAGGAGACTGTTTACAAATCACTTGTGCGACCTGTTCTAGACTATTGCTCAAGTATGTGGGGCCCCTACCACATGGGACTAACAGAGGATATTGAATGTATAAGAGAAGGGCAGCACGAATGGTCAAAGGTTTGTTTAATCCGTGGGAGAGTGTCACAGAGATACTGAAGGGACTGAACTGGAAGAATCTTGAAGACAGACCTGAACTACCCCGAGACAGCCTGTTAACAAAGCGTTTTTAAGTGATTACTGTAGGAATATACCACAAGCCCTTACGTATTGCTCACAGAGGGACAGTGAGGACAAGATCAGAATAATTACTGCACGCACAGAGGCATTGAAACCTTCATTCTTCCCACGCTCCATATGTGAATGGAACTGCAAGAAACCCTGATAAGAGCTACAATGGGACGTACCCTCTACCATGCACCTCACGTCGCAAAGTATAGATGTAGATATGTTGTGGACGGTGTTGCCCATTGTTGGCCGTCATTACCAACTATTGAATGTGATTTCGTGTTGCTTCTGATCTCTCTCTCTCTCTCTCTTTCTCTCTCTCTGTGTGTGTGTGTGGTGTGTGAAATGTATATTGTACTTCTTTCAACGTGGCCGTCTTCATAAATGGAATGTTTTATATCTTATCATTTCATTCATTACGTTTATTAGAGAGTCTGGTTTGATGTGTGTCTGCTCGTTTATCACATATTTGTTCTCAGCAATGATTTTCTGGACGTGGTAGTCTTCCTGCGTTTGTACAAGGCATTTGTTGTTCATTCTGATTATTTTCATATCTTGTTCCATGTATGTAGGATGGTGACTGTGATGTTTAAAGTTCTCTGCAATGTGGAGTGGTTTCTTTCATACTTCCACACATAATGTGTTACTTGTGTAGTGTTTTAAAATTCTTCCATGTAATGCCTATGTATATTGCGTCACAACATTGACATTCAAGTCTGTGTATACCTGATCCCTGGAATTTGTCCCCCTCGGTCGTTTGTTGTCTTAAGTTTGACTGGAGAGTCTGCACAGTTTTATATGCTATTTGGAAGCCTTGTTACGTTTGTAGAAGTCACCCCATGTGTTAATTTCTGTACCATATGCTTCTTTTCTGTGCGTTGTCATTGTATCTGTGAGCATGCCTGCATTGTGCATAGGTTGGATTTGTTGTGTTCGTTAGTATTTATGTTTGTGATTTTTTGATTGAGACTCTGTACTTCATGTGTGTCATACACATTGCTCCTATCTACTTGTATGCGTGTACTTATTTCTTTTGTGTAATTTATCTTGTTGAGCGGAATCCTGTTTATTCTAATTTATTCCATAAAACACTTTTTATAGTGCCACGAGCTTCTAGCTTCAGGGATAATCAGATGTGAAATTTATTGTTGTGTGCAAAGCTGTTGTTTCTCTGAAAATGTTCAACGTATATTTTCCCTTTTCTTTGATTACTTTTATGACCAGAAAATTGTGGTCCACAACCCCACGACGACTACCGCAGTCCACGTCATCCCTCCGCCGTCCCACACCGAACTCAGGGTTATCGTGCGGTTCGGCCCCCGGTGGACCCCCATCCCCCCCGGGAAAGTCTCACACTAGACGAGTGTAACCCCTATGTTTCCGTAGTAGAGTAATGGTGCTGTATGCGTCACGTGGAGAATTTATTTGTGCAGCAATCACCGACATAGTGTAGCTGAGGCGGAATAAGGGCAACCAGCCCGCATTCGCCGAGTTAGATGGACCAGTCCAGAAAGCCGTGCGTTCGCCCGCACGGCTAACTAGGCGAGCTATCAAAAACCTTACTTCACAGAGGCATGTCTAGAAAGGAAATAAAATATACAACAAAGAGTTTCAGTTCCAAGTACTTTTATTCGCAAGATGTTTTTAAGCCAAATTGAGTAACAAAAATTGACAAAATAGAATCTAGAACATGGAAATAAGATTTCTCAGGCACGTAGCAGGATACAAAGGCAATATCGAAGGCGAAATACAGAAATAAGAGCAGAATTGGGATTAACATCTCTGAATGGAAACGTAGAAGACTACAGAAGTAAATGGAAAGAGCAAATCAGTAGCAAGGAACACCAAAACCACTATACAAATAGAAACCAACAGAACAAAGCAACATAAGGAAACCCAAGACCTGAGATAGCGCTTTGTGTAATTCCTGTAAGTAGTTGTAACAGGCAAAGAGTAATATGTGTAGGAGATGATGAAGATGATGACGGTGATAGTGATGATAGTGATAAAGATAAAGCATGTCTTTTTCTTTGGTTTTATGGTAAGTTTTTTATACGAAACCAGACCCCAAACTATTTAGCCGAATGTAACAGTATATGTGTACTTTTTTCAACTTAGAAACAGTAAGCGTTAGAGCGAGCAGATTCACAAAAAAAATTAAATTCTTGAAGGAAACTCTTGCAGCACTTTCTCGTTCTCCAAAGCTTAGAGCAACCCTCTGACCATATACAGGGTGGTCACAAACAGTCTGAAAAATTTGTAACTGTGTTGCGGGATAGATTGTGTCGATAAATAGTTGTTAAGAAAACATTCGATACGTTGCGCCGTTTGGGAGTGAATTAGCATTGAAATTAGCCAATCAGGCCGGTGCGCGC